>NC_067163.1:43128880-43794238 GCF_903995435.1 Acomys russatus | reverse complement strand
TTCTTCAGATGGCTTCTAACTTTTTCTTTTTGAAGAAGTGTCATGCAACCCAACAGTAGGCCACGGATCTGCCTCTTTCTGCCTCCTCAACACTTGGATTATAAGCATGTGGCAGCACTATACGTAATATTTTTTTATCATGGGTTCAGAGCACCAAACTTAGGGCTTTTTATTTATACAGCACGCATGCATTTTATTTATTGAGATATATTCATAGCTGCCAAAATTAACATTTTATTATTCTGAATCAGCATAAAATCCCTAAGGTATAATATCCCCAAGATAAAAAATAACCCTCGATATTACCAAGATTGTTCCACGATTAACACTGACTTTTTTCATTTTACTAATTTATTTCATACAAAAACAAATTAGTTTAGCCAGCACACTTCACGTACCAATGGCTTTTTTTGCTTGGTAATGAGAATTTAATTTTGAAAACTTAGTAGTTTGTGTACTGCTGTGCAAACAACTCAGTTTTCTGCCCAGCAACTCACTTGATATGAAACCATATTAAACTAGTTGCAGAAGCACCATGAAAACACCCTAGTGAGTGTCTCTGGAAATAAACCTCAGCAGTGCAACCGTCTGATTCAACGTGTAATGGAACAGTCATCCATTTTCCATGTCATGAGCATAGCATAGTAACACAGATTACAGCTCTGTAAAGTGATGAAACTTGGTGTTTTACTGGTCTACAACAGGATGGTCAAAGACAACTTCTTTCTTTATAAATAGATGTCAGCAGAAATGCCCTACTCTAATGTCCTCATAAAGATCAATTTTATTTTAAAGTCAAGTTGAACTATTTTGCCCTTTGTCTGGTGTGGGACAGGCAGAAAAGCATGCAGAAGTGATAACTACCATGTCTCTAAAAATAAACTGCACAATTTGACCTTGGCAAACAGTCAGCAATGAATGACTTATCTGCTTGGGAAGCTCTCCATCACAGTCACGGTTACTCCATTTCATTTTGACTTTTCTTAGTGTAACAAGTCTTTGTAATGGAAAATAGGAAGAGGCATATGAGTGTGAATAATTTTACATCTCCATAAATGAAGACAACCTGTCTCTTGGCCCTGTTTTGTAAGGTATACCACATAAGATTATGGGCTTGTAAAAATATAAAAGTTGCTATTTATTACTTTATATTGACTTGCAATTATAAATCCCATATATTTTGTCATGTGATATTTTCTCATGGAAGGCATGGTCTTAGGCTATGATCTTAGCTTTCATATTCACCAAGTTTGAGCCATTGCTGCCTTCACCATGGGTGGCCATGTGACCAAGTGCATTGATAAAAAATAGGCCGATAATGTCAACAGTGCAGTTTTATACAATGAAAAATATTCATAAAATTAAAATGTGACAGAAAGATGGGCTGGCTGATTTTTATAAATGTAGTCACAGGAAAATGAAACAGTGCTATTGAACAATGAAAGAGAAAGAAAGTGATACATGTGATTCTTCCTGCAAAAAATAGGAAAAGAAAACACTAGACAGGCAAGGTATCACATACCTGTAACTCCTACACTCTGGAAGCAAAGGAAGGAGAAGCAGAAGAAGTTCAAAATTATCCTTGGCTATATAGCAAGTTTGAGGCAAATCTAAAGTACACACAAATATGTCCTGCATAAAGTAATAATTAAGTAATTAATAATTAATAAAAATTAAGCAACAATTATTATTCCTAAAATATGTCGGTTTAGTTTCTCTTGGTAGTAAGCATCTCTTCTCCAAGCTCCTTAATCTTTTACTGGCTACTCCACATACACATTGTATCCTGGCCTGGCCACATTCAACCATAAACTGGTGACTTGCACTCCACTAAACTCAGCTTACTTGGTGGAAAATGGGGAGAAGGCTTCCTTTTTGATAGGATTAGGATTAGAAGGCATAACCTTTCTGGAGTAGCCTTACTGGAAGAAGTCTATCACTGGAGATGGGCTTTGAAGTTTCAAAAGCTCATGCCAGGCCAAATCTCTCTCTCTCTCTCTCTCTCTCTCTCTCTCTCTCTCTCTCTCTCTCTCTCTCTCTGTGTGTGTGTGTGTGTGTGTGTGTGCCTCTGTCTGTCTCTTTGTCTCTCTCAATCCCTCCCTCCCTCCCTCCTTCCTTCCATCTCCCCCTCCTCCCCCTTTCCATATCTTCTCCTCTCCCTCCATCTCTCCTTCCCTCCATCCCTCTCTCATTCCTGCCTTCCCTCTCTTTTTCTCTCAGCCTGGAGATCAGGATGTAGCTTTCAACTACTTCTTCATCAACTTGGCTGCCATACCTGCTGCCAAGCTCCCTACCATGATAAACTATATGCAAGGCCTCCACTTAAATGCTTTCTTGAATAAGAGTTGCCTTGGTCATGCTGTCTTCTCATAGAAATAGAAAAATATCTAAGACATATATGTAAGGTGTGTGGTACAGGGGTTCGATGCAGCCCACTGGGTTTTCTCCCTTTCCTTCTATAATGGGGCTTTCTCAACCCACCAGTGGTATATAATTACACAGAGACTTTTATAAGGTTAAAGCTTAAGCCTTTAGCTAGGCAGATTCCCAGCTAATGCTTAGACTGGACCAGACTATTTATGCCTATGACCCAGCATGCTCTGCTCTGATCCATGTCTCTTCCCTTCCCTATTGGCTCTCCAATCTTTCCCATTTGCTTTCTTCTCCCAGTCTCTCTCTCTCTTTCTCTCTCTCTGTCTCTCTCTCTCTCTGTCTCTCGCTCGCTCTCTCTCCTCCACTTCCTGCTCCAGCTACTGGCCATCAGGTCTTTATTATAACCAATCAGCAGTAATACAACTTTTAGATTGCCTCTAGGCAAGTGAAGAAGGAAGGGTATATACAAAATAGAAAGCCCAGTGATGAGTCATAGGAATTACAATACCAATATCCTACCAACACTTAGCTCGCTAACAACACAGAATTAACAATAGAAAATACAGAGACACACCTTCACACAATGTGAAGGAAAGTCACCCCAACACTTTCAGTGTCGTTCCCTGAAGAAAGTTGATATGTGCTGAGTACTTCAAAGTTTTCTGCATCCTGTATGTTGATTTACAGTAAAAGCATCTCAGTGAATAAAATATTTTCTTGCTCACATTACATTTTATTACAACTCTTTTCATGGTGTTATTATTTTCCCAAAGTATTAAGAACCACTATCACAAAGCTGGCCCAAGTCTCATAGTGCGTGCCTTCTTAGGAAATAGCCCCACAGATTGCTGGCTATTCTGTGGTGAAAGCCATGATACTTTGCCAATGTCAATCCACAACTATTAATTGCCTATTTTTAAAAAAGCTGACAGATTAGGTCTTCTTGTGAAATGACACTTGGATCTTAGGACTTCATTGTATTATGGAAATAATTTTCCATTTTGGCAATAAGATAAGTTCCCATCTGTTCATAATACCTTATTTTCATATAAGTGTGAAATACCAACTTCATTTGTTTCTGAGCAACTTTTAATGTGCTTTTTTATTTTTTTAAATGGCTTTTCCCACCCTAAAATTTTCATAATCACTAGGTTTTTTTAAATAAATGGAATATTACTAATGTAGTAAATAGGCTCATCTGATTTAAATACAGCACCATACTGATTTACAGAATAAGTCCCTGGGCTTAGACAAACTCGGGGTTTTATTATAATTTCACACACACACACACACACACACACACACACACACACACACACACACACTTGAGCTTAGCTAAGTCACTGTGATCTGCTGGTCTTCAGTGACTTCCTTAACATCTCTCAATGTATCTGTAGAAAAATAAGTGACTTTGAGCAAATGTTTAATATGCAAGCGAGACTAATGAGTCTGAGGCATGTGGTGATTAGTTTTGCTACAGAAGAATGATGCTATGGATGCTGAGGGTCCTCTGTGAAATGTAAAACCTCTCCAGAAGAGCTTGCATGCCTCTTATTTTTCAGCAAGATCATCTTGGATTTCCTTAGGAAAGCATTGTTTTCATGCTTTCGATCTAAGTAGCTGTGATAAGACTGATTCTTCTCCCTGTTCTAAGAGGCGCATTTGAGCCAATTTGGAAAAATCACTGTTACAACGTCTATGTGAATTATTTTCATGTCCGTTTGCAAATATCTATCGCATTTGCCCCAGTTCATTTTCCTTCTTTGGCTGCCTGCCACTTCCACACCAGCATTGCCATAACCAATCCCATTATTTAACAGTGGTGCCATACTTTATAATGTATGATTCTAGGTGGGGTATTACCGAGAACATGGAACTAGAAAATGCATTCTCGTTTTTGTAATATTTATATAGTGACTTGTAATTCATAAAGCACTTTCACATGAGAAATTTCTGTGTTGTACTTTTCCCCTGTACATACCAGATTTTCCTTAGAACCAGCTAGCAATTATTGGAAACAGCTCACGAGGACATGAATAACAGAAGGAAGTGGTTATCATGGATTAAAAGCAGAAAAGTAGTCATTATGTTTAATAATTTCTGAGTGTTCACTAACCACCAAATTCTTTAGCCTTACTATTCTTATTTACACTTCAAGCATTTTCTCAAAGTCACTGTTATTAATCCCATTCTACAGATATGAGGCAAAGGCAAGAAGAGGCTCACCCCAAATCAGCAGCTCACCCCAAATCAGCAGACCACCCAGTCACTCAGGCCAGGTTACGACGAGGATAGAGACCGAATTTTACCTAAGTCCAGAGCCAAATTGGTGACCCCTGTGTGAAACAGCTGGCCAATCCCAGAAAGAAGCACTTTTTGCTCATTGAGCTCCTGAAAGCAGCCCCTCAAGGGCAGCCATTTCCAAACTGGAGGAGTGTAATGTGTTCCCACCACAGCTTAACCAACGCTGACTTCCATCAAGTATGGCATGTGTAGTGTGCTAAGAACTGAAAATAAGAAACAAAGCATTGCTCTGTGACCTCAAGATTTTTTTTTTTTAAAAAAGAAGTGCATCTGTGGAGCGCATAGACTTTGAGAAACATAATCCTGATCAAATGGATAAAGGCATTAGAGTGAAAAAGGAAATCATTAAACTGAAGTGATGGGAACTGAAAAGGGTCAGAGGAAGAGGGAAATGGTGACGAACCAGGACTATCTGCGGCTCCTGTTTTGTTCACTGCAGGCTGCTGGTACAGATTTGGAAGTCAAAGGTGAAGCCATGGATTCCATATAGACGACTCAGTCTCACATGTGGAAGTGAAATTCCAAGAAAGAGCATACAAAAAAATGTGCTTTGATAGGTTTGCAAAGATATTAGCCAGTTACTCTCACTATGGAAAAAAAAAAAACTAGGAATTGCATACCTGGCGTAGCCTGCAGGTTTCCTTCTGTAGATCACAAGGTCACTCTGGTAGGAGAAAGTACAGAAGAAGGGGGCATCTTTCTGGCAAGATCTTGTCACTCTCACCCTACAAGCACGTCATTCTTTCATCCAGGAAAGACCATTATTTTTATTAACTCCAAAAAAAGCACAGACTTTGCGTTTTAAAAAAGCGGCTGAAATGCTCCTCTTTTGAATGTTTCACAAAGCTCCACCAAACTTGCTCCCTGAAGAGAAAGCTCATCAATTCACTCTCTAGGAGATAGTCTGTGTCCGATCCATTAAGTTATCATCCCGAAGCAGGGAATTTATCATAATTTATTCTAGGATATTTTGAATTTACTCTGTCAATTCCCATTGTGTAAACAATGTCTGCTGGGAGTTGAGGCTGGGTGATTGAGTGCTGGGATTTGTCCTGAACTGCAGTTACCAGGAAGAGCTTTGTGGTCACTCTATCAGTACAAACTCCAGGGATGTCTAACAAGGAGGCCAGCAGTTACAGGAATAAATGAGGCTATTTTTCTACCACAACGTTAATGGGCCACTTACTGAACTGAATCATTTCAGAGAACCATGCTCATGTATAATGTTAAAGAATATTGAAACGTGGTTTGTGTTTGTTCAACAGCTCTCATTTAGAAAAAAAAATCCCCACACTTGCAAAAGTGCATATCGAAAACTTGTCTTTAAAATATGTTGAGTATAAACATAAGCAATGCTTAACTTTCTTATAACTATAGTAGGAGCTGCTAAAATTGAAAAAAAAAACCACTCATTTATTCTTTGTTTTCTAAGTTTCTAACAAAGATAATAGGAATGTATTTGGTGTGCACTGAGGATCCTGAACACTTATTAAAATCAGTGACACCTGGTTGTTCGTTTCCCTCAGTTACTGTTCTATCATGCGCTCATGCTTTCTTTTTGCTTCACGTCAAGCCATATGTTCGTGGTAGCTATCCGAGTTATTTTTAACCCTTCACCTTTTGGCAGAGATATGGAATTGATTTTCTTGAGTCAATTTTAGGTTTGAACTTTCCTGTATCTCAGGGTAACTGCACCAAAAATCTTGTTTAAATATTTTTTATCTTTTTTTTTTCTCTACCTCTTACCCCTTCTCCAAAGGAAAAATATAGTTTTTATTTTGTATTTGGTTTTTTGTAGATAGCTGTGAGCCAGACTAGATGGCAAACATGCTAAAACTTTTTTCAGTTTACACTGACAGAAAGCTAGAAGAAAATGTCATAAAGCAAAGAGAGAAATTTATCCATTATCTCCAGCACCACTTCCTCCAGTGTCTTTGGCTTAGTTCAAATCAGTTCAGACTTCATTCTGCTGTCACCTCCAATGCTAGTTCATTTCTCTCTTTTTTTCTCAATAATGCAGCTGACTTACTGCATGTGTTTCAAGCTAAAATGTTAGTGAGCAACAATGACTAAGTGATACATAACTGTTCTGGATAATTCACGGACATCTAAGTGTCATATTACAGCCCATAATTTGGATAATAGAGATATAAAATGTCATTGATGGACTACATAGATGGCACTGTTGGTAAATCTTGATGACAAGTCTGACAATTTGAGTTTAATCTCAAGAAGGAGAAAACTAACTCCCACAAGTTGTCTTGTGACCTTGAAAAACACTGTAGCATTCATATTCTCACACACATACATGTATAGTATACACATACCAAACAGGAGAAGGGGACAGGGAATGGGAGAGAGAGAGAGAGAGAGAGAGAGAGAGAGAGAGAGAGAGTCAGAGTCAGAGACAGAGACACAGAGAGACAGAAAGACAGAGATAAAGGGAGGGAGGGAGACAGAGAGAAAGAGGGAGAGATGGAAGGAGAGAGGGAGGGGGAGAGATGGCTAGGAAGAGAGGGAGGGAGGGAGGGAGGGAAGGAGGGGGAGACTCCTGATGCTGTGTTTATATTTCCCTGTTACTCTGACAAAGAACTGACTAAGCGAAAGTGTTGCCCCTCCCAAAGCATTTGGAAAGACACTCTCCTGCCTTTATAGTATCCTCATGAGGCCATCCTCCCAATTTAAGAGTACAAGCTAACAAACAGCATCATTTCATGGCATCTTACTATTCCTTTCTGTCTGATATCGACATAATTTTTTATTCTTTGCCACTTATCTTTGTTACCATGTCTATCATCATGTCATGGTAACTTAGTTGCCTTCAATCTCTTCAAGCTTTTGGTGTCGATGAAGACTTGATCTTCATCTACTTAAATTTATCTTTAACTTTGTTCTTTCCTATCAAATTTTCTGCTCAGTCTTTGTTCTTTCAGAGTGGGGATATAGAATGTAAAATATATATCACTGTCACTGCTACAAAAGTTCTTTGTTTCCTTTTCTCTCCATTCCTTCCCATGGGTAACTATCATGATGACGGAATGTAAAGAGACTTACAGATCTATCTGAAAGCAGAGTAGTAGAATGTAAGACGATAATTTGATCAAGTCTCCAGAAATGTTGCTGAAAGCTTAATTAGAATTGTTCTAATGCTCCACAAATCCTAATAGATAGGGTTATTCTGCAGTTCCAGACATCTTTCCAGACTCTTTACCTGAATAAATCACACTTGCTTACATTTTTTAAAAAATCTTAGAATTATCGTTAGAGTTAAATAAAAAATTATTTTTGATTTTTTAAAGATTTATTTATTTATTTATTTATTTATTTATTATGTACGTAGTGCTCTGGCTGCACATACATTTGCATGCCAGAAGAGGGTACCAGATCTCATTATAGATGGTTGTGAGCCACCATGTGGTTGCTGGGAATTGAACTCAGGACCTCTGGAACAGCAGTCAGTGCTCTTAACCTCTGAGCCATCTCTCCTGCTCTGTGATTATTTTTATCTTTTCTACTTCTTCCAATTTAAAAATGCTTTGTAAGTTCTTTGGGGAAATAGAAATGCTTGAAGTAATTCCAGTAGATTCATACTTGTACCATCAACAAACATGGTACATGTGTTTCATGAATGAAGCACTTTGGATGAGTGTGGATTAATCAGACATATGTTTTATTTTTTATTTTTTATAACTTTATTTATCCTGCTGCATTTCCTTTTGATTTATTAGTCTTTGCTCCATAAAATCTCTTCCTTTAGTAGGTTCTCTTTATGACATTTTAAAATGCATCACATGTCAAATCCAATTCAACTAAGATACCTAAATGCATGTTATTTCGATTAAATATGGACAGTTCGAAAAGTGTATGCTTGTAATTGCGTAAAGCTGCCTTTCCACATTATATACATTGCAGAGATGAATGTATGCAGGAACCAAGATATATATCTTCTTAACTATTTGTTACAATAATTCTTGCTAAAGATTTCAGAAGTTATTAATCAAATATTCTTTCAAGAAATAAGAAGATCAATAAGGAAGCAAATCAAACACTGTTTCAACTCACCTATTCTTATCTACTGTATGCAATCTTTTAAACCATTAATAATCAAACCCTCTTTGAGTTTATTTTTTGTGTTTAAAAAAGCCAGTAATCTAATTGTTAATGCTAATAACATATTCATATAAATAACTATCTACAAATGGCACAAGTCATGTAATCACCTTAAACTCTTAAAAACAGACAAAAAGTAGAAAGGGTTATATGGTCATAGGCTATCAAGTCTCATCTTGGTAGGCTGCTTATTCTTTCTCTGAGTGCCACCAGGCCTCCCCACCATGGAGAAGTGGTCAAATATGGAGCACCAGAGTTCACCTTTAAGTCATTCACTGCTCTCCACTCAGCTGTGAAGAATGTCTTGTCCATTGGCTAGATCTGAGAAGGGGTTCGATGTTTACTGCAAGTATTGTCCTTGGTTGGTATAGTAGTTTGAGCGGAACCCCAGGGCCCAGATCTGCCCGTCATGATGTTCTTCTTGTAGGTTTCTAGAACCCTCTGGATCCTTATATTTCCCATTCCTGCTATTTCCCCATTCTCCCATACTTCTCTCACCCAGTCTTCACTTACCAGGAGATTGGGATAGAGTTTTTTTGTTTTTGTTTTTAATGGGTATATTTGTTTTTAGTGAGCCTTCAATGTGTAGACCATGATATTTAAATGAGAGATGTAGTCTTAAATGTAAGCTCCAAGTTGAGGAATGCGAATCTACTGATTCATTGTGGCGTCATAAAGGAGGAGCATCCTATGATAGACAAATAGTATACAAAATCAAACAATACAATAAAAATGAGGGGCCAGCTGTGGTGTAGTTGGGAAACCTAATAGAGTGGAAGCTTCCTAAAATACATACATATATGAAAGCCATCTATGTGAAACCACCTAATAGCAGCAGGGACAGAGCTCAAACTGGATATTTCATGTCACCTGGCTCCCAATACTAGGCTACATCCAATTGAATTGTTGGTCAAAATGCTCCCTACGGGAACTCCCCCTCCCCCAACAACAACAACAAAATCCCAGGATAGTTCCAGGACTATACCTGTGGTTTCTCTCCACAAACTCTCAGCAAGATCCTACATAAATCATTGACAACACCTACATAACTCACTGAACATGGAGAAATTGAGCTGGTGCTTACATAGAGCCTTCACCCTTATGGACTCGGCTCTTTGGTACAGGAAAGTACTCTCCATGCCACCAAAAGGGAAACACCAAGCCACCTACAAACCCTTACATCTACAATTGTGTCTTGCTTACAAGAATGCTAGTGCAGTGTTGACACAACGCTTGTGGGAGTAGCCAACCAGTATGGGGTGGAACCCCTACAAAATGCTGTTTGGGTGACCAAGAACCTGAAACTATCAATAGCCCAGGGACCTAGGGGAAAACACATTATTACTCTTCTACTAAAAGAACACAGCAATAAAATGACACCTAATGGCGCTCTGTTATGCTCACAGATAAGTACATTACTTGGCCATCATCAAAGAAATCTCCCCCTGCAGCCAGCTGCTGGGAACAAACACAGAGACACACAGCCAGAATATGCACAGTGAAAAGCCTCAACACGTTCAACCCTAAACGGGATACCTGCATCAAACCATCCCCTTCATGCAGTGACTTGCAACCAGGACTCATGGGATCCTGTACAAGAGGATGTGGAATGATTTTAAGAACCGGAGAGGGGTGGAGGGCACCAAGGAAACAGGCCTTGTAAAGACAGCAGGATTGACTCACATATATAAACTCACAGGGAATGAGGCAGCATGCACATGGCCTGCACAGGACGAGATGGGGTCCTAGAGCTGAAAGAAAAGTGGATACATGTCCCCATCCCTAACACAGATGCTATCTCAACCACTTGAATATGAACATTTAGTTTTCTTCAATGGAGTCTCATTGGAATAATGAACAACTCTTAAAGGCCAGATACATGCTAGCAGTAGACAGCCAATAGAAAGGGAGCTCCATGTTTCCTAATGTGGTGTTCTAATTTTTTAAATAATTTTTATTGTATATACTGTATCTGAGATCTAATATATTATATATAATATATGATGTATTTATACATATTAAGATATACATAAAATAAAGATCAATATTTTATATCTTATATATTAATAATAAGTATATATGATATATATCCTACAGGTCCTTTTCATATATATTATGGCTTCCAATTTATTTGTTTTTTTTTTAATGAGATACTTGAGTGTGTGATCCAATTTATTTCTGCCTTTATATCTACTTTATGTGTCTTTTCTTGGATTATTTTCCTTCTAAATGTTCCTATTTCAATTTGTTTATGTTTTTATTTTATCTTATTATTCCTTAGGTAAGCAAGAAAACAAAAATCAAGATTTTGGAAGGTACTATAAGAGAACATTTTAAGGTATGTTCAAATAAAGAAAATTTTGAGATATACACAAAATAAAGATCAATGTTTTTTATTGACATATTAAAAAATTGGCAACACCATGGTATACAATGACTATGCATCAACAAAAAAGGAGATGGATGCGTTTAATGTGATTATATAATGTATAAGTTGTCAAGGCTACCTTAAATGATAAATGGATAAGCAATTATGATATATTTTGGAATTGAATAATATTCAGTGATTAAAAATGGATCATCCAGTGATACACACAATGTGAATGGATTCCAAAAACTTTAGTCAAAGAAGCCATGTGTAAAAAACTGTTATTGTTTATATAAAATAAAGACAATAGTATCAAAATCAATAGTTGTGTAGATTTCAGAAGGGAAGAGTTCACGAAGTCATGTTAAAAGAACAGGATAAAATAAATATTGGAAATAGAAAGACTTGGTCCCTGCACTATGATGGTGGCTGCATGCGTATATGTATATATGCCTGAAAAAAAAAAGTCTAAAGTAATTGCATTAAATACTTAAAGTTAGTAGTTTTTCGATGAAAATTTTAGCACGCTAAAGTTTAATTAACTATTTCCGAGGCATCTTGTAACACAATGCCTTCACAAATTCTTTCCATAACCCACTTCCCACAATTAAGTTTTTACTATTTTCCAGAGACTTTTCCGACAGTACTCATATCATCCCAAGTTCATGTCCAGTAAAGTGCTGCTGCTGTAGCTTCGACACAGTTAAGTCCCCAACCCTTGCAGTTAGCATACTCTAATGGTTTTGTAGAAGGAGTGCATCTGCTATAAAACTTCAAAGATCTGGACAGAGGGGCAAGAAGAGAAGAGTGAAGATGGGTGGAGTAAAAAACATCAATACTATTTTCGGCTCTGTCGTTTCTTCCCCCCATGTCTGTGTTGTCTCTTTGAGAATCCCAGGATGAGATCACGATTCACATACGTTCCTACTTACTGGTTGGCCTTGGGTGGATTTATCTGTCTCTAAGTAATTAGCTGGAATGTGGTGGTAATATTAAGGGATGTCAAAGTTGTCAGTCTGAGCGCCATGTGGGAGGTCTTAAAGGGACCTCTATGGTGTAGGGGCACTTTTTATTTCTTTTTATAAGGATTTTTTTATCCTCTTCAAAAGTCAGTCAACCTGCAGTCTGACTCCAGGATTTCTCTGGATTTGTCTGGAATGTTACAAAGAGATTGCACCCCACAAAAGGTTTTGACTTTTCTTTCCTCACGTCTTAGAAGAAGACGACCACATGGATGAAACACTGCAGTTTGAGACAGGCAAGTTCGGCAAGATACGCAAACACATTTGAAGCAAGCCTCTCTCTCTATTGTTCATTTTATACCTTTGTGCTTGTGTTTCTGCCTGAGCTGTACAAGTAAGAGCTATAGTTACCTGTGCAGTGAACAGCGTTAAGCAAACGTCTTTAAGTGAATGGCACCAAGGTGGAACGTTATCATTTTTATTGACTTTTCCAACATCAGGAAACAAAAGTCAGACACCCAGCATCTGATCAGAGCCTTAAACATCAAAAGAATCTTTCCCTTTGCACATTAAAACATGTTTTGTTGTATTTTTTCTTCTTTTAAAACTCTGACTCCATCTGAATTTATGGATTAATTTTATATTTACATTTATCTCTTTGCTTTACTCCAAGCTCTTCCAAGTATTCGTCTTTGCTCTCTTTCAAATCTCTGGCCTCTTTTCATTAATTATTACTGCATGCATATGTGTCTATACATACACATACATTTTACATACATACATACATACATACATACATACATACATACATATTCCTAAATATAACCTGCTCTATGATGGGTTTTCGTCAAGTAATATATAACTTCTCTGGATATTTTTTCAATCTAAGTATTAAAAACAAAAAGGAAGTTAGAAACTAACCTTGCTTGTTTGTGGTTTTATTCTTTTTTTTTTTTTTTCCACTATTTTGTCTTGTTCTTTAAACAGAATCTCTTACATAGTCCGAGGTGCCCTTGAACTTCTAATTCTCTGGTCTCAGCATTTCTACAGGCTGGGGTTTTACACGTGTATCACCATGCCTGACAGTTCTTAATTATTTTTTTTTAAATTTTTTTTGGATATAGTCTTCTCTATGTTTCACCATCTTTCCTGGAACTCACTGTGTAGAGTAGGCTGGCCTCCCAAGGCCGACACTGAAGGCCTATGCCACCATGCCTGGCCATTTATTTATTTATTTATTATTGAATGTTGTAAGTGACTGATATTTGTACCTTTACATTTTAAGACACAATCACAGTATGAACCGCTGACTGGCCTGAAACTTGCTATGTAGACCAGGCTAGCCCTGGATTTGAGAGGTGCCTTCTGTCCCTGTCTCTCAAACACTAAGAGTGAGGACATAGGCGGCAACGCCCAGCCTCCTAACACTTCTTCTTTATGCATTACAGCACAACTAAATGATATAGAAACACTATTTCTAATGGGTTTTCTTTTCAAATTTCTCTACGTTTTTACCCAAGAACTTTGTTTCTTTCATTTCCGAAAATTCTTGTTTGTTTTTTATTACCTTTGCGGAAATACTAATCTAAGTAAACTAAGTTTAACTTTGGACAAGAAACAGCAAATGCATGGGAAATCAATCCTATGGCAAACATTTGGGTAGTTGAATTTAATTCTACCATAATTTTAAAGAGTGAGCTCATAGTTACACTTTCATACACAATCCTATGATGAAAACTAGCCATTCAAGTTGTTCATACAATCAAGTCAACATCTTATTAAGTTCTAGCATGTGCCATTCAGTGCATTGTTAATATTTAACATGTTGTCTGCTCACCACATTTTACTAACTGTATTCATGAGAAATTAGCTTTCAAAGTATACTATTATAGCAGGCTACCAAGATGAGACTTGATAGCCTATGACCATATAGAGGGGATGAAGGTCCCCCTCAGTCACAGGCATAGGGGAGGGGAATAGGGTGAAAGCGAGAGGGAAGAAGGAACGGGAGGATACAAGGGATGAGATAACAATTGAGATGTAATCTGAATACATTAATTAAATAAAAAATGAAAAAATAATAAAAAACAAACAAAAAACAAAGTATACTATTATAGATGTAAATAAGTCACTGCATAGAAATATACGTGCCTCTGTATTATCAAAATAAAGGATATTGATATCAATTGAGGAAGAAAAATGCTACCAGTTGAAAAATCAATAGAAAACCCATTATTATTTTCATTCACAACAACCAAAAATATTCATTTAAAACAAAAGTCCCGTGGTTAGTTCAGTTCCCATCACCCGCATCTGATGGTGCACAACCACTTATAACACCAGTTCCAGAATTATCAACACATTCATGGTTGCCTGCATGAATACACACAGACACACACAGAGATAGATAGATAGATAGATAGATAGATAGATAGATAGATAGATACATAGATACATACATACATACATAGATACATAGATACATAGATAATAGTTTAGATCATTTTAACTTTGTGTTTAGAAAGATTTTACTAAAGTATGAAAATATCATTAAATAAAATAAAACAAGTGCCAGAAACACGGCTTAGTAGAAAATATTCTTTGTGACTATAAAAATGTCCCCCTAAAAAGCTACAGTCACATACTAATTTAATAAAAATAAAATCCAGTGGAATCTTTTAAAACTGATGGGAATCTAGCAATTAGGTAGCTTCTTTTTTGGTTGGGGAGAAGGCCAGAGGAGATAGACACAAGTAATATGTAATTTTTAATTTACATTTGGTGGCAAAATGTTTGGTACATTAACAAAAACATCTTAGAGAAAGCTATCGTTTGAACTCAAAGCATTCTTTTCTCCCTTAAATTGTTTTCACTTAATGTTAAGATTTTCTTCTTTTAAGAAGTCAAATGGGGAGCTATTGCAGCTGTGTTTTCTTTGAACATGGGAATGGCTTTTACAGTAGTTATAAGTTTGATTCTGTCCAGAGACAGACTCTCCCAAGGGAAGATTTATCAACCAAGTCAATGTCAAGTACAAATATTCACAAATAGTTTCTGAAGTATTTTTTTTATCAGTAGTGCAGAATGACATCTGCTCTGCCCTTTACAACAAGGGGAAAGAGAATAGAAGATTTTAAAAATCCCTTTTTATGCATCCCTTATTTACCTTCTGAACTAAATTTCTCTTAATGATTTATTTTTAATGATGTATGCATGTGGTGGTGTGCACGCATGTGTGAACAGGAGTTTGTGGAGTACGGGAGAGGGTATTCGATCTCCTGGCTCTGAAGTTATGATCCATGGTGGACTGCCCAACATGGGTCCTGGGAACCAAACTCTGTCCTCTGCAAGAGCATTCCATGTTCTTAATCACTGAACCTTCTTTCTAGCCCTGAATCAATTTCTTATGCTAAGAAGAATTGAATTGGAGAAGGGATAGTACATTGATTATGTCCAAAAAGGTAACTCAAGAAAGAAAGAAAAAAAAAAAAAAAAAACAGTCATCAGCATCAGAAAAGGAAGGAAAAATACAAATAACATTGATATCAGCACACATCTACAATGAGTCTAGAAAATTAGCATAGATAAAGAATATCATGAGATCATTAAAAATATAGAGAATAAGGGACAGTAGGATCCTCAATGCCCAAATGAGACATCTGCAATGCAAGTCCTCACCTTGCGTAGGCTTGTTGAATTGTAGAAAAAGAGATGTAAAAATTGAAGGAAACACAGGCCCAGGATTTCATTTACTAGGCAGTGTCCCTTAAACACAATAGAAAAGTTCCCCCGTGTAATGTCAACAATATGACTGCCAAAATGAAACTTGTGTAATGACAAACGTAGTTTGTTCCATGTGATCCCTGTGATGGCTATTTTTGGTTGTCAACTATGTGTGGAATTAACTAGAAACCAAAAATGATGAGCACACCTGTGGGGGATTTTTGCTTAATTTAAAGTGGGGAAATGCACTTCCCTTTGGAATCTTTGAAGTGGGAAGATACAATTTTAATCCAGATTTTTTTGAGGTGGGAAAACCCACCTCTAATCAGGGCCATACCTTCTCTGGAAGCCTGTATAAGCTCGAAGGAAGCATTTGCTCTTTGCCTGCTTGTTCTAACTTCACCAGTAAGCCGAGTCCTTCACTGGCATTAGAGCCTATGGCTTCAGGATTCCAGAGTATACTGAAGACCAGCTGAGATGTCCAGCCTCATGGACTGAATGACTACTGGATTCTTAGACCTTCCATTGATAGCTAGATGGCCATTGTTGGATTATCTGCACCACAGCCTGGTCCCCTTTCTATATACAGAGACTTATTCTATAAGTTCTGTTACTCTAGAGAACCCTGACTAATACAGTCCCATCCATAGATGAAGAGGGGCAGGTGGTCAGTGGCTGCTGCAGGTCATCAATGACTGCTGCAGGTGGTCGATGACTGCTGAAAGAAGGAGAATCGGGGTTTTTCCAGGAACCAGTCCCCACATTTGATCTTGTCTCGAGTGTTTAGCCCTGGCCACATATACCTACAAGCAGCACTCATGACCTTGGTAGTTTGTGTACACATGTAGCAACAATTAAAGAAGACCAGGCAAGTTGGAGGGAGGGGACATAAGAGAAGCTTGAGGAGGAGAACGGGGTGTGGGAGAGATGTACACAGTGCTCATATGCAAGGCTCTCCAAAAGAACGAGAGAGACAGAGACAGAGGAGATGGACAAACCAGAGACAGAGAGACAGAGAGAAATATAAATTTAAAGGCAAATATTCAAATGAATATAGTTAAGTAGTAGCAACATAAAAGCCATTTCAACATAGAAATTTCACAACCTTCAAGGTTTCCTGATATATCTATAAACTATTCATGGTCATTATTTACAGGATCAGCAACAAACAATAACCTTCATAACATAACATCACAATTATACCTTTGTCTGTTTCTACAGCAGGTACATTGACTATTAAATTATTTTTTTTACGTTTTGCTCATGATGGGGCATAATGTGGGGGAATTCAAAGGAAAACAATTTTCATGCAGGCAGTTATGAATGTTTAAAATATATTTAAAGTATGTCGTGAGCATGGAGCCCTGGAAATTTCTCAAGAAGATTTAGCTCCTCACTTTGTTTGCCCACTAAGCACTCATTTCTCCTGCTGCTGTAATGCTCAAAGGCTGTCCTCACACTGAGTTTGTTGGGCCAGCTTTTAGCTAGAGCCTTTTGACTTGCTCTATTCTCATTCACTCTTTGGTTCCCTTGGTGGGCTGAGTTACATTTTTCTCAAATTCCTATGTTGAAGTCCTAACATCTCATGTCTTGAAACAGGATTATATTTAGAGATAGGCTCTTCAGGGTGGTAATTATTTTAAATGAAGTGATCCCTATTTCAATATAATGAACATTCTTTAAGAATGTGTGATTTGGACTGAAACAAAGAGAAAAGACCATGTGAAGACATCAAAAAAGGCAGCCATCTACAAGCTAAGGAGAGAGGCAATATCTTCCACTTGGACTTCCGGCCTCTAGAACTTTAAAAAGGATACATTTCCATTGCTTAAGCCACCCAGTCCAGGGTGATTTATTGTGGCATGTTTAGTAAGCTATTCCATCCCTTTAACACCTTGTATCTTTAATTGCCCAAGGGAGCCAGTGAGTCTCGCACTGCTGAAGCAGTGAGTCTCACAGTATCCCCTCAGACGCCCCATATATCTGAATGGGGGATAGTTATTAAGTTAAGGCAGAAAGTCAACTAAGACTATGCAGGTATCAAATGAGACATAAAGGATGAGGTAAGAATAGGAGACAAGTGTTAGGAAAATAATTCATTCTGAGAAATCAATCAAAGGCCAGAGGAGATGGTGGAATACATAGTTCTGGAGATGAAAGGATGTTTTGCTTGTTAATGAGAAACTAAAGAAACTCTAAGTTGGATGCACTATATAACTTATGCCATTGCCTTAATGATCATAGAGGATATGTATATCTGTAATATACTGATGAGGAACTGGGGATCCAAGAAGGTTAAGTAACTTGTGTAGAGTCTCCCAAATCTGGAGTGATATCAGCCCCAATTTGCTTTCTTCAAGATTCTAAACATATTACCATGTTACCCTACCTCAAGTTTCAGTTCAAAGAGAGATCAGTCAGTGATACAGAATGCCTGAATAATAACATGTGCTATCAACCCTATTCAGGCATGTCCATCCATCTAGAATAGAGAACAGGAACAAAAGTCACATTTGAGCAAAAGACTAAACAAAATTCAGATAAGAAAAAGACAGTCAACCACAACTTTATACTATTTTTCATTTCTATGTATTCATGTCCTAATTGTTTAATAATTGCTTTTGCTATCCTCTGGTTCTTTCAAACCAGTGTTGATTAAGTACATTTTGTGTGTGTGAGAATTTTAGTTTAGAATATGTTTATGAATCCAAAGACTTTGCTGGGGACTAAACGTCCCTTCCCTAGACACTCCACTTGTAGAATTCATAAATCACATGGCTGGATGCTTCTTACATCTTCCAGATGCAGTTAGGAATATTGTCAGTTGGCACAATAACAAAAGTGAAGAGGGGGCTTTAAAGATATATCCAAGTTTTAAAATGTCATCTCTAAAATAATAGAGGTCATGAGTTTTGAGTGGACTTAGAAACTAGTGCTTTAGCAAAATCTAGTGTCACTGTCAGAAAACAAGAAAACAGAACAACAACAAAAACAGAATTTGAAACTGTAAGTATTTTTCAGTGTTTTTAATAGTCTAACTCTATTGCTTGTTTCAATTTTAAGTGAATGCTCTTTGAAGTTATTGTTACCGATGCATTTAAGATAACATTGACTATAAAGTTGGACAGAAATCATTTTTCTTCTCTGCTAATTAAAATGTATTGACAAAAAGAAATACCTATGTGTTATGCTGATTTAAATTTTGAATAAAATTTTGAGCTTAACATTCTTCTGTATGATTTATCATTTGTGCATGTGTGTGTGCGCGTGTGCGCGCGCGCGTGTGTGCGTGTGTGTGTGTGTGTGTGTGTGTGTGTGTTTGTGAATATGAGCACAGATGGGAGCTTACAGAGGCCAGAAGGCAAATGTCAGAGCTAGAGATGCATGTGCTCCTGAGCTTCCTGACATAGGTGCTGGAAATTCACTCAAGTCCTCTGCAAAAGTGGCAAGTGGTGCTCCATCTCTCCCGTCCCAACCTTGAGATTCTCAACATTATTAAAATGTATCTAATTGACTACCGTGAACATCGTCATCGTAATCATCTTATTTCAGCGTGTTCCTGGTAATGTCATTCAAACTAGGTGTTATATCCCCATAGAGTTATACTTTGATGGCATCACAGCCAGCCACAAAGCAGGGTAACTATAGCAATTTACATATAAATTATAACATTAGTAATTTTCAAAATATTTTGTAATGTTCTCCATTGAACACAAGACCTTGGGGATGCTAGTACTCTGCTACTGAGCTATAATCCAGCCCAGAAATATGTGTCTTTGTGGGAGAAAGTAAATATGAGTAGCGTTATCTCAACTTTTTGCTACTGATACCAAAATATTTCCCACATCATTATTTTAGTACATCTGATGGGAAAAGTTCATCTCACCTTTATTCTGTGGAAAAACTTTCACAGTTCACTGTGGAGAGTAATTCAGACAAGAAAGTCTATTTCCGACTTTACTACCTCTATGGACAGAAATGGCCTTTGTATTTCATACTAAAGTGAAATTGTGACAGCAACTTTATTGTGACCAGTAGATAAGCTCATAAATCTATTTCTGTCCTTGGAGGGAGGTGGGTGGAGAATCCTTTGGATTCCAGAAGGGCATAGACTCCTGACACATAAGCCAAACAAACAAATTAATATCAGTTATCTTCATGTTAAAAAACATAAAATTATTTGTCAAAAAGTGTAGTGTTTACTTAAAACATACATTAACTGCTTCAGTGATAATAGTCCAGCAAACATATAGTTTGCTATTCCAATGAAGAAATTTCATTAAAATGTTACTTAATTATCCTTTTAACTTATAAAATACGTAAAAGTTGATGTTATGATTCAATACTTCCAGAACTTCTTTTAACATCCCCAAACTATTGGTTTTGGTAGAGATTATTGTTTTGTTTGGTTTTGTTTTGTTTACAACTATTAACAATAGTAGCAAAAATTTTGTAATGCAATCTTTAAACTGCATTGACAGTTATCTATTTTTATCTAGGCAATAAATATGTATTAACACATATTTAAGTGTCAATAAAATCTAAGTGAGCATCACAAGATAAAAATATAATGAAGATCTCAATTATGTAAAGACATTTTACATAAGCTCAAGAGGAACATGTATTCTTTGTTTTTCCTGAAGAATATCTAGGTGATTTTCATATTGCAAGTGCCAGCTCAGTGGGGTTTCCAGGATGGTCAGGGTGGAACCAAGTAGAGCAGAGTGGGACACTTCAAGCCAAGTTTTGAAAAGGATTAAAGTAAAGCTATTTAGCTGAAAGAAATAGATTTCCATAAACAACAACCCTCAACTGCTCACAAATCCTGCAGAACTGTTGACCAAGGTGGCTTCTGTTTCAAATGTAAACAAAATAATAATAATGAAGTGCAGACAAAATAGTTAAATATACAATATGCATCCCTTAAAAATAAAAAGTCAATACATAACAAACTTTCCCAAGTGCCGTGTTGCTGCACCATCCATGAGAATTGTGTGTAATCATTTTAATGTGAATATGACAGATTAGAATAGGGTGTAAAGACCCAATTCTAATATTAACCTTGATTACCAAACATTCTTCAGGCTCTGAGTCTTATCCAGAGAGTAGAGATCATGGTATGTACTCCAACTTTTCAAGATTGTCTGAGAACTATTGAAGAATAAAAAAGAAATATTATAAGCAAAAGGCACTGCATGAAAACAATGTTTATATATATATGAACATGTATTAAGTTCATGGAATTTGGAAGCAATACTTAGACTGGTCCTGGTTTTTTGTACACATACCTCCCACACATCTGCATCTTCTGTTTCTGCCCCCTTTTCCTCCCTCTCTCTTTCCTTAGTTTCTTCTTTCCTTCGCTCCTTCCTCCACCCCCTTTGCTGAAGAGAGAGATCTTGTATCTGGCCTTACTGAAAGGGCAGACTATGGTAGCTTGAATGAGAAATGTCCCCATAGTCTCTGACATTTGAAATATTGGGTCCCCAGTCGGTATTCCTGTTTGGGAAGGTTTAGGGTTGTAGCCTTTCTTGTAGAAGAGTATGACTCAGAACAGACTTTAAGAGATTAAGTGCTCACTCAACTTCTAGTTTTCTCTCTCCGCTTAGCACCTGTGGTTCCAGCAAGTGCTCTTGCCTTCTTGCCTCCCTGCCAGCATGGCCACAGCTTGCTGCATGCCTCCACCCCACTGTTAGGTAGCCTCCCCCACAGAATCATAAGCTAAAACAAACTCTCTCTTCCTTACATAGACATTAGTGATGGTGTTTTATCAGAGCAACCAAAAAGTAACTTCCTATGACCCTGAGAAATCTCCTACAACTGATTGTCTATGAAAATAAAACTTAGCTTTCAATCAAATGTTGATCTTCCAAACTTCTGGATGGGTCATTTTAATAAACAATAAATAAGGAATAAAAGTTCCTAAATCATACAAGGCTGCTCGTCCTGTAGTCAATAACTTTGTAAGTTAGGTGTGGCATTATATATAGATCTGCAATTGCAACCACTCAGGATGTGGAGGCAAATTATCATGAGTTTAAGGCCAGACTGGACAACAACTCAAACTCTCAGGGAGAAAATGGCAGAAATGGGAAATTGGAAAGCATTGTGTGCTATCAACTTCTTTGTAGACTTGAAATGTGAGGATTTGTTTTAGCCATACTGTGGTGATTTACAAACCAGGGTGCATTACAGGTTATGAGAAGAATATATGGTTCTCTTTCCTGCTGTGCAAATATGTTAAAAAATATAATATACTCCTCTTATAATATATTAGGCATGAAATTATTTGAACAAAGTACTATTGCTCTTCTGATGTATAGAATTCTTCAAATAATTTTTAAAATGTTATTGAAAGAATGAAAAAGTAACATTATCTCATCAGGCTAGTGTGGTAGAAAACACTAACCCAGCACTCTGAGGCTGAAGTAATGGGACCTCAGAGTCAAGGCCAGTATGTCTTACATGGTGAGACCCCGCCACAGATAAACAATAGAAAAGAATAACAATAAAATTAATTTGATATGAGGTAAATGTGTACATCCTCATTACAGAATATTCCTCATGAAAATGATTCACATGCTTTTAAATGATTAAGGATCCCAACAGCGGGAATTTTATAAACAGCCTGTTCCATACTTTGCTTCACTTTGCATTCAACCTTCAACTAAACGCATTAAAAATAGATTTGTATCATTTGGATCACTCTACCTTAGATTTCATGACAAGCCATGTAATCACAGTGTTGCTAATTTTCTTCCTCTAAACAACTGTTTTCTAGCATCTGTAAATGACAGCGTCCCAGACAAGCTCTTCATCAGCTGTATGGCTGTGACATGAGACGGTGCACAGCATAATGTGTTGTGCCACATCTGCTCGGTCTCTCACATATTTAACTAAGCTTTCATCTCTGAAATACAAAGATAATGATTTCCAGAAGTCACTGGAAGGACCTAGACTGTAGGAAGATACGGCATGTTAGAGATTTTCTTGACTTTCAGACAATAAGAAAAAGTGAAAAATCTCCCCCAAAGAAAGATTTGTGAGGTTCTACGGGAAATATGTGTTTTGCAGTTCAATTTTTGTCTTATAGAATAAGAAGTCTAGTATACGTCAGAAAATCCAACAGGGGAGGAGAAATGCAGTTAAGCAAGTAATCCCAGTGGTGTTGGTTTAAATGCACAAAGGGGGGAAGGCAAAGCTGTTCCAAAATCCGGGAAAGCTCAGAGAGAAAACTGGGTTCCAGCTTTGCTAGAGATGTGTGGACACGGCTCAGTGAAAAATAAAAGGTGAATTAGAATCAACAATGAACATCAGCTTAAACAATCTTTGAGTAATGCTAATATTTTATTAAAATTTTGCTGGTGACTAATTTTGTTACTGTGATTTGGAAGTGCATAACTTGCCCAATTTTTCTTTTTCACTTCTTCTGGATAATCAACTATGCAAAGACAAAAATATGTAAGGCTTAGTAGGTGAGCTATCTGTGATAAAGAAATATGTCCTACTCGATTCAAACAAAATAAAAAACAACTCCATATGCAAATTAAATATAACTTTTTAAAAAATGTATTTTTCTCTTTGGTAAGTTATGCTCCCGTACTGTTTATAAACCAGCATAGAATTACTCTCACATTCAACTTGTACAAGTCATGGCAACTGTCTCATGACATGGAATCTCTCAGTCGAAGCAGAGCCCACAACCATGCATATGCAAATTATCTTACATATCACTCTGGCCTGGAGAAATCAAAGCGAGCAACTGTAGATGTATTTGACACAGACATAGAACACAGTGTCTGAGGTGGCTGTCCTGAGTGGAAGAAATCATGCAAATTCATTACTTAGGGTTTATAATATTATAGTCATATCTTTGTTTAGATTAAATAAATCTACTTATTTAGCACTTAATACTTATCTAAATAAGTATTACTTACTTAGAAGTCCTACTCTTGTCACATATTTGGATCATCACACAAACCAGTTTTTTTTTTTTTTAATTCATGGTAAATTTTTCACTTTTCTATTTGGCTCATTAGCCTACGTCTTCATGACGCAATTTCCTGTGTACTCACGAGCATTGTCCATGTCCACAGTGAATGCCAGTGTAAGTCAGACTAGTCATTACATTCTGGGAGAGAGATAAAAACATTGGCTGTAATATATTGTAGTATATGATGCTTCTTGAATGCGATTAATGAAGTATAAACAATGCTCTTGGGCCAACAATGCAAACTGAGAGCTGGCTCAGTGGGTAAAGATGTTTGCAGGATCCACCAGGTGGAAGGAAACAATGAGCTCCTGCAAGTTTTCCTTTGATCTCCACATGCCCATGTACTTACACACAAAATCAATAGATAAGTACGCATTATAAAATACTTTAAAAATAAAATTATGGTGTTTGGTTGTCTGCATTATAACCAAATCAAAATAACGTAGCTGTTTGCCAGGAACCTTTCTGTGACTCCCTCCCTAGTCTGGGTCCTATAGCCATTCTCATGAGCCCTCTATATCACCAAATTTCCTTCCTGGTGGTTCCAAATGGCAGTGCTAATTCACAGTACATCTCCCTATGTGGGGCAATACAACTGTAAGCCATTCTTTGTTTTTGCATCCCCTTTGCAATCCTGGCACAGGAAGGATGTTCAGAATTGGACTAATCAATGAATAATGTAAACAGGATTCCCTGCATCCTAGGGAATCATTCAGGCAGTATTTGGAAATCACCAGTGTAGTGGCACTGTTTGCAGAATTTAAAGGGCATTATCCCTTTGCCCAAATATAAGAGTAGAAAAATAGATTGGCCTTAGGTAGACCATCTTCCCACTGGGTACCACCAAGAGGGCTGCTCTCCCTGGCATTGACACTGCCTGCTACTTGCTTCCCCCCATTTGCACATTCCTCCAACTCAGGATGTCCTTCATGCTGTTGATTCTTCTTTTTTGTGGACTTTTAACATACTGAATAAATTACTTCACATATTCAACTCACCTCACAAGAATGTAAGTTCATGCAGATTAGGATGTGTGAACATTCTACTAGAAAAATGTAGCCACAGAACACACACACACACACACACACACACACACACACACACACACACACACACACACCAGTACAGAAGTATTTATTTAATTAGTGAATAATTACCTGGATTTCAAGTGCTTAATAAGAGAAGAAATACTATAAACATCATATGATAGGAAAAGACACCCAAAGTCATCCAGTAAGGTCAATAAAATAATTTCACTAAGTGTTAGGTAGAAGTTGACAAAGTTAGAAACAACTTCTGAGTTTAATAAACAATGGTCATTGATAACTGCAGGAGAATTTGTACTACAGTGACAGAGGAATTCAGGCAGGTACTGGTTGAAAGGAAGTCACTGTTAACCCAGGACTGCATCTGGAACAGGATTTCTTTCTGGGGAATTCAGTAGCAAAACAACACAGGCAGAAAAGGAGGCATTGGGCAGAAGTAAGGAGAAAAAAACATATAGATGGTTTGAAAACAAGGGAAGATGGTCCTTTGGTGGAATACAGGGAAACTCTGACGAAGACATGGGGCTGGGAGGTGGCTCAGTGGGACATGAGGACCTGGATTTAAATTTCTAGGCCCTCCTAAAGCCAGACACTCCTAGAGTGAGCTCAGAGGCGGAAACAAGAGAATCCTAGCAGATTATGGGTCAGCTGTCCTGTCATACACAGCTGCCAACACAAAGAGAATCGGCCTCACACAAGGAGAAGGTCAGGACTGATGCTAAAGACTGTCCTCCGACCTCTGCACACCTGATAGCAACAACAGATTTAAGAGTTTCAACTAGTCCTCAAATTATTTTCTCTAAAACAATAAGAAACAGAAGGCAAGTGTTGTGCAAATGAGTTACATGGGGGGGAGAAGATACAAAGGAGCTCATGTTGTTGTGGTTTCTCATGCCCACATGCTCTACTCATATTATCCACATTTATCCTGAGTCTGGATCCCAGTCCATTTAACTCAGTGGTTCTCAAGCTGTGAGTCACAACCCCTTTGACAGACCTCTATTTCCAAAAATATTTACACTACGATTCATAACAGTAGCAAAATTATAGTTATGAGGTAGCAACGAAAATAATTTTACGGTGGGGGGTGTCACTACAACATGAGGAGCTGCATTAAAGAGCTGCAGCATTAGGAAGGTTGAGAAGCCCTGATTTAACTACCCTTTGCTTGCATGGTTGCTGGAATTGAACACCAGCAGCAAAATACTTATGTCGTGTATAGTGTCTTATGTCCATAATTCCAGCACTCCATAAGCTGAGGCAGGAGAATCCCCAGCCTGGAGGTCAGCTGCCACTACAACCATGAGACTTTGTCTCAAAATAGATTGTTGTAAGCCTTTTACAGTGTCTTCCTCACCGCCCTGGCCAGTGGCGCTATAACCAGAGAGAATTCCCCATTAAAGAAGTGGAAATAGGATATCAAGTCTCTTCTTGGTAACCTGTTGTCCTTCCTCTGAGTGTCACCAAGTCTCCCTCTCCAGGGGACATGGTCAAATGTGAGGCACCAGAGTACATGAGAAAGTCATATCCCACTCTCCATTCAACTGTGGAGAATGTTCTGACCATTGGCTAGATCTGGGTAGGGGTTTAAAGTTTACCACCTGTATTGTCCTTGGCTGGTAGGTAATCCCCCTCAGGAACAGTCATAGGGGAGGGGAATAAGGGGAAAATGGGAGGGAGGGAAGAATGGGAGGATACAAGGGATGGGATAACCATTGAGATGTAACAAGAATAAATTAATAAAAAAATAAGTAGAAAAAAAAAAAGAAGTGGAAATATTGGTTCAGCATGTAAAATCTCAGCCAATGGCACATGTGTAGGGGTCGGAGAAAGAAGTCGCCAGTGAGAACAGTGTCAAGAACTCTGAGAGGTCTGAGAAATTTGCACATGAGCAAGCTGAGAAATTTACCTGAGGGGTTTAATGGATGCTGACTGAAGAAAACTCACAGCTCCTGGGGCAATGCCGAAACACTTCTTTACTCTCAGGAAACATCAGCAAAAGATCCGCTCACTCTTCCTGGGACTGCACCCTGCAGGGAAGTAAGAAGGCCACATAGTACAGGGTAAGGATTCCATGACATGAACCCTAAGTTCTGGGAATCCGACTTCTTATTTGCACATATGTACAAATTTTGGTAGCTGTAACTTCCTCCCTACCTGCTCCAACCTTCCCCCCACCCCTATTACCCATCCTCATTACAGATCCTTTTCCCCTGTGTGTGCCTTTGTGTTGTTGTCTGCATTTTGTTTTGTTGTTGTTTAGACTGTGAGCCTGTCTCACATTGTCACCAGAGGGAGACACTCTCTTTTTACATTGGAAATAATCCATTTGCTCTGAAGAGTAACACTGTTTCCCAGGCATATGCTATCAGATACAAAAGGACCGCAAGACTGAGACCTGCCTAGGTGACCTAGCTAGACATCTTTGTTTTAAGATTAAAAGTAAAAGGGGAGAGGGGAGGTGGAGAAGAGAGACTGGAAGGGGAGGAAAGAGGGGAAACTGGTCAGGATGTAATATATAACAGAAGAATAAAATTTAAAGATAAAGATAAATGTAGAAATGTAAAAAAGTAAAAGAAGGAGTAGGTAAAGGGCATGAAATGGCCCACTAGATGAAGATCCCTCTCAACATGAGATCCCACATGGTGAAAGAGAGAGCAGTCTGCCACAAGATGTCCTCTGATCTCCACAAGTGTCCAATGCCATACACAGACACGGACACACACGCACGCACGCACACACGTATGATATAGCTCTGTAGTAGAGTTCTTCTCCTGTGTTCTTGAGGACCTAGGTTCAATCTCCAATGCTAAAAAAAAAAAGGTCTAGATGATGTTTCTGTTTGTGGGCAAAATGGGAAGGTGGTCACAACATTGGGGTCACTTTTGTGTTTCTTCCTTGGTCCAAAATCCTGAACCAGTGTCCTTCCATTACGGGTTTATCTCCTCCTAGGCCTTTAAAGCAGATGTCTTTCAGCCTTCGTGTAGTTTTCTAGTATAAAGAACTGCTCCAAACTATCTGCCTTCCCCAACGCCCTTCAGTTCTCTGAGTCTTAATATTAATGTCCCATGTCCATTTTATGATCAAACTCACTTCTTTGTAACAGCCATTTATACACTTGTGATTGAAGCTTGTGTAACAGGCTGAAGTGCAACCCTGTAGACTGTGCATGTTATCTTTTAAAAACCACCCTGTTTTCACTCTTTTCACCTCTCTTCCAATTCGTCTTAATTAAAATACATCTGAAATGTTTTTTAAAGTTATTTTACACTTTCTTCGAGATAAAGAAGTTATTTTTCAGTAATATGATATGTTCAAAAGCAGCTCTGCTTTATATCTGGAGACTGTGGCATCTTAGTAAAATATATGTCAAGTGCTAACTTGCACAGAAGCCATAGATCCCTTTGTCTAAATATTATTCAGCATGAGTGATGTTTCAGCAGAGCTTTGGAAAACAAAAATTGATGAGGTCCTTTCATCGTAGGTTATATACTTTGTTGCTGTGCTGTGGTAGTATGGTTGAGCTGAATGTTTTTGTTTGTTTAATTATATTTTTTCTTTTGCTCATTTGCTTGTCAGATGATAAATTGAGGTTTCAAGTCTGAAGATGAGTTATTAGCAAGTAACAGAGATACTCACAGAATATCCATTTGGAGTGCCGACAATGTTCACAGAAATTTGATATGCCCCATACACAGTCCATTTACAAGGGAATGAACAGTGGTTTGATTAATCTAGGAGTGCTTTATTTCCCTCAACTCTTGGCTTCCTTGTCATTCCTACGTGGGCATGTGTGCCTGTGAGTGTCATTCTCTCTCTCTCTCTCTCTCTCTCTCTCTCTCTCTCTCTCTCTCTCTCTCTCTCTCTCTCTCGTGTGTGTGTGTGTGTGTGTGTGTGTGTGTGTGTGTGTGTGAACTTATCCACATCTCCAGTTCCATACCTCTCTGGCATCTGACATGGAAGTGTCCTAGCAGGATGTATTCCTTCTCTTGTAGGTCCCAAAGCATTGGCTCAGCCTCCTCGGTGAGCACCTCTTGTCCTGTCCCTGTGGCTTCCTTGTTTCTGAGAAGCATGATCCTAAGGCAGCCAATTGCAGCCGATGCATGTGCATCCCTTAAGACTTGAGGTCCCTGCAGCCAACTTTGAACAATAGGCTGGTAATAAGTTCTGCTCTCTTCTTCTAGTCCCCAAAATACTAGATGAAAGACCCAATAACTTCATAAATGTGCACTGAAGCTATTGTGTGAAAATAAGTCATGAGAGCATCATGAAGCTCTCTGAAGCCCAGTAACAGACCCCCGTCTTTCCTCTCCCCACTTAGTCCCTGTGCCTACATTTCTTGATTGCATCCCTTAATATGTGTTATTAGCATATATGCCTGTGCCTGGACCCTGTTTCTAGGGAACTGGCCAAGGTAGGCTAATATCGTCATCATAATGGGTATTTATGGTTAACTTGGTGGGCCTTGGTCAACACATGTACAATATTGATTAAAGATGTGTTTAACAAATAGTATTTTGTTCAAGACAATTATCTCATTGAAGTTCAAGATGGAAACAATAGCAACAATTCAGGGAGGACTTGCTGTCTTCCAGGTGCTGTGATATCTCTTGGCAAGGATTATATATTTTATTTTTCCCAGTAGTTCAGTTGATTGCTACTACTATTAATCTAGTTTTTACATATAGGTAACCTGGTATTGCTGATAGGTGAGGTTCAGAGATGACCATAAGCAAGTCAACGTCAGACCTAGCAGACCAGGATCCAATACCAGAACCTCCTTTTACTACCTCTCCTTCAAGTCTCTAGCTCAAGTTGGCTTCGGGCCTCCCATGGGATTCCCCGTGAACTTTTGGTCCTCTCTTCTCTACTTCCTGAGTACTGGTATTTCTTGAATATACCACCGCATCTGCTTTATACTGTTCTGTGGATAAACCCAGGGCTATGTGTGTAACTCTCTATGAACTGAGCAACTCCCCAGACCAGCACTTGTGTTCTCAGGACAAACTGTACTACATTGTGCATTTTGTTTTTCCCTGAACTTCTATTGCTTTTAGTATTGGTGTTGATGTTATTTCATAACACTATAATAAGATCACAATTGCATGTATAATTTTCAGTAACTTTTCTCCAGCAAAGATTCTTTACAGGACACTTCTATTGTATCTGCAATGTTACTTTTCTGTTTGTGTGGGAAAACACTCTGACAAAAATCAATATAAGTTTGATTTGGCTTATAGTTCTAAGAAGACAGTATCTGCCGTAGCTGGGAAGACATGGCACGCAGGAAGTAGGATGATTACAGTTCATCTACATGCAGGAAGCCGAGAGAAAGAACAGCGAGTAGGACCAGCCTACACACCCTCAAAATCTTCCCCCAAGTGACATGCTTTATCCATCCAGTGAGGCTCCATTCCTAGAGGTACCATAACCTCTTCAAACACCACCAACTGGCCACCTAGTGTTCAAAGACATGAACCCATGGGGAGAATTGCATATTTAAACTGTCTAAGTGATTATGTTCTTTGCAGTATAAACAGTGTTGCTCTCATCCTTAGCACTGAAGAGAGAGGAGACTATAACAGTGTCTGTGCAGGATGCAGAAACAAAAGGAGCAAGCACCAGAAACTTAACAACTCGGTAACGCCAAAATTTGAGTCGTGAATGTGCAAGGAAACCCTACATCCTGTCTCTGATTTTAAACTGTTTTTTAATGTCTATTTAAAAAATCAAACAACAAAAAAAATATAAAAATGATAAATCCTGTTGCATTGTTAACTCTGGTTATTTACCAAAATCAATGAATGAATGTTTTCCTGAAGGGTGAAAAACAGTAGCTGGCTAAAGGCAATTTCTTACTTGATTATTTTTCTAACCCGAAACAATATAACTGTTAAGTTTATCTGGGATATCTATCCTGATTTTCTATCTCATCCATTAATTAAAGTAAATCTTTTAAAGCATTGTCAAATTAAGTAAATAATTTTGAGGACTAGAGACATGGACATATTTGTCTTGCAGAGGATATGAGTTCAATTCCCAGCACCTATACTGGGTATCCCACAACTTCCTGTGACTCCAGCTCCAGGAGCCTTGATATCCCCCTTTATCCTCCGCAGACACCAGAAACCCACACACATTTACACATATATATATACTCATAATTTTTAAATTAACTTGTCTCGATAATGGAGTCATGTTGACTTTGTTTCATGCTTTGTTTTACCCAAGCTAATTTAAAAGGATATTATGTTGGGACTGGAGAAATTGCTCAGTGGTTTAGAGTACTGGGAGATCTTCTAGAGGATAAAAGTTCCATTGCCAACACCTGCATGCCCCCAGCCCACAGCCATCTGTAATTCCAGCTGGAGGGAGTCCAGTGCCCTCTTCTGGCCTCCACAGGCACTGCACACATGTGGTGATCAGACACGCATGCAGTAAGAACATCCATACACCGATAAAATAATAAATAAGGATTAAAAATAAAAGGATACTATATTGAACAAGCATCCCTACGTCTGAAATTAATTGTATTTAATTTAATATTATTGGAGTTCCTTTGATCTGAAAGTGGATTCGAAATGTGTAGTCATATTTAAATGACTGAAGGAACCATGACAAGTTGGGGGTCCTCATAATGAAGCCATACAATACAACATGTATCTATTGCATGCTTACTATCTTTTAAGCACTACTTTAACTGTTAAGAATCTACAATTAAATATGTTTGAATACATTTTTAAATATTTAATTTATTTTAGCCTGAAAAAATAATGTATCTCCAAGGAAAGTTCAAAGATTCAATAAGATGAAAGAGAACGAAATTTTATTTACATTCTAAATAAGTCCAACATGGTGGTGTATACCAGAAATTGCACAACTTCAGAGACAGAAGGAGGAAGATTGCAAGTTCAAAGCTTACCTGGGCCACGTTGTGAGACGCTCACTCAAACATTCTAGGTGGATTAAATATCTTCCCTGATTAATTATTTTATGGATTTCCATTCAAGGATTCAAACAGTTTCCTAGCATACCATTAAATTCTGAGCTCAGTTACTCTCACTTTAGAGTACAGCTTTCCTGCATGGCAGCTACTCATCAGCATGGCTAGGGGACCCTTGCTAAAAATAATCAAATATATACTGGGCTCAGGGACCTTACGTTTTTAAGTGAATATAAAGTTAATGTTTTCATAACTATTGAAATAATATTAGTATTTAGCATTAAATGAAATCAATAAAATTAACTTAATTTTATATAATTCTTTTTACTCATTTGAGGCAGCTGTTGTCTCTATGAGCCTCAAAAGTATACAGATGGCTTTCATTCTATCATTACCAGACTTCCTTAAATGATGGAATGAAAAGTGCTGTATTTAGCATGAATTTCCAGAAATCACTGTGAAGAGTGTATTAATCACAGAGGTAAAACAAAATCATTAGTACTATGCCTTCTATTCAATATGATTTAATATGGGTTTTTTTTGTTTGTTTGTTTGGTTGGTTGGTTGCTTTTTTTTTGTTTTTGTTTTGTTTTGTTTTTTGTTTGCTTGCTTGTTCGTGTTTGTTTTGAGGCAGGGTGTATCTGTGTAGCCCTGGCTATCCTGGAACTCACCAGGCTGGCTTCAAACTCAGAGATTCTTAGGCTTCTGCAGGCAAAGCACTGGCATTAAAGCCACGATGCTCAGCTGGATATGACCCCTTAAATACACGCGTCACTCTAAGTGCTGCATCCTTCTTCTCAATGCCTTCTTCTCAAAGTAGAGTCACTCATTTGAATATACTGAGGCGTAAGCAATCCATGTGGCTTCAGTACTCAATATTTTCTCCACAAAAATCACTCTTTTAACTGTGCTAACATTAGTGGAGTACAAGTTGCCTTTTATTTTATAAACATCCAAGTATTGGGGGAACCTAAGAAACGGCTCACTAGTTAAAGCCTCTCACTTGCAGAAGACCAAGGTTCTGTTCCCAGCACCCATGTGGTGACACATAACCAAGTGTAACACCACTTCCTGGGTATCTAACACCCTCTTCTGGCCTCTGAGGCACCAAGCATACATGTGGTAGCACATACGTACATGCATGTAAACTCTCATACACATAAAGTAAATAAATTGTTTTTAACCCAGTCTCTAAAAAAAAAAAAAAGAAAGAAAAAGAAAGAAAGAAAAAGAGGAAGACAACTCTGTCTTAGAGATAATGTGTATGTGTTGTTTATTTGGTGCCATAATAAATACTTCAATATTTTCTACTGGGTGTGCTAATTCCTCCCTGTTTCTCTGCATCCAAAAGTAGAGGTCATTTTGGGCTCCATGACATTGTGTCTCCAAAAAGGAAAGAGAGAGAGAGAGAGAAAGAGAGAGAGAGAGAGAGAGAGAGAGAGAGAGAGAGAGAGAGAGAGAGAGAGCTCTGTAAAAAAGATGTGCATCCACTATAACAAGGGGGAAATGTGCATTATATAGTATAGACAGAAAATCTAGGTACATTGGTACACACACGTATTATTTATTCCTTTTGTTGCTGTGACCAAATATCAATAAAAAGCGACTTATGGGAAAGGGTTCGTTCTAACTCGCAGTTCAATGAGTATAGTCCATCATGCATCACACATCATAATAGCATACAAAGACATCGAGGGAGAGGAGGAAACATAATGGCTCGTCACATTACAGTGCCCGACAAAAAACAGAGTTTAAAGAGGAAGTCGGCTGGCCTGTAGCCCTTAAAGGCCCATGCCCAGTGACCTATCTCTGAAAGCCACACTCCATACCCCAGAGACTCCAGTGTTTCTCCAAACCATGCCACAATGTGGGGACCAAGTATTGCAAGACACAAGCCCATGGAACCCTTCAGATTGAAGCCACGATTGCAGAATTTTCTCCGTGATCTCCAAAGCATATTCACTATGTCTCTCCTCGTGAATGTTAAGTAACCAGATCAAATTGATCCTGTCATGTCATCTCTTGTTGTCCATCCTAGGCCCCATTTGCTTGTAGATCTGGGACTGTCTAAGATACACAAGTGATGCTGTGTGAACTTTGCCAACTGTTTGTGGGAACAAATTAATTCTCTACATTTTTCTGTTTCTATCAGGTGTGTGACCCGGTAAGTGTATTGTCATCTAAACCTAACAGATGATGAAATTAAGTTGAGGAAATGTAAAAACAAGACAACATTTCCACGTGACAATAAATTAACAGCTTGAAGTGTTCCCAGATGCTCAGGTCTAACACCAGCATCTGTATTTTGCATATCAAGGTGACTCATAACTAACTACATACTGTCATGTCAAATTCATTTCACAGTATTCTCCAGGAGTCTTTTACAGTCCAATAGGAGCCGTTTTCCATAGTGTACCATTTTAATTTTATTTTTCTAACACTTCTTCCACGCTTTTCTTTTTCTGTCTGGGGTATTCTTTCTTATTTCATCTGCTGTCCTAAATCTATGTATTTGTTCTTTTTTTTTTTTTTTTTTTTTTTACAATACATTCTCAAACTTTACATATTCAGTGAAACTTCACCTCTGAAAAAAATGATTCCTAAAATCCACATTTTAGATGAGTCTGTAGAGAGAAGACAAAATTAGGTAATTTAATCTCGAATAGTTTAAAGGATCTGATTACCAATTATTCAAATGTAATAAATGTGTAAAAGTCAACTCCCTACATACTTATATGTATTCTGTGTATGGTCTCTTAATTGCCCTAAGGCAGTAATAGAAGAAATACAACATACACACATGCACATTAACACATGCATGCACAGTATATTTGTGTTAACTGAAAGGATAATGTTTCTGTCGCTACATTTGTTAATATTTTGGAAACAAATCATAACTGGATATATATTCACCATTTTTTTTTTTTAGCTCTTAGAATATTTCCCTGCTAAAATGACTTACATGTGAGCTTGTGGCGTTAAAACAAACTAACTATACAATGTGCAAAGGATACTAAATTAAAATTTCAACTCCAGTCATGACAACAAAAACATGTTTCTCTTCAAATTTAATTTCCATGAGAAACTCTTCTAAATTAAAACCTTCCAGTGCAGTGTCCTTCCATTTTTTGCATTTTTTACTACCTAGAGATCAAACAGTTTGACACAGCAAAAATTCTGGTGAGTTAGAAAGAAATGCTGATTGGTTTGTTGGCTGGTGGCCGGGGGAATGTTATGACCGAGTAATTATGTGTTCAGGACAGATGCATTAACCAGGCTTGGGACTGGAGCCACTGATATTATTTTAGTCATAAGGCTAGAGGAACTGAATAAATTTCAAAGCATTGGCTGGCTGACATTGCTGAGCTGATGCCTGTTCCAATGACTCCTTGGCAGTAACTTCCAACACTGCACTTATGACATGGTAAACAAAAACTACATTAAAGGTTTGCTTTTTAATCATGGAGAAGTTCACCATTTCCACTAAAGCTCTCTTGCTATTCATCAAGCCACAGTGAAAGCTATTGCAGATTTTCAAAGTCCTATCTTCTGATGGGACTGTAGCAATGTAACAGGCAAGAAAGGCTCAGTGCTCAGTGACGGGCAAGGACACGGATCAGAATAAAGATGATAATGCACGTTTCCACTTGCCTCTCCGTGTAACAAACTGAAAGTTGGCAGTGTGCTTTAGTGATGATTTATCTCAATGCATAAGATCCTATCCTTTGCAAAAAGCCTCTGTCTAGTGATTAGAAAAGTACATATAAAAATAAAATAGCACTATCAACATGATGCTCTTTGGCTTCTATGTAAAAAATTCAATAATGAATCAGTTGGATAACTTCAGGTAGCTTTTTCTTTTGCGGCATTTAGACTGGAAGATTAATTTTAAAATCATGCACTAATTAGTAACTTAATAATTTAATTGGAACATTTAGTTATTATCTTTTATAGTACTATTGAAAAGCTAAATAACCTAATTTTATTTTGATATTTTCTTAACTGCAGTACTATTATAATAAAGTGCAAATAATAAAATTAGTTCAATGGGACAGTTGTAAGTCATGATGTAATAGACTTTGAGCGATGGTATACATACATACCTATATATACAGAGATACATAGACAAAATGATGGAAGTATTGTGTTGCTTTTATTTTTTTTTTTAATGTAGCAACTGAAAATCTTTAGTTATGTGTTATTTCTTTGTGATTAAGACTCAAACATTTTCACAAAATAGTTTTTTAGAACTATTTGAATTATTTGAGCAAACTCATTTTGTTCTAAATTATTACTAGTTCCACAAATAATGCTAATCAGTAGAAAGAAGTACCTCAAAGTTAGTTCGTTGTAGTATAAATAGCAACACAGCGTATTTCCTTAGCTACTTCTATACAAACAATACTTTTAATAGTCTTTAGAGACATACAAGTTTGGTTAAATTTCATGTCATTCCTACATTCTTTTTAAAATTTCAGTACCTTACAGTGCATCTAATAGCCTACGAGTTTTACTTTGTAATTAATCATTAGAAATGAATCTATGGGTGCGCATAGCTGGATTGTTATGTCTCTTAAATGCAAATGAAATGTCTACAAATATATCAAAAGATTATGAATTATTCATGAACTATAATTATGAAGACTAAAATTATTACAACTACCTTCTCGTTTACAATTTTAAAAGGAAAGGCTATGCTCTTGAACGGACTTATAAAAATGCTGGAGAGCTTAACCAGAAGGTACGTAATGACCTAACGAAGAAAACCTTAGGAAGATTCCTTCTTCACCCATTCAGCATTTCCCAATATAGACTCTAATTGAATCACTGTGTGATCTCCATGAAAAAAAAAAAAAGGTACTAAGAAAGCTTTTAAACGGATATGGAAAGAGAAAGTCTGTCTTCAGAGTGACAGGAAACACAGAAGATTATTTTTCAAGACAACTGGGAGTGATGAGAGGAGGGAAAGGGGAGACTTGGGAGGCAGACCAAAGCACAGTAAACTTGGGTTGCCCCAAGTCGAAATTGGATCATATTGTAGGAAATGATTAATTATGAGTCCAAAATACAGACTATATTAAATATTACCATGCTAAGAATATGTAATATTAGATTAAAATTTTGACATGCATAGTAAAATATAAAGCTATATTATTGTTTAGATACAGTTTATGTAGGAGTGTAACACATAACATAACCACTATAATTAACAGAAAAGCTTTTACACAGATTCAGATTGCTGTTTCCCAACACTGAAAACAGTGTAGACTTCTCTCTCTCTCTCTCTCTCTCTCTCTCTCTCTCTCAGTCTTTCTTTGCAATAGAGCCTCAAACATTTTAATAATAGGTTTTATAATAGGTTTTTCTTATAAGCATTTGAATCAGTATAACAATTTTTTTTGTCCTAAATTGTCACTAATTCCACAAATAGTGTTAATCAGTTCACACTAATTGCCTTTTAACTCAATGTTGAAAAAAAAAAAAAAAAAGGTTAGTAGAACAAAAAATAAAGCAGTGTTAACATGTGTGCTATATTCGATTTCTCAAAAAAAAAAAAAAAGCAATAAATCGAAAGTTTTAATGTTGTTTAGGTTTAAAGTATAATGTACTTACTGTAACATCTGTCTCCTAGAAGACAGTTTAAGAATATTATGGAAAAGTAAATGTACTTTTAAAAAATGGATTATTGTTTCCAAAGCCTAGTCTTTGGTTTTCTAGCTACGTTGACTTTATCGTTGCTTTTATTATATATAATAAAATACTATATTATTAATAAATGCATGTACTGGGTACTCTCATGAATTATAAAAATTCTTTGCTCATATGTAAGGAATCCTGAGACTTGATTCGTTACCTCCCCTGCAAAATGCTCTTTAGTCTTTAAACCTCAGTTCAATAAGACATTCTCCTTACTGAAGTGGGCACAGGACATTCTTTTTTGGAGGAAAGGCTTTGAAATATCAAAGTGTAAGATATGGCAAAAAAAAAAAAAAAAATGGCTAGAGTCATTTTATTACCATAAGCTGCAGTAAATGCAATTTTGTGGGGAGTGGCTAAATTAAATGCAGAAAGGGACATAATTTTTTTTTTCTGATAGACCTAATGAAAATACAGTATTTAAGTGTCCTTTAAAAGGAAATACAAAAGAAAGAATGTGTGTTAATGTGAAATGGCCCTTAACTAACGATTTTCTTAAACAAACCTTTAAAAGTTTATCTAAGGCCTCAGCAAGGCAGAGAGACACACAGACGCACATCTGTGACATGTTTGCTGGCGTAGAGTTGCTGCTTTACAAAGAGGGTATGAGTTATGAGCTGAGTTCTTTCGTAATCATTCTAATACAGCTGGGTAAGGTGTACAAGGAACCGGATTCCTTCAAGCTGTTGTTATTTAAATGCTAGTAAGACGGTATGAGGTATGAACTTCCTCCTATAAACGGCTCCACCAACTCAAAACACGAGGCTGGCTGCTTTATCACATATGAAATCCTTTGACGTAGCAGTGTCTTTCCACTTTATAGAACGGTAAATACTAGCAATGGAGCATCTATCTGTACTGTAGATCTCTGTGCTCTTTAGAGAGAGGATCTGGGTACATAATGCACGAGGTGTGATTTTTGTTGTTGTTGTTGTTGTTGCTGCTGTTCCTGAATCTTCAACCCATTCTCCATACTCAGGGTACAAACGATAACAAGATCAAGAGACATCTTAGCCTTTTATTTAACTGCGATAAGTTAAATAGACACAGAAAAGCCAGTTAACTCTGTTCCTTTTATTAGCTGTAGCTCTTAAAAATCATAACAAAGAAACGACAACATGTAGACCTTCTCTTTCCTGCCTCACCTGTCTTTTCTTGATTAAATAATTTAAATCTTGAAAGATCAACTTTCAGCCTGTTTTTGGAAGGTAATACAGTTTGTTTTTATCATCATCCCTAGCAACTCTGTTTGCTGTGAGTTTCTTTTTTCAATTCTATTAAAAAAAAAAAAAAACAACTTTTGTAAAAAGAAAATACTAGAAATTATATCCTCTGCTTGAATGACATGGAATCGGTGATTTTAATATATTCCAATATTATAAAATTACTTGAAGAGGACATGCTAAAGTGAGGACAAAAAACATGAACCTGGAGAAAATAATTCTAACACAAATTAACAAATTACTGTCAAAGTATAGGAAGCTTTAATCAGAGAACACTGGGCAGTGTCGCTGAGTGTTCATAACCCTTTCTCACAGCTAGTTGCAGGACTCCCGACTGAAATCACCAAAGAAATGTTAAATCTAATGGCAGAAAAATAAATTTTAAAATAAAAATTTATAACATGGACTACGTATATCAGCCTCTATAGGACATTGAATCTATCATTAGCTTTCCTAGACTTTAATTAGCTCTTCCTATTATAAAGTTTATGGTCCTTAACCTTACTGCTTAATTTAGAATGGTCTACATGGTGAACATGACCTATGGCGAAGAATTGCTACTGCAAAATTAAATGTTTAAAAAAAAATCCCTGGAAAGGAAACCTTGAGATTATAGAATTTGCAAGAAAGTTTGAGTCCTTGCCTTTCTGTTAACAATACCCAGCTAATCTGGGATGCTCACCCCCTCTTGACAGATACTGTATAATATTTATGCATGCATGACAACAAAATATGTTTCAATAAAAATATATTTGAACTAGCAAAGCAAAATTGCTTTAAGCTTTTGATCTGTCTCCTCGCTCACATCTCTCAAAGCCTTTTCCTTTCAACAGTTGCATTCAAAAGTCAAAGATATACAGCTGACGATTCAAGCTGAATGACACTACGATAAACTATGGTTTCTCCTGCAGATAAAATACATCATAAATCGGGGCAACACTTACCTCATTTTAAATATTACTGTCTCCTTTTATCAGGTAACACTATATGACCTTGTCTTACCTCTTTTCTTCCCATATTTTACATGAGAATTTAATTCTATTCCGTGATCACAAACAGAATTTTTTTAATTAAAAAATAGGATATATGGCCTTAAAGGCTTAGGTTATCTAATAGACCAATTTAATTAAAAAAAAATAATGAGGACAGACTGGTTTCTGATGCCGTATAAAATGTAGCAATAACGGAATCACATAGATTTTTAAATTGCAATCCTTCTTTGCACTTAAGTGCAGTTTATTATGAGATATAAAACAATGGGCAACAGTACTTAATAAAGTGGAGATGTATTCACAATTAGTTTTTTTTTTTTTAAAAAAAAAGATGTTTCTGCAGGGTATACATAATTTCTAGCCTTTTCAGATTAACCCACCCAACACAAATTCTAACAGCCTTATCCTGCCAGCATCAGGTCTCCAGGGAACAATTTGACTTACACAGTGAAGTCTCTAAGCAGAAGTTGTCCTTTTTCTGGACACTGGAGTCTGATTTGCACTCTCAAAACTACTGAATGTATCAAAGGCACTAGCGTAAATCTCGATGATCATCTGAGCAACTTGGGATTTGTACTCTTTTTCTCCCCCAAGCCTGTTGAAAGCAGCGCTTCCTCCTCTGTCTCCCTCTGTTCAAGAGAGTATGGCTTTGTGATTGGGATCCCAAGACAGCAGAAACTCAGGTAGTTCTGCCCACTCACCTGTCCTATTATTTTTTATGTTATTTTTTATTTTTATGTCTTCCCTAGAGCAGACATGAGCATCAAGCCATAGATATATCCATTTTGTCCACCAACAAGCCATTCCCATTTGTGTTGCTTTTAGTTCGAAAATGGTGGGGAAAATGTGCCCCTGTGGGTTTTGATCCCTTTCACAGCTCCCAAGTTCCTCTGACTTGAGTGTTCACTCTTCTGTGGCAGGAATGATCTCTTGCTGCTATGTGCTGTCTCCTAAGCATGTCTTTTTGTCAGGAAGTCGGGGACTACTGAATTTGATAACATTTTCCATATGATTTTAAACAAACTCCTAAAGCAGGTGAATCATCTCTTTTCGGCTGTAATTGTTCCTTTTTAGGATATAGTTATTTTTATCACAGAAAAGTAACTTATTTTGAGAGAGTCTCACATATATTAGCAAATAATATATCCTATTTTTCATATGATACAAAGGAGAAATAAAACACCCTTCCTACAACCCTATGGTTTGAAAGGTTTCTGTTCAGGTCATGTTTTATGAGCATTTTCAGATTAGCAGTGATGGCTTTTCTTAGCATTCTGCAAATTAGCCCACTATGCCAGGTGCTATTGTACAAATACTATATTTGCCACACCACAGCCATGGAGCACATGAGGGATGCTAATGCAGTCTGCAACCTTGAGACAGAAAGAAGTCAGCATCAGCATCCTTCCCAAACCTCAATAGCACTATGAAAGTAGAGGATCCAGATCCAAACAGTCTCTGCATTCTTCTTCCAGCTTGTAAAAAAAAAAAAAAAATATATATATATATATATATATATATATATATATATATATATATCACCTCCACACTGTTGTTTTAATTCTTTCTGCTTGCCTCAAAAATTTGGTGTCTCTTTCTCAACAAGTAAGTCCATCTTCCTGTGATTAATCCCACCTTTTCTTGTTTCCTGTTGGCAGATATCATCATCAGTTACCTGAACTTGTCCTTCCCATGGACCCCTTCTAATATGCCTTGAGAGGACACAAATTTCTGAAAAGGAATTGCATCAGGTGTTACTACCACTTTGTTCCAATTGGATGTGTTTCCCCTCTCCATTTCTATATGTTTTCTGCATATCCATACTTCTCCCTCTATGCTCATAATCAGCTCATTATGAGTTACCTCCTTTTACCTATCTTTATAAGAGACCAACCAAATAAAAGAGAAGGGCGAAGTCTGCCTTATTCCAGGCTATCCTCCAGTGCCTACTAGATTCTAGCATATATTGGGTACTTGAAAATTATGGATCACACTGGATTATCCAATCTTAACGGTGCTTTGTAAAAAACCAATTCCATTGTCTTGGACATTCAAGAGTCTCCAGTTATAGTCTGGCATGGTGTTGGAGACATAAAGATGTTGCGTTTTGACTACTGTGGGCTACACAGAAAGACCCAGTGTTACAACAGATGAAGAGCCCAGTGCTGATGATGACGCCGATCTTTGGGGGACCCTCCAGCACACTCTTTATTCTCATTTTTTAATCTTTCCCTAAGTCTAATCCTTTGAAATTTTACGAACTAACCCACCACCTTCACCACAGCCTTTTTGTCCAGAATACTGTATTAAAGACTCTAAAAATCTGTGATTCCAATTCTGACTGGGAAGTGTCAGGACACCAGTCTTGGCTGTTCAAAAATCTTGAGCGAGATACATTCTTTGTCCTTTTTTAAAGAACTAAGTTCTTAACTTGGCATTCAAGGGATGTCATAAAGTGCATCTTACAAATAAGTGGGTCAGATTATATACCCTCTCTAGCCATGGCTCCTAAGTTACCTGGAGCCAGGCTTTTTACTTGCTAATGCCACAATCTCATATTTTCCTTCCTCAGACTTTAGCTTTAATATCTGTTGCCCTGCCTAGAATGCACCTTAATTTAGTCTGTCTAAATAGTGAAAAAAAAATAATTTAATATTCAATCCAGATTTCCAAGTATGTAATTTTTCATTAAAGGCCACAAAGAATTCCAAGGTATAATGGTATTTATTTAAACCATGACTTTGAAGTATGGCCAGGTATTTAATTAACTTATTTCATTTTACTAGTTTTAGATAACTTCTCATGTTAAAACTCAAGGAGTGAAAAGGTATACTGAAACACTGGTCTCTTTCCCAAACCTGTCAACCAATTGGGCAGCTTCCTAAAAAGAGCCAGTGTCCTCCCTTTTTTGTATGTCTTTGTAGAGATGCCCTCACAGGAAACAAACAACAGCTAGTGCTTTCTAGTTTGCTTAGTATTTGGTATCAAGCATTCTCTCCTCTATAGCCATTTAATATTTAATTACTTACTATTTCCTATTTACAATGGCCATGTGCCTTGCATCCTTTATAGAATGTCCCACAAACATTTGTTGATGAAATGTACAATTATTTCAAGCTTGGAATAAGCTGCTCCATGCTGAGACAGAATCTCCACGACCTTCATCCTCAAGTGAGAAGGATGAAAAGAATAAACAGCAGGTTTTCCAAACACTTCCTCCGTGTAACCATTAAAGGGAAATCAAGGCATGACAAACCACATATGCAGATGCGCATTGTTCGTTCCTGATACTTTAATATGTTCCAGATCCAAGCACACATTACTACGTTTCCTTTGGGTCTGATACATGTGCTGATACAAAGATTAACAAAGTCACTGATTTGTAATGGATGACTGTTTCATTTTAGAAATCACCCACTCCTGAAGCATTCCAAGTTCACCGAAAGTATGTTTGCATTGAAATTTTTTCTCATAATTGCGTCCATCTCCATTTCATGTTAGACATATTAGAAATGACACGACAGCCCACCCACCTCGTCACTGCTTGCTAAATGCCTTACGGTCCTATGGTTGTTTTAAATGTGTGTATCAAACTATGAAATCAAAATATCAAACCAAGATATTTTTCCAGGATATTTTTTTTTCCAAATAAAATAAGTACTAAACAGTTAAGCCTTGGAAGAAAATATATTTCATTCATGATTAAACAGTGTGCTTAGTGATTCTAATTTAAAATAGTATATAGGACATAATCCTGCCGAGGTTCAACGTCAAGTTGTTTATGTGCTTAGTGAGGAATCTGCTAGGTAAGCCAGAGTCCCTCAGAATCTATTATAGAGACTTTAATTATCAAACTGACTGCTTTGAATTCACCAAACTAGCCTGACAGGTACCAGCTTTTTCATTTTCTTCACACTTTGCAAAGAAGAGCCAGAATCCATCCTGCATATAAGTCCCTTGAGCTAGGATTTATTTTTACTGTTAATCTTGAATTTAAATAATACCCAAGATTTAAATAGTAATCTAAAAGGTTCAGTTTTTCTTAGGAATTAAACATATTTGAAGGAAATTACATTTAAAAACACTATTTTAGACTACTTTTAAAAACACAAAAATATTTTTTTTCACATAATTCTAGAAAATACTAGTATTTTAGGTTTAGAATTCTAGTAGCTCATTAAACCACAATTTCAGTTTATGCTGAAATTCCAGGTTATATTTTCCATGATGACCATATAGTTCTCCATAAACACACACAAAAATAATTTTCAAAAGTTTGCTCTGGACATTTCACTCAGAGAGTCTCGTAAATATATAATTGATCATTATAAAATGTTCTTTCATGGACCTGGAGAGATAAGGCAGCAGTTAAGGGCACTTATTAGTCTTACAGGGCACAAGTTTCAACTCTCAGCAGCAACATAGTGGCTCACAATCCTCTGTAATTCCAATTCCAGGGAATGCAATGCCCTCTTCTGGCCTCCGAGGGCACTAGGCTCCCAATGAGGTGCACATGCATACATGCAAGCAGACAAAATATTCATGCATATAATATAAATAAATACTTTCAGCCACAATACTTATGTTAAGTGAACTACAAATGAGTCGACAACTTTGATTTGATGAACTTATCTTTTATTTTCTATTTTTATACATTGGGTATATATTGTCATAATGGTTTGAGTATTTACCAACAAAGTATTAAGTATTGTCCAATAGTGAGCATGTGACTTCCATAACCGGTCCAGACTTCAGTAGTGTAGGGTGGCAGCACTGTGTCCCTATTGGCGCGATGCATAGCCAGGAAGTGTGTATCTCCAAATGGTGATGCTATTTTTTTTTTAAAGAGTAGCTCATGTCTAAGTATATTAGCCACAGAGACTGAGGTACTAGTTGCCAAAAGATTCTCTCCTTTTCATGCTATTTCTACATCACATAGAGATTATAAAGAAAGACAAGAAAAGCAACCGAGCAATTTGAACAGACCAAATTTTTCAACTAAGAAAATTGCTTTTAGGGTGTTCCATCAGCAAACAACAAAAAAAAAGAGGGGGAGGAATTATTCTTCTCTGCAGATGAACGTCCTCCTTAACAAACGCTTTACTGTTTTCATTCTGACTTTTACAATTTAGCAGAAGTACAAAGATGTTTATTCTCAGAGGGTTTGTTCGCGTTGCCCCGGCTTTTGCTAATCCTCTCCAGCCTCAGTTCCTTTTGGTTGGTGGCCATCTGGCTTGCTGCCTTTGATTTTATGAATAAGGTTTCCAATCGTTTCTGCAGCTGTTATCAGTGCAGCCTGACCTGCTCCAAATGGGGAAAACAGAGGGGAAATGGCCCGACAACCCGCACAACATTCCATTCCTGTGGCTCTCTTCCCAGACCTCTCATTGTGATTTTCCTAGAGTACATTCCTCAGCGCAGATGGTGACACAGCAAGACCTTAGTTTAAAGAACACATGAGAGGGAGCTTTTCTCAGGAATTATTGTTTATAACTATAATTATGAATTACGGATGCGATCCATTAAGTGTCTGCATCTTATACATACTGTTGTTTTCATCAGTGGTCCTTAGCGATGCTTCTAACTATACAATCTTTTTCTACGTCCAGTGAGTTGTTTCTTAGGTCTTCACTAAAGTGAATATTTGACATGGTGGTTTCATATAAAATAACAGTTTTCAAGTTGTGCTCCTAGGGCCCCAGAAGAAGAGGAGATGTGGGAAATAGACAGCTACTGGTCTCATTTTCAAATGCTAAGGTCTTGAGTTTGAGGCCAATTTGAGTAATGCAGAAAGACCATGCTAAAACACTGGGAGAGGGCTGGAGAGATGAGTCAGAGGTTAAGAGCACTGTCTGCTCTTCCAGAGGTCCTGAGTTCAATTCTCAGCAACCACATCATGGCTCACAACCATCTATAATGAGATCTGGTGCCCTCTTCTGGCATGCAGGTGTACATGCAGGCAGAGCACTGTATACACAATAAATAAATTAATCTTTAAAACAAACATTGAGAGGGTGGGGACATTTCAGTACCGTTTTAAAGAATAACTGAATTCACTTACCTTAGGGAGTAGAGCTGAGTCAATTCAGCACACAGACACAATAGAACCATCATTAAAAGGATCTTTATTCTTCCCTCCTCCAAAGCTCTCCTTGTAATAAAACTGCCTAAAATTTTAGCTTCTAGTCATATGTTAAAAAAACACATAGCAGGGTGGTGGTGGCGCATGCCTTTAATCCCAGCACTCTGGAGGTAGAGGCAGGCAGATCCGTGTAAGTTCAAGGACAGCCTAGTCTACAAAGTGAGTCAAGGACAGCCAAGGCTACACAGAGAAACCCTGTCTCGAAAAACTGAAACCAACCAAACAAAACAACAACAAAAAACAAACCTCAAAATAGTCATTTTAGGGCAGCCATAGAAGGTTGAACCAGAGAGTACAATAAATCACCTATTAGGTCCTCGGTGGGAATAAATACATCTCCTTGCTCATGGGACCTAGTAGCTTCTTGAGGAATCCTGGGAAGAACTGACGGGGGATGGCAGTAATATAGAGGAAATGCGTTCCCTAGGTCTTCACCTCAGGAAACTATGAGGTGTTCTGGGGGACCGCTGAGCTAGGTGTGGAAAGGAAGGTTAAAGAAGAGGCAGGAAGGGTAGTGATAGGAAATGCAGGCTCCTGTGAGCCAAGAGAGTGAGAGCCAAGAAAAATGCTCAGCAAAGGGTGGGAGAGGTTGGGACTGGCTAGGGAGCAACTCTCTTCACTTCCCACTACATTAGTCAGCAGGGTTTCTACCTTTTTCTATATGAACTCTCGATCCTTCTGACCATGGCAACAATAAAGACAGGTTCTCACTTTTATATCTTGTCACCTGTGCCCATAGCAGCATCTACATTTCGTTCATCTGAAATTGTCTTTCACAAGACATTTTCATTACTCTGCAGGTTCAGCCAGTAAACTGCTCATCTGTGCAGTAAACTTCTCTATTTTCATACGGGAAGTTGCTAGAGGGCACTGAGATATGACATAATGCTATAATTCTATAAACATAGTCTTTCCCACAGTAAGATATGATCAGAGTATTTCGCTTCCATATTTGTCTTTAATGAAGAAAAGCCTGTCGGGGTCACCTTTTGTGCTATCTTAAAGTGAGGGTCAGGACTGAGTTATCAGTGAGTTTCAATGTTCAAGTTACCTCACATCCTTGTGCCTGTTCTGGAGGAAATGGTCTTCAGGCCCCTGCTTCCTCCACAGTGATTTTGAGTGATTTTTGTGCTTCAGAATTAAGAGTTAATTCTAAAGACTAATGTGCTGGCAGCTTCACTTACACGCAGGAAAAAGGACATAGCAACACTCAAGACAGTCTAACTCCAACCTCAGCAAACGCACCTTGAGATGAGAGTGGGAACTATAGAAGTGAGTGCCTAGAAAGCTCTGCCCAGCATTCTCTTAGCAGCTGCCCTTGCACTTGTGCACGAGAAAGTTTCAGCAGCATGTAGCATTGCCATTGTGGAATTCTTTACAGTTGGCAAAGTGCTTTGATGTGCAATTTCCGGTTTCTGCAGTCTTTGACTTCTCTCTACACTCAGAGTAGAATGAGTTCATCAAGATACCACTCAGGCCCCTTATCCTCCCCCCACCCCCTTGTAGGTACCAACTCTACAGGAGGTGACCAGGATGCACCCACAGTTCTGCAAGGACCTGCATCGGTATACGCGGCAAGGTTAAGACTGAGGACACTCTGCACCTTCTGCAAGGAAGAGACTAGTGGTTCAGGCACTCAGAAGAAACTGCTCTGAAGTGCAAATACTTCCAACAGATCAGATCAGCACTTCCTAGGAGGCAAGCAAGGATTGGTGCCTGGCTGGATTTTCAGTTCCTTTGATGATCAAATAAAATGAGCCTAGCTTGCTGCTGCTTGAAGCTCTGCTCCATCCAGTTTCAGCAGTGGGAGGCCAGAGAGGCCCAGGAAAATTCCTGATAACTCATTCACTCTGAGCTACCAAGTTCCTGCAAGTCTACAGGTAGGGAAGGCCCAGGCAGCCTTTTTGGTGTGTGCTGTATCTTCTGTGATGGAAAGCTTTATGTATACAAATTACCTTCTTCCTCTCATTAGCAGCCAGGATTTATTTTCCTAACTCTGTATCAACCACAAACACATTCAATTATATGAAGAACCTATCAATGCTTGGGTTCTTCTGTATTTTTATTTCTGATGAGGCAAGTTCAAATCAAACAGTGAAATCAGAAAAAAATAATCAAGCACCTAGTGGTGGGTTATAGTTTGCCTTTGTGCGATTATCCTTTGAGGGTGGTTTTTTAATCCTCTTCCTTATCAAGGGATACACATAACAAGTCTGAAACTTTGTGTTCAGCAGGAAAGGGGAAGCCAGAAGAAAGGCATAGGAAAACCCCAACATTCTCCAGGATTCCTGTTCAAGGGGCAACCTCCTTTGTGAAGAGACATCCAGTTGAGAGAGTGAAAACCTTTTCAACAAAACTCAGCTAAGTTCCTGGCCGCTGCCGTTCAGGACATTTCCGATTCTTGCCTAAGTGGATCCTACTTCCCCGAGATCAGAGTGAGAGAAAGGATCCCAGGTAAGAAGGGTTGGGACTCCAGGCTTATAGAAGGAAAATCCACTCCCTCAGGGAACGATGTAATATGCTTTTCTTTTCTTTTCTTTCTTTCTTTCTTTCTTTCTTTCTTTCTTTCTTTCTTTCATTCTTGCTCCTTCTTTTCTCATCTTGAGGTTTGCTTGGTAGCAGTAAAGACTCAGAAGAATAAAGATTCCTTAGAGGACACTAGCGTTAAAAATGTTAAAGCGGAGGTCCTTGATTGATGAACTCCATCCTTTGAAAGAGGCATGAAGCACCCTACTCTGGACCGCTATGTCCTGCAGATGAAAATGGGCTCCAGGAAGAGGAAGGAGTGGAGGGTATTGTTGTCCTCCATTAGGAAGCACATTGCTTGCCTTCTGGAAAAGCTTGTGTGCTTGTGTTTTGGGGGTGGGGCTGAGTAATTTAAATGGCTTGCATAAAGCTCTTAGGTGAGGAGAGAAAAGTTTCAGCCAGGTGGCCAGGGTTGTGTCTACTAAACATTCCTCTTAAAATCACATCCTCTCAGTGCCAGCCCGAAATGAGTCCTGATATAGACGCGATCCACTTAGCGAAACCAGCAGCTGTATGAGAGGTGTGTGTGTGTGTGTGTGTGTGTGTGTGTGTGTGTGTGACTCCAATGCCTCAAACAAGAAACAATGACTAGTAAAGGGAATAATAGGATGTCAGAATCTCACTAAAAAACGGGAAAAAAGCATTTACTAGGGAAAGAAAGAAGGGAACATGTTTAATATGCTCTTTACCCAGTTTTGTGTTCACACATGACTATAAACAATGCCTCAACGTTTTCAAGTACTCCTCATAATAAAGAGAAGCACAGTCCCATGAGGAGGTGGGGGTGGGAGGGTAGGGGGGCTCACGACTGTAGAGTGCATGCTTCTAAGGAGTCTTTTTTGGGGGGACTGAAGAAATGACATCTTGAGACACGGGGTTCATTTGGAAGGTGGGACAAACATTAGTATCCCAGTGTTTAATTTATAAGGGAAGATCTACAGAACTTTCAAACTGTCTACTACGTAGAGGTCTCTGGAGTGACTCAATACACCGCTGTTAGGTGGGTTTGGGAGTGGCTGCAGTAAGGTCCTTGCTCGTCACTGCAATTCCAATCAGCACCCTGGGTGCTAAGGAAATGGAAGACTCTGGGTCGAACAGTGAAGTTCTGGGGCGGAGCGGGGAGGGGGAGGGTTGAAGTACACTTGACAGCGGACTCCCCACTGCGCAGCACAGCGGGAGACTCTGGTGTTGGGTTCCCAGAGCCCCTTGGTGAGCCTCAGTCACTGTCATCACACACTCTGGCTCTTCTAATAATAGGCCATGTGCAACTGCCATGTATATAAAAGCGCCTCTCCGAGGGTTGGTTTCGGAATGCTTTTTCAGCAGACCCATCGCGGTTCCCAGGAGTCTGGAGAATTCGAAATGCGGAAGTCTGAGCGTTAACTAGATGGTGCGATCCCCACCTACTCTACTTCCTGGCCTAATGCCCCTTATTTGCAGACTTGGGGGCATTGCAAAACTGCCCCCAGCAAAGAGTCGGGAATTCTAACCACTCAGGGATGGGTTCTGTGGAAGCTGGTTGAACCAAACTAGAAAAAAAATCCTGCAGCCGCTAGCTCCAGCAGGTCACCTGGAGAGTGCTGAGCGCTTGAAGGAGTGCAAGCTTCGCTGGGCTGCTCAAACAAGAACCGCCCCCTCGCTTTGCCTTCACTAGCCGCGGTTTGAAAATTCAGGGGCGCCTGAAAAGGGAAGCGGGGATGAGGCAGAGCCAATGAGGCTGGGGGTGGGGTGGGGTGGGGGTGTAGGCTCCGGGAGCAGCACCTGGGAACGGGAAAGAAGGGTCGCTGACTTAGGGTTCCAAGCTTTGATTTTAAACGGCTGTGAACCTGGGTAGCTTGACACCCCACCCCCTGCCTATGGCTCAGCTTGATCCTGGAGCTAGTTAGGGCGTTAAACGGGTACGCGGGTGGGGCAATTCATTAGGCAAGAAATGGATTAGTTGTTTATTATCTATAAACATTCCAACCACAGCAACGGATCATAAAAGCGCGGAAGGGCCTGTAAAGGGAAGGAACGAGGAAGCCTCCATGTGGGCCGCGCGGACTTAGAGATTGTTCCCGAGTGATAAAGTGTCCATTAGGGAGGGAGAGGCAGAGAAGGGGAAATTATTTCCTAGGCTGGGAGTCGCGATTTCTCTAAGTTGCATGGGGGTAGACACAGTGTCGGGGTGAGTTGGAAAGAGATGATGAGAGAACAGACAAAAGATTGAAAGGCCGCGGTGGGGCCATTAGCAAGGCTCACGCAATAAAAACTGTGGATTAAATGAGGAGAGCAATTTAGTCTTCGGTTTCTTGGCGAAATCCTTAGTAACCATGAAAGCAGCCTAATAAGATTTTATGGAGGAAAAGAAGTTTAAAACCAACATTTTCTGATGGCAGACACACTGTTGAGACTGGCTTTTTAAAGTTCTCATTCAGAATAGAAAGTTTTTAAGAGGAGTTAATCTCAAACAATTAAATACTTTTTAAAGTATAAAAGCAATATATATATACATATATAAATATATAATAAGTAGCTTTTTCATTTACTCAGTTTTTTAAACTCTCCTTGCATATTTAACATTTTATTTACTATGTCAGAAACAGTGAAGACATATTTATAATTCATATCTAAACAGCACTAACATATACTTTCAATCGAAGTGAGAACCTTTAATTTTAAAGGCTTTAATTTTTAAAAAAATCATTGGTAATTTTATTAGTGCAATTTAAGTAGTATATTGTTTTTAAACATGTCTAGGAATGGTAGTTTTATAAAATAATATTACAAAACAAAGTTCTTATTTCTCAAATTTTAAAAAACATATTAAGCAGAATATGCCATAAGGGGACATGCTTCATAGGTGAAAAAATGATAAATTATAAAACATAATAATCTGCATGCAACTACTCAGAAATTAGGATAAAAGGGTTGTCAGCACTCCAGAAAGCCCTCCTCCTGTAGCAGATTTTTTAAAAATCTCTTTATAGTAATCATACTTGGGGAGGTGTTGATATTTAAATAACCGCCTAGTTCCCGAATTTCGATATTCATGAAAATAAAAACAACACTGCTTTGGGTATTCTGAAGAGGGAACAAAAAGCAGCCTCCACATTCATAAGGCCAGCCCCCACCTTTCCTTCCACCATACTGAGAGACATAACAAACAAACCATTACATGTTGAAAAACACATTTGAAAACAGAAAGGTCACATTGCTGCCAGTCCTGCGGAACATTAGCTGGTGTTTGGAAAATAGTTGACAGTTGAAGGTTGATGTTTCCCTCTTTTCTGCCCCAAAAGGGAAGGGAAAGAGACGGGAAGGGGAAAGAGGGATGGGGGGGAGGGAGGGAGGGACAGAAAGAAAAGTTAGAATGGGATAAGGGCCTGAGATGACAATTTATGAGGCACAGCTCTGCAAAAATAAATTATCTGAATGCTATCATCTTTCTAGTCTAGATTCAAACACACATACACACACACACACACACATACACACACGGACACAGGGACACTCACACAAGTACTGAAAAAAAATATTAAGTGACTAGAATTTGCATGGGGTCAGAATGTGAAGAGGAGTGGGCTTTTGTTTGCTTTTTTTTTTTTTTATTATGAAACAATAAAAAAAAATAATCACAGAAACATCAAACTCTGACTTCCTCATGGGGAAGATTCTTGGTCCCTTTGTAAATAGCTTCAGGGAAGGTAGCAGTCAAAGTCCACTGGCCTGACCATTTCCTACAAGATGCCTGACCCCTCTCAGCCCAGCTGACACTAAAGGCAGAATGCTTCTCATTGACTAAGCAACCCACCAGGCAGTGTCTGTTGGCCTCTGAGATCCCTCTTATCTGAACTTGTCAGGAAGGAAATTATCATATTGAAAATGTATTAATAAGTAGCACAGACAGTAAATAGTGACTCCTTCATGGCCAGCTCGGGTCTTGATATCTTCAAAACAGAAGGGACCAGAGTGTGAGACCCAGCTAAAAGATAGTTGGGATTAGACGGAACTTGAATAACCTTGAGCAAGCCACTTTAACCTGAAGGGGCTCAACTTTCTGGAGGCACCTGTGTCTGCTAATAAGCTCCTGCAGCCTTTGGTTGAAGAACAATATTTAAGTTATCACCAGCAGATATAGAAGCTTATTTGAACCCACCGCACTCCCCCTTTGCTTGCTTGTTAAAAATATGGGTCGGTCTGAGGAAATACTCGTGATAAAGATTCCTAGGAAGTTTTGCGCCGACCCCCCTGCAGTTAGCCGGCTTATGCTGGGATGGACCTGACGAGAGACTGGAGCACTGAATCCACCATCATCGCTGATAGTGACTCATGCGCCTGTGACACAGGTGGACTCCACCTCTGGTTTGTCAGACCCTCGGCGGCGAACAGCGCTCAAGTTAACTGTCAGACCAGGAGACCAGTCTGTGCTCCGCAGCTCCAGAACTCTGAGATCTCAGGTCTTTCTACTGCTGTTATACTCACCTTCAACCCCCACCCTCCAGGGCAAAAGTAAACAAGCGCACTTCCACAAGCCCGCAGCCTCCCAGGGGCGTTTTGCATGGGTCTTGTCCGCCCCGCCGCCAACTGGGAGCTGCAGCTGTAAGAGCTCCAGTGCAGCTGAGGTAAAAAAAAAAAAAAAAAAAAAAAAAAAAAAAAAAAAAAAAAAAAATCACTGGCTGCATGCAGAAGAAAGGACTCGCCTTGGTGTTGAACAGAAATAGCATCCACAAAGAGAGAGGGAAGTGCTCTCTGCCTTGGGGCAAGAATTAATTCTCCCTGATCATTTGTTTTAAGGTTCATTCTCCAGTAGAAGCCAGCCACTGGCTGTATCCATTCATAGGATCTGTAAAAAAGCAAGAAGCTAACCTGTTCTCTGGATGAAGAAGCAACACTAGTTCCGTTCAGCAGCAAATTTTTTTTTTTAATGAGAAGTGTTACTCTTTTTTTTTTTTTTGAAGATTTGCCGATTTATACATGAGTGCTCTGTTTGCATGTATGTCTAATGCTTTTCTTTCTTTTTTTTTAATTTTTTTTTAATATTTATTTATTTATTATTACGTATACAGACCTTTTCCTGCATGTACACCTGCAGGCCAGAGGAGGGTATCAGATCACATTATAGATGGTTGTGAGCCACCATGTGGTTGCTGGGAATTGAACTCATGACCTCTGGAAGAGCAGTCAGTGCTCTTAACCAATGAGCCATCTCTCCAGCCCATGCTTTTGTTTCTTAAAGCCAACTTATCCTGAATAATTTTCCATGAGTCTCCGCCCCTCCCCCCATTCACCTCTCAAAGACTCCCAGGAAGCACATCATTTCTGCAGATTTAAGCTATCAGTCCTCTAGTAGAGTGAGTGGAAACTAATTTGATGCTTTCAGGTACTTTCATGTCTGTTTCTCAATCCATCATTTTAAAAATTAACTTCCTAACTAGTTTCAAACAAAAAAATGCGAGCTAAGATGGATTGCAAACATTTAAAGTTGCCTGCACCAGCATTGAGGAAAAGTGGTCTTTGTTTGTTTGTTTGTTTTTTTGTTTTTGTTTGTTTGTTTTTTCTTGGAGTCACTGGTGGACAAGTCACACAGCTTGCTGTGTGTCTTCAGTATTCCTCCCTGAGTACGAATTGCTGACCAAATACAGGCCTTGGAACCTAATGCAGATAGACGGCCTTGCTCTTCCAGAGATGCAGGCTTAAGCCAGTAGACCCCAGTACCAAGCAAGCAGCAGACAATCTGAGATAAAGACTCACAGGAAGGAAGGCATTTAAAGCAGAGAGAAGGTCCTAGAATCTTAGAGGAATTTAGTCTGGCTTCAGTGCTTCAGCAGGCAGCTTCCTTTTAATATCAATCACCTCAGACCTCACCTGGAAGATGAAGTGGTCCCAGGAGGGAATGGGAGAGGACACTTCACACACCCCAGCCCCCAGGCTTAGCTCTTTTGAATGTTACCAGAGATGATAAGGAGGAAATACATCAAAGGCTAGTGCAACAAAAGTTAAAGGGACACCTTCCTTATTCGTAAATAATATTCCAAATGTGCCTGAGTGATTCTTACTGTTCATGATTTGTGACACTCTGTTTTAAGTATTGGCATCAAGCATGGTTTATGCCATGTGCCAAAACACCGTTAATTCCAAAGGTAAAACAAGGGAAGTAAACGTACATGCCACTTTAAGCAACCATACAGAAAAGGCTTGTGAGTTTGAGTATGTCAGTTAGAATTAAGAAATTATATTTAATAATCGGTTCTCCTGGTCAACTTCCTTTTTTTTCTACAACAATGACAGCTGGCTATTCAATTTTACTTTGTGGAAAAACATGACTTCCTTTCAAATGATAACAAAAAGTATGTCTGGCCTTTAAACATGCTCTACTTTGTAAACAAGGCATTTTGAACCATTGGATGCATACACAAGACAGTAAAAGTAAATCTGTATCTTAGAAATGAACAGAATGAATTTTCTGATATAAAGACCCACTGTAGTCTAAGTAGGAAGGAATAGGTACCCTCTGCTAAGCAGGTTCTTTGAAATTCTCAAGCATAAACGGATTGCTAAAAACAAGAAATTCACATTTTCAGAAATCATTAAACATCACAAGAAAAAAAGGGACCATGATCTTCCTGGTAAATGATAAACATGTACATTTCATATTTTACCACAGGAAACTGCCACTTATGCACCCTACGCAACATGATTCACTTACAAAACTTCCATTTTATAGCAAAATGGCAACAAGTAATAACGCTGCACTTTGGTTCTTTATTTTTCTTTAAAAGCCACCATCCTACAGTGAGAGACTTTGTGTGTGTGTGTGTGTGACACTACACAGAAAATATTGAAAATTTAAAACTAAATGAGTCAGCAATTTGAAAGTCTTCCTGCAGCTCTAGAGATTTCATTTGTTGGACTGTCACTTATTTATTTTTATAATCTTCATGTGTGAGTATTTGGACGATTCTTGACATTCTTCTCCATAAGTCACACAAATTAATTTTGACATTCCTATCTAGCTTGAGGGTGGCATTTACTACCTCTATGACGTGAGTGAGCGAAACAGTGTTTAGTCCCTGTGACGAAACAAATGTAAGTACTAATATATTGTTGAGGTCGAATGGCAAGACTTTCTGCACTATGATTTTATATAAATGTTCATGGAAATGTTTGGACAGACTATGCATGTAACGTGTGTTCCCTTATAGTAAATATTAATGGTGAGATTATAGAGTTAGTGCCAGCATTATCCCTAGTCAAGAAACCTGAAGAACAGTCGGGGAGTGTAGACATCTCCCACACACACTTCCCAGCCCTGATGCAAACAGTCCTCCTAGTTTATTTAAATGGTACTAACCTTATGAGAAGAAAGCAACAGTGTAGCCTCTTACCTGAAAGAGTCTTGTCACTTCTGTGGAGCTGAAGGTTGTCACTGTTCTATGCTGTGTATCACCCTCTTGGCTCCTGTGCTGTATTGCTTTTGTGAAGGCTGGAGTAACCATGTTTGTCATCGCCTCCAGGGACCCTTATAAACATGAGATATGTAGCTGGTTCAAATAAACGCTGTAGACCTTGACCTGGGAATCCAGTTGAGAAAACAAATTACCTCACATATGCTAAAACATAATTAAAATGTTATGCTAAACTGGTTTTTGTGTGTATGCTTTTCTGTATATGCATACTAATTCTATATTCAATCATAAGGATGTATGTATGGAATTACAGTACTTAAAGAAACGTTACATGAGCTCCCTTTTATTTTAGAGTAGCAAATATCGACTTTGAGTGCAGTCGCCTGAAACTTCCATCTTCAAAAATATTCAAAAATTGCATTTTTGTTCTGTTTTTTGTTGTTGTTTTTTTGTTTTTGTTTTTGTTTGTTTTTTGAGATAGGGTTTCTCTGTGTAGGCCTGGCTGTAGTGGAACTCCCTTTGTAGACCAGGCTGGCCTAGAACTTACAGAGATTTACTGGCCTCTACCAAGCGAGGGCTGGGATTAAAGTGACTTGCCACCATGCCTGGCCTTGCATATTTTTCTTAACATGTTGTTAGGCCCAGAGTTTTGGGGGGTGCTTGTAACCTTAGCTCCTGGAAGGCTACGGCAGGAGAACTGAAAACTTAAGATCAGTTTTAGAGTCACAAGAAACTCATGCTCCTCTCTTGTTCTGTTCTCTTCCTTTCTTTCTTCCTTCCTTCTTTCCCTCTCTCTCCCTTCTTCCTTCTTTCTCTTCCTCCCTCCTCCTCGCTCTCTCTCTCCCTCACTTTCTCCTCCTCCTTCTCCACTTGAACCCTAGGTCTTTCTTGCACTTGCTGGACAAGTATACCTTCCCAATGTTACACCCCCATTCTACAACCCAGGCCTTGATAGTTTTTTTTTCTCAAGTTTAAACTTGAAAAAAAAAAAAAACTTCTTCACACCTTGCACTGCTGGCATTTGTATTTTGGCTACACATATATAGGTACATTTTGTACTGACTCACCAACATGAAGTCTGCCTTCCACTTAGAATTTATTATTTGTTTGAAATTGTATTTCTTCAAAACTATAATCTCTGTGGAGAGTATTGATTTTATATACAGAATATAAGACTAGAAAGATGGCTCAATAATAAGTTAAGAAAGTTTACTGAATCCTGTCAGTCCCCAGCACCTTTGTCAGACAGGACTCACAGCTGCCTTAACTCCAGCTCCAAGGGGATCTAATGCCGCCCTCTTCTGGCCTTAATAGGTATGGCACCCGTACAAACACACTTTTTAAAAATTAAAAAAAAAATCAATCTAATTGTAAATTGACTTGAAAACAAGAAGAGTTCGATCTTTCAGAGTGTGATTTACACCTGCGCCGTATGCCATGCAAATGTATGTTTTTCTAACTTCAGAATGGAAATGATTCCTTAAAAGAACTTTGAGATAGATTACACAGTAACTTTTTGTATCTATCTATTAGACTTTAAAATGTAATTGCATAATTTCTTTTCAAAAATCATATTCAATATAAAAATTAAGAATAAGTATTTAAAAGTATAATGACTCTATGTTTTTTGGTTCTTTGTTTTGAAACAGAGTTTTCTTTTTGTAGGCAGGCTTTTCCTGAACTCACTATGTAGTTCAGACTCTAATGTATGATCCTCCTGCCTCAGCACCAATTCTCTGCATCCTGGGATTATATACATGAATGATCATTTTGATTTTTTAAAAATGTCATTCACAATGTAGGCTCATTAAACACAAAACATTATTTCAAAAAGATAAAAGGATAAAAACATGTTATTTCATATTCATATATGTTCTTTTAAAAAAATAAGGCTAAAGCTAGTATGGAATTTATGCCTGTAATCTCAGAATCTTGGGAGTGGAAGCTTAAGTTACCAATATTATCTGTATATATGAAACAATGGAGATATTTCCTATTCCTTATAAGGTATATCATATAATCTTTAACATGAGTATAGAGACCATATTTTAGAAAATACTCAGAAATCTCACAGTTCTAGGAAACACATTTTTATCAGCCTAACTTTGAGATGCTAATTTCAATTACATTGCCCACCACAATGATCTTTTTCTGCAGTGGCCATCCCAACTGCTAACAGACAAGCACTATATTGGGAGCACCTAGGAACAAAACAAACAAAATACATGAAGTAGGTAGAATTAGTGCAACTTTTCCCACCAATGAAGTGAATCCTTGAGGGAAGAAAATCCCAGAGTTCTTGAGACAGCCAATAGGTGGCAGAGTCTGTGACGCCCATAGTGTTCTGTAGAACGACATTCCATGCAGCGGAGAGCTGCCTTCTGTAAGACTCTGTAGCATGTTTTGTTGCAAGTGTCTATTTTTGAGCAATACAGTTAACAGCTAAAGACCACAGTATATAACGTCCTCAATTTTACAAAGCATACTCAGCTAGACACTGGTCTGTTCAGAAGGAAGAAAGCCAGCTGCCATTCATTCAAGACCTGCCTGCAAACTCCCCAAGCTTATGTTAATAAGTTAAATCAGTAAGTCCAATTAGTAATTAAAGAAAAAAAATTAAGGCTCTTTTCTTCTTCTATTTTCTTTGTACTCTAGATGTTCCAATCATAGCAACAGTCTGAACATCTGAATTTACACAGAGCCAACCAAGCCATGGCTCAATTTTATCCACATCTACATAAAAATGTTTAGATATCATACTTTAATCTATTAATCTGGGCTAGTGTCCAAGCTAACATTTTGGAATAATATCCATTTTGACAAATACTAAATACAGGCACCAATAGAAACATTGTAGAAAAATTTCAATCCAGCAACATGACTGTACTTAATCTAACACATGTTTAATCCATCTGGCTAGAATACAGACATGCCCTCAGTACACACCTTTAATCCCCCAAAAATGTAGGTAAGATTAGTTTGTAGGAGGAAGCAACCATGCTTGAAAGTGATGTCTAATTAAGGGTCAGACAAAGTGACAATTTGACAGAATGAGTCAGAGAGAGGATATGTCCAACTTTCAGGAGAACAGACAGGAAAGAGAAGCTACTTAAGAGCAGTACAGTAGAGCTAAGATAGTAGAGTAGGGTACAGAAGAGAGAGAGAGAGAGAGAGAGAGAGAGAGAGAGAGAGAGAGAGAGAGAGAGAGACAATACAGTAGGATAGAGTATAGTAGACAGTTCAGTAGAGTTCAGGAGTATAGTAGAGTTGACAGCAGTTCGGTTGAGTACCATTAAGTTCATGCAGTTCAGTTTGTGGAGCTCAGAGGCAGTTTTTCCAAGCAGAGAAATTCAGTGAGAAGCCAGTTTGAGTCAGTCACCTTGGAGAGGAGTTTTGAGAAAGAACAACCAAGTTGAGCCATCCAGTCACAGTTCCAAAAGAACTAGAAACAGTGAGCTTATTCAGCACTAAGCCTCCAAGATAACAATTAAATCAGGTAAATAGAAGTTACTTTTACATCTAGCACCCAGCATGATTGGAGAAGGGAAAAGCCCACTGACATTGTAGAAAGCGGAGGACATCGGACAGAAATATCACAGAGGACAGGAGACATCTGAAGCAAAGCCACAGAGGAGAAATTTGCCTGGGATCATCTCCAGAGGAAAAACCAATTCTACAAGTTTAGATGGATGCTGAGAGAGACTCGGGAGACACCAGAGCCACAGAAGCCTCTAGTCCAGAGCAAGGAATGACAAAGGAGCCTCTGAGACAATGAATCCCATGGATAAAAACAGAAAGGAATGACACAGAGGCCTCTGAGACAGCCAGTGACAGTAAGCTACCTCAAAAGACAATTTTAGTTATATAGACAGACATTTCCTGAATTAAAAAATTGGGAAAATCCATTTCAGGTCCCTTAAGACAAAGGGTAGGAGTGGAGGGTATAGGAAAGCCATCTTATTGCAAATGTGACTATTGGAGTAAACCCTTTCCTACTTTCAATTGCAATCTTTATATATTTCCTCTCAAAAAAGGTTGAAAAAAATAGCTGTACAATAAGAAAAATAATACAAATACTTGAGAGACAATAGAAATAAGGGAACAGGAGGTGCTTAATGGTGAACCTATGGTACCTACTGAAATTGAGGATGAAGATAGACATCTCGCTGACAATGCGTAAGAAGCCTGGCTCACTGCCATGAAGCCCAGGCCACTGGCATGGATCTGGGTATGGAATGTGAATGCCTGAGAATCTACTTTGTGTGTGGACTCATAAATACCTAACTGTATTTTGGTAAACAGAAAAGGGGAATAAGATAGCTGAAAGACACTGGATTGCAGAAAACAACAACAACAAACCAACCCAAAACTACTGAATTCAATCAACCTGCATACTTTAAAGATATTTGAACATCAGAATAGAAGTCAGGGAATGTTTTACACTGGGAAATAAGTTTTGTCTATATTCCCACAGGTGATGAAAGACTGTGGGTTTCATCCATAGTGATAAAGATCTGGTCTGAGACCTTGCAACCATTTAAATGCAGAGTCTAAGACTCTTTCTGCATTGACCATGTGTGGTCCATATTCTTGTTCTTAGATAAGTGGTTTTTTCTTCTTTTTAATCTAGAAGGAACATGGTAGAGAAGAGTGATAATGCTCTGTTTGGAAATGTTATATCCAGGTGACTCTGCTCATTTTCTAAGGACATAAATGTATTTTTATCTTTTGGTTTTGTCTTCTGAGTTTGTTGGGGATGATACTCAGGGCCTCACACATCTCACGTAGGCAAGCACTCTGTCTTTGGGTTACATTCCCTCTCCCTCTCCCCCTTCTCTTTTTCTTCTTCTTCCTCCCATACTTTCTTCTTCTCTAGAATCTTTCTAAGTAACCGAAGTCAGTTTCGAACTTGTTGTCCCCCAGCCTCAACTCACCCTCTTTAGTGCCAGAGTTACAGGTGCCCTTCTCCAAACCCAGCTATAATCATTTTATTGAGTAACGGTTTGAGTCATCCTTTTGCAGAATCTTCATCCATATAGTCACCCAATGAAATGAGGTATCTACTAAAATATAATTCAAATAAATAGTTTTGTTAACAATAATAACAACCAACCCACATTTTAGACATATCATTTCTTTCATTTTTTATACATGCATTTTCTTATGCTCAAGCTTGCCCTTGTAACTGACATTACAATAAAATCACAATTTCCAAGCCTAACCCTAACTTTGAGATGTGCATTTACTTTTGAGAAAATAGTAGTCTTTGTCTTCAGAAAGGCTTTGTCTTTTACCAAAAGGAAGAAAGAAAAAACCACAGTTATCTCTTCAGAAGATCTAGTAAATGCTAAATGAGTCATGAAGCAAAAGCTCTTAGTCTAGTAAAGACAATAAAAGAGTAAGCAACATGCTATCTATGGTTCTTATTACAAAATCATTGTCAATTAAATATGAGAGTTCTAAACCCATATAGTAATGATATGTCTTTCTACAGGAAACTACTTATGAAACGCATTTCCAAAAGGTGAGTTTCCTTCCCAAGCTGGGGCTGAGCTATGAAGCTTGATGTAAGTGGCCCAGCATCACAGGCTTTTTTTTTTTTTTTTTTTTTTTTATGGATTCCAACTGGAAAACAATTTAGGGATGTTTCTGATTTAAAACAAATTTTGAACTCTGCATGCATTACATGCAACATGCCTCCATCTCAAAGTGTTTAAATTTTTATTATTGTGTTTATCACATTGTATTACAGTCATGAGCAGCATTACCATACATCCTTGGCTTGCGCCTGCTAGGTGAAGCGCCATCTGTTTTTTGCATTTTAACACTCTCAAAAGTGTCCTGGTTTAGACAATAAACCCCATAATCCCCCCCCCACCCCCCGTTACAAGGCAGGTGCCTGTTGGAAAGGCTAAGACTCACTGGGGTGGTCTTAACCTGAGCGTGGGTCTGTTTGACAAATTACGGATGCTGGGTACCTAGAGATGGCTGGTTGATCTGTGTACACAGGGAGACCTTGAGGAGAAACCTAGGTGAAGGGTCAAAGTCAGAGAGAGTCATTAGAGGTGTGCCTACAGAGAGTCAAGGGCTGTGGTGAGACTATAGTAAGAAGGTTCCTCTTCCCACTTCTACTAAGAAGAGACGTGCTCTACATAGTGAGCACTGGAGACGACAGCATCTGTTATTTTAAACCTGGCCACCTCGAGCATGGCAAGCAAAGCTCGGGCAGGTCTTTGCCCCTCTCCCATTCCCTCTGCCTTGTTCAGAACTGCTAGATTGCATTTCTAAAACTAGACTCCCAAGGTCTGCTCCCTTCTCTGGCCTCTCCCTCCTCCTGAGGCTGACTAATCATGGTCCAGCTATCGAAGTATTGAAGTCTAGCAATCAAAAGCTCCCTTATGCTTATCTAAATAATGTGTCTAATCAAAATTAAACACCTCATCCTAATAGGTGTTTTTCCCATTTTACCTTTATAAATTGCCATTTTCCTAAGTGCCCTGGCTGTCTCCTCTCTATCCAGAGGCAGTCCTTGGTACCACTCTGGGACAAACACCCCTTCTCCCTCTCCCCCAGCTCTCTTCCCCCTTTCTCCTTTGTTCCCTTCTCCTTCTCCCTCTTCTTCTATCTCCTGTCTTTGTCCCTAAGTCTTGGAGGTCCTGGCCTGATACTTTTCCTTTTAAAATTAATACAGGGTGGTTGAGACATGGAAGTAAAGAGACGGTGTTTCAGGATGCTTGGTTTGAGAGCACTTGGTCAAAATCTGCTTTGCTCATTCAATGAGTCCTTATTTAGATCATGTATTGTGCTAAATATATATGATTATATCGGTCTACGCCCTTGATTTGTGTTGTTTCCTACTGGCTTAGGACAAGTTCCTCAACATTTTATCCTTACCTTTATCTCCCACCCATGTGAACAATAGATTATTGAGGAGGTTTGAATGTGAAATGTGCCCCCATGGTCCTGGCCATTTAAGCACCTGGTTCCCAGCTAGTGGCACTGTTAGGGGTGGTTAAATCCTGTCCTCCAGCATCTTGGCCTGCTGGAGGAAGTAAATCACTGGGGTAAGTTTAGAGGTTTAAAGACCTCCATCTCTCAGTTTGCTCTCTCTGCTTCCTGCCTGTGGTTCAGTCTGCGAGCTCCCAGCTTCCTGTTCCTGCCACCACTGTACCTGCTGCTTGCCACAATTTCTCCACGTCACTACAGTTGAACCTCATGCCTCTGGATCCAGAAGCCAAATAAACTCTTCCTTCTGTAAGTTGTCTTAGTAAGTAACTAATACAGTCACAGTGTAAATGCGATCACCTTTATGGAACTGTCATCTCTGGACCTTCACTGATTGAAAGTGAATGTGGTCATCCATGCTAATGCCCTTTCCCTTTATTATCACCTTCTTCTCAACCTAACAAAACTCCACCTCTGTCCTTGTTCACCTTTCGATGGCAACACTTTCAGGCCACACGGAATAAGCATTTTCCTCCTCATCTTAAAACACTAAGATGGTTTGCCTCAAAAGTGTCTCTCAAAGCCTTTGCTATTTCTCCTTCTCCATTGACAGTGCTAAAGTTCATGCTTCAGTTATATTTCACGTTTGTAATTATAAGCATATCATTATAAACCTATATTGATATTTTCCCCAGAATATAGTTTATTGCATTTCTGTTTTATATTTTGGATTGGTATTCGGAAGAATGAAAACAGGTCAGAAGCGACACGTTTTACAAAGCTCCAATTGCACACAAAAATAAAATGCTGAATCACTTTTTCAGCCCTCCCGCCATATTTTCCAGTCATTCCTTAACTAAGCTTTTCCTTACTTTTGCTTTTGCTTACCTTACTCTCTAACAACAACAACAAGTGACTCAAGATTGCAACACACTTTGGTTTCCATGCTTTGGTTTGAAGACACTTGTCAAAATCACATTTCTGCCAATGATATTAACATATTCTGCCAGAAATATTAAAATAACATATTTTCTTCTGTTTTTCTTCAGGTTAATAACTGTATTAGTTAGAGCTTCTATTGTTGTGAAGACACGCCATGTCCACTGTAACGCTTACAAAGGGAAACATTTAACTGGCGCTGCCTTACAGTTCAGTGGATTGGTCCATTACCATTATGGCGGGAAGTTTCGTGGCACACAGGCAGACATGGTCCTGGAGAAGGGGCTGAGAGCTCAACATCCCTGTTAGCAAGCAGCAGGAAGCGACTGCGCAGTGGGTGTGGCTTGAGCATCTGAGATCTCAAAGCCCAGCTTAATGAAACACTTCTAACAAAGCCACACCTACGCCAGCAGTCAGCAAGGCCACATGTCCTAATAGCGCCCTCTACTTGTGAGCCTATGGGGGCCATTTTCTTTCAAATCATCACAGTAACATACACAGAGCACTTGAGAGCCACAAAAGTAGCACAAAGTACCAGTGTAGCTGTGGTCCCTATAGTGGTCATGTGATCCTCAAAAAGCCACAGCACCCCTACTCACTGCTGTATTATGTGTACTTATTTGAGCGATACTAGAACTGGGATGGCTGTGCTCGCTTTCCTCTACCAACACCCTGAAACTTTGACAAAACAGGGATAGGTTTTTTGTTTGTTTGTTTGTTTGTTTTGCTTTTTTTGTTTTCCCTCTATGTTTTCACCGGACCCTGTAAAGTCCTTACTGGCATAAAATGTGTTTTCTTTTGATTCATTCTTCATTAGAATTGCTAAATTCCGTGTATGTGTGAGTCCAGGAGGGATGTACATAAAACTAGAGATGCCAGCTGAGACAAAGCATAACTTACCCTGCAGCTGCAGTTACAAGTGGCTGTGAGCCACCAGATGTGGGGACGGGGAACCACCTCCGGTCCTCTGAGCTATCTTTCCGGCCTCATCGCTGTCTTTATCTGCTTCGGAATTTAGATTTAAACTTTAATGTGCACTAGCATCTTAGGTTTAGTACCCTGTTAAGGGTACTAGGGTACTAGGAGCTATGTTAACCTTGACTATATGGAGTTGAATGTGAATATGTGAGAAATGAGAATTTTCTTTGAAAAGTGAGGAAAGCATCAGAAAGATTTATTTATATATAATATGATTGTCTAGAATAATGTTGAAGTACACTGAGGTCATTGGTTAAAGTGCTAGATATATTCTGAGTAACAAAACAGTAAAATGCACAAGGAATGGGGCAAGAGGTTGAAATAAGAAATATGTAAGTGATATGAAGTTGGAAATATGAAATTTTGACAATTTTAGCTTACCTGCTTCGGTTTTTTTATTTCTTAGTCTCCAGCTCCACAGCCACAACAACCCTCACTCAGATTTCATGTTTCATTTCTATTTCTTCATCTCATTGCTTTTTCTTCCCAGTGGACTTTTCCCACAACAACAACACAAATTTCTTCTCTTTAACGTTCTGCTTTCAGGAACTCTATAGTTAAGTGTGTTCATATTAACAGAGCCTACAAATTTGGGCTGGGGAGGGGGGAGCCGGAGAGGGGCAGATATAGAGTTTGACACACCAAGGACCATGCATGGAGAGGACCTAGATGCCCTGCTCAGATGTAACTGAGGGCAGCTCAGGCTCTCTGTGAGTCCCCTAGTAAGGGGAGCAGGGGCTGTCCCTGCCAGGGACTCTGTTGCCTCCTCATTGATCACTTCCCTCTGGTGGGGCGGTCTTGCTAGGTCACAGAGGAAGAGGACACAGGCAGTCCTGATGAGACTTGATAGGCTGGGGTCAGTTGATAGGGAAGGAGGGCTCCCCTTTCTGAGGACTAGGGGAGGGAAATGGGAGTGAGAAGAGTGGGATGTGGGGGCAGATAAGGGGAGGGGGATACGATTGGGATGTAAAGTGAATACATTTTTTAAAAATTAAAAATAATTTTTTTCTTACTATAAAACAAAAGTTCACTTTATGGAGGAAACACGGGAGCATATGCTGGCAATACCTAGAAAAAAGTTATTTTAGCTATCGAGGTTTGTTCTTGTAAAATTATCTCGATTTAAAAATGAATTTGGCTATTGTGTCTGTGTAAGATATAAAGCATTTGATTTGGGTAGGTCGCCTTGCGCTGATTTCCAAGAGCAGCCATCTACTTTAGACGGTTACTAGTAAAGAGACAGAATTTACTCACAGCGTGTGTGGGGGTGTCACTGTAACATTTACTTTTGTTCTGGATTTAAAATCAATGTCACGAAAAATAGATTTGCTTCAGCTGTGTTGACAAGACCGGATTTCTGGGGCTGAGAAGCAGACCCAGACTCAGTCCACCTCCATTACGGTAAGAGATCTCCCCTGGGGTGGCAGTTACAAGGCATTGGGTTTTACCTAGTTCACCAAGAGCTTTGTTCCACTCACGACTCAAGAAATGTCTCTAGCTTGTTGCACAATGCTGCAATAATCTCTGTTGATGGAAGTTCTAGAAAACATTGTGTGTTCTCCTTGTCCTAACATTAATTAAATGAGAGAGAGAGAGAGAGAGAGAGAGAGAGAGAGAGAGAGAGAGAGAGGAAAGAGAGAGAGAGAGAGAGAGAGAGAAAGAAAGAAAGGATAATATGCTGTTTCAAATTTGCAATTAAGAAGAAAAATCACCAAAGAGAAATAAAATGAGTGATTGTGATCTCTTTGTAACCTCATTTGGATTTTTTAGTTTATTACACTGAATAACAGATAATTCTGAATTCTATAAACAAAATTGTGTGGATGAGTTTATGGGTTTTGAGCATCTTCGAAATATAACCAACTGAGCACCTGACATGGCTTTGGGAGAAAGTCGTTGCTGGCGATGTGATGGGTGACTCACAGGTACTGTCATTACAACACACAAATACTTCTTTTTTTTTTTTCTTTTGTTGTCTGAGTAAAACCAGCAGCCTTGGCCAGCTAGGCCACACCACTAGGTCTTCACTGCAGATCTCATGGTGGCAGAGGTTTCTCTATTCAGTGACAGCCTAAAATTGTTCAGCATCAAGGCACTCGTTCATTTTGTTGGCTTAATAAAAGTTGGTGAATGTACACCATGTTAAGTTTCCATAGAAATAATCCTGAGATGTTCACCACATCATCAAGATTTTTTGCATGATGCTTTTGTTGGGAGAAGTTCCTTCTCAGTGGAACATTTGGAGAGATTTAAAAATATGGCCATGATATGAATAAATTAATAAAATACATTTAAAAATATAATAAAATGAAAATACAGCCATAAATATTGGTACTTGGACAGATTTTTTTTTAAAGCCATAAACATCAGTACCTTACTGGTGTTGATAACTGCTGCAGGTAACAACTTGCACAATCTCATTGTGACTCAGTACTGATATTGGGCCAAGTACTGATAACTGGTATTCATTATAATTGATATTGGTACATGCTTAATTTTGTAAAAGCTTGTTTATAATATCAACACAAAGAAAAGTTTTACTTTGCTTTTACTAAAATAAGCAGCCATCTTCTTTCAGTACTTTAGTGTTAGTTGATCATGTGATTTATTTTGAACATTAATTGATGAATAAAAATAGTACAAATCAAATTTTAATCACGCAGATTAATTTAAAATCATAACTAAATATCAGATCATGCTTATCTGTAAAACTGTTTTAGAAAATGAAAAATGAAAAAATAAATAAATAAATAAAAATTGAAAAATGATTTTTCTGATCAACTGCTCTAACTCTTAAAAAAAAGATAGAAAGAAAAAGGAAACAGATGGAAACCTGAGATCCTAAATTCTTTGTTTATTTTAATTTTTAAAACGCATTAGAGCGGAGGGAGGACATAGGAAGGGTTTTGTCTTCAAATACTTTCCTTTGAAAACTGTCAAAGACGCTTTAGCATTCTAATAAGTGATTAACTGCTTGAGAAGAGACTGGAAACAATATCTTAGGTTTGTGTCCCCAAACATACACATTTCTGATGTAGACTTTTAAAGTGTCAATACTAAAGAGACAGTGCCCTTGACTTGTACCTGGCACTAGTTCCCTCTAGTTAATTTCTGGCCTGGAGAGTGGTTTGGGGCGACAGAGTGGCGTCCTGGTTTCCCAGGTTGTTGCCCTGACAAACTGCAGCGCTGGTACACTCAAGGGGCCTGACAAAATCTCATTAATCATTTTAAATTAAACGCAACCATTCTGTCCTGTCCTGGCAAGAAGAAAGACCCTCCCCCCAAACTTTAGCAAATGAAAATTTCCTCAGTGCAGATTTGGTAAATTTCTCTTGTTGGTCTTTAATTCAATTAGACAAAAATAAAATAAAATGATTTGCTCTTCTGCACTTGAAAACAAAACATTTGTCTGAAACAGGATTTAGCAGAGCAGACAAATGTCCTAAATACATAGCAAGCTTTGAATAAAAATACCTGAAAACATTCTGAGGGTCAACTGTTCCAGCAAATTAGAAATAATATTTACCTTTATTGTCGTTGTCTTAATAGTTCAGTAAATTTATTTTGCTTTACCTAAAATAAGTTATTCTTAAGCACTTAAAAGAGGAAATAAGAAAAAAAATTCATTAAAATGTATTTTGGTATTTTTCCCCATCTGCTCTTTTCCTTTATAACCTTTACTTTGTTTCAAATGGTGGTTGTGATGGGTGCATATATCTGTACAAATATTTGTATAATTTTAAACCTTTAAATATAATTCAAATAGATTGTTTTACATCCTATTAATAAACATTGTGAGCATGTGTTTGGGTCCACCTAACCAGTATCTTGCAGAGTATCTGATGCCTACATAAATACCTGTTATAACTGCCCCAGGATTAGAACATTCCAGATGCTTCCAATTTTCCTCTTTTCTTTAAAAGCAATGACTGTAGCTAAGGGTGTGCTTACTTTTCTGTGTTTGCCATTATTTCCTGAAGATGGCTTCCTGGAAGAGAAGAGATTTTCTTATGGCTGTGTGACATGAACTCTGAGCTGTGGTATTAATGGTGTTATGTAGAAGTTAGGAAGCAGGTTTCAATTAGAAAAGATGGCTATTTTAAATATTCAGACTTGTGAATAAGCTTGCTCTTGGGAACATCATAGTCAGCAGTAATCATAACATTACCACACATTTGAAAGAATAATTAAGAGAAGTAGAGTAAAAAGATTAATGACTTCGATTTCTGAAGTTAAAAGGAAGAAGATGAAATAGAAGGCAATGAAAGTAAAAATAGAGAGATGGCTCAGCTGCTAAGAGCACGGGCTGTGGCAGCTCTTACATAGGACCTGGGTTCAATTCCTAGCACCCACATGGTGCCTCACGGTCAGCTGTAACTCCAGTCCCAGGAGTTCTGTCTCCTTTTTGGGCTCTCCTAGGAAACTAAGTGCACATGGCTCACAGACATGCACACAAGCGACAAAAATTAATAAAAATAAATACAAGCAGACAATGTGTTAATTTAAAAAACCAAAGCGACAGTGATTCATCTGGTCACCTGAGTGTAGGCATCTTGGAGGCTGAACATTGATATACTCAGTTGTGATTGTCAACTTCAGAAGCTCTTGAATTACCAGGGAAACTGGCTTCTGGTTAGGTTATTTGGGGTGGGAAGACCCACCCATGTTGGGTGGCACCACTCTATGGGTTGGACCCTAGAATGTATAGAAAGGAGAAAGTACACAATTATGAGAATTCATCACTTTCTTCTTCCCGGCTGTAGACACAATGTGATTTGCTTCAGACACTTGCTGCTATGATATCTCCATCACAATAGATTGTATCTTTGAACTGTGAACCAAACGAATCCCTTCCTTCTTGAATTTCTTTTCTCAGAGTAATTTATCACAGTACCATAAAGTAAAAAGTGTGCACATATATGTGTTATATGTGTGTGGTGTATGGCATATATATATGTATGTGTGTATGTATGTATATATGTATATATACACATACTGTGTGTATGTATATATGTATACCGTGTGTGTGTGTGTATACTGTGTGTGTATATATATAGGTATACTGTGTGTGTGTGTGAGTGTGTGTTGGACATAAAAGTAGAAAAGGGACTATGAAAAGGGAGAAAGAGGTCTAAAGGGAGTGGAAAAGAGAGCAATGGAACGCATGTGATATATTTGAGAGGACAAAGGAGGCCAGCATAAGGTAATTGTGGGGAAGTCAGTAGAGGGCAAATAAAAACAAAGTATATGTATGAAAGTGTCACAGGGAAGCTCAGTCCCAGGTAGGTGGCCAAACATCAACGACAAGTACCACAGTGTTAATGGAATAGAATGTACTCAGGAAAGAGCTTTTGCTGATAGATTTGGAGGAGCCCAAAAATATTTTAAGCACTTTCCTTTTCTCTTTCTTTCTCCTCCCTCTCTTTTCCTTTGCCTCCTTCTCTTTTTATTTATCTTTCCTTTCCCGTCCTTTGTATTCTTTATTTCCCTGACTCCTTCCTTCTCTCCTCTCCTTTGTCTTGATTTTCCATTTTCTTTCCAAATATGACTTTTACCAAAGAGAACATGGCTGATGACTATATAAAGAACTTGCCCACTTGATATGGTACACTGTAGGCTTGAGACAACTCAGCCCTTAGTGGGGAAGGAAATTGTAGACAGGTTAAGAAGCACTCTTGTGGGTTTCAGCAGAGGTCAGATTACACATTGGGTAGGAGAATAATTGTTTAGTGACAATATAAAATCCATTAGCAGTACTGTGACTTTCTAACCTCACAGATCCAAGCCACAGGTGGAAAGAGAGTCAAGAAGCCTGAGAAGAGATGGGATAACTTAAATGTGGACTATACAGTAAGTGTCAAGCTCAGCATCCTTTTGGAGATGAGAAGGGACTATGGCTTGAACCCATGGCCTCACACATGTTAAGCAAGTTCTCCTGTGAGCTATACCCCCAGCCCTCAGTATTCTTCTAGATAATCTCTTCTCCCCCAGCCCCTCCAATACCACTTTCCTTCAGCCTTTCTGAAGGTTTTATTTTCTTTTTCCATCTCCATTTTCTACCAAAATATAAAGTTCTTTTTCTCAATTTTTGTTTGTTATTTTATGTGTATGGGCATTTACCTGCACGCATGGCTGTGCATCACTGAGTCTCACTGGCTGTCTGCAGAGGCCAGAAGAGGATGCTAGATTTCCTAGGACTTGTGTTACAGACTGTTGTATACTGTCCTATCAGTGCTGAGAATAGAACCTGGGTCTTCCAGAAGAGCAGCCAGTACTCCTAACTGCTGAGCAAGCTTTCCAGGCCCTCACTATTATTTTTTTGTTAAAAAAATGTATTTATTTTGTGTGTGGGGAGATTGCAGTACCTCTTATCTCCCCACCATGACATGGCATAAATATGGGCACACATGCACAGTTAGTTTGTCCATCAACAAGAAAATTAACATATATGTATAGGCAACAAGAACTGCGGCTGACGCTCTGTCAGTGTGTCCACATGGATTACCAATCTCTGGAATTGGTTTGTGCAAGGAAACCACAACCAAACGTCGTGAAAACGTTTGAGAAGTGGACACTAAGAGGAAATTGTAGGACCCACAGGGTCCTGGAAACCTACAAGAAGAACTTTATGACAGGCAGATCTGGATCCTGGGGTCCTCCTCAAACTAAGGCACCAGCCAAGGAGAATACAGGCAGTAAGCTTCGAACCCCTACCAAGACCTAGCCGACGAACATGATACTCTCCACCGTTGAGTGGAGAGTGAGAACTGACTCTCACACGAACTCTGGTGCCCCTTTTCTGACCATGTCCCCCAGATGGGGAGACCTGGTGGCACTCAGAGGAAGGATAGCTAGTTACCAAGAAGAGACTTGATATTCTGAGAGCATATATAGGGGGAGGAGGTCTCCCTAGGTCACGGACATAGGGGAGGGGAGAAGGGGAGAAATGGGAGGGAGGGAAGAATGGGAAGAAACAGGGGAAGGGCTAACAATCGAGATGTAATATGAATAAATTAATTTAAAAAATCTAAAAAACAAAAACAAAAACAAAACAAACAAACAAACAAACAAACAGAAAAAAAAAAAAAAAAAAAAAAAAAAAGAAGCCCTAAAGTGCTCTAGTTAGAGCTTCTGGGCCATTCTAAGGGAAGAGAGGAAGACCTGAATGCCAACAAGAGTACACACAGCACATCTGGGCTTGTGGGGACTTGGGGAACAGACATGGATACAAGCCATCCATGGTGCAGTCTGCAACAGCAGCTGGCAGGTTCTGGCTCTGTCCTTACAAATGAGTGAGAACAGATTTTAAAATGATGGGCTAACTTTTTTAGGCAGAGGAATTTGAAGATAGCACAACATTTGGGGAATTTGAAGCTAGCATAACATTTAGGCTGTGGTATGGTTACAGAGCACTGTATGGTTACAGAGCACTGCTCTTAACTAGATGCTCAGGGAAAGGCAGCAGACAAATGTGGGAAATGTGCATTTGAGCAAGAAAAAGAAGAATGCATGCATTGCAAATTGGGGACAAAGTGGCCCAGGAAAAGGTAGCAGTAGTGGGTAAAGAAATTAGGCAAAGAGAAACCTTAGAAACTGCATGGTAATTCATGGTCTATAATCCTGAGGCCGGAGGATTTCTGTGAGTTCAGCCTGGGTTACATACTATGATCTAGATAATCTTGGGGAGGGGAAAGCAGGGAGAGGGAAGGAGGAGAGAAAGACATAGAGACAGAGAGGCAGATGGCAGTGGAATGCACTGCATTACTGTGACAATCTGAATGGTGATATGAAAGGAGGACACAGCACATCACCAGTCAAAGCCCCAGGGTATATAAACAGAAACACATTTGACAGTGCCTAGGAGCATGCGAACCTCCAGGGCACATGCTAGGTCTGGGTTGCCTGGAGAAGTGATTTCCTGGTTTAGCCAGGATGGCACACAGAAACTCCATCAACTGTGGCCAAAGTGATCCACGGTATATCTTGCTTGGCCTGGCAGTTGACCTGGGGGGTCTTTTTTGTCACTGCTGTTGAAACAGGGTTTCTCTGTGCATCCTTGGCCATTCTGGACTCACTCTGTAGAGCAGGCTGGCCTTGAACTCACAGAGATCCACCTGCCTCTGCCTATCTGATTGTTGGGATTACAGGTGTACACCATGGCACCCAGCTGGGGATCATAGTAACATTAATGTTGGCAGGAGTTAAGGAAACACTGAGGTTTACACCAAGGAACTAGAAAGCTGTTGTGGCTAGGCAAGGTGTAGGGGGATGGTTTTCCTGCATGGTGCTTCTGAACCAAGTAGGAAGCTGAAGTTGAAATCTATCAGTAACTTAGAGACCTCTGCCAACTGGAAATGTCAGAAGCAATCTTCCAGGGAAAGCTGAAGGGACTGAGTGTAACTGGTCTAAGAAGAATGCCATGAAAAGTGCAGGTGGCAGGGTGGGGCTAATACAATTATACAAGCCTTTTGGAGTCTGATGCCATCAGGATCTCCAGACCACAGACAAGGGTATACAATTTGCTGTTTTACCTGCAGGGTTCTGATCTTGCTCTGTTCCAATCTTTCCTTGCTTTGGCCACATTCCTCTTTGGAATGGGATTCTGTATGGCATTGCATATTTGAAATATGTAACATTTTGTCACTTACATCTTATTTTACAGCAGCTCATCATTAAACAGGTGGCTTTAAATCTAAAAGAAACTCTTGTTTGGGCTTTTGAAGTATTTTTACATTGAGATGGCAATACTTTTTATTTTGGAGGGGGGCGGTCAAAAGGAACGTTTTAGTTCAAATGGGGACTGTTTCTACCAGGCTCATGTGTCGGGATGCTTGGTTCCCAAACACTGGTCCTCTTTTGAGCAGCTGTGAAACCTTTAAGAAGTGAAGTTGGCTGACAGAAATGAATCTTTATGAACAGATTTTCTTAGGGCTTGGCCTTGCTCCTGCCCAAAGGTTTGTTTTCTGATTTGCAGAGATGTAAGGGGGAGAGGGCAGGGAGGGACGGGACCAGGACGGGACATGTTGTATTCTCCCACCTCCTGAAAGTCCTCACGACTGCGGATGAAGCTGGTCCCAGTAGTCATGGCTTCTCTGCAATGCTGAACTGTAAGCCCTAAAAAAAGCCATTAGCGGAAAATAAATCTTTCCCTAAAACCTGGGTTGGGAGGCAGGAAGGGGGAGGATGCTAAAGCAGAATTGCATATTCAGTAATTTGTTTTTTCCAAAAGAAAGCTATTTTCAAATAAAACCATGAGCTCCACAAACCCACCAAACAAGCAGCCATAACATACACACAGAGGATCTGGTGCAGACTCAGGCAGGTCCTGTGCTTGCCACTTCGGTCTCTGTGAGGCCTGCTTAGTTGATCCTGCTGTTGTGTCCTCTATCCCCTCTGGGTCCAATAATCTTCCCCACCTCTTCTGAGGGAGGGAGCAGATGCCTGGCAGTGGATCTTAGCACCTGCTCCCATCTGCTGCCAAAGGAAGGCCCTCTGATGACTACTGCACAAGGAAGACACTGAGCTATGAGTATATCAGGGGTATCATTAGGAATCATTTCGCTCATCTTTTTTTACAGTAGTGTTTGCTTCTCCCATATGCCTGTGGGCTATGCAGTTTCCAGTTCCTGGCCATCTAGGCAGTGTAGGGCATGAGCTCCCTTTGTCTCTTTTGCTTCCTCTTATTCAGTTGCCTTGTCCAGCCTCAATATGAGGGGTTTAGCCTTGGGTATTGTATCTTGTTTTGTTCTATTTGGCTGTTGACTCTTGGAGGTCTGCTATTTTTCAAAAGGGAAACAATGGAAGGGGAGTGGTTCTGGGGGAGAGAGGAGGCAGGAGGGTAGCTGGGAGTAGTAGAGGGTGGATAGACAGTGGTCAGGATGTATTCTATGAGAGAAGAATCTAATTTCAATAAAAACAAAACAACAAGAAAATTACATAACACTATGATAGTTTCCAATTGATTACAACTACAAAAGATGTTTTCATTTTGAGAAGAAAATTATTATAAAAAGGGTTTGGATCTTCACAAAAAATTAAGAGTATTCAAAATTATATTATCAGTAGACAGGATAGAGTATTTTTTTCCTATCTCATTTAAAGTTGCTAATTAATAATAAAAGACTTTGGATTTTATAATATGTAACAACTATAAAATTGTGGGTTGAGACTATGTCACATGAAGCTGTATAATAATTATAGTTAAGAAATTTCATATAATTGACATATCAATTTAATTTGTACAGGATTGGCATTTGTAAAGATTTACAGAATACACGTCTTTAAATGTAATTTTCACCTTGAAGTAAAAAGAAGCTAAAGATGTAGACCTCTAGTCAATGATATATAAATCTAAGTGTCTATCCTTCAACACATCTTAATGATTTTAAACATATCAAGATTAGTTTCAAAAATCTATATTCTTTGTTGCTAGGGGGATAGATAAATATATGATGAACAGAGTGAAACCGTAACTGTAGGTGGAGTGTGCAGGCTGTCTCTGTGAAATGTTTCCATTTTTATGTTTGAATATTTCCACATAAAATTATATTGAAAGCCAGGCATGGTGGCACATGCCTTTAATCCCAGCACTCGGGAGGTAGAGACAGGTGGATTGCTGTGAGTTCAAGGCCAGCCTGGTCTACCAAGTGAGTTTAGGAAAGCCAAGGCTACACAGAGAAACCCTGTTGCAAAAAACCAATATATATTGAAGTAGGACGCACTTGTCCTAGCACTAGAGGCGGCAGAGGCAGAAGGATCTTGTGAGTTGAGGCCAGCCTGGTCAAGGACAGCCAAGGCTACACAGAGAAACCCTCTCTTGAAAAACCAACCCCGCCCCAAAAAAGAAATGAAGGCTTAAAATAAAAATTAAATTAAGAAAAGAGAAGAAGTAGAGAGGGAAGGTGATATCAGATGGTCAGAAATACATTTATAAAAATGGAGGTAGTGTAGACACAGAGGGAGAGTTCAATGCATCATTCACCTATAACAACCAACTAGAGAAGAAAAATTCATGTGTTCCTCTTATCACACAAGCATGTACCATCTTGGAATGCAGATCTCATGTCTAGGCCTCCCTACTGTAATCTAGCATAGGACACAGCAGATGGAAAGACTGTGGCAAATATTTGAAAAAGTGGAGTGTATGCTTTCCTTTTATTAATTAACTTTGAAGAGAGATAAAGATTAGGGAAAATAGTTAAACCTGAGTATTTCAAAAACAAGGAAGTAAAGACTTCCCCAGGTTCTAATGATATTTTATTCGTTTCTAAGTGTGACCTCTAAATTCTGACAGATTTTTTATATTCTCAGTATTTAAAGGATGTATTGAAACTTTATTAACCCAGAAGTTTTAAAAATGAATCAAATGATATGTTATACAAATAAGGCCAGTTTTGCATAGTATGTTTATATAGTAACAAATCAACCCTCTTTTCAAAGTTCAAAGAAGTGGGACGCTGGTACTGGTTTCCAGGTCAGATCCGACTTTGGCAAAACCAACAATATTCTTAGGTCAGAGTCAAATAAATTTCCAAACTCAGTTCAAGAGAAAAGGAAAACCTTTAGTTAAAATCTTTACAATAAAATAATTATGATTATAAATCTCTTCAGTTAAATATGCATACATCACATGGTAATTTTTAAAAGGGTGAAAATGGGTAGTTTCCAGAGAAATCTAATGCACAAACTCTCCATCTTACATAGTGTATGTCAGTTAACAATTCTCTAACGGCTGTGTTACACAGTGGCTGTTTTGTGCAAGCATGATGAGCAAAATTAAGAAAAGTTCTGCAAAATTAGTTAGTTCTGAGATTTCTAAACTAGAAAATAGTGAAGTCAAAAGAGGGGGTGCACTCAAGCTCGACTGTGCACAGAGGCTGGCCCGGAGTGACCAGCGGGGACGCTACCCCACTGGCAGCAAGCGTGTCCCCGGGCAGCCTCAGTGTGCAGCGGAGAGCTGACGCTCTAACAGTTGTGCTTTTACGCAGCCACATGGCCGATCAGGTAGATGTTGTCATAAAGGTGTCCTACAAAATCCTCACTGATGTTCTGAGCAGCACGGCGGGTATTTCGAATAAACTCTCTTTTTGACATTTTATTCTTCACGTGAGGACTAGTGAGGTCAATGGAAAGTAGAATCAGAGAGTAGCAGAGCACATACACAGCATCTGGAAGGGAAGGAGACACGTCTGTTACGAGCTAGCCCCAACCATCCACAGGTGCTCAGGAGACACACGTTTGAAGTCACAAAAGATCACCCGGTGTTTTTCTCCCAGGTTAGTCTTTAAAGCTCTGCCCTGGAAAACTACCTAAAACTGTGCAAACTGAGTAAACATCATCCAGTCTGATTATCAAAGCTATAGGCTCTCTCTCCAGTTCAAAGGAGCTTCAGGATGCTTTAGGACTTTATAGTGAAAACATATTCCCGACTTAATATTTCAGAACTTGCTTTATTTTCATTTTCAAACAGGACATTATATCGAACTATGATTAAATAAATTCCACCACCAGCTTATTTACAAAGAATGCTTTTTACAAAAACCTAATTTAATTTGAAAGCACTTTTAATGACATGAAATGTAGTACCTTGGCACTAAAAATAGAATGTAAAGAATTTTTAAGATTGTTAAATTCCTATTCCGGTTTGAGAGATGTACTTGAAAAGGGGGTGGAATCTGCACATTAACTTCAAAAATAAATCTTTAGGGAAACATTGCTCTGCCTGAACATGTGGAACAAGGCAATTTTTCATAGACTCACAGGGCAACACTTGATGCTCAATATTCTAGCAGTAGCAACTGTCACAACATTTGCAATACTACAATGTTTACATGTTAGAACCCTGCAGTCTTAAGAGAGCTAGGTTAAACATTGTATCTTATGAAACATGTTCAGCAAATTTCACATGACATGTAAATGTTTTGAATCTTTGCCTAATAAGAACATTTTAAAACATAAAGATACCAGTAAATTTATAAAATGAATGTGCACACATGAGACTTGATAACAACCATACATATGTGCACACACGGTGAAAACTAATTATATTAAAATCAATTATAGTGGAGAAATATTGTCATTTATGTACAGCTTATTAAAAGCTTCAAAATAACTTTTACATTAGCTGGTAAAAATAACAAACAAGAATAACTTTAAAGAATTCATGTAGGTACTTTAAGTTTCTTCATAAAGTTATTGCATTTCCTATGTGCAAAGGGTAAGGAAGTACATGTCCTTCTGAGTGTTCCATCCGTACAGTCATTGTTACAACAATTAAACAAATATTTACTATGTGTGGAAGTATTTTTCCCCATACTAAAAAAAAAAAAAAAAAAAAATTCCTCGTACTATGATTATTTTCCCTGCAAAGTGGTAGCAGCGGGGAAAGTAGTGTAACCACTCCGCCCCCCCCCCACCGCCTCCCCCGCAGCACACACACCTACTCTTACCAGGACTAAGGCCAAGCTCTCGCATTAGGTCAGGATTGCAAGCACAGAACCTATGTGAGAACTTCGTTATAAGAGTTTCAAGGTACTCCCCACGTTCTTCAGGAGCGTGAATATGACGAAAAAATTCCCTCAGTGCATTTGGCAAGAACTGATTCCTAAAATTATGCAAGGTTACAAGGTCATCCAGGACATCTCTCCTACAGAAAGAAAACAAGAGATACAACTGTAGTGAACTAAAAAAAAAAAAATCCATAATATGCAATTTTTGTATAAAAGTCCTTCATTATTGATTACTTGATTAGTTAACATTATCCTTACTCTTTAAAAACATTAAGTATGATTATTTAAAAAGTTAAGCTATTCTGAACTTCTCAAATAGGCTAAAATAAAACACGATAAAGGAAAATAAAGAATTCTACTGGAAAATAAGATATGAAGATTAAAGTGCTGCTCGGCTAAAATAAAATATGATAAAGTAAAATAAAGAATTCTACTGGAAAATAAGATATGAAGATTAAAGCGCTGCTCAGCTGGTGTGGTGGCACTCTTGAAGCTACGGCAGGAGGATCATAAGTTCAAGGCTAGTCTGGGCTACACAACAACCTTTCCACAAAGGAACAAAGGCTGCTTCTTTCCAAGTGTCCTCTGATCTAAGTCCAAACAGCCCCAGCATTGCTGCCTTTTAAATTGTAAGGAATTTTCTCTATCGCATCAAGACACATGTTCAGAGGCAAGAGCTATTTGTGCAGACTTCACAAAACACCCACATGGACTACACACTGCTTAACAGTCTGCTCTTCCTTCCTGATACAGTTTATTGTAAGCAGTTTTGTCTTTACAAACAGATACACATCACTCTTTTTAGTGGCTGTTCACCATCCTAACATTATGGGTATAATAATTCTTTGTATATATATTTAAGTGTTTATAATTATGTAAATATTGTATAACATATAAGCATATGTATATATGTTATCTATTTAAACCTATTAAACCTAGCATTTAATATACAATGACTCTGTAACATTCTTTAACTGTTACTGAGCTCAAAACTTGAGTATACGATCACAGCCTTCATTTTGACCAATTGCTTAAGCAGGGCTAGGCAAACACAGCCAGTGGGCAAACTCTGGCCTACTGCTTGTATTTGTAAATAGATTTAATGGAACAGAGCCATACTACTTTGTTTATAGTTGGCCTGTGTCTGCTTACACAACACAAATGGCAGAATTATAAGCAAATGCAACAGAGATCATAAGGTCGCGAAGCTAAGTGTTTACAGAAAGATACAGAAGAAGCACCAATCTCTAGGGCACTAGCCTTTAAAGACAAAGTAGTTAAAGGCAACACCTTTCATAGGAGACTTTTTACAATGACTACTATGCTGGAGCAGATGCTCCTCTCAATATTTTTATGTCTGCAATGAACTAGAATATAAGGGCACACATGAATAACTATCAGATGAGAACGGCACATGAGTCATCATCTATACCTGCATGGTTGCATGCTATGTGTCACCCTTTTAGGGTGTTTTATCTGCACGCCTCTCTACAGCATGTGCATATGATTTGGAACGGCTGTTGTGAGCCACCATGTGGATGGTCAGAACCATACCTGGTTCTTCTGCAAGAGCAAAAAAATATTGGTAGCTGTGAGCCATCTCTCCAGCTTCACCTTTTCAGAATTTTCAGACATTCACATAATTGCTCTGTGCAACATTACATAAATATATGTACAGCCTTATAGTCCTTAGGTTTTGAAGTTCACAATTTGTACAATAGATCTTTAAATGGACAGTTTCAGGATTTAGAATTTTGGTTATTTAAATACTTGGCTCATGGTGAACTATTAAGAAAAAGTCAGGGCTGCAACTTCTATAAAGGTCTTTGCGTTTAGTTTAGCTTTAGTTTAGGGATAATGGGCTATCATTTTGTATCCATTTGAGCTTTTGAGACAATGTCTCATTCTATCATTCTGGCAGGACACAGATTTGAGATCCTTCTGTCTCAGCTTCTGAGTAGTGTCATTACAGCCATGACAGGCCACAAATGGCCAATTTTTAGAAAACTTTTACAATGGCAACTTTTTAGCAGCATGTTAAACAAAAAGTCAAATCAAGTGTAAGATAACAACCCTTTTAATGGCTTACTCAATTTTGCAACTAGATTATTCTAAGTACTACAGCTTTTAAAGTAAAAATTAACAAACACATTACTTCACTTATTTCTGATAAAAATTTAATTTTTGCTTTACCTTTCATCAAGATAGATTCTCAGTTTTTTCCAATTTAGTGTTCTTGTACAGAAGATAAATTTTGCTATTTCCTTTGGTGAATCATCTAGGATACCCTTGGACATAAAGTAGCTCACTCCCTAAGACAGAAAGACAAATCTACATAAGCAAACTGAGCCTTGATATATAAATTTTAGTAATTAGGCAATTACAGAACCATAGCTGCGGGTTCTTTCCAGCATTACTACAGTGTTACAGCTTTAACATGCAAAATACAAGCTGAAGCCTGACCTAAAACTAGGATATGTAGTTGATAATTTACATGCAATGAAAAGTAGGAAATTCAAAGTTAAGATTCATGAAGACATCCTATTTTTTGGCTCATGATAGGAAAAACTAAGTATACAGAAATATAGACTACTTTAGTATGGGATGTAGACAAGCCATGATACAGACTATAAAATGAGCTTTGCCACAAATCCTTCCCTTTCCTAAGAGAAATGACATTTTTTTTTTTTTAAAGCTCAGATATATACTGTGGTACACAGTTTAAGAAAGTAGCCTTTCCCCCCCCCCAGGGGGCAACAGTTTGACTCTCCAAATGAAGCACTAACAACTTCGTTCTAAAAACAAAGATAATTACATTATTTAAATTACAGGAAAGTAGGTCAAACTCCAGGTTCACTCATGCTTTCACTACGTTGGCTTTAAGCATCACTACATTCTGTAATCATCTAGTTAAAATACCATTGACACAAAGCATATAAGACCAAAATAGGTTTTATCTTTGAATTTCCTTTTCTCTGCATGCAGAGTTGGTCAGAGAAGCATCACCTTAACATCTGTAACTACTTTTGACTTAAACCAACAACAACAAAAAAATCCAAACGCAGAAAGCAATGTTCTCTCACATATAATGAAGGTCACATTCAAATAAATGTCAGGTGCATTTGAATGTGCAGCTATTGAAATAAAAGGCAGGTGTGTTTATTTCAACGTGTAGTTCTCCAGATACATGCATTCTCATGAATGTGTGTGCCTGGGTACTAACAGTGTGTGTGCAGCTAATTGGCAGAGAAGATGACATGCAATGTACATGCAGCATACTGTTTTCACACATAAATTCCTCCAGCTTTTCTTCACTTTACAAACACATTTTGTACTCAGAGATATTGCACACACTGGAATCTTAAAACGTGAAAGAATTTTTATGCAACTCCCAAAGATAAGAAGTTTCTCATTAAAATTTTATATTAAAAATTTTAAAAAGCAATTTGGAACCATGAGGTAATGCTTTTGAAAGGTTATAATTATCTGCAAGTTGCAATTTGGAGATAAGACTCTTTATATAAGGCTCATTTTATGAGCCAACAGAATCTTAACAGCAACATTATCAACTTTTCATGTGCGATATAATACTATAAAAGCAATGCTAAGGCAGCAACTTTAAAGTACACACAAAGAGCAGACTGTGATAGCATGAAGCTTTCCTATCAGTCCAAGCGGTCTTTCTCTGCCTCTTTAGAAACAAAGGCTACATGAGGTGCTAGCATCAGGAGAGAAAGCATGCTTTTGGAGCAAGCCTCTCTTGGCAATGCATGAGGAGGCAGGGACTAGACAACTTCTAATGCCTGTTCCATCCTTTTCTCCATTAGTCTGAATGATTGAGAGTTGACTGTATGTTTACTTGATCTACTGAGAAAATTGTGAAAATGCTTGTTTTCCAAATGGCTCAATGTAAAAATTATTACAGCTCTTAGAATTACCTCCAGTGTTTAGTTTTAACTGAAGTGATTAAAAGACAGGGGAAGGTTTATTATGCATTACAATACTTTATTCATATCCAAATTACCATTTAAAAGATGTAAAATTAATCCTGGTCTCCCTGGCAAAATTACACAAAAATTATTCATATTCTCTAGATACATGATAGTGCCATTTCAACATCAATTGATGTTACTTAGTTACACAGTAACCTTAATATTTGGCTCACTAAATATCGTAAGATATAGTTAACAATAATACATTGTTGGTCATTTCTTTTTTATGAAATATATATTTTAAAAACTTACATATATAGTCTAACTTAAGTTCTCTAAAATAATTCAATGCAAAGAAGGGACCATACACAGCAACTTTAAATACAATCCTGAAACTTGGAAAAGGACCTGATATAAGCCAACTTTATTGCTTTTATGAGGAAAAGAAGCATGTGCCAGTTTCGAGGCTGAGATTTCTCCGGGGCAGGCAGGGTAGCCTTGGTAAGCATAGGAGGACAGCTAGCAAGCAGAGTATCAGTTCAAATTAGCACACATAAGAAAACACAGGCTTGTAACTAGAGCTCGGTTGCTCAAACTCTGTCATCTGCTTGATTCTTTTTTTTTTTTTTGCTTTTGCAAAATAAACTTAAGTTTCAAATCTACTACTATTTAATTCTGTTGCTTATTTAAAATTTAATTCCTAACTCAAATTCTGTTCTGTTCAACTTTTAGAATTACTTAAGTTGTGATCAGGGTGTAATTGCTGGTTGTCACTTGTGGAGCCCTGTGAAACGTGTTTGTTAGGTCATTGCAATAGACTACAGAAGTGATGGTCTGTAGTGAGAGGGCTCCAACGCATAAAGATAAGCTCAGCAGCTGAAAAGACTGCGTAGAGTCCATGTTCCTTAAAAGTATTCCTAAAGAAGAGCTACTATGGGGATAAAAGTAATTTGTATAGGAAAACACATTATGCCCAATATTTCTTCAGAAAAAGACAAACTCATAATGTTCATACTAAAAACGTTTTTATTTGTTTGTTTGGTTTTTCAAGATAGTGTTTCTCTGTGTAGCTCTGGCAGTCCTGGAACTCACTTTGTAGATCAGGCTAGCCTTGAACTCAGAGAGCTGCCTGCCTTTGCATCCCAAACCTTGAGATTAAAGCTATGTGCCACAACCACCCAGTTTAAAAATCTATTTGTTAATATTTGGTTTAAAAAAATTCCCACAAGGATTTATGCCTACAGGAGGCCATGGAAGGCCACTAATAGCCTCAGGCACCTTGATTCCCTGAGTCATCTAATGAACCCCAAACTATTAGAGATCCTTAAGAAAATATCCATTTAAACTTCACAGTTAGATACAATAATGAAAACCCAGAGTCTACTTTATAAAACACATGTGCATATTTATGAATCTCTATATGTGCATATCTTAAAGCTTTACATAGGTACAGTATTCAGCAACAGACACTGAGAGTTGTAAGACAAGTATTTTACCCAGAGAAAATTTAAATATTATTTTTGATGGTGAGACAGACACATTAATAACTAGAATATATGCATAAGACAAATTAGTAATACAAGATGGTTGAATAAAGCTTAAATGAACATGTAAAACAAGCATTTTAACAGCCCAATACTGGAAATTGTTACTAGGTGGTAGGACACTGGAATACAATTTGAAAGAATGAAAGGTCTCAATAGCTTTGAATGAGGCACACAGTATAGAAAATCATTTTAGCTTATATTGTGTCATGAGTGCAAAAGTAACAAGGAAACAAAGGCGTGCTGCTTTTGGGAAAGAAAGAAACATCCTGAACTTGAGAGCAAGACTAGACCTGGATTTAGAGCAGTGCTGATTTTTATGGCAAGATGTGAAGGCTCTTGCCACATAAGTGAAACCTCTGAAGACTATGTAGCAAAGTGAAGCAGCACTCTACAGTGTGAATTTGACAACTGAACAATTCTTTCTCACTGTGGCTCTGCTTTCTGGCCTGTGATTTAGTCAACCTTGGCCAGAAATACTTGTTTAATCATCATTTTGAATAGTGTGAGGTCATAACTTTCCCAGCCCCAGCTCATCTGATACGTGTCCCTATTGTACATGATACGCATTCCATGCTATTGTCCTGGTGTCACAGGACTTGTGTTCAACCCACCTGTATTTTACTTAAAAATGCCCTTGAAGCACAAGAAAGTAATTAATGCTAGCAAAGGGAACCCACAAAGTGACTCCTTTAAAAGAAAAGGTGGAAGCATTGTAAGTCAGAGAGAGAACACATTCACATGCTTTTTATTACAGTATATATTGTTCTAAGTTTTGTTTTTTAATATTTTTTATTTTTTACTATACATTTATATTATTGCAAATATATACAATAAACTACCTACATCAAGAATAGCAATGAAACAATCAGGAATTATATAAATGCTACATTCTTAGTGTTTTGGCTGTTTCTATTTGGCAACCTTGAAGAAAACATAAGCTTTCTATTAATATCGCTGTATTTTACTATTCCTCACTGACGAGTTAAATTTTATCACAGTTATATGTGCATAGAAAAGCCAAAGTATACATAGATAGTTTCAGAATTATGTATACACAAGAAGTTTTGGGGAATCTGTAACCTGTAGAGACCGCTATACCATAAAGAGAAATAATGAACTATAAATTGTTGGCTGTGGCAGATACCCAGGTTTGGGCATATGAAAAAACAGTAGAAGTGGGAAGTAATAGACTCTAAAACATAATTAAAGACTCTTTATGCCACATAAATGAAGTTAAGAGTGAACATACTTGATAAATATGCTGGACATCAATCAGTCCACAGGGCAATGAAATGTGAAAGATAATCATTTTTATGGCTTGATGAAGAGGGCAATTACTACAAAAATATGAGATAAGAAAACAAGAGATGAAATGGGCTGGAGATGTGGCTCAGTTGGTCTCAAAAGTGCTTGTCTAGGGCACACCCAACACCACATTAAAAACAACAACAAAACTAGGAATGGCAATACAAGTTTGTAATCTTGGAATTCAGGAAATGGAAACAGAAGGATTGTTGAGTTCAAGGAGTTTGAGGGCAACACTGGGTATTTGAGATCCTGCCTCAAAACAAACAGATGACGGTGTTAAGGCCTATGCAGGACCCTGGGTTTGATTTCAAAGTAAGAGAGGAAAAAGGGTAGGAGAAGGACACACACACACACACACACACACACACACTTAGGGGTGTAAATTGAAGTAATGATGGATTAACTAGAAAGATTTAAAGGCAAAAAAGAGTATATTCCAAGGAGTGGGATAGCTGGGTCTTGAGGAAGTCCTATTCCCATTTTTCTGAAAAAGCGCCAGATAGATTTCCAAAGTGGCTGTACTAGTTTGCATTCCCACCAGCAATGAAGGAGTGTTCCTCTCTCCCCACATCCTTGCCAGCATGTGGTGTCACTTGAATTTTTGATCTTTGCCATTCTGATGGGTGTAAGATGGAATCTTAGAGTCGTTTGATTTCCATTTCTCTGATGACTAAAGACGGTAAGCATTTCTTTAAGTGTTTCTCAGCCATTCGATATTCCTCTGTTGAGAATTCTCTGTTTAGGTCTGAGCCCCATTTCTTAATTGGGTTATTTGGTTTGGTGGTGTTTAATTTCTGGAGTTCTTTATATATTTTGGAAATTAGAATTTTGTCAGATATAGGGTTGGTGAAGATCTTTTCCCAGTCTGTAGGCTGTCACTTTGGTCTGTTGACAGTGTCTCCTGCCTTACAGAAGCTTCTCAGCCTCATGAGGTCCCATGCTCCACCACACATCAGGGACATATGCTCAACCATGTTCATAGCAGCCTTATTCATAATAGCCAGAATCTGGAAACAGCCTAAATGTCCCTCAGTTGAAGAACAGATAAAGAAATTGTAGTACATTTACACTAAGGAATACCACTCAGCTATAGAAAACAAGAAAATCCAGAAATTTGTGGACAAATGGAGGAAATTAGAAACAATCATACTGAGTTAACCCAGACACAGAAAGGCTCACACGGTATATACTCACTTATAATGGACACTAGCCCAAAAGACATGTCCCATGAATGTCTTCACTTACCAGGAGATTGGGACATCTTACTGGGACTTTATGTAAGAGAAATATAGGAGATGGCGAAATAGAAGGATCCACAGGATCTTAGAAACCTACAAGAAGAAGATCGTAATGGGTGGATCAGGGCCAAGGGGTGTCTGCTCAAACTACTGCACTAACCAAGGACAACACAAGTAGTAAAGACCGAACCCCTACTTTGATCTAGCCAATGGACAGAACATCCTCCACAGTTATGTGGAGAGCACGGACTAACTTTGACATGAGCTCTGGTGCCCCATATTTGACAACTTCCCCTTGGTGGGGAGCCCTGGTGGCACTCAAAGAAAGAATAGGCAGACTACCAAGATAAGACTTGTTAGCCTGCGTCATGGACCTAAGGGAGGGTAATGGGGTGAGGATGGGAGGGTAGGAGGAATGGAAGGATACAAGTGATGAGAGAACAATTTAGTTATAAACTGAATAAATTAATAAAAAAGATAGAGTGGAAAAATGAGGCAATACATATTTATGTGCAACAATAATAATTTAAGGAAAAAAAGTCCAGAATTTGAGAGAAAGTGGGAGACATCGGATAGAAACAGGGGTAATCATGAAATTTTAATTAAATAAAAATATAAAATAAAAAGATAGGGCTAGAGAGATGGCTTAGCTTTTAGAAGACTTGCTGCTCTTCCAGAGGGCTAGGGTTGGATTACAAGACTTAACTTTGGAAATGGGATTTGGCGCCCTCTTCTGACTGCTCGGGGCTCTGGGCACATTTGGTGCACAAAACACCAATACACATAAACAAAATAAATAAGTAAAAATAAAAAGAGGACACAATGTTAGGAAAGAGTAGAGGTGATGTGGGGAACTTAGTGGAGGATTATGGGATACATATGATAAAAATGCATGGTAGGCATATATACAATTCTCAAAGAATTACAAAAATATTATATTAAAATTAAACCTATATGCAAGGTTGTCCTCAGCAGGAGTTGAAAACATAATGAGTGGATAAAGATTAAAGATTTTGAACAAGAAATATTACATGTAAGGAGGATGACAGAAGCATGTCTCCGAATCTAAGAGACTGAGATTTAAACAGAAAAGGATGTATACAGGTCAGTGCCAACCTGGTGTGACTGTCTAGCCTATAATCCCAGTACCAAGAAGGATGAGGCAGGAGAGTTGAGGTTAGCCCAAGATATGCAGTAAGTTCTAGGCTAGCTAAGCCTATAATGTAAGTCCTAATTTAAAAGAAAATGTAAACACACACACACACACACACACACACACACACCACCACCACCACCACCACCACCACCACAACCACCACCACCACCAAACAAAACTAAAAGAAAAAAAAAAAAAACAAATTAAAAAACAAAACAAAGCCTCGAATGGCAAAAGAAGCAGTCACTCAGTGGAGTTACAAGAGCCCAGTTTTCAGAAGCGGCAGCAAACCATGGCTCTGATCACGGTGCTGCCACCTGATGATGTGAAAATAAACAATTAATTTGAACTTTCTGAGCATGTTAAGTAAGCAATAAGTCTTAAAGTAGCTTTTTAAAAATGGCAACATCGCACTAATTAACAGAAACACAGCAAGTTTCCTTTCAGATAGCTCTAGAATAATGGGAAAACACAGCATCAAACTTGAAAAAAGAAAGTAGTGGTCTTCAAGAGGTCTCTCCAAAGATTGAGTAAGATTAAAATCTACTATATAGGGAATGATCACAAGGTAGGGAAACTGTGTATAGCACATTCACCTGAAAATGTCAGTAAACAGTGGAGAATATGGAAAACTTAATAGAAGAAAAAAAAAAGATTATCTCTAAAGATAATTTAAAACTATGCATGCCAGAAGATGAAAGAAAGTTGACGGAAAAAAAAACTGGGAGCAAAGCAGATGAATGAGAGCAGGGAAAGAGTGAAAGCCCATCCGGAGTGCACTGTGCTTTGTAATCCTGTTGACAGGGGAGGGTATTAAGAATGCACAAAAGTTAAAAATGAAGCCCATATTGGTTGACTTTTGCTTTTACATATATGTTGAAGGCTTTAATAAGTCCCGCTCAAACTAAGGCACCAGCCAAGGACAATACAGGAGGTAAACTTTAAAACCCTTCCCAGATCTAGCCAATGGTCAGAATATTCTCCACAGTTGAGTGGAGAGTGTGATACGACTTTCTCACGTACTCTAGTGCCTCACATTTGACCATGTTCCCTGGAGGGGGAGACCTGGTGGCACTCAGAGGAAGGACAGCAAGTAGCCAAGAAGAGACTTGATACCCTATGAGAATATATAGGGGGACGTAATCCCCCTCAGGAACAGTCATAGGGGAGGGGAATAATGGGAAAATGGGGGGGGGGAGGAATGGGAGGATACAAGGGATGGAATAAACATTGAGATGTAACAAGAATAAATTAATAAAAAAAAAATAAGTATACTACTTGAATTGTAGCACAAAAGTTTATAACTCAAATAGTTCAATCTAGATTTCTAATTTTCCTTTCATGAGAACTGGCACATTACTTTTCACATATTTTAATCACAGTGCAACAGGAAATTTGAATGAGCTGCAACATTACAGGAGGAGTAATGTGAAGCTTAGAGGTGCAGCTCACTTTAGCCGTTCCACTTTCCCAGGTGTACCGGGTGAGGGCACCTGCAGCCCGATGTGGACCACACTCAAGTGGAGAGCAAGCACGCTGCTGAGGGAGACTGTTCAGCATGGTACTATGTACAGGCCAGGTAGTGCACTATAGGCAAAAGTCTCACCAGGGTTTGAGGATCTTCGTGTGACAGACACCCACATTACAGAGGACTTCTACTCAGGCTGTAAAGCGCTATTTACTAGAGTCTGAAGGTTTGAGAAGACCTTCAAGGCCTAGAGTCTGGCTCTTCAAAATCTAGCTTATCACAGCTGTGCCTGGCGAATATATATCTAGTGTTCTACCTACCTATTCTATGGAGGAAGAAACACAAGAGCTTATTTACCACAAATCACAGTGACATAGCTCATATGAGGTCAAGATGCTTAATAAGACTCTCCTTCAGAACACGTAGAAATGCCTCAGATTGATTTCTTAGAGGCTAGAGCACTGTTCCAAATCACCATCAGCAGCAGGTTTCTGTGTATGAGTGACTGTGGCCTAGAATGGTTCAGCCTTAGAATCTTGATTCTAAAGAAGGCATCCCTTAGAGTTTTATGATGAAAGAAGAAAACAGTAAATAATCTAATGGATAAACACACTATTTATTTGTTTGGTGAATTTGCTAAACAAACAAACAAACAAACAAAAAAAAACCTTAATGTTGTACTTATGCCATTCCCATCATTTTAAAGCCATGATTAAGCTGGGGAAAACTTTACAGCTGAAGACATCCAAAAGCTGAGGGAAATGTCATTTATATTTCTGATACAGCAGCCATCTTGTAGCATCGATTGGTAAGCTAAAGATAGGTAAGTGAGGCAACTATCTTACACATTCAAAACACCCATCAAAACACCATGTTACTGTGTACACGTGGCAGGGTATACACTAAAGGCAAAAAGTCTCACCAGAGTTTGAGGATACACAGAAAGTGATATGAGCATCTGAAACTACAGCATATCAAGTAAGAGGGAACCTAATCAGAGAAAGGATGCTAAAAGAAATGACGGAAAATACATTTTCTTTGAATGTCCTTAAAATATTTAATATAAGTGATTAGATTTCTAAGTTTCTTTACCTAAATTGGCAACAAAAGCATAATACAAATAAAGAAAAAGTCTTGCTCATATATACTGCCTACCCACACACTGTCTATTAATCTTACTTAATTTTTATTCATGATGATTTCACAATAAGACAGAAAATCGGCAATTAACATAGAAAATAAAGAAATCAAGTGGAAGGCGCATCAGGTGTTCAGATGAGATGAGACAATTATGGGAAATCTGTTCCTCTGAAAAAGCTTTAATTTGACTCCACATCCTGCTTGTAAACTATGTATTGCAGTAACTCTAGGAGATAGGACAGGAAGGGAAGCACGACAGACAATAACAGACAGGACAAAGTTGGCCTCTTAAGCATAAAATCATCTATCAACCAGACTCGATATACATACGTACAGACATACAATATTTTCAACACAAAGAAGGCAGACTGCTTCCCACATTCCTTATACTTAGGTTTAGAAATACATTTTACGGGGGGAAGTGGGAGGGAGGCAAGAATGGGAGGAAACAGAGGAAGGGCTAACAATCGAGATGTAATATGAATAAATTAATAAAAATGTAATAAAAAAAGAAATACACTTTACAAATCCTTCAGTATACTTCTGCTTTTGTGTAGCCAACAGGACTAAATTACACAGACACTACTGGTTCAACAGAGAAAGAACTGCATGGTCCTTTTAGAGACTCTGCCAAGATGCTAGAGGCAGAAAAAGAGGGACTCAGCCTTTGGGTAAACACCCCTAACACCACTTTAATGAGTGGCCTTTGGCAAAGGTTTGATCGTCGTCCTTCTTTTAGTTCCAGTGTCTGCTGGATCAGAGGCCTTATACCTAAAGAAGGATTACTGGTACCGGAAGCACAACACTTTGAATACATAGGCCACTGCCTTGTCATTTTAAACCCTCCTGCCACTGAACAAACAGAGGGGTATTGCTGCACAGTAAAGACAACGGTAAAGGTAGAACTGAGATGGATTATAGCTCCTATTGTGACAATAAAAAAAAGGTAAAAAAAAAAAAAAATACCGTTGGCCTATTATATACTATTATATAATCTTTTGGCTTTGACTCCTTGCTAGAGAGGTGTCAGCTGAATGACAGGCTGCATTCATGGCCTTTAGAGTTGAATAAATTATTCTAAGATGGTCATATTGGTTCAATCCTCATTGGCTTTCTTGGCCTCCATGTGATCCAATTCTAATGAATATGCTTGCTGATTCTGATGTGCATGCATATATAATCACAAAACCACTTTCAGCCACCTTGCATTTGTGAGGACTCTTAGCCACAAACTGAGAATAGCATCTTAGGAAGAAAGAATTAAGTCTAAGATACCATCCATAAGGGTAGTAAGTTTTAAAATTAAAGTTATTCCTTCACCTGACTGGTATCAAGTTCCTATTGGTGGTGGCTCAAAGAGTTCTCATGTATTGTTATCATCACTATTACCTAAACACAAAGGAGTCTGATAGGTAATCCTGAATGCAAATTATTTTAAAACATTGTTAATTAGCAAGCTGATTTAGCTTCATATTTGCTTGTGAGAATTTAATTGGAGTAAATGGAGCTAGTTTACAATTAGATAAATCCCCAACCCAAATATAGCTCAACTAGTATTTCCTGTGCAAATTAATACTTTCAGTCTGCTAGTTGGTTACAACATGTCAAATCATTCAGGATATGCTGGGGCAATGGTGGTGCATAACTTGTGGGAGTGGCCAACTTATGTGTGGTCTAACTGGAGGTCCATGTCTCAAGAGGAAGCAAATGGCTTGAGAGGGAGCCCATGCCCTACCCTGTCTGGAAGGCCAGGAACAAGAGATGGGATATGCCAGAGACCTGGGGTAGAACCAAACACAACTGAAGAAAAAAATCAGTGAATGAATTCCTAATGATATAGTGCTATGGGAGCAGGTGTATAGACCCCACAGCCAGACAGTATGCAGGGAGAGAGTCTAGGGTCTCCATCAGCTCTTTCCCCTCAGAGCTGGAGAAGCTCGGTAAGAGGAAAGACTGTGGGGCTTCCAAAAGGGGATGGAGGACACCAGAAGAACACGGCTCACAGAGACGGAAGCAGAAAGCACCTAGACTGCATGGGTCTGCACCAAGGGTCCTGTGTTAGAGTTTAGCCTGATGTTTTTGTGGGACTCCTAACAGTGGGAGCAGTGTGACTCCGACTCTTTTTCCTCCTCTTGGGTTGTCTTGTTCAGCCTCGCTATGAGAGCTTTTCGCCTTGTCTTATTGCATCTTGTTTTGTCCTATTTGGCTGCTGTTCATTGGAGGCCTTCTCTTTTCTGAAGAGGAAATGGAGGGGCAGTGAATCAGAGGAAGAGGGGAGGTAGGAGTGGGGGGAGGGATGGAGGGGAAACTGTGGTCGGGATATAACTGTATGAGAGAAGAATCTATTTTCAAGAGAGAAAGAAAAGGAAAAAGGAAGAGAGTAAGGAAGGAAGGAAAAGGGGAATGAAATGTGGTATTAAGAGATGAGGCCGCCTTCCCTGTCAATGAGATCACTACATCACTATAAGACAGCACTCCTCAAAATGCTTTCAAGCAAAGAAACGTATACAGTTTAAATCACTGTCAGCTTAGGCTCTCTGTTCCTTAAAGCCAAAGCATTCTGACCATAAACTGTAGGTGCCAGCCCATAAAACGAGGCACTATCCTGACAAGCACCAACAACTCAGTCATTCCAAGATAAGCCTCAGTTTATATCCTAGCCAAGACTTAGAATTTAAGTTTCTTTATCTCTGGACTGTAAATTGTTCAAGTTACATTCATCTTCCTGGTAACAGGGCTTATTCTCATCTATCTACAACATATAGTTAATCTGAGACTATTTTCTATTGAAAGGTAAAGTAAAATTTCCTAGCTCTGTGGATCTATGATTAATCTGGAAATACAGAAGAAGCTTAGATTTCATACAGGTCATATGGAAAATGAGATGTCAATGACTTAATTACAAATAGTTGATTATACCAAATTACTTTTCAGGGACATTTGTATCAGTCTAAGCAATATTGGATATTCCTTTAGGGGTTTTTGTAAAGTAACACTTTCCCTAGCAAATTAGAAAATGACCAAAATATAAAACAGGAAAGTTATCTCTGTTAAGATGCAATAAAACTTGTTTGAAAAATAGGAAGTATTATTAGACAATGAAGAAAATAAACAATTGAAGATATGCAGATTCCATTATAGAGACTGCAGGTTAAATTCAAAAACAAGTAATTATAAACCAACAGAGTTTTATTAGAGAAATCATATTAGATAGCTATTAATTAAATGAATTGTATGACTTCTCAACCATTCTTAAATTTATAAGTGTATTTCTAAGTGTGTTCTTTTAACAAAACCAAACACTATTGTATCAAATAAACTTGGATAATGCTTCAACTACATTTATTTGTTGTATGTGCCTCACGAATTATAGGCTTTACAAAGGTATTTCGTAAATAATCCAAGTAACCAGAAATCTATCCTACTCAACTTTACTAGAGTTGAAAATGCTTTCCTTATGTAACTGTTCATAGTTCATCTGTGTGTTCTGAGGAAACTAACTGGGGTTAGCTATACTCAGTAGGAAACAATTGTTATTTACACCACTGGTCTTATGCTAGGAAGTAGATCATACCCATTTTTAGGCTATACATAAAAATCCTAGTCAAATCTCTAACAGTAAAGTGAGCCCCCTCTTAAAATTATTTCTGTAATGGAAGAACTTACACATTTACTGGTTTGACAGCAGAAAAAATAAAATGTTGTTTCAACAATAAATTATACATAGACTTAATTCATTTCCAACTAAAGTAGGTCAGACAAAATATTTTTACAATAGATTTTATCCAAGATCCATTTAATAAAATGCATAAAAGTGTATGTAAATAGGTACTTCTGTATCAGTACAGGAGAGATATTCTTATATAGCTAAAACTTGCTTTTAAAAATCTGACTGTACAACATTATAAAGACTACTTAAAACATACCTACAGAGATGAAAACAAGTTTTTAAGACTTTAAATTCAAAGATAACCATGTCCAGAAAATGGCCTAAAACAAGATGAATCCTAATAAATACTGAATGATAAACAGAGTTTATCACAACCCTCCTAGCAGAATAGACTTGACACACTGAACTGGTACATGCAGGGAAAGTACAACTTAATGTAAACAGAGAGTACTCAGCACATTCCTTTATGAGAATGTGGTCATCTCCACAAAGTACACAAGCCCATGCACAGGAGCAAGACATGACATACAGCTGAAATCACAGTGTCATGCAGATAACAACAGCGTGCTAGAAAATCATACCAAAATGGTGTGGATGTTCTCCCCCACCCCATGAGCCACTGCCAGCAGTTGCTATGGAGTTTGGTTACCCATATCCGTGACATGAACGGTGTCCTTTGGAGAATCTTGTTCCCTGTGGCTGTAAGTATTCTTATTTTTATACTTTAATGATGTTTGTTATGAAAAATCTTAAGTACAAAACTAAAAATGATGGAAAAGTACACGTTTTAAATAATACTCAACAAATATATGTAACTTATCTCATGAAACTGCAATAAAGACCATTTATATTTGAACATATCTTCAACAATTTACTGCTCATTTAGATGAACCCAGAAAAATACGTCTGATGACAGTGCTCCAGCGAGTGGGGGAAAAATAAAGCTCCAAAAAGTACTCCGATTCTATCACTCCATTCCTATGATCAGGCTAATTACTAGTCGTTAAAGTGTTCCTCCCATTTTTCTGAACACATCAAATGGATTTCAGTATTTAAATGTCTTTTGGGGGTGGCCTATTGGTACTATAAACGTATTCCAGCAAAGATAAAATTTTATTTTGCCTTAGGTAATACCTACTAAAGTACTGCTATTCACAATAGCATAGAATCTGAGTCTGAAATCACAGACACTTGGAGTAGCTTAGCTCTCTGCCTCTGGGCAGCACTGTTTGGCCCTGTCAGAGTAGTGAATTAATTTATTTAGGAATACTCTACACTGTTCTAAATAGGCCTGTGCGTCAAGAAAAGAAATACAGCCAACTCTCAATAACAATGGAAGGTAGGATGGAAAAGTAAACCGATGATCTAAAAATCTTATTTTGATAATTTCAATTCCCTTGCTTAAGAAAGTGTTTGAATTAAAAAAGTTTACGTTTTATTACATTATAAAGGTCTTGAATACTACCTTTTTTCTGTCTTCCCTCAGAACATTCTAGGAGTTACTAACAAGAATTCTATGGTATAACATACACAGCAGCAAACGTAGAAACATACTTTTGTGTCTAATTTCTTTGCAATTTAAAACTATCTAGCCCATACTCTAGTGTATGAGGTCACAATATTTTTCTTTATTTTCATAGAAAGTATGACTTTATAATTTGTTTTAAAATTGCAAGATGTTTAGCAAGAAACAACTACTTACCATAATCAGTAATAGCAACAATATCTCACTTTTCTGAGTTTGTATAACTTGGCACTTACCAAGTGATACTTTGCTTACAATGGAACATTTGCAAGAGATCTGAATTAAAGACGACAATTTATGATGGAAGCCAGTGACACTGCACAGACTGGGCATAATAAGATGTGGGCTTACAAAAGCTGTCTCACCTGATTCTTACATACTCTGGAGCAAAATGCTACACTAGTTGGCCTCACTTCTCCAGCAACCCTCACTCAATTGCTAAGCAGACCAAAGCAAAGCATCAAACAGCTCACCATGTGAGCTCTACTAATCAGCAACCAGTAAAGTCTAATGGTAATGAAAATAAGAAAAGCTCTGAAACCAATCCAGACCCTGAATAACTATAGTGAGATTTCTCTACAAAGCATATTGGCCACAGTGCAAGACCTGAAAGGTGACAGGTTTATGCTATCTTTTTACATAGAAGGTACTGTGAAAAGCAACTAATATCTTATGGTAAAAATACACTAGAAATTACAATAAAGGAATAACCAGTAAACTGTAATGTATGATAACTCATTAGTGTTCACTATATATTTTATATTATAATGGCTCCAAATGCTTGAATGCTAGCTTTTAATACATTATTCAATTTTCATTAAGAATATCGTGTTTTGGGGAGAAGGTGGCACATTATTTATAGTCCCAGCATTCAGGAAACTGAAGCAGGACGATCAGAAGTTCAAGGCCCGCCTGAGCTACATAGTAAACTCAAGACAAGCCTGGGCTATAGAAGACATTGGGCCCAAAGCAACAACAGCAACAACAAAAAGTACTAGAATCTCACCTACTTCTTTAAAACATTAGTAAGAAAAAAGGATGAAAATGTGTATCTGAGTGTGAATATTATAGCAGGTTTTATAAGATATCATTTGTTATATTTACAATAATAAGATTAAATAATAAAGTATATGTTTAACAATATTTAATGTTATAAGTGTACAAGATAAATTTAACAAGGAAATTATTCATAGTAAATGAAAATCAATTTATTTAAAAATGTACTGTCAGTGGGTTATTTAATTCATAGTTATAAGAGCAATATTTAGATTTATGCTTTAAATTAAAATTTATTTTAATTTATTTTCCAACATATAACATAATTAGGGTAATTTTAGGACTATTTGGCTACGTGGTTTAATTCTTTCCCCCATCTTTAAGATATCTATTTATGTATTATGTGTGTGTGTGTGTGTTAGTGTGTGTGTGTGTGCTCTATTTGTATGTATGTGTGCATGAAGGAAGAGGGCTTCAGATCTCGTAGATGATTGTGGGTCACCATGTGGTTTCTGGGAATTAAACTCAGGACCTCTGAAAGAGCAGCCAGTGCTCTTAACCTCTGAGCCATCACTCCAGCCCCCAACTTAAATAATTCTTAGTAACTTTGTAACAAACAAAATTCATTTTAAAATAACTGTGAAATTAAAGTAATTCTAGCTAATGTTTCCACAGAAGACAATCCACTGAGAAGCAGTAACAGTCAAGGTCATATCATTTCCATTTGGATTTGAAGGCTGAAGTCCAGTAGATGTGTCATCATTTCTAAAACTCTTAGTTGTTGCAAGACACATTAAAATAAGAACAGAAGGAAATTTTTTTCTTCACATTTTGATCATTCTTACATATTATGAAAGAATTAAACAACAGAATCAAGAAGAGGCTTAAGATAACATGAAATTATGTTTTTAGTAAAAATTATTGTATTATTGTACATGTATGCATTGTGCCACAACTGTCTAAGTAGAGGGCAACTTTGTAGAGTTTCTTTTCTCTTTTTATCTTTATATAGGTTCTGGAGATTGAACTCAGGCTGCCAGACTGGCATGGCAAACTCCTTTACCTACAGAGCCATCTTGGCAGCTAAGTTCATCACATTCAAAATCTTGATAAAGGATACTAGAAGGATGCTGTCTGTGATTATCTCTAAGAAAAGTACATCACTACTAAATAGAGTACATGGGAATATAATGCTACAAATACATTTTGATGAACGTATTACATGTGTGCTCTTATTAACAAAATTTTATAGTCACTGGTCATATATATTAGATGAGGAGATCACTGCATACATCTTAAGACTTCTGCCAAAGAATGTTAGCACATAGACCAGGAAAGGCAAATAAAAGTGATTGTGCCATATAACAGTAAGCAGAGCTTTGTTTTTCAGAGACTGGAAAGGCATGTTTAGTTATTTTTAATTTCTCCTACAAGTTACACTATTAGATAGTTGCAGCAAGATCATCAGAGTTTACCTGAGGCAGATGACCCTGTTCCCCACTTACCTCCTCTGGGTTGGCATTAAAGGTGAGGCTTCCCTCATCTAGCTGCATATACAATTTTCTAAAAGAAAATTCTAAGGGTGGGTTCTTATTATATATAGAACAGTGACCCCATGTGGATTTACACAACCTAGGAAGGTAAAAGAAAATAAGGCCAAAGTTACTATATTTCTTAAGATGAGACATACATTCACATGATACAATTTTGACATTAGGTGACACAGAATTAGTTTATGGCTGTTGGAACAGGAGCCAAGAATGGAGTCCTGTGAAGGAAATTCTGAGTGCTTGTAAAAAACAAAAACACAAAAACAAAATGAAACAAAAACAACTTCAAGGAAACAAGAGTCTTGTGTCCTCAGTTTCCTCAAAAACATGGAATTGGTCTTGGAATGTGCTTTTGTGCTCCATCTAGGGGTTTTGGATAGGAGTGAGTTTATTTCAGATTATTCATTATAACTGCCTACTGTTATTCTTTATTTAATGACTCTATGGAAAAACATGTTTTTGCCACATAAGGCTTGTCCTTGTCATTGCACACCTTACTCATGTGATTATTCTTAACCCTCTGAGTATAAATTGATGCTATAAATAAAATTGGCTATTGCATTAGACTGTAGTCTGCCTCATTTTTAGGCTCCATTCTTTCAGGTGCCACCACCTTTAGGGCAGTAAACATATGGCTATAAACTTTTATTTTAAAATTTTCACTTCTAGTTAATTAGGATATGATAGATGCCATACAATTAGAAATTTTGGTAGCATCTAAGCATTTCAGTCACAAGGATTAATGATATGTGTGAATACTATCTGAAGTAAAACACAAGCAATAAAATATAAGATCAATGATACATAACAATCACTTAGAGATTACTAAGTGACAGTCACTATTTTTTAGTCTTAAATGTATTGGCTTGCTTAATCTTGTAAACAGTTCTTCCATGTTGGTGCACCACACAAGAAATGGAGAGAAGAAAGTTCCCAAAAGACACGCAGATAATATGCACTGTGGTCACATTTAGATACAAGTCTTACTCTGAGCCTGCCGTGCTAAGGAACTAGCTGGGGTCTGTTAAGCAACCCATGCCAAGTGTGAAGTGTCACTAAACGCTGGGCGAGGAGACTTGTCTTGCTTTTTCAGAAAGCACACATTAACAACAAATTAAACAGAGCTTAATTCTACAACTACACACATCAAACGCTGTGATGTTAAGCTTAAGATAAATACTGTGTCCAATCCATGATTCTTCACTATTACAAAGACATGCAGCTGCTAAAATTTCTATTCAACCTTGATTTATACGATCTGAAGAGAAATCAGAGTTGAGTAAGAACTGTCTCATAATACAGCATTTTCTGTGCAGTAGGACTGTGCTTTCCAAGTCTATACAGAGGCACTACTTTATAAATTATGAAGTCTAACTCAGAATGGATATGCTGCTCAAATGGCTGTAATTTCTGATGTGTAATAACCAGACGCACCGTGATATTAACTTCTTTTTTCTGTGAAGCCATCATCCCATTGTCTTCTCCACTGTCTTTTTGGCAATATCAAAACTGATTGAGACGATAATTATTACTTATTTCCCTAGGATTTACTAAAACACAGTAAAATGTGTATGCTTATATAAAAGAAATAATTTCACAATGCATGCATGCTATGAAAAGAAAATTAAACAAGATAGGGATCTGAGTTAAATACTGGTGGGTGTAACTTACCCTTGCCAGAGAAGTTCGTCATTAGCAAGGTCTTGCCAAACACAGGAAGCTAAGCAGAGGTCAGTTGCATTCAGGTAGGACAAGATGGTGAAGCTTAGCTCGGGAGGCAACATTTCTAAGTTGATGAACCCTTCCTGTTCTTTAGACTTCCTTGCCTTCAGAAGGTGATATATATCGATGCCTCCTTGGGCTTGTTTCCGGTGGCTGGTGTGAGAAATGTTGCTTGAAGCCACCCTCCTGCTCTGCTCTCTGCTGAGGTAGCCTGGCTCACTGTAGGCTTCGTGTTGGAGATGGTGGTTTCTGGCCACTCTCCAGAGTCCTTGACCCATCTGCAAGCCTGAGAGAAGTCCAGAAGGTAGGTAATAAGGGTGATAAGGCCATGCAAACCATCTTTTCCAGCGGTATAACAACGTGACACAACATATTTGTTTATTGGAATTAACATTCCTCATTAAAGCCCAGTGCAAGTTGTAGGATATTATAAACAGAAGAGTTGGGATGCTTGAGGTGCAGCACTCAGGAGAAAAGTCTGAATACCTGGCCTGCTCATCGCCTCCATCCCAGCTTGCTTCCTAATGACTTTTAAGATCCACAGGCAACATAACCATTTTTTCATGTGGTGGGCATTAAGTTGCTGATGTCCTGAAGACACAATTTATAATTATGTGAACTCATGGGCCAGGATTAAATCCAGCTCTGATGAGAGCACTGGGCTTCAGTTAAATGGCCTCCAGACCCTGCTTTTTAATCATAATGCAGGCTCAGCGAAATCCCAGATGCATAACAGCTGTGATGCAGGCTTTCCGTTTAATTCCTGCCAGTCTATGCTTAGGCTGTGGACTGTAATAAAATGTAACATAGACCCTGAAGTCTAATTCAAAATTTTATCAATTAGACACCTAGAACTCCAGGAAAAATTTCTCAGCAATAACCGGCTATTTGGTTTCATTACTGCTTAAAAATAAAACTGGAATTTACAGTAATTTTTCAACTCTACTCCAAATAGCGCTGTGCATTTGTCCAAGGCACCTGGGAAAGATATAAGAAGGTGTGTTCTGTCTCCCCCGCCTATATGTCACCTGTCAGAGCAGCTGTTAAACATCCTGGACTGCCATACAAAAAGATTCAGAAAGTGACTGGCCTAAACTTATTTGATACTGCTTCCAAAACATGCTGTTTTTCCTGAGTGAATAAAAACTAAATCAGAAAGAGTATTTAATATTAATAATTACTTTCATGAATTCCTTTTCAAACAAAATATTCTTGTTTCATTAATCCAAATTGATTAATAGTGTCTCAAAAATTTTAGAAAAAGAATACTGACTTCTCCATGAAGTCAGTAAAATAGTGAAATAATTTTCTTGCTATGATCTGAACTTTAAATGAAGCACAAGCCTTGCTAGGCACACAAAACAAACCACTGGTTACCAAAATGGAAAAGTCCTAGAAATAAGTTCAGCATCCTGAAAAACTTCAAACATGTCCAGAGCACTAATTTTTTGTCTTTGTTTTTGTTTTTGAGACAGGGTTTCTCTGTGTAGTCCTGGCTGTCCTGGAACTTGCTTGGTAGACCATGAGGCCTCTCTAACTCACAGAGATCCACCTGCCTCTGCCTCCCAATCGCTGGGATTAAAGACATGTGCCACCATGCCTTTCTTAACAATTGGAGTCACATGTGTATGAACTAATTTTTTTGTTATTATTGAGACAAAGCTACTATATGAGCTTCAATGGTTCAAGGTAAGTTTAATTCTTGTTCCTTACATTGATCTCTTATAGGTGTGTGTGTGTGTGTGTGCGCGCATACACACACGCACACTAAACACACACGGTGCAGAGACATACATTCAGCAAAACACTCAGAAAATATCAAAATATTAAGACGAACCCCAATCAGGTACAATATTTGTAAAACACATTTATAATAAAGAACTGGTATCCAAAACAAAAAGAAAACAAACAGTCCACTTTAAAAGAGGCTGACCAGGGTGCAGCTGTAAAGACCACTTACAACTCTTGCAAAGGACCTGAGTGTGGCTTCCAACACCCATGTCAAGCACTGTACAACTGCCTATAGTCCAGCTCCACAGGACCTGCTGGCTCCGGCCTCCATGAGCACTCACCATTCCTATATACATACAAAACACCAATAATAGTAATGCTTGTGAAGAAGTGAGGAAGAGGGCACATTTGGAAGATAGTTTCATACAATTAAATATACTTTGTATCATATAATCGAGCACTCATACTTCTTGTAATTTACTACCTAAGTTGAAAACATATGTCAACATAAAATGTTTGTACACGAATGTTTGTAACAGTTTCATTTGTAATTGCTCAAACTTAAGAGAAACTAAAGTATGCTTCAGTAGGGAAATGCATAAACTATGGCGCATTCCACACAATGGGATGTTACTCAGTATGAACATTTTCAACACTGAAACACAATGCTATAACTGTATAGAAGTGTCACATGTGAAAGTTAGCTGGTCAAAACAATTCAGATGAACAGCGAGAACGCCTAATATGCCAGGAATTTCAAATTGAAGAACACATTTTAAAAAATACTTAAAAACCTGAGTTTTGGTATAATTATGAATTACTGTAATGAGATTACTGCTGGTTATTTATCTGGACTAAGAAAAACAGATAATTCTATCTTTAAAATGTTCCTGTAAGAGTATAGTCTAGTTCCCATGGAAATAGAAGTTATTTCTCATTTGGTTTTAGAATTTGTGTATATATTTTAGTAATATTTCAATGGCTAAATATGAGACCACTGAAGAAATAAAATGCTGACTCAAAAATGTATGGACACTGGTAGGGCTGGTGGTTTTTTAAGGAGGTTTGTTTGTAGCCACTAGGCATAAAAAGATACAGTTTTTAAAAATTCTGTTTCTGTGTTGTATGTATGTGTGGGATTATGTGCATGTTGTTCAGGTGCCCACAGGAGCCAGAATATCAGATCCCACCAACATGGAGTTACAGGCGGCTGTGGGCTGCCCAGTGTAGCTGTCAGGACCTTAACTCGGGTCCTCTGCAAGATCAGTCCATGCTCTTACCTGCTGAATCTTATCTCCAGGCCCAAAAGAAGAATCTTTTTAATCCTTATTATGCTAGTAAACAGTGACCCAGAGATGTTAACGCCCTCATTTTCAAGGCACATCTCACTCTATACTGTTTCCTGTTTTTGAGTCCTCCACCTTTTGGTGGCTTCTTTAGAAGATACAAACTTCTGCTTCCCTCTCTGCAATATTCTAAACTAATTTCTTTCTATTTTAAAAATTCTATAACTTTTTCATACATGTGTACAATATATTTTCATTATAGTCACTTCAGCTCTTCCCTAGTTCCTGTCACCCCACACACAACTTCATCTCCTCCTTGATAGTTAAGAAACAAACAAATAACAACAACAACAACACACCTCTTGAGCCCAGTCAGTGCCGTCCATACGCACATGGGTATGGTACACTCTCTGGGCCTGAGCAATCTACCCGTGGCCATGCCTCTAAAGGAGTGTGACTCTTCCTCTATTGCAAAAATGTATTGGATACTCTGTATTTTTTTCATTTTCTATGTGCATTTGCATGAGTATGTCAGTATGTGTGTGGGCATGTCTTAGTCACTATACATGTCTGGAGATGAGAGGTCAGCTTTAGGAGTTATCACTTTCTTTCTACCATGTGGGCCCTGGAGATTCAACATGGGTTATCAATCTTTACAACAACTGCCTTTACTGGCTATGCCATTTCATGTATTGTTTATTTTTAAAGGGAACTTTAGCTAATAAGCTTATAGATTAAAAGTAAATATTTTTCAAAATTTTTCTTTGTTTTCAAGTCCATCTTAAACTTTGTAACTGACTCATAAGCATAAGCTCACGAACCCTGGCAAAGCTGGCTGATCAGTAGCTTCAGGGACCACCTCTCATCCAACTCTGGTTACAGAGACACATTTTTTCTGCCCAGGTTTTTCACATGGGTGCTAAGAATCCAAGTTCAGGCATTCATGCATATATAGCTGAGCCACTTCCACAGCCCAAAGGTTAACAATTATAACTCTAATTTTAACAGAATTAAAAATCTACTCTACATGTTGCATGTTCTGGGGAGTTGGCCTCAGTACATGCAGTTGTGATGAAAACGTTCATCTTTCTCTCAACTTTCACCTTTCCAGTCCACTTGGTATTCCCTTAAAAGCTAGCAGTAAAATCTATTCCTGCCTCTCACGCAATGACACCCCTCTACACACACACACACAATTTCTCTCCGTAGCCTTGGCTGTCCTGAAACTCTCTCAATAGACCAGGTTAACCTCACACTCAGAGATCTCCCTGCATTTGCCTCTGCCTACCAAGTGCTAAGATTAAAAGCATTTTCCAACATGCCTGGCCGAGCAAGAAATTCTTAAACAACATTTCTTAAACATGGACTGAGTTAGATAAAGGTAAATTAAACCAAAAGCAGTTATGATAGTTTAAAAAGGGAACTTTGGAATTAATTTAATGGTGTGCCTAATGGACAAACTTTGGGCAGCTGGCTATAAAGTAAGAAGGCAACATGGATTATAGTATATTAACATGAAAAAACCTACACATCTACATAAGTGACCAATGAAAATATAAAAGAGAAGAGAATGGTGCCTTTCAGCATTATAATTGCTAATGAAGAGAAAGAATAATGGAGCTAGCAGCATCATATAACTTTCAGAGAAACAAATAATTCAAGGTACAATTATCAATGAATTTTGAATGGAATTTGGTAGAGAAGCAGCAGCTGGACCCTGTTAAGGGAAATTTCAAAACATTACATCAAAACTAATTTTGACATTTTGAGAATAATTAATTAATATATCCGTGCACGCAATACGTTCAGTGCCCAAGAGGCCAGAAGAGAACATCAGATCTCCTTCCCAGCCATGGGAACTCTTGTCCTTTTGAGTGCAAAAAGTGCTCTTTAACTGCTCTCTTTGACCACAAAAATAATTGTTGTGATGGTGGTGGTGGTGGTGGTGGTTTTTAAGGTCAGAGAAAAACTTTAAAGTAAAATAGAAAAAAAAAAATCCCTTAAATCTTTTTTGGATGTGGAGATTTAGTTCTTAGACTTCCTGGTCTTGTTTCCTTCATTTTATTATTATTATTATACCTGAAACATTTACATAATATTAAACATAAACATAACCAATAATACTTGCAGTGCTATAAGCTATTTATTGACATATGAGCTATGTGACAATCACTCAAAACTTTTACACCTTAAATTCTCACAATCATCTTCAATGCCCAGTAGAAGTGTTAAATAACACTATTATCATACAGTTGGCAAAGAGATGTAGGACTCCTACTTGGGTGTATATGCGCTTTTCTCCCAAAGCAGCATACACCACATGCACAGCTGTTGAAGACCAGGGACACTGATTTATCGCCAGGTCTCATCTCTGACTTGCTCAATACCTAATCTGCTGCTGCCAGCTGCAGCTCTTTTAGGCTGTCCTATGGAAAGCACACAGAATTTGAAGTGAAAAAACATCTGATGAACCTTCAACAAAGACTTTGATTAATTTATAATCTTTGATTCTCATTTTCCTCATTAGTAAAATAATAGTTAATAATTTCTATCCCACAGGACTGACAGCACATTTGGTGACTAATCCTACCTAGAAAGTTATTCTTTTGATCCTTTTAAAAAGATAATTTTTATTTTGTCCTTCCATCCCAAAGTATATAAGATTATTTTAGATTTAATTATCTAAGTAATCATAATCTTACTCCTTACATTAATTTAGAGTCTATGAAATTTAGAGTAATTCCATTAACTTTTGCTAGGAAAACATAACTAGAAAATATAAAAACAAGCTAACTGTCTAGGCTGGTACACCATACCTAAAAACAAAGTGGCAAATGGGGGAAATTATTTTGTAATAAGTCAGTGCAACAAAGATCTTTTTGACTCCCCCCACTCTGTGTGTGTGTGTGTGTGTGTGTGTGTGTGTGTACACATGCATGCCACATATTTGTGTGCCCACCGGAGGCCAAAGTGGGAGTAGACTCTGGCACTGGAGTTACAGGCAATCTTCTATTACTACCGGTATGGTTTCTAGAAAGAACTCCAAAAATTGATGGGAAGACTTTGATAGTCAAAAGGGTCTTTTGGAAGTACCAGGTAGATATATTTATCACTTAACAGAAAATTTCTATGTAGCATTGCAAAATGACATGAATTATAATGTGTTATTGACATATCAATTGTTGAGAATAGTAATTGTTTTAATCAATATTTCACTACACAGTCTAAGCTGACTACAAATTTGTCATCATCCAGGATGACAGGTATGAGTGACCATACCCAGTACATCAGTATTTTCAGGTTTTTTTTTTGGCTGTTCAGTCTAGGCTGGCCTCAGACTTTGGACCATCCTGCCACAGCCTCCCATGGTGATGGAATTATAGGTGTACATTATCACTCATGAATTATATTTCAATATTATGATATATTTATTTAGATATGTTTACTAAAATAGTAAGTTTGGAGTACATGGACCATGTAAATTTTTATTTATTTGAATTCATTTTATCATAAATCTTATTAAAGGAAATAGAAACCTCAACACATAAAATAATATATATATTGAATATTATAGTTCTGTGGTAACTGCCTACTAAAAATACATGGGAATGCACAAAAGCAAGCCACATTTTCAACATGTAAAATGAAGAAGGCCTCTATGTACTAAGATGAGCTGACTCCACCCAAGGGGCTACATAGATAAGTGCAGCATCAACCATATATAAGGCACTCATTAAATATTTGTTGTCTAGGTTAATAAATGAGAAGCATTGATTCAAAAACTGAAAACTGGGTATGTATCTCATTTGCAGAATGCTTGTCTAGTGTACGCAAAGTCCTGGGGTTCAATCCCCAGCACCACAGGTAGCAGAGAGAGAGAGACTTAGGGAAAAACTTTAATGAAATATCTAAAAAGAGTGATCAAGTATGCAAGAAGGCTGGTGTGACTTAGGAATAGTAATTATTTTAGATTTTAGCAATTTGGCTAATTTTTTAAAACCTAATGAACTGTCTCTGATATAAGCTAACTTACTATATGCATACTGAAATAAGACACAGCCAAGCGTAATAAATCATTAAATACACAAATCCTACAATGATGTTTTGACAGTTTATACAGAATATGTTAATAATTACATATATATGTATATATATAAATGAAAACTACTATTTGTGTGCCTCTTAATTAGAGATTAAAACACGACAATGTAGGACTGGGGATATAGCTCACAAGTAGGGTGTACCTGCCTATCATGCCTGAGGTCCTGAATTCAATCAACTGTGGAACAATAAGCAAAAAGACAATGAAAACTTAAAGGCAAAGTGGTGCAATTGGTATTGCTGTACATAAACTAATATAACCAGGACTGTTTCAAATTCTTCTAATACATGAGGAAATGGTTTTACTTGATAGTATCTTAAAATAAGCATAATTTTAATTTAAATCACTTAACTTTTATATCTTCTTGTTTATACTAAAAATATTAATATAAATATAAGCAGTAACAGTTAATTGCATAGCGATCAAATATTTAATGGAAGCCAGTTTAAAAATGTCTACACAGTAAGTACTAAAGTCTTGGGTTTTACTGTGTTGAAATTGGAAATTAGAGATGACACAATGCCTGCTTTAGAGAAACAAATGGAAGTTTTTGGCACTAATACTGCAAAGAGGAGTTTATAGCTCCAATTATCTCACAGTTTGCTATCATGTGGGCCTTTGGGCCATAAAGTGGAAGAAACTACAAACCTGCTATGATCTCAACCAAGACAACGAATACAGAAGTATCTTTTAATTGGAAAAGCATTGCATAACCACTGGCTCTACATTTCAAAGAGTTTAAGCAAAAGCCTGAAAATCAACCACAGGGGTCTGACATAACTTTTGGATTTTTTTTTTTTTTCATTGAAAACCAGCGCACAGGGCCGAAAAATGACTCAGCAATGCAGAGCATGACTGTCCTTCCAGAGAACTCAGGACGGATTCTTGCTTCCATTGACAAGTGAAACCCTATGAAACTCCATTCTCAGGGGGAACTGGTGCTCTCTTCTGGCCTCTATGAACACTGAATGCACACAGTGCATAGACATACACTCAGGCAAGATGCCTATAAACGTAAAAGTAAATCTCAGAAAATAAAAAGCAAAGTTTTCATTTAAAAACATCTCTCTTATAAAGGAATTTTCAGACACAGAAAACATTACTGAGAAATTAGCAACAGTGATTTTATTAATTTATAATCTTAGTTTTCTATACAATTTACTTTCAGTAAATAGTTGCATTTCTTTAAAAGATAGTATTTTGACTGCCTATCACTCTCTCACTGTCCAATATATATAGAATATATTATGAAGAGTGAGTGATAGTATGTGTATGTGTGTGTGTATGTGTGTGTGTGTGTGTGTGTGTGTGTGTGTGTGTGTGAGAGAGAGAGAGAGAGAGAGAGAGAGAGAGAGAGAGAGAGAGAGAGAGAGTTCTGTTCTTTTCAAAATAATAGACTATTTATATGAAGTGCAAAATACAATTATTAGTAGATATTATATACATAATATAAAGCCTGCTTGTTAAACACTAAACTGTTTTAATCAAAACATTCCTATATAAACTGGGAGGTGGTAGCAAAGGCCTTTAATCTCAGCACTTGGGAGGCAGAGGCAGGTGGATCTCTGAGTTCCAGGTCAGCTTGGTCTACAGCGTGAGTTCCAGGATAACCAGGGCTACACAGAGATACCTTGTCTCAGAAAACCTAAACCCAAAACCACAACAGCAAAACCAGAAAAACAAAAAACTAACATTCCTATATAACTGAACAACAAAGCGTGGCTAGAAGGAGGGATGGTAATCCCTCTAACGCTTTTATTAAGGTGGCATAAGCTGTGGCAGAAATCTTACTGTCTTAGTGAGGATTACTATTCTGTGATGAAACTCCATGACCAAAGGCAACTCGGGAAGGAAAGGTTTGTTTGGCTCTTACTGTCCATCATTGAAGGAAGTCAGGACAGGAACTCAAGCAGGGCAGGAACCAGGGAGGCAGTAGCTGATGTAGAATCCAAGGAGGAGTGCTGCTTACTGGCTTGCTTATCATGCATGGCTCAGCCTGTTTTCTGCTCAAACCTAGGACCAGCAGCTCAGTGACCACACCACCCACAATGGGCTGGGCCCTCCCACATCAATCACTAATTAAGAAAATGCCCTACAGCTGGATGGTAGGGAGGCATTTTTCTCAGTTGAGGCTCCCTCCTTTCAGGGGACTCTAGCTTGTGTCAAGCTGACATAAAACTAGCCAGCATAACTAGCAATGAAAAATGGTTCACTTCGAGTTAAAATCTATACAGTGGCCAACGGGGGCGGGGCGGGGGGGGGGGAATAGAAGAGTCTCTCAAACTCTCAGACAATCTGATTCCATAAAGTTCTTTCTGAGTTGTGTTGTCATACCTATGTGATGACTAACAAAACATGAGTAGTTTCATTTAAATACTCACTGGAGGATTCTAGTTTTTTTTTTCCACTATGTTTTACATCTAAATAGTTGAAGTGGAATTTGTAAATAAATGTTCTAACATATTTACAGACAGGTATGTTTAAAATATGTATTCGATTAAATTTAAAAAAAAGGAAATTCACACTATCTTAAAAAAAAAAAAGCTTTCCTCAAACAAACCATAACAACTTAATGTTTTGCTATTTTAGGTTTTAAATCTTCAGGTGGTGTGAAGTGGCATTAATGGAGTAAGAATGTGGGAGAGTCTGTGAGAAAATACTTTCAGTGAGGCACTCGGAATCAGGTTGGCAGCCTATAATTTACATCTGGATATCCAAAGGAATAGACAAATAGACCACCAAAGTTGTTTAGAGTAGACTGGTGAATTTAAAAAAAAAACAACAACACCTGATAACCAATCACACTCCTAAAATTTAGAGTCCACAATTCCAGAGAAATGAAAGAAGGAGTCCACAAGGTGGGCTTTCTAAAGAGAAAAGGGAAACAGTTAAGCACTGAGAGGTCACAAGGCACATTAAACACAAAAGCCCCACTCATTAAATCTAGAGATCTGGCCCTGCAAGAGCAGTTTTTCTTGCTAAAAGGCATACCACTTGTGGGTTGTTTTAATTCAAAAAGATTTACAATATTGCCTTGTTTTCTAAGGTTCACTCACCCCCACCTCTTTAATTTCTAAGTGCCAGGAAAAATAGCATTTAAACAAATGTAAGAAAATGAAGACATGCTATGCAATCATACCCACAAATCTGAGACATTGAGGCTTGTTTAATTTCTTCAACAAGCTAAACATGCTGTTATGCTTTAACTTGTACATACATTGTCCACAGATACCAATTTTAATTAAATTGATTCTCTTTTTAAAGCATTACTTTTTACCCAGTGTAACTGTATCAGTACCCACAATGGCACATTCCAGCCTACCTCCTCAGCCCACATCACCAAAAGTTTTAGGGTAACTTGAACTAGGGACGAGAGTCAAAAATTAGATGATCTGATGGAGGCGCATTCCTTAGCGAGTTGTGAGAACTGGGCAAATCTCTTAAAATTTCAGCTCTCAGTTTCCTCAGAGCTGATACCCCAAATCTCTTTGTTTCCAGCTATACATTTCTTTGTTTCCAGAAAACCTTGCAATTAGTAAAGAAATGTAAGACATCCAACTAGGAAAGGAAAAGTAGAACTATCTTTGTTTGCAGGTATAACCTTACATGCAGAAAACACTGAAGAATCTGCAAAATCGAAAGTAAAACTGTGAACTGAAATTCACAAAAGAAGACACGCCCATGTTAAAGATTCTTTTATGATACTGGCTGACTAGAACTTTGTGACTGTGGAGAGCTGGGATGTAGCATCCATCGTTCACTTGTGCCGGCCTAACATCCTTGTGACTGTCACAGGAAAGCTTTTGGGATGTATTAACTTAATAGAGCAATCCCTCTCACTAACCCAAAAGCTAAGCATGTATCAGACACCATGTGAAGCCTGTGGCAGGGTTTCCCTGATTACATCATCACCCACCCTCCTCCCGCTTCCACCCTGTATTTGAAAAGTGCCATGATCTAGACTTTCTTTGGCTCTTTAGCTATAAGAATGTCCACCAAAAACAAAAACTGTTACATGCTGTCACAAGATATTTAGAATAAGTAGAGACCATGTTCTCAGTCTATGGAGTCACATTTTGGATCCAGAATAAACTATCTTTTATTCTCTTTGAAGTAAGAGCTCTGTTTTTGTGTCCAAAGCAAAGCAAAACAAAACAAAACACCTTAGAATTAACAAATGAATTCAACGAAGAGGCAGGATGCAAGGTCTACAGAAAAAAAAAATAGTTGGAGTTCTATATACTTATAAACAATCTGAAAAGGAACTAAGATAACAATTTCACTTACAAGAACAACAAGAACACAACATTAATTTAACCAGCTAGGTGAAAGAGTTCTACAACAAAAGATACAAACACTTCTGATAGAAGTAGAAGGCATATAAATAGAAATACATCCATACTCATGAATTAGGAGACATAATATTGTTAAGATTTCAACACTACATAATATCAATCTACATGACACTGCTTGCATGAAATACTTAGAGTAGGCACAATCACAGAGCAGAGAATGGGACTCCCAGGAACTTCTGAAAGGCATAGGGATGGGGTTGTTGATGGACATAGACTTTTAGCTTTATTAAATGCAAGGAATTATAGAGACAGATAATGGAAATGGTGGGAATGAATATACTGAATTTCATTGACCTATATACTTTAAACTGGTTAAGATGATACATTTTATTTTGGGTATATTGTTTCACCACAACTAAAAACTAGAAAAACAATTCCACAATTGCGTAAAAACAAAGGAAAGAGGAAAACTACCTTAAAATGTGTCACATGAAAAGATGGTGGAGATGGTCTTATATGCTTCCCACCCATTGTTTCTCCACCCGCACTGCATCTACAAATAGCTAAGCAGTATGCGCAGATAAAGGCTGAGTTTGATTTACTTCTTCAATCTGGTTCCTGCATTCAATTGTTTAAACACCCCGATGCCCTCTATTCTTGAACATGAAAATGGCTAATTCTAGAATTAAGGTCCTTAAATTTGTTGGTCAACTTGAATGCATATATTTGTTTGTTTGTTATAATAAGATTTATTGTAGAAGGGAGGAGAGGAAAGGAAGAAAGAGGGGTAAGAGGCACCCCAGGGGGATAGAGGGAAAGAAGCAGAGGAAGTGACAGAGAGGAAAGAGAAGAGAGGAGAGAAGAGAAAGGGAAAAGGTTAGAAGGGGAGGAGGGAGGGAGAGAGAGAGACACACACAAGAGAGAGGTTTGTTTATGTCAATAAACTTGAATAATATTTTACAAACAAATAAGGATTCAATCTGGGAAGAAGCATAGGCAGTTTTACATTGGGTCATAGCCATAGCACAGCCTGAAGCCCGGAAGCCAGAAACTTTTGCTCCAAGTAAAAATTTATGGTTAATTGGCAAAAGCTGTACTGCTGAAGTGCAATGAAGTGTGTGGCTAGAGGGTGGTGCCTGCTGATGCAGGACAATTAAGGCAACCCAGGGAGGGAAGAGAGCTGCCAATCTGTACTTGCTCAGATTCAAAGAGACTCCGACAAGATTAGGAATCATGATCACAATTAATGCATGTCTTGACTTTCTTGTGAGCTATGGATAGGAAGGTTTGCTGGGACTCTTTTTGAAACCTCTGTTTTTATCTGATCACACTCAAACCTATATAACACACCATAGCCAACATATCATATTTATTAAAGGAATTTATTACCAAGAAAAAAGTACCAAAACCAGTTTTATTTATTTTTAAAAATTCTTCAAATAATGTAACTTTAAAGGCCATCAAAATTTTATGTACTGCTATTGCTAAGACACTTGAATACACGTCTCTCTTGAAAAACAGATGAGCATACTTTGGGTGTGTGCTTTTTTTCTCAAATCCCTTTCCTTTCAAGGTTACTACTAAATCTACATTAATTTTATTCTTAATAAACCTTGATTCATACAGTCTCATGCTCGGGTGGCTTTGTTGTTGCTGTTTTGCAGAATAGGAAAATATTTTGGTTTCACTGAGTAGAGGTCTCTAAAAAGCACTCCCTGGGCTGGTATAGGTAACAACACGGGGTATAGTCTATTCTGCTACCCACTCCTCACAAATGCCATCTAATGCTTTAAAAACAAAAACAAAAAAGCCAATACATTTCCAAAATACATTTCTCCCACCTGTCTGATCACATGCACTTAACACAAATTTGCCACTGCCTTGCATTTTATTTATATCCATCCCTAGCCTTTTCCTGCTTTCCTTTTCAAAAGCTATCTTTGATGCATTCTTTTTGACCCAATTTCACCTGTGTAAAATGGCAACAGACAAGAAATACACAGTCTCTAGTTGTGATGCACAGACCCTAAAAACCATAAAAATTCCCTTCAGATACTCTATACTTCAGTCAATATTAGACAACACTTTAGGATAATTAATGTAAAATAGATTTAAAAATTATTTTTCAGGAGGAGCTGATGGTAGTAAAGGTAGGTTTACATAGGACTTCACAATCAGATGCTTTTTCCTTGTTGGCCTTATTTTCTTTTGGGCATATTTTGGTCCAGTTTAACTGTTAGGTGTTATCAGCCAAAGTGTCTGTGGCAGGTGCCTCTAAAACAGCTTCCAGTGATTTTGCTTCCTGGGCCTCGAGGCCTGTGTTATCCTCTGCCACTCTTGTGGGTTGAATTTAAGACTCCTAACAAATACGAGATGGAAGAAGAGGTATGGCATCACTTCTAAGGCTAGATTACAAAATACAGGTACCCTCCCTCAGTTGCATGCTCTTTCCTGGTTAAACCAACTGCCATACTGTAAGGTAGTTTATGAAGAAACCCACTGGGCAGAATCTAGGCCAGCCAGCGACCACGAGCATGCACTTGGAAGAAGATCCTTACTTCATCTCAGTGGTGCCTATCAATAATATCACAAGTCCTAAGCACAGCTTGACTATTACCTCAAGAACCAAGCTGAACTAGTCTGCTGAATGTTGCTTTAGTGCTTGACTCAAAAAAACCAACATAAGCCAAGTTAGATGTGTTACGATGTATTAAATTTGGGGATAATACATAAGCCATGGAGTAACTCAGATAATTGTTAATTTAGACAAACTGCATAAACATGGAAGTTTCTAAATTAACCTGACATCAATAAATTTATTTATTCTTCATTATGAGACTTGCTCTACTTTGTAAAAACAAAGAAACAAACAAACAAACCCCCCACCACCAACAACACCAACACCACTACCAACAATGCCAACATCAACAACAAACCGTTCACAATGGTAACAGAAAATCCACTCTTAACAGTGTAGTACCAAACTCCAAACATTAAATGAAACAGAAGATGGCTTGGTGGGTTGTGGCTAATCCATGCTCCAGGCCTTGGGAAGCCATGGAATGGATTGATGGCTAGGGACATGCAGGCCTACACAAGGAGTTCTAGGCCAGCCTAGAGGACGTAGGAGACCCAGTCTCAAAATACAAACGAAAGGGGAGAGAAAACCCTGGCATGACCAACAGACTGTACAGTGCTGAAGGTGATGTTTTGAAAAGAGCATAGGGGTCCTTAAAAATAAATGTCTCACTTGTAAACCAGGTAGCCACAATTGTTAATTGGTAAATACCGAACGCAAAGCACAGCTAAAATACATCAAACAAGAGTTGCAAGTTGATATGTCTTTTGTCTGAGCAATGTGTATTAGGTACACATCATGTAGGAAGTGGAGCCTAGTCACAGAAAAACAGAAAAGGATAAAGAAAGAAAAGAATTTAGCCAATTTTATAGTCAGTTTGGCGGCTGTAGCAACTAGCGATCAGCGACGATTCTAAACTGTATGTATTTGGATTCGTATTAATAGGATGTCGTTAAAAACTGAAAGCGTGCCTGGGCACCTAATAGCACTATAAACCGCCATAAAAGCAACCCATGAACCCGAAGAAAGTAACCTTCACCGTTTGCCACTTTTTTTTTTTTTTTTTGAGGACCACACCGCGTAGCTAGCGCGAGTCCCAAAGCGACCTCTCTATCAATGGCCTAGAAACAGTAGGAAGAGACCCACGCCCGCCTCTCGATACCGATACAGCATTTTAATAAGCCACCGCCGCTGTCACTCAAAGGTTTTACAGTGCCATTGGTCCTAAACTGTTGCTTACTGGGCCAGTGCTGCCAAGTGGCAAGCAACTCCCACGCCCCCCCCCACCCCGGTTCATTATTTCCGTGAAGAAAAGTGAGAGTGAAAAGGCCAAAGAAGCAAAGCGTTGAAAGCATCTGAGCTAGTACCTGAACGACCTGCGATCTCCACCGCCGCCGCGACGACTCAGCCTCTCGGCGGGGGCTGTCAGCCGAAAAGAAAATGGCTCAGCCGGGAACTGGTGCCCAAGCCATGGAGAGGCTAGGTCCAGAGCGCACGTATTCACGCTGGAGAACACAATGGCTGCGACGGCACCAGAAACAGCCCCAGACCCCTGGGAATCCACAGCACCTCAGCCTGCAGAAGCCGGAGTGGCCGACAGTATAAGTTTTTGACGTTTCCTATTGTTGCCGGAAGTGACGTCGGAGAGCGGGTCCTTAAAAAAAAATAGGATTTCACTTCTCTTCTTGCAGATTCGACAGAAGGCCTTTCTTTCTTGCTTCTCATCCCGAAAGACTATGGGCATCAAATTATGCTAATTTGAAACATGACACTTAATATATAAGGCATATAATCGATAAGGCTATCATGAAAATCAATTCTCTCGGGGAAGCCGCGCGAACGTAGTGTGGAATCTGCACCGAGGCATCCCAGAATTTGGGGCAGTCTGTGGCTGGGATTGTTTAGCTGCGGTTCGCGCCGCGCTCGAACCCCCGGTCCTAATACAAACCGTCGGCGCGAGAGGCGCCCCGGGGCGCGGGCGCTAGGTCTCTGAGACTGGAGACCTGGTTCCCGCCACTTTCCTGAGTTACTTAGGCTCATTTCTCCTTTCAGTGTTGGTCCGGTCGCCTCGGGAAACCCTCACTTTGCTTGGCAGCTGCTGGCTGAGCCGGAGCCAGAGCTCGCAGGCTGGCTGTGCTTCGGTTTGGACCGAGGTCTCCTGTCTGCTGTACTCACCGAGGCTCCTGAGTTTCAGGTCTTACAGTTTCATCCTTTTAAATCTAGTGGCAGTGGGGAATTCTAGATGGGATTTACAGCTGGTATGTGCTTTGGAAGGCAACCAAGTAGAAAGACTCATAGTCCCTCTTAGAATTGGTTTGTGATTTAAGACTGCGAAGTCAAAGGCACGTAGATGTCTCTTTAGATCTTTTCAATCAAAGACACATCTAGCTCCAGAACCAAGTACTTTACTGAGGAGTAAAAGTACTTCTTTGTGCTCTCTTTGCTTTCATCTTCATGATGTTTTTAAAAGGATTCTCCGTCTACTTTGGGGACTACGGGTTTTTCCTCTAAAAAGAAAACCAGTCTTAACATATTTATTCTAGACTTAGGGCTGCATTAAACTATTTTACAGAATTATTTGCAGGCATCTTAAGCAATTTTATATGTGAACGCAGCGGTACCACTGAGCCATTACTCTCACTTGCCCTAGCCCCCCCCCCCGTCTGTCTGTCTGTCTGTCTGTCCGTCCATCCCTCCCTGCCTCCCTCCCTCCCAACCCCCATCGAACCTTTTCTTCTACAACAGCATTTCCCATTTCCCTTGTATCTATTACAAAGAGATTTTTGTGAATTTAATTTCTGCAGAACTTTATTCCTCTTTCTAAAAGCTTGCTTTTAGGTATATTGAGCTGGCTTTCTAAATCCATGATTATTAAAGTCTAGTTACTTTATCCTGAAAAAAAATGATTTTGAGTTCAATGACATCTTATATTTTTAAAGACCTGTAGCAGCTATGAAACTGAGCTAGATTTAAAACGAAACATCTTAACTTGCTGGGCTGGGGAATCTACCTCAGTGGTAGAGCCGTTGGGTAGCATGTCTAGACCCTGGTTTCAGTTTCCATTTTCTACCAAGGGCATGCTGTGCAATTCTCACAATGTCTTCCAGAAACTTAGTTGGAACAAACAAACACACAAACAGAAATTCAGTTGCCAGATTTGGTTTGTCCTTAACACTTCAGAAAGCTAGGCAGACTACTGAGACCTTAATGATTGAATCTGAATACTTTCTTCAATTACTATCCTTTGATAAGTAATATAAAGTGAAAAGGCTAATCAACTTTATTTTCAAATAGCAAGTTGGTTGTTTTTCATCTCAGAAAAATGTAGAAGATTACTTATTGGCCTCTTGACTAAAGTATGTGTCAGTACTTGGTGAGCTTCAATAATAATAATAGTTTTAGTATTTACCAATGAGAAAACCTTTCTTGAAAACAGTTTTCTATGCTCTTGTTTTTAATGTCTTTCTGTTTTTCTTTTCTGTCATATGATTTATCTCCTTCACCTACAGATCCATGCTGTATTTGAATCTTACTCTTCTTCAAAATATGTTTTCTGCTAATGAAGAGGATGTGTTCCTGGGGCGTACTTTACTGTCAGAAATTTCATTACCAGAGGTAGAAATGATGTAAAGATAAATGTGTCCTGGGATATCAGAAAAAGAAATGATCCCACAGAGTGTTAGGCCTGGGAAGGTTGGATATGAACAAAAAAAAATAAGAATTGGGTTGAGTCAGATGGGTCTGGAACCTAAAACAAGTTCAGATCTGCGATCTTAAAACCCAGGAACAAGGTTTTTAGTTACTGCTAGCATAGTTTGCACTTCACCTTTCCTAGGCAATGAAGGTTGATCTGGGAAGTCTGTCTTAGCATTTCTGTCTGTCTAGCCCTGGCATCTGGAAAGATGGAAAATATGGCTTACTATTTTGATCAATATTTTGTATAATTTGATTTTAGGATGGCTTCTCCTCACCCCCCCCCCAAATTCCTGTTGCCTAAATATTTTAATGTTTATTCAGTGTAATTTAATGTTTCTCTTAAAAGTACGATCGGGGCCCTGTTGTTCATCACGTTCTTAAACGGCAGACTGGAAATGGGAATGGTATTCCCACAGAGGTTGAGGAGGTGCCCAAATCTAGGAAAATGCCCACAGAAATGGCTGGAGGCCCAGGCTTATAATTTTTCAAATCGCCAGTTTTATTTACCTCTTTTGATCTATGTAGATACAGAGGTATGGGAAGGGGTGATTTATATGTTTACAGTTGCTAAAATACAGACTGTAGGAAAAAATCACAAAAAAATATAGTCTGTCTAATTCTTGGATTGTTCTTTGCTTTTGGTATCAGTGATTTCATTTTAAAGGGGCTTCAGAGAATTTGTTTCTCAAGGTACTCTTATAATTTTCTTGAGCAAGATATTGGCAAACTCAGAGTTTGCTTTTGTTTTGTTTTGTCTTGTTTTTAAGATAGGCATCTGATTGGCATCAACATGAAACCCAAGCTGTGGGATTTTATTGGTTATATTCTATGCCTTTTATAAGCATGCAAAGTTATTAATGATGAAGGCTATTTCAACTTGGTATGTTTTTCCAAATGGTCCTAGCTATGATTTGGAAGTAAAGTCTCCTCCATAGGCTTATATGGTGGGTCACTTGGTCTCCAGCTGGGGGTGCATTTGACAGGTTGTGGAATCTCTGGGAGGTGGGACCTAGCTTGAGGAAGTGTCTTGGGGAGTGAAGATAGCTTGAGATAGTAGGTAGCATGATCCCACCTCTTTGTGTCCTCTGATCTGGTGTAATGTGAGCTAGCAACTATCTCACGTTCCTGCCACTTCTGTGCTGCCTGTCACCATGGTCTCCACACTATGAGAATCCATATTCTCTCAAGTATTGAACCAATAAGCCTGTTTTCCACTGAGTGTCCTTCTATTTAAGTATTTGGTTACAGGGAAAAGTCACTATTATATTCCATTGTCACTCAAAATATTTGGGAGAGTGTTAGATGAAATATGTTGGAGGAACATAAATATAAGACAAACTCAATTTTTCGTAAGAAAAAAAATAGAAGGTGAGGTTGAAACCAAGTTTAGATTTAGGATGTAGAGTTGGTACAAGGCAGTAAGCAGTTAACCTGCCACAGAAGTGCAAAGCTCTGAGGAGTAGAAGTAGTGTGACATGAATATGCTGGGGCTACATACAGGGCAGATATAGGAGATGCATACAGAGCATGTGTAGGAGATGCATACAGAGCATGTGTAGGAGATGCATACAGAGCAGGTGTTGGAGAGGCATACAGAGCAGGTGTAGGAGATGCATACAGAGCAGGTGTAGCAGATGCATACAGAGCATGTGTAGAAGATGCATACAGAGCATGTGTAGGAGATGCATACAGAGCAGGTGTTGGAGAGGCATACAGAGCAGGTGTAGGAGATGCATACAGAGCAGGTGTAGCAGATGCATACAGAGCATGTGTAGAAGATGCATACAGAGCATGTGTAGGAGATGCATACAGAGCAGGTGTTGGAGAGGCATACAGAGCAGGTGTAGGAGATGCATACAGAGCAGGTGTAGGAGATGCATACAGAGCAGGTGTAGCAGATGCATACAGAGCATGTGTAGAAGATGCATACAGAGCAGGTGTTGGAGAGGCATACAGAGCAGGTGTAGCAGATGCATACAGAGCAGGTGTAGCAGGTGTAGGAGATGCATACAGAGCAGGTGTAGGAGATGCATACAGAGCAGGTGTAGCAGATGCATACAGAGCAGGTGTTGGAGACGCATACAGAGCAGGTGTTGGAGAGGCATACAGAGCAGGTGTAGGAGATGCATACAGAGCAGGTGTTGGAGATGCATACAGAGCAGGTGTAGCAGATGCATACAGAGCATGTGTAGAAGATGCATACAGAGCATGTGTAGGAGATGCATACAGAGCAGGTGTTGGAGAGGCATACAGAGCAGGTGTAGGAGATGCATACAGAGCAGGTGTAGGAGATGCATACAGAGCAGGTGTAGCAGATGCATACAGAGCATGTGTAGAAGATGCATACAGAGCAGGTGTTGGAGAGGCATACAGAGCAGGTGTAGCAGATGCATACAGAGCAGGTGTAGCAGGTGTAGGAGATGCATACAGAGCAGGTGTAGGAGATGCATACAGAGCAGGTGTAGCAGATGCATACAGAGCAGGTGTTGGAGACGCATACAGAGCAGGTGTTGGAGAGGCATACAGAGCAGGTGTAGCAGATGCATACAGAGCAGGTGTAGCAGATGCATACAGAGCAGATGTAGCAGATGCATACAGAGCAGGTGTAGCAGATGCATACAGAGCATGTGTAGGAGATGCATACAGAGCAGGTGTAGCAGATGCATACAGAACAGGTGTAGGAGACACATACAGAGCAGGTGTAGCAGATGCATACAGAGCAGGTGTAGCAGATGCATACAGAGCAGGTGTAGCAGACGCATACAGAGTAGAGCAGAACATCTTCCCAATGGTCGCGTTTAACCATTACTTCATAATTTCATTTTTAGATGAAAATTGAAAGACTAGGAGCTGATATTCAATAATATTCAATAATGGCAACAGGTGACCTAAAAAGAAGCTTGCGGAAGCTAGAACAAGTGCTTCGTTTGCTAAATTACCCTAATGATGTCGATTATGTCGGGTAAGCTATAATACGTTTGATATTTGAAACGTATTTGTGTGTGTGGTTTTTTTTCAGTTTTGCTAAAAGTTTGTGATAGTATATGATACAATGAAGGTGCTAAATGAAAGTAATAGGTTTTATTTTTATGGATTCTATTTAATTCACTCTTGGCCTAACAAACTGGTAAAGGAACTGGCTGCCAAGCCGTGTGACTGTGACTTCAATCCCCAGGACTCACACTGAAACAAGACATCCGACTTCCTCTAATTGTCCTTCGTTCTCCCTATGTGTACCAAGATGCCTCTACTAATGTGCATGCATGTAAGGGTGTGTACATAAACACGCGTGCACACAACAAACAGCTGTAATAAACTTAAGAAATTTACTTCTATATATGTGTACATATATAACATAATATTTAAGTATATAATATTTAAGAAAGCAGAAAACTGTAGGAAGTTATAAGTATAAATTAATAAAAGTTCCAACCCAAGAGATTTAAAATGGCTAGTTGTTAGGTGTATATACACCAGACTAGATATATATATCAATCTAGAGACATACTGTCACCATATAATTTTAAACTCACTGGAGAATAATGGATTTTATTAATTTTATAATCTACCATTCTCTTATTCTACAGGGTAGTATTATTTTTAACATAGCCAATATGATGTTACCATTTCTTGCAGATTTACTTCTTTGTGTATCCATTGTATAGAAGATAGATTTTATACATTTATATCATATGTTCCCTAGAGTGAAAGATCCCAATTAGTAAGATTTCTTACAGCAGCCTTCATGCTTTAAAGTTCTTACTAAAATTTGCACGGAGGATTGAAAAGATGGCTCAGCAGTTGAGAGCACCTGCAGCTCCTCCAGAGAAGCAGAGTTTAGTTCCCAGCGCTCACACCAGGTGCTTATATCTGCCTGTGCTATGGGCATGGCTCATGTGAGGTGCACACATACACAAATAAAAATCTTTTTAAAAATTTGGAGTGGAAGTGGGGAGGTTTACACACACATTTTGAATTCTGGGGAAAACACACTGCTTATATGTATGTTCAGTATAACTTCAGCTGGCTATATGAAGAAATAATTCATTTGGTTTTTGTATTGTCTGTTGTCTGTTTTTGGTGGGTTTTTTGTTGTTTTGTTTTGTTTTGTTTTTTGTTTTGTTTGTTTGTTTGTTTTGTTTTTTTGTTTTGTTTTGTTTTTTTTTTTTTTTTTGGTTTTTCGAGACAGGGTCTCTCTGTGTTAGCCCTGGCTGCTCTGGACTCTTTGCAGACCAGCCTGGCCATGAACTCATAGTGATCCACATGTCTCTGCCTCCCAAGTGCTGGGATTAAAGGCATTTACCACCATGCCTGGCGCACCTTTTGTTTTGTTTTTGTTTTTGTGCAAGAACCAGTAAGACATTTTACACCGGTAAATAAGTAGACAATTAGAAACAGACAGCATGCAGCAGAAGATACTGAGAGATACTGACATGGTGGCTTCATGAAAAATCAGCATTTACCTAATGAATTAGGGTATAGGCAGAGGATGTATCCCTTCCTAGACCAGAGCACAGCCCGAGAAGGCACAGATCTCAAGGAAGCAGAAAGTGGGTGCCTTGCTTGTAACTAACAGTTCATAGTATTACTCTTTTCAGGTTTGTGTAGTGACAACTGAGTTAATGTAAGAAATGTAACAAAAACATAAACTATTCCTGAGAACTGTAAGGTGGTCCTTTCTTTTTATTAGTAGGAGAAATAAAATAGGTCAAGTAAGAATAAACTTTAGAGCCGGGCAGTGGTGGTGGTGCACACCTTTAATCCCAGCTCTTGGGAGGCAAAGGCAAGTGGATCTCCGTGAGTTGGAGGCCAGCCTGGACTACAGAGCGAGTTCCAGGACAGCCAGAGCTGTTACACAGAGAAACCGTGTCTCAAAAAACAAAACAACAACAACCACAGCATGTGAAAATGAACAGCAATACTGTCTCATAGTCTGCTCAGAGTGGTTTCAAGTGGGATAGAGAATCTGTAGAGTCATATATTGCTTCATTAGTGTATCTATAATAATTAAGTTATTGACACCATTGCTAATTATCCTTAATCACATGGCTTTTGGGACTGTGCTTATTAAGAGTCTTTTTCTCATTTCCTGACAGTTTGATGAAGGGAGAAACAGCAGCATCCCTGCCTATCATCAGCTATTCTCTTACCTCATACTCCCCTTATATATCAGAGCTTCTGATGGAATCCAATATCGAGCTCTTAGCAAAGAATGATGTGCGCTTTACAGATGTCGTCTATAAGGTATCCTGAGTTTATGCAACAATAATTATTTTATGGAATTCTTTAGTAATAGCGATGGGAATGCAGTTGCATGTTCACTTTTAACAGTGGTACATATCCTCATAAATGCATGCATAGGCAATTTTGTCATTGGGCAAACATCGGAGTGTGCTAGACATGGTCTATATGCATAGTCTATTGCTCCTGGCTGCAAACTCGTAACATGTTCCTGTTCTGAATATTGTGTGAATTGTTGTGTGTCTTAATATGGAAGTGATGTAGTTAAAATACCAGGCCATAGGCAAAATTTCAGCATCATTATAATCTGGGCCTATTATCATGTTGTCATATGTCTCATGTATGTGTAGTTGACAGTATTTTCATAGATATTTATCTCATTAAAATGTGGTCCCTGTTACAATTAAGGTTGAATTAATTAATTATGGCAGCTGGTAAGTGTTTGTCACTGATTGTAATTTGCGTGCTTTCTGTGAAATTATAGTAAAGGTTTGTGTATTGGATGAAGCAAGAGCGGGAGCTGATGGTCCACAGGCCTCTGCAGGAACTTACCTGTGAGATACAAACTGAAAGTAACTTTGTTCCTTGAAATCCGAGACCAGGTCTTGTATCTGCAGTAGCATCTAGACACCTGAATGGAGACTGAATGTGATCTCAGTTGATTTTTAATTTTAAAAACCTTGTATTTACCATTAATCTTGGTCACGTACTGTGATTTTTTTTGTGTGTGTGTTTGGTTTTTTTTTTTTTTTTTTTGAGACAGGGTCTGGCTTTCCTGAAGTACGGGCTAGCTCTCTCTTGCTCTCCTTCTCCTTCCCCCTTTCTTCTCTCTCTTTCTCCCTCTTCCCTCCTGCCCTGACCCCGGCATATCCCTAGCAAGCTAGCTTATACTTGGGCGTAGCTCAACAGCAGCTCTATAATTCTAGTGCCTTTGTGTATGGAATGTAATGGATTGATCTTCTTCTCAAAGATAGTTATTACCTTCTGACCGGAGAGCTATATAATTTTCAATTAAACAAATAAATTGTCCTAATTATTACCTTTATTTCTTTTCAGCTTCTTCGTGATCAATTTGATTATAAACCAATCTTGACAAAAAAGCAGTTTATACAGTCTGGATTTGCTGAATGGAAAATCCAAATTGTCTGTGATATATTGAATTGTGTGATGAAAAAGAACAAGGAATTGATTGGCTTTGAAAAGGTGATTTTATGAATAGATTTTTGTGCTAACATTTACCAAAATCCTAATATTTGAGTAGATAGCAAATTATTAAAAAATGCATTGTCACTTGACTTGCTGGGCCCAGAAGTTCTTTGTGTCACTAGACTCTAATGGTTAGAGAAGGAATTCAAGGGCAGACATCGAAGAGTCTTAAACAAGGTATTTGTTTACTGACACAAAAGCAGTAAGTGCTTTCTTTGGCGAAGAGAGTGGGCAACTAAGCTTGGTAGGTAACTACCCCACACTCTTAGGCATCAAAGCATTTTATGAACTAAAGGGCATTCTTGTTCTGTAATTGTGGAATTGTCTGGGAATTTTAAGAGCATAGGAACGAAGGTTAGTTTGGGCCAAACTTGGGTTGTTTAGAACCAGGATGGGGATTTGAAGGGACATGAATGTATAAAAGCACAGCAACGCTGAGGAGGCCTCCCTCTAAACACGTAGGTCTTAGAATTTCCTCTGTAGGTTATCAATAGTTCACACCTAGCTTCCTGCACAGCACAGGTCACTGCTATCTCTACCTGTATAAGGCAAAAAGTACCTATTAATGCTAAGTCCTATTGTTTATACAGCCCACATAGCAACGCAATAGGATTATCTACATGTAGGGTATAAACCTTTAAAGGATCACAATTTCTCTGATGCTAGTCACATGTTACACATCGTGATTTGAAACTACATTAACAGTTCAAAGATAATGTATTTTTGATACTTTCTAAAGTTTTTGTCTTATTTTCTTGTATGTGTGTAACTCTAGCCCGGACTGGCCTCATACTTTGTATGTCACTAAAGCTGGCCTCAGCCCTCCTCCTTCAGTCTAATACGTGTGGGATTACAGCCCCACCATACCTGTCTCACGTCAGTTTACAATGAACAGAGAAACAAAATATTTGTTCCATTTATTTTCACTATTTGCTATTATCAAAAATAAGTATTTAAATAATAGAATTTAAATATACATCATACTTTTCTACAAAGAGTATCTGTTTTATCTACAACTTTTCCTTTCTTAGAATCCATCATGCCAAAGAAAGAAGAACATTCCTGAAAAGCCAGAACCTTGTTCAAGCAGTGAGAAGCCCCCTGCAGAGGCTGTTGGCATTGATATCACTGGGAGGTTTATGACTTCAGGAAAGGTGAAAATACAAAGGAACAGAGTATATCTGAATGGATAAAGATTCATTTTTTCAACTGCCACCTGATGAAACATTCTAGTCAGATACCACAGTATACAAGACATTTTTATTAGTACATATTAGTTTTGCCAAAGATGGCCTTTATTAATTTAAGTACTTTGATTATATTTAACCCCCTTTTGCCCTCTCTTATCCTTTCTTCCCTTTTTGACCCTCAAATAGACTCAGCATGGGACTTTTTAACAAGCATATGATGTTTAGGAACTACTTATTTATTTAGTTATTATGTATACAATATTCTTCCTGCATGTGTGCCTGCATGCCAGAAGAGGGCACCAGATCTCATTATGGATCGTTATGAGCCTCCATGTGGTTACTGGGGATTGAACTCAGGACCTTTGAAAGAGTGTTCTTAAACTCTAAGCCATTTCTCCAGCCCAAGGAACCATTTCTAAAGTTGTGAAAGAGTATGAAAGTGAAAAATTGAATAGATTTTATATTCCTAATTTTTGAATTCTTTTTTTCATTTTCCTGATAAAATGTACTAAAGTTCTATTATAGAGGCATTGGCATCTACTCTTTTATTTGTCCTATGTGTATGTACACCGGAAGGGAGGAGAAGAGAGTCATATCCTTTGGAACTGGAGTCAGGGTGGTTGTGGCCCTCCATGCAACCAAACCTGTGTCTTCTGCAAAAGCCATAAGTGTTCTTAACCTAAGCCATCTTTCTAACCCTTCAACATATACTCTTAATTGCATATCTGATCATCCCTAAAAGGGCTATCTATGTAATAAGTAATCCATTAGTAACAAGAGTGGTTATAAAGATCCCTTTAGATGCATTGATAAGCAAGAATATAGATTATCTAGTAACCTAGAATCTAGATTTGAGTTATGTTTTGAGTATTCTTTATTTGTAGTTATAAACTCTCTCTGTCTTTGTCTGCTTTGAGCGCCTGTGGCTGAATGAATCCAATACATTTTGAGATAGCATTTTTCCATATCCAAGGAAAGCTCTAAACTAAAATGCTATTTTAATAATAATGTACTTCCAGCTGTTTTCCTTTTGGGTGAGAGGACAGAATGCACATGAATAATCAATGTGTAATTAGATGAAAGATGTAAATTGTTTCTAGGTAAAACAAAATACATAGAATTATTCATTCCCTACTTCAAAATACATGACTAGGAAAGCTTTCATATCAGAAGCTTGATTAACTACTAAAATGTCTCTAGAATTCATAAATATATTTATTTCTTTGTTGACAAGAGAAGTTGAGTCAGTGCTGAAGCAAATTGTCTTCTTCCTGAAGCCCCATCTCATGTAGATGTGGCTTATGGTTTATTAAGTCAGGGTTTGTCGATGTCTATACAGACAGTACATAGACAGAAGTACTGAAGGGCCATGACAGCACTTTTCCCTATTTCAGTATTTTCAACTTTTAGCTGAAGGTAAAGTATATACTGTGGTTTGTTCAATAGAAAAAAAATACAGTGTATCCTCACACAACTAGTTGTTATTAAACTTGTAAATTATGTCACAACTTCTATTTGTTTGTTTGTTTATTCATTGACAGGGTCTCAGTAAATAGCCCAGGATGACCTGAGCCTTATAATCCTCCTTTTTGGATTTATTGACTTCTGGGATGATGGTTGTGTTCCACAACAACTAAGAGTTGCTTTTGTTTTGTTGTTGGGTTTTGTTTTAAACTTTGTGTCATGTAACATTTCAAGCACTTACAAAGCACAGCTCCACCTGTTTCAACAAGTCATCAGTCTTTTCTGTGTCTCATCCTTACTGTAACCACGTCAGTATTTATCCTAAGGCGTAAGAGTGGTTGTAAAAAGGTGGACCACATTTTCACCAACACATATAAAATATTAAGAGTAACGTGTTATATTGTGGTGCATTGTATGTGGTAATTTAAATGTCTTTAAGTCTTTACACAGTGCGTCTAGAGAGTTACTGTGGCTATACTTAAAGGAGTTGCGGCAGTGACGCCATTGAGGGACTTCTTCCATGTTTGTCCCTGCAGAAGAAAGCAGTGGTGATCCGTCACCTGTACATTGAAGAGAATGATGACATTCCTGAAGGGACAGTGATTTCAACAGAAGGGAGTGAAGTGTGCGACAGGGAAGAAGAGAAGATTTGTGACATAATGACTGCTGAAGAGCAGACCTCGGAGATCAGGGCTGAGCTGCAAGTAAGGACTGAGGAGCACTCTGACACAGTGCTTTGGTAGCTGATTATTTCAGGCCTTGAAAGCTAGAATGTTTCTGAACTCTGAAATTATGGCATCTATGTTAGTACTTAACAATGAGTCAGTCTCACTGAATGTGATTTGGTGGATGCCAGTGGTCTGATTGGAGATTTCCTCCTGAGTTAGAGATAAGGCAAAGAGAAGTAAGAGATGGTGCTTGGACCAAGGAAATCATAATCTAGCAGGAGAGATGTGCCACCACTTTGCATGGTGGAGTTTTCCTCCACTTGTTTCCTCTTGGTAAATAGAAAAGCTTGGCATTTCATTCTCATTTTCTCTTTGGTGACTTTTTGCTGTACTTTCCTCAAGGCGCAAGGTCTCACCATGTAGCCTTGACTGATTTTATATAGCCCAAGGTGGCTTCGAGTTTGCAAAAAACCACCTGCCTAGCCTGTGTATGGTGGGATTATAGACATGTGCTATCCCGCCGGACTCCTTGCTGTCCTTGCTTTTCTGTTACTCCTTCTTGACACAAGCACCATTATGTATGTAATCTACTGTTTCTGCTACAGTGCTTGTGTCCGTTGACTTGTATACATTTTGGGTTACAGTTGGATTTATGAACATTTTATTTATGGACCTGCTTTCTGTGACACTCTAGGTAGTCAGCACATGGTCATTTGCTTCTTTCCTCTTGGGTCTGTAGTAGGCATTGTTTCAAGAAACTAGGGAATGACAGTTGTATTGCACTTTCTAATTTAAGAGCATCTTCCAGGTGAATTCACAAGTAGTTGCTGTGAAAATGAAGTCATGGGGTCCCATGTGTCAGGCTCGTGTTAAGGCCCCCTGCTATCTGCAGGGGGGGCTCCGTGTTCTCACACTGTGCTCCCCCTTCCTGAGCTATCAAAATAGAACAAAGGGAGGAAAGTCCACCGACTGCTTCGTATCATCTGTGATCTTGCTTATCGTTTCAGGATATATGGGACAGTCCTGTGATTACTGGACTTCAGACCACAGTGGCCCAATGCCAAGAACAGCTGAAGAAGCTCACTTGGCTGGAGAAAAGGCTCGAGTGTTTGGAAGCCGCAACCAAAGGGAAAGTGATGGTCGATGAAAAGGCCTGGAATAATCTCCTAAGTCGAGTCACTCTTCTTGAAACAGAGATGCTTTTGTCTAAAAAGGTATTGCTATGTAAAGCGGCCCCAAGTACAGGAAGTGCTCATCTTAGTAAATCTGTGTATTCTTTTGAAAGCACTCTATGTGAGGCTACTTAGGAAATGAGAAATATTTAATTAGAATACAGTTTGCTTGAGTTTAACATGTTTCATTATACTTCTTGTGGCTATTTGTTTTCCTAAATAAGATAAATAGAAAAACCTGGAAGTTGAGTTTTTAGTGATTTAATAGTACTTGAAATACTTAGAATGAGGTAAGAATTTAAAAAAAAAAAAAACCTTTAAATTCTTTTATATATTTTAGTAAGGAGCTTCAGTTTACAGGAAAAGTGGTAGAAAAGGTAAAAATAAAATTACAACTCTTTCTTCTTTATGCATTAACTTCAACTATAAAGTGAATTTCATTGAAACAGTTATGAAATTTACTGTCTTAGTGTGTTCTGTTGCTGTGAAGAGACACCGTGACCAAGGCAGCTCTTGTAACGGAAAACATTGAATGCAGTGTCAGAGGCCTGGTTCATTGTCAGGGCAGGGATCAGGGCAGCACACATGGCGCTGGCCTAGAGAAGCAGACGGAGAGACTGGATGAGGCGTGGACTTTCAAACCTCAGAGCCCACCCCTAGTGACACCTCCTCCAACAAGGCCACACCTCCTAATCCTTCTCAAATGGTAGCCCTCCCTGGTGACTAATCATTTAAATATATGAGTTTGTGGGGGCCATTCTTATTCAAACCACATTTAGCATCCATTGCCTTATGTAGGCTGAGAAATCTGTTTTATTATTTTAGGATTTCTAGTCTGGCTTTCCTTTTTAGAGTCTGGAGTTGTAGATTCAAAAAGGTTACTATCTGCTTCTACACTTAAATGGTTTCTTATACAATTATATATTATTGGTAAATACATTTATTAAAACTAAACATTTTCTATACTTTGCTTATGTTTTATTTCTAGCAGTATAAAATGAAGCACCTTTCATTTTATTCTAAATATTTACCTGTATATTCCAGAATGAGTGTATAGAGCATAATGCAGCGAGTGAAGACTGTGACTCTGTTAGTGGCGTGGATGCTATGCCCTACGGTGAGTTCCTAGACCATATTAGTGCTGTTGGCTTGCAAACATTTTCAGAACAGTAGTTTTTATGGGCAGTTGTCATCTTTAGCATTCTCATCCATGTGTGTGTGTGTTTCTGTGTGTGTGTGTGCGTGTGTGTGTGTGTGTGTGTGTGTGTGTGTACATATCAAGTTTCTTTCTCAATCAGTCTCCACATTATTCCTTGAGGCACCGTCTCTCACTGAGCCTGGAGCTCAGCAGCACGGCTGTACTTGCTACCTAGCAAGCTTGCAGTATCCTTTTGTCTCATCACCCTGGTGGTGGGACTGTAGGTGCAAACCACTACATCTGATGTTTTTTCCTTTGTTTGTTTAAACATGGTTCTGGAAATCAAATTTAGCATGTACTTTACTAATGGATTCATATCCTAAGCTTTTATTGAAATTTTTATTAATAAAGTTACAGAGCTCTTAGAACAAAGAAAATAGAGAGCCACAGAGTGCCAAGACTTGCTTATAAAAGCAGAGTACATATCTTTCAGGGCATAGAGGAAGAATAGATTCTGGTATACAATCTTGCAGACTTTTAATCATTCTAGATGGTATAGTCCCATTGAATAAGAAAAACAGACCTCTAAAAGTTCTGCTTACTGCTCGTAATAAAGTGAAAATGGTGAAGAGCTGGGGTGGCCTTTTCCATGTCACAACCTCCTACTGATACTTTGAGCATCAAGGATCTGTGGTCTCAACAAAAGCTTTTATTCTTTTGAGTCTTAATTTAGAAAAACCAAAGGCCTACATTTCATCTCATAGTTTGATTAAATTATGGTCACAAAAAAAGATGACTTCTACAATGACAATTTATCATATTAAATTTAGTTATATAAACATATAACATTATCACATCTTTTCAACAACTGTATGTTTAACAGTATGCATTTTATAATATGCAATTTAATAAAATACATTCTTCTAACTGCTATATTAACTCATTTAATTCCTAATACAACCATGTAAAATAAGTACTATTTTTCATATGTGAATGTTTCAGATGAGAAAAATAAGTTTCACTGAAAATCACTGATGACTGTGCCAGTAGCCACAAAGTTATACATGGTAGACAGAGATGAATCCAAGCAACTTACTCTAATAGTTTTCCTCAACACTACACAGTTAGTGCAAATACTGCTATCATTGTGAGGACAATTTCAGCTGTTAAATTAACTATTTGAGATGCTTTTTAAATTAATTAAAATTATCATAGACTATAGATTTCAGATTAGATAACATGTTGACTTTTTTTCATTGTCATTCATACACTCAATATCAAAATTCAATTGTAAAATTCTTAAGAATATAATTTTGTTCCAGAAATTGTTAATATTTGTAAGTTCTGTCTCCAGTATTATATATATTAGCATTCAAACATTTGCTTACCCAAAGAGCATTTTGCCTGCTGTTTACAGAATACTACCTTTTCCGACTCAGTTGTGCCTGTTCTGCTATCTATTCCCTACGCATAGCAAAGTTAAAGCCACTGTGCTAGGACTCAGAATAAGATAGAACTTTATGTAAAGTAGATTTTAGATTATGATTAAATCGAATACCTGATTTCATATAGATTATAATTTGACCTAAGTAAAGAGTTGAGTTTTCAAAACCTTGCACATTACACCTTGTGAATGAGAACACAGTTTGGTTTCATTCGGTGCAGAGTAGAATGAAAAATACTGTTCTGGGCTGGAGAGATGACTCAGAGGCTGAGAGCATTGTCTGCCCTTCCAGAGGTCCTGAGTTCAGGTCCCAGCAAGCACATGGTGGCTCACAACCATAAATAATGGGACATGATGCCCTCTTTTGTTGTGCAAGTTTGCGTGCAGTTAGAGCACAGTATATATCAAAATAAATAAATCTTTAAAATAAAAGCATCATTCTGATCATAGAATTGGGTTCATTAAGGAAGGAATTTGTGAGGCTCCAACTTTGTTTTCCCCTTTGTCAAATTAAAATTTTTGAGCTGTAAGATGATGCCTGTGTCTAGGGGTGAATGGGTGACAATGAAGGCAGTTTAAGGAGTAGGGAGCCTACTGACCTGCGTGCTCTCGGAAGCAAGGACAGCAGCGGAAATTCCCACCAGAAGAGAGACTCATGCAGTGAGTGAGGGCCGTCTGCTCATTTGGTGGCTGTACCATGTCCTTGCTCAGGGTCTTCAGACATGGCAGTGGCTTCATTGTCTGTGTTTCATGGCTTCACATGAGATTGCTGTCTAGTAAGTGCTGTTAACTAGTGGATACAATAACTTGGGTATTAATTGCCAGACAGGTACCAACTGTCAAGGCTGGTTTGGGTTTGCTTTGGTTTAGTTTGTCTTATATATCTACACTCAGAAGAAAAATGATTGATCCCAGTGTAGCGCTCAGAGTATTTTCTTCCAGTATGACTACAAGGAGGGCACATGTGTGTACATGAAGGGAGTGGAGGCAGGCGAGTAGAAAGTCCACGTCATGGAGTTTACCCTGGTTTAGAAGGGCTTGAGTGCATATTTTCAGATTTATGTTTCAGAAAGATTCTCATACAAGCAGAATAGTGATCAGCTGGAAGAAAGTAGAGCAGACAGGAACAGTAGTGGCCTGGTGAGACTGTATCTCAGAGCAATAACGAGGGATCTGCTAGAACAGTAGTGGTGAAGGTAAGCAGGAGAATGCTGGGGATGCAGGCAGGGGTTGAAACAAGGGACTGTGCGTACTGATACAAACAGGAGCCGTGAAGGAGAGGGGATGGGGTGAGGCCGACTCTGTACAGTGTTAGGTTCCGGGTGGCTGGTCTCTAACAGAAGAGTGACTACAAGGCAGCAGAGAAGATTGCTAAAAAATAACGAGTTCACTTTTGACTGTAATTGATTATGTGTGAAATACTTAAGGTCTCCACAACTTAGGCCTTAATGTATAAGCACTGGCTTGCAAATTATTGAAGTTGAGGAGCCCAGTTTGTTCCTCCAAGTGAAGTCCCCCAGAGTTGGCCGTGAAAGAGGTCACATGGAGAGAGTTGGCTAGGCTATCTAGTGTCTCTGCGGTAGTTGCATTCCTTTGTCACAGGGAATCCCGCCCACTGATGCTTCCTGAACTCCAACTTGAGGTGCCTGTGTCAGGAGTCACTGTTCTTTTCTTTCCCACATGAACCCAGTTACCAATTCTTTTCTTAGTCTTCTATAGCATGGCTAAAAACTGTGTTTTAACTAATAAGATTTTGCTAAGAGCTCAGGAAAGCAGTAAGAACTGCCAGGAGCACAGTATGCACATAGCTGATTGGGCTATTCAATATGGCTGGCATTTTGTATGTGCTGCACTCGATAACCTCTGGGGTCCCTGCTGGCATGTCTGACTGGATCGTCTCCTGGCTTGCCTAGTGCTAACTTGCTTTCACATGAAGCAGCTATATACCTCAAAATCCATACTCCAAGATTCCTGCTCTTCTTCTCCTTTTGGGACAGCATAAGAAATACTCAGAACTAAGCTGGGCGATGGTAGCGCACGCCTTTAATCCCAGCACTCGGGAGGCAGAAGCAGACGGATTGCTGTGAGTTTGAGGCCAGCCTGGTCTACAAAGTTAGTCCAGGGCAGCCAGGCTATGCAGAGAAACCCTGTCTCGAAAAACAAAAACAAAAACAACAACAAAAAGAAATACTCAGAACTGCCAGAGAACAACTATCTTAACCAGAAGTAAACAGTACACATATATAGAGGCATGGAAGTTATATTTCCTGCTGAGATTCAGATGACTTCATAACACTGCCAAGTTCCCACAGCTCCTGCTAAAGCTCTTGGGTCTACCTGGTCTTCTGAGCTGTGGTTGTGTATGTGACCTTGTTAAATGGATCACAAGTCGAGATCTGACCCAGTAAATCGCAGTCCAGAGAGTGTCAAGACTAATGACATTTCTATCATAAAAAAAAAAAAAAATTTTAACACCAAAATAAGTCAGTCGGACCATGTTAAGCTTGGGCTAGGTGGGCCATTTTATTCAGGTGAATAAGCTGAGAAAACCATTCCACAGAGAACAGCAGCATGCCTGAGCAGGTGACAGATTGGCCAAGAAGGATTTGACTTTATCAGATAAAAGGCATTTATTTATTAATACTTTACTATAAGTGAAGACATGAAATCCAGTTTAAATGGAAATTGATTTCTTTTTGGCTTGTTTTTGTAGTCAAATCTATTCCTAATAGGCCTGATGTGATGGAAGTATTTCATGTCTGTGCAGTTCAGTAACTGATGGACTTAAAGAAACGCCGTTGTCATGCTAATGTCAGGGTATCTGACAGAAGTTGTTACTTAAGAAACTAGATCTTAATTTCTAACTTTTCCCCATATGTGTTAACTCAAGATTAGGTCCGTCTTGATTTTAACAGATGTATAGTCAGTTTTAGTAATAATTTCCACCAGTCACAAAGCAATGAGGAAGCAGTTGTGAAGTACTTTAACATTGCTATATCAAAGCATGGTGAAAAACCATCATTATCCATTAGTTATAAATGACACCATTTTAAGACAGAGAACAGAAGTCAGTAGTTTATATTTAATTAATATATATATATATATATTCATGTATCTTATGTATATAAGTGCTCTGTCTTCATGCACAACAGAAAAGGGACTCAGACCTCATTTCAGATGATCATTAGCCACCATGTGGTTGCTGGGAATTGAACTCAAGGGCTCTTGACTGCTGAACCATCTCTCTAGTCCCAAGTAGTTTATAGATTAAATGACTAACATTCCTATTTATTCAGAGTGATTTCTATCAGGACAAAGATAAATGGCCATGGATTGTTTAAGGGTGACAAGCGGACAGGGCTTTGCTCTGGGTCTCAGCTTCCCACATACATGTAACTACACACATGCACCATAGAGCCCAAAGGGATTTTACAATTCTTAGCATGTATCTCCAAATGTATGAACAGTATTAAAAACTCATTTTATCTATACCAAAGAACAATTTGTGTTATTTTATTTGTAAATAAAACTAAATATTTGGCTGTACTGTATAATAGATATTCTAAAATGTAATATTTCACAGATAAAAGATACGGTGTTTCACAGATAAAAGATACAGGAAGCACATGTCGCTCGTCTGTCTATAGTACGGTGTCATCAGAGTCGACGTCCAGGGGCTCCACTGATTACTGTGGCCTGAAAGAATTTTCAGAGGTAGGAGAAACTATCAACTGCTTATATGATTTCTGAGGTTGAGAAAAAACAAGTATTGTTTTTAGTATATACTACATACATATACTACATACTGTTGGCAAGAGAAATTGTAAACTTAAGGCCTCATGGGAGTTTTGTGCTGACTAGAGTAACTTTATGCGATGTTTCAGCTGTGTTTTATATAGTCATGGTCTATCTTTGAGGATTGTTTACTTTGAGAAATTGCCTAAATTTGTTGCTTTTTAAATTAAAGGGAACAACAATCCAGAAAATGGAAAGGATGAAAAAAATGTAAGTAACAGAAAGGGGCAAAAGAAATCCTTTCTCTGTAGGAAGTTGTACTGAGGGGCAGTATACATAGAGAGTACATATGTGTTTCAGACCTTGAAAGTCTCAGTCAGGTGTGGAGTTTCCTTCAAGACTCCAGTGGATAATAAATCTACTTCCAGTTGTGTGTGTGTGAGAGATGAGTCATTCTCTTTGTTTCCAGCAAGTGATGTAAAACCCTGTTCACAGAACTGGTCATGGCTTACAAAGGGCAGAGATGCTGTAGTTGATAATTAACTCACATTTTTCTACTTCTGATAACTGATTTTCCAAAACACGATGTGCATGTAGCTGGAGAGTTGGGAGGCATTTCAGTGTTTGCTAGTCTTGCCGGCCTTTCCAGTGAGCTGTGGACGAAGAAACACCAGTGACGTTACATCTAGCTTTCACACGGAGCAGTTTAAGGGACACATATGATGACGTGGTGTCAGAATATTATGCACCCTACTACCTTAAAAAAGCTCAGAGCTCTTTGACATTGGAAAAATTCTAAAATAACTTATGCTACAAGAATTGATGTATTTATTTTTGCTCTCTTTATTTACATAATAAACACTCAAGTTTATCATAGGCTCAGAAACTAACAATGTACATCCTGTTCTTTGTTATGAGCTATGGACTTTGCTGATCTCTCATTTGTTCTCTTTCAGGTTTGAAGAGACTGCAGAGTTACTGAAATGCTCGAGTCACTAACTGCAGAATTTTCTGCATAAATGTCTCTAGGACTTGGCTACTTATATATTCTATACTTAATACTTCATTTTGTAATTTTAATATACTTAATATTTTATTAAGATTTGAATTTTATTTGATATGTGAGTTTTTTCATTCCTAATTAAGTACCTTTAATATTTTAAGCTGTAATTGTACTGCTTTTCGCTTTCAGCTTTCTTGGTAAAACTTTCTGTTTCACTATACCTGCTCTTACAGAGTGAAGCATTACAGCAACCTCTGTACTTTTGTGTTGACGTTTACTGGCAGTGTGCTAAGTAATATGTTTTTGAAAGTATGGCCTGGAGGACCATGGTCTCCATCTTCTGGAGACATTCCAACCAGGACCTGCATATTGTACCCAGGAGGCTCTCAGATGTAGTCTTGCCGTCTGTGCTGGTGAGTAGGTTGTAACACAAAGCTACAATGCTCACGCAAAACTAAACAGACAGTTCTTCCTGTGCACTCAGAAAGCTCGACTGCTGCTTCTCCACTGTGATGCTGGCAGCATGATTCTCTGTGGGAAGGAAAGGGTGCTCCGCATGTGATGGCTTTGTCGGTGACCTAAGGCCATGAGCACCAACACAGATGGTGACCATCTATGTGATGCACAGATTCACTTTCCAATAATGGAAAGTTAGAAAATTTTAAGGAGAGCAAAAGTCTTACATTAAATTGAAAGAAAATTAAAGTCACTTAGCAAGTTACTGTGTAAATATCTTCTAACTTGGTAATTCTTAGTAGTAGTCAAAATCATGGACAGTTATCTTTGTACTTTATATTTCGTTAGCACCCCATTGTGCCATACTGACAAGTTAAATATTAATTTAAGTTATAAACAGAAATAACTTTTGAGGAAGCAGTTTTTAGTGCTCTAATAAGTATTTAATGTTTACACTTTAAAACTATGTGTTTTGGTTGTGAGCCTAGCCTTTAACTGCTGAGCCATCTTATGAGCTAGGCGTGGTGATGCACACCGTTAATCCCAGCAGAGGCAGGCGGATCTCCTCCATGAGTTTGAGGCCAGCCTGGTCTACAAAGAGAGTCCAGGACAGTCGGAGCTCTGTGTAATAAAGAAACCCTGTCTCACAAAACAAAAAGAAACAAACAAAAACCCCAACAATAATAATAATTAAAAAAATAACATTAAACTATGCATTTACAAGCATATAATTTTGAATTTAGTAACATTTCAAAAGCAAATGTAGCATTTATGAATCCTGTTAGCCTCATTTTTTCAATTTTAAGTACACTTTAAAAAAAATCAAGAGAATCTAGTTTTGAAAATGCTGTTATGTGCCCAATATGAGCAGCGGCGTGGTCTTACAGCGCCACCTTGTGGCTGCCGTTCTATCTACCTTTCTTTAGAAAAGAACAGTTCTTCCTAACACTCTCAATCCTATTTTTAAGAAGGGACATTGTTCAAGTTTTCCTGTAGAGACACAGAATAAAATTAAGTTTCTTTTTCTTTTTCTCTATCTACCTCTTGGTAAATTACATTCTTAGTTTTCACAAGTGACAGCTTGTCTATATAAAAGACATTGAACAGTATCAAAGTAAATACCTCACTGAAACAGGGAAGAAATAATAGTATACTTTGTAAAAGAAAATATTAAATAAATCTAAAAATAATACACTTCGAACTAAATTAATGAATCAAAAATAATGACACAAGAGAACCATAGACCCTCCCTCCATTGCTGATGGGAATAAAAGACTTGTACAACCACTTTGGAAATCAGTGTGGCAAGGTCTCAGAAAAAAAATGAGAATAATCTCTATCTTAAGACCCAGTTATACCAATCCTGGGTACATACACAAAAGATGCTCTACCATACAACATGGACATTCATAGCAGCTCTATCATCTGGAAACAACCTAGATGTCTCTACACCATGAAATACTACTCAGGTATTAAAAACAAGGAAATCATGAAATTTGTAGGCAAATGGAACCAGAAAAGATCATCCTTAGTGAGGTAACCCAGACCCAGAAAGACGTGCATGGTATATACTCGGGTATATACTCATTTGTAAATGGATATTAGCCACATAATACAGGATAACCATACTACCATTCGCAGACCCAGTGAAGATAAGAAAGAAGGAGGACCCAAGGGAGGATGCTTATATCTCACTCAGAAGGGGAAATAGAAAAGATGGTGGGCGTGGTTGAAGAGAGGGAACAAGGTAGCAGAGGGAGCCTAGAGAAATGGGGGTGGAGTCCAGACCTGTGGAGAGTGGGGGCAGAAGGACAGAGAGCTTGCAGAGCAGCAGTGGGTGGAGGCATCTGTGACAAGCTAGAGGCCTAGGACAGTGCAGGCTTCTAGGAGGATATGGGGGTGACTCCAGCTGAGACTCGTATTAACAGTGACCATGGAGAATGAAGAGGATACCCTCTAACTAGACAGGACTCCTAGTGGAGGAAGGAGAACACCAACACACCCACAAAAACTTGGACCCCAAATTTACCCTGCCTTCGAGATGTGCAGGGATAAAGATAGAGCAGAGATTGAAGGGATCTCCAACCAATGCCTGGCCCTACCAAAGATCCACCCCATGGGAGAGAGAGCCAACCCCTGACACTATTAACAAAATTCTGCTATGCTCACAGACAGAAGCCTAGCACAGCTTAGTCATCAGAGAAATGCAAATCAAAACGACACTGAGATTCCATCTTACACCCATCAGAATGGCTAAGATCAAAAACTCAAATGACATCACATGTTGGCGAGGATGTGGAGAGAGAGGAACACTCCTTCATTGCTGGTGGGAATGCAAACTAGTACAACCACTTTGGAAAGCTATCTGGCGCTTTCTCAGAAAAATGGGAATAGGGCTTCCTCAAGACCCAGCCATCCCACTCCTTGGAATATACCCAGAAAATGCCCTACCACACAACAGGGACATATGCTCAACCATGTTCATAGCTGCTTTATACATAATAGCCAGAACATGGAAACAGCCTAAGTGTCCCTCAGTAGAAGAATGGACTAAGAAACTGTGGTACATTTACACTATGGAATACTACTCAGCTATTAAAAACAAGGAATTCCCAAAATTTGTGGACAAATGGATTGATCTAGAAATTATCATAATGAGTGAGTTCACCCAGAAGCAAAAAGAGACAAACGGTATATACTCACTTATATCAAAACACTAGTCCAAGGGATACGTACCATGAAAAACTTTACTTACCAAGAAAGTGGGTCAGAGGAGAGGATATCCGATTGAGACTTTAGGCGAGAGTAGCATGGAAGAATGGGGAAATAGGACCCACAGGGTCCTGGAAACCTACAAGAAGAACTTTATGACAGGCAGATCTGGATCCTGGGGTCCTCCTCAAACTAAGGCACCAGCCAAGGAGAATATAGGCAGTAAGCTTCGAACCCCTACCAAGACCTAACCGACGAACAGGATATTCTCCACCATTGAGTGGAGAGTGAGATCTGACTCTCACATGAACTCTGGTGCCCCTTTTCTGACCATGTCCCCCGGATGGGGAGACCTGGTGGCACTCAGAGGAAGGATAGCAAGTTACCAAGAAGAGACTCGATACTCTAAGAGCATATATAAGGGGAGGAGGTCTCCCTCAATCACAGACATAGGGGAGGGGAGAAGGGGGGAAGTGGAAGGGAGGGAAGAATGGGAGGAAACAGGGGAAGGGCTAACAATCGAGATGTAATATGAATAAATTAATATAAATAAATAAATAAAAATAAAATAAATTTAAAAAGAATGGAAAATAACCTGGAAATGTACATACCAGGAGGTCTCTATTGAAATCAAGAAGGCTCAAATCTATTTATTTATTTATTTATTTATTTATTTATTTATTTATTTATTTATTTATTCACTCTACACCCTGGTTGTAGCCTGCATCCCTCCTCTCCTCTCAGTCCCACCCTCCTTCCCTCTTTTCTCTCCCCACCCCTATTCCTCAGATTAGGGGAGTCTCCCCTTTCCATCCAGTTCAGCTCATCAATTGCACCAGGACTGAGGGTCTCCTCTTCCCCATGGCCTGGCCAGGCAGTCCCACCAGGGGCGAAGTGATCAAAAAGCTGGCAACAGAGTGCATTTCAGGGACAATCCCTGCTCCTCTTACTAGAGGACCCACATGAAGCCTGAGCTGCTCATTGGCTACATCTGTGTAGGAGTCCTAGGTTGGTGCTTCAGTCTCAGCAAGTTCCTCTGGCTCCTCCTTAATTGTCTCTGTTAGTCTTCTTGTGGAGCTCCTGTCACCTCCAGGTCCTTTTCTCCTTTGCTCCCACTTTCCCACAAGACTTTTTATGCATCGTCCAATGTTTGGCTGTGAGTCTCAGCATCTGTTTAGAACCACTGTTGAGAGGAGACTCTCAGAGGACAGCTCTGCTAGGCTCCTGTCTGCAAACATAGCAGAGTATTGTTAGTAGTGCCAGGGGTTGGCTCTCTGCCATGAGATTGTCAAATGATTCTCATTTAGAAAGTGGTTTCTCAGGCTAGAGAGATGGTTCGGTGCTTAAGAGCACTAGATTCTCCTCCAGAGGACTTGGGTTCAATTCCCAGCACCTAGATGGCAGTTTATACCTGTTTATAACTCCAGTTCCAGGGGATCCAAAACCTTACAGACATACATGCAGGAAAAATGCCAGTGCACATAAAATAATAATAAATCATTAGAAAAAATGCTTTCTTAGGGCATTTGATAGTGGATTCCAATAATAACGCATCCCCTTTGGTTAATCTGAAGGTCTTGAGGAAGGTGTAGCTTTGTCATTTAGCTGACTGTGATTTTCATAGAGCCTATGCCTTAAAATGGTCGAAGCAGATGCTGAGACTCACAGCCAAAGTTCTTATGGAAGATATGGGGGACAGAAGGACCTGGAGGGGTCAGGAGCTCCATGAGGAGACCAATGGAACCAACAAATCTGGGTGGCGGAGGGGGTGCTGCAGAGGCAGATGCACCAACCAAGGACCATGCACGGTGAGTACCTAGACCCTCCGCTCAGATGTAGTTGATAGGCAGCACAGTCTGCTTGTGGGTCCCATTATGTGGGGAGTAGGGCCTACTTCTGACATGAACTCTGGTGCACACTCGTTAAACACTTCCGCTCAGCAGGGTGCCCTTGCCAGCCCACAGAGGAAGAGGATACAGGCAGCTCAGATGAGCCGGATACTAAGGGAGGAAGGCTCCCCCTTTCTGAGGACTAGGGATCAAGGTGAGGGAGGATGAGGGCGGGAGAGTGGAACCAAGAGGCGATGGGGAGTGGGAGTGTGGGGGGTTGAGGGGTGTGGGGGTGTGGGAAGGTGAGGGTGGCTACAATTGGCGTGTAAAGTGAACAAATATTAAAAAATAATTTTAAAAAACGCCTCATTGTGTTGCAGACAAAGGTGTCAGTCAGTAGCTTGCTCTGCCCCGTGAGTGGCGGTGCATTTTTCTTACCCTGAGAAGCCTGGAAACAACTATGAATGGGTCTGGATGAGAGCATGCAGGACTACTGACAGGAATATGTGTAAGGTAAGTCTGAGACAAGGTTGAAAAGTAACAGTGGTTAGAGAACATTCTAGGCGAAGCCCAGGACCTGCTGCACTGCAGAAGGAAGCTGTGTCCTGGTGTTTTTTTTTTTTTTTAACAGGAAGTTATAACGGGGCATACATTCCTTATAAAACTTAAAAGCGGCTTTATGCCATTCTACACACAGAGCCCTCGATAATTGATTAGTACCTGGGGAAGCATTAACGACTAAAAGGACCTTGTCAGTTTTATACACGCCAACACTTCTCTTTTGGCTCACACAACATCACAGCTTTAAGTCTCACATTAGTAATCCCAGGCTGTCTTTCATTTTCCCTGAGACTTTAATGCAGACTGAGCACGAAGCAGGAGGTAGTATGCAACGTTAAACTACCAACCCGGAGCTTAATTGTTCTGCCACTTGAGATTTTCTACTGAAAATTACAGGCTTCCTGTTAGCCAGAAATGGTTAGAAACATCACAGGGCCAAAGGCAACAGCCATATTGATGATGTCCAAGGTGGTTTTGATTGGGAAACTTTTGAACATCTATGCTTTTGTTGTGATTTTAGGAATACTTGTAGGAACAAGAGCTACAGGTGCATTTGTTTGTTTCTTTGTTCCCTCTTGGATGTTCTTACGTCACTAAAGTGAAATCTCTTTCCTCTTTGTTGCTGTACTCTGGTGTCTGCCACAGTAGATAAGTGTCTATTAACAAGCTAATACCCAACCTCTTTTTTTTTACAGGATGAAATAAGCTCCTGATAAGCTAGTGAGGCTGGCCTTGAACTTGTGACTCTTCTGTTTTATACTCCTTAGTAGCTAGAGTCCTAGGAGACAACCCTCATGCTCCACACATGTGTTTGCTTATGTAATCCTTGATGGGATTTCTTTGTGTTGTACAGTTTACTCTCAAACTGGGCAATAGGGCTCTGTCTGCTTCAGCCTGCCAATACATTGGGCCTACACTCATCTTACTCATCAAATTAATTTTGACTCTTAGGACAGAAGATTTATGTTATAAGCAACCTCAATGCATAAAATTTTTAAATATTATATTATGGAAGATTACTGAAAAAGGCAGGGTCAGCCGGACATGACGGCACACACCTTTAATTCCAGCACTTGGACTCGGGAGGGAGAGGCAGGCAGATCGCTGTGAGGTTCGAGGCCAGCCTGGTCTACAAAGCGAGTCCAGGACAGCCAAAGCTACACAGAGAAAGCATGTCTTGAAAAACTATACACACACACACACACACACACACACACACACACACACACACACACACACACACACGGCAGGGGCACCTGGGATGTGGTTGCACAGGCCTTCCATCCCAGCCCTTAGGAGACAGAGGCAAGTGAATCTCTATGAGTTCTACAGAATGGCTTCCAGGGCAGTGAGCACTACACAGAGAAACCATGTCTGCAAAACAGAAGGAAAAAAAAAAAAAAAAAAAAAAAAAAAAACCTCACAAATAGACAGAGGCTGGAGAAATGGCTCATCAGTTAAGAATGCTCTGTGCTCTTGGAGAGGACCCACGTTCAATTCCCAGCCCCACATGGTGGCTCACAACTGTCCGTAACTCCAGCTCTAGGGGATGTCACGCCTTCTTTGACCTTCAAGGACACCAGGGATACACATGGTGCACTTACATATGTTTGGACAAAATACTCATACATGCAAAAATGCCAGCTCTTCTCCTGTTGTATGCATTTCTCAATTGTTCATAATGAGGTGGCCTTGGTGTTTTCTTGAGCTAAAGGAAGATAGAGGCCACATTTCCACTAATACAGTCTTTTTCACAATTAAAAACAAAATAAGCCTTAGGAAAGAAAAGGCAAAGAGGGAAGCATCTGGGAGAGAGTAAGGAAACTCTGGGAGAGAGTTAAGTGATGAGAAGGCTAAGTATTTTGTGGGCTCAGTGGTTGAGTTCGGCTTGTGCACAGCTGCTGTGAAAACAGCTTACTAAATTATTAGATTGCAGTTCCTTGGTTAACTCAGTGTTGAGACCTGGGGAGCCCCTCACGGGCACTTCAGTTATCCGACTCTTGTTTTTCATAAGCTCCTAGCAACTCTTAACTTTGTAGTTTACCAGGACAATGTATCATAGTAAAGTGCTGCTTGCAGCAGCCTCAGCCAATGGAATCTGCTGTCTTTGAAAATGCCTTTAATCCCAGTACTCGGGAGGCAGAGGTAGGCGGATCACTGTGAGTTCGAGGCCAGCCTGGTCTACAAAGTGAGTCCAGGATGGCCAAGGCTACATACACAGAGAAACCCTGTCTCGAAAAAAATAAAATAAAATAAAAATAATAAAAAATAAAAATAAATAAATAAATAAATAAATAAATAAATAAATAAATAAATAAAAAAGAAAATGCCTTTTTCCTTGCTGTGAACTGAACCCATGGCCTGACACATACTGAGAATTCACCGTGTCACTGACCTATCAACCTACCAAATGCTTGCGTTATCACTACTGGCATATTTATTATATAAGAAAAACTTTTAATATGAACTGGAATAACTACTTGTAATTATCTAATACTACCAGTTTGAACTACCATGGGGTCAGTAAAGCTGGTGTCTGGTCAGCTCTGCTGCCTTCTAGAAATGTCCTTCAAAGGCAAGCCCCTCATCTGTATGAGGGTTGATTGAATATTCAAACGGTGTGCCAGTGTGCCAGATATAGGCTGCCTCCTCTCTGGAATGGCTCTGTTCTTTGCTCTGTGGAAGCTTTTTAGTTTCACAAGGGCTCATTGGCCAGTTATTGTTCTTTTTTAAAAATTAAACATATTTTATCCCTTTTTATTATTTTTTTAGGTTTTTACATATACATTTATATTATTACACATATAAACAATAAACTACCTATAGCAAGAAGAATCATGAAACAATCAGGAATTATATAAATGTTACATTCTTAGTGTTTTGGCTATTTGTATTTGACAGCCTTGAAGAGAACATCTTTCCCATCTTGGTGCATCTAAAATTCTGAATGTAAATCAGTCTCCATCACATCTCATCATTATCAGTGGAGAGTGAGATCTGACTCTCATACGAACTCTGGTGCCCCTTTTCTGACCATGTCCCCCAGATGGGGAGACCTGGTGGCACTCAGAGGAAGGATAGCTAGTTACCAAGAAGAGACTTGATATTCTGAGAGCATATATAGGGGGAGGAGGTCTCCCTCGGTAACGGACATAGGGGAGGGGAGAAGGGGAGAAATGGGAGGGAGGGAAGAATGGGAGGAAACAGGGGAAGGGCTAACAATCGAGATGTAATATGAATAAATTAATAAAAAAAAAGAAAAGAAAAGTCTCCAAAGGCGAAGCTCAATACATAATAACCAACAGCGCCACCCTGTGGCTTATGTTTTAAATTCTCCCACTGACACTGAGAAAAGGAAGTAACATGTATCCTATTCATGCAACGTTGCATGAAACTACTAAAAATATGCACTAATTTTTTTGGAGAATGGAAAGCTTGACTCTTGTATGTTCATCTAAAGACTTTATCTTCTGAGGCAAGGACGAGAGAAAGATGTCAAGTCCAGAGATTCACTGAGGAAAAATTAATCTGAAGGCATTACAGAAGGGAAAAGAGAAAAGGACAGAAGCGGTGCATGGCTACACAGAAGACTTAAGTCACAATGTAGTGCACACCTATAATCACAGTACTTGGAAGGTGAAGGCACAAGCGTGTGGAATTCAAAAGCTCCCTCCAGCAGGGAGTTCAAGGCCAGCCTGTGCTTCAGAGACCCTGTCTGAAAGCAAGGAAGGAAAAGAAAAAATAACTGCAGTAAAGATGGGAGTGAGAAAAGAGAAATCCTATGGCAGGTGGGAGAGTGGGCCCTTGGGTTATGAGAATGGAAGAACTGGCCATTCGTAGGCTTAAACACTCAGGAGAGGTGGGCCCTCCTTGTACCTCCCCTGGGCAGCAGGGTAGAGCCTAACCCCTTGCTGAGGTGTGGGGGGTCTATGAGGGTGGTGGCCCTGGCTGCAAGGTTGCTTGTGAGGCAGCCCAGAGGGTATGAGAGTGAGAGAGCCAGCAGGCTGACCAGCTCAGATATCTCTCAGCCCAGATTCAGGACTTTGAATTCACTCATCCCAACATCTACTGCATCTATGAACTGCTGGAGTGCATATAAGGGGCCAAGCCTACAGATCCAAAACTACAGATGCTCCATAACACAGGGTAACAACAAGGTATCCAAGATGAGTCCCAGTGAGGTTCCAGTATCAACAGAGTTGTAGATGCCAGAGGCCTCATTCCAGACCAAGGAGTCATTGCAATGAACATTTGCAAGCCAGGAAATGTGGACAAAAGGGTATACTGTGGGACACCCTGTGACACACTACAGCTTCCACAGTGAGATGATTTTTCTGTCTGTTGTGGGGGTTGCAAGGGTGGAGAGTGGATGTGAGAGGAGAGGGAAGTGAGTGAGATTGGGGTGCATGATGTGAAATTCACAGAAGAACCAATAAATTTTTTTTAAAGTGTTAACTGCTGCCAGGACATGGAGGGTCACACCTGTAATCCCAGTGACCTAGGGGCTAAGATGGGGAGATGTTGACCTGAGGCTAGCCTGGGTTATATAATGAGAGTCTATTGCAGAAAATAGAAAGACATCAGCTGCTGTTAATATTTGAGGTCCTAACACTGTTTAACAATGTGAATTTCAGTAGTTAATAAGCTGCATGGTAATACATTAGCATTTACATTTAGGAAGTCTACAGCAGTGGCAGTATTACGATGTATTACAGAAAAGTCACTGGTAAGAGTGCTCAGATGCAAGAGCATTGCACATGTTGCCGGAGTTACTCATCAGAAGCGTCAGAAGATGGTTAGCCCAGCATGTAAGGCAGTTCTGCTGACTTTAAGTTGTAAAAGCTGTAGGAGACACATGCTTTTAAAACTGCTCAGAAATATCTTCACAGCAACAAAAGTTATAGTCTGTGTTAAAGTACATTTGGTGGGTCAGCAATAACATTTCCTTCCAGGATAATGTCCTCCAACTTTATAGCTTCTACAGTGTATTTCACTCATGGGAACTGAACGCGTTATGCTTTATACAAGCCAAAGGATAAAAGTTCAAGAGGCTTGCTGTGTCTCCCCTGCCCTGCCCCTTTTCTCCTTTAGAAAAGGGATAAAAACTGTTTAGTGAAAAACAAAAATACTAATTAGTGTATGCTAACCTTTAGGCTATGACCAGTTTTATGGTAATAATAGTCTCCTGAACTGTCTAGTTAATTTTTTTTCTTTTTTCTTTCTTTCTTTTCTTTTCTTTCTTTTTTTTCTTTTTCTTTTTTTTTTTTTTTTTTTTTTTTCTCAAGGAGGTAAAGAATAAGAGCAATTCAATAGTGGAAAAGGGTGAGGAAGGAAGATGTGACGGCCTTTTGGTGGATTGGCATGGTGAAGGTGTAGTGTTCACATAGGCTAGGGCAATCCAAAGAATATAAGTTAAGGTCCTAAACCTCGGTTAATTATATATCTTCAGCTGGGCGGTGCCAATCCTTTAAGTGACGTGGGTGAGATAGTGGCGACAGAAAAAAGGAAAACAGTGGTGAGCGTTAGCTCATTGTGTGAGCAATGTCAGGGGCATTCTACTTATTGCATCGACCACATCTGATAAATTATATTTCCATAGACTCTATGTAACCGGCCCTGGTTTGTTCCATTGTATTTGTTGTCACCTTAAAAACCTAAGATATTTTCCCCACCACATAAAATTGGTAAAATACTTAAAGTGAATAGTATCTTTTTGAATTAGCTATACCTCAAAGCTCCATGTTTAATTGGCAAAGGTCTCTAACACAACATGTACTCAACATGGCCTCTTACTCTTTTGGTTCGCATCTTTGCTCAGTCCATAGGTCTAGAAACAAAGCATAACTTTGGGTAAAGGGAAAATAGCCCCAAACTTGAACATATCCATTAAATCATGACTGAAGCAATGTATTTGGTTCCTAGGCCTGACCCCATTGCCTTCTAGGAGTAGTAGTCTAGAACATGGGAGGACATTCTTGTCTGTTAGGGGAAACAGTCCACCAGGACACTGAACCAACATTTCTTGCACAGGACAAAGTTTCTCATTAGAATTAACTGAAAATGGAAAACTGACTACCCTGGACAAAGTGGACATTTATATTTATAGAAACATTTTAGGTAAGTCAAGACTTATAGAAGCCAGAACTCACTTTTAGGGAGTGTCTTCAGAAAAATGCTATAACCTTTTATTCTCGTAGTTTTAAAAAGACTTGTTGCATGTATGGATGGTGACAAACTGTGCATGCTTAATTCGAAACTTTAACTTAAAAGGATAAATTGCTAAAACACCATCTTTAGAACTTTTTCATTACTATATACAGTCTGTCTCTGTGGTCTGGCAGATGACCAGTGGTTATTTATCTAGTGTGCATACCTTTCCACAGCTGGATTTTCAAATACGATTATAAAGTTCACATGACAGAACTATCCTGAAAATAAATATGTCATCAAGCTTGGCTTTATTTTATGCATTTATTCTAGATGTCACCTAACTTGGTACAAGCCTAGACTACAGTTTATGACAGTTGGCCAGAACTGTTCAATATAGACAGCATCATTTGGGATTGTGGAGGTAATATAAAAACACCTGGGCTTAATATTTATATCTATGCCTTAAAACCAAAAGCTTTGCTTTTTATAGTCCTTTGGGGGAAAGACAGGAACTACATTAACACTTGTCAACATAACAGATAATGCGGTACTGAGACAGACTTGTAAAAGTTTTGAAAAATTTACAAAAGAAAAATGAAAAGAACATTAAAAGGGTCAGCATTTCATCAGGATTTATAGGCTTAGAAGTATAGGGTTTAGAATTTATTTTTAGAAATATACTTTATGGTTTGGGAACATAAAGCAAAAGTCCACTGGGGTGAATTTTAAATCATATATTTGCATGTGCATCACAGTTTTAAGGCAGGCTTCTATGTAGCCCAGGATGGCTTTGAACTCCCTACCTAGTGGGGAATGGCTTTGAAGTTCTGATCCACTTGCTGCCACCTTCCAAGTGCTGGGGTTACAGGTTTACCTCATGCTTTTGCGGTACTTTGTGGTAGGAGGTAACCAAAGCTGTAGGACTAAGCAACTACTGTCTGGCAGGAGTTAAGTCCTACTCAGTGAGCTAGGACCCACATCCAACACTGTCCAGGTGGCTAAGAACTTGAGAAGAAATATGCCACGGTCCTAGGCAAAAGCCAAATGCTACTGTTGTACTAAAGGAATAGTTACAAATTACTCCTACTGGCATTCTGACATACTTACTCATGGATCAGTGTCCTGCTCAGCCACCATCAGAGAAGCTTCCCCCCTGCAGTAGAGGAGAACAAATCTAGAGACCCATAACTGGACAGTGAGCACAAAGTAAGAGACCTTGGAAACATGCAGTCTTAAATGGGATGTCTCCATCACACCCATCCCCTCAGAGCTCAGGGAAGAGAAGGCCAAAAGTTGTAAGAGCCAATAAAGATGAAAGGCACCAAGGACTTACACAGCTCCAAGCCAGATGGAGTCCCAGTTCTGATAGGAGAAGTGGACACAAGACCCCATCACTAACTCAGAAGCTATCTTCAATTGATAACTGCTTGCAAGGAATTAATGGTTTTCTCCAGCAGAGTCTGACTAGATATGCAAACCACATTAAAAGGCAGGCCTAGAATTAGATGGCCAATGCAAAACAAACTCAGTGGTATTTTGGGAGGTGTGTGTGTGTGTGTGTGTGTGTGTGTGTGTGTGTGTGTGTGTGTGTGTGTGTGTGTGCACTTGCGCGCACGTGTGGTTTTGTTTTGTCTTGCAGTGCTTTGTCTGGGCTTCCCCCCTCCCCAGTTTTTGCTCATGTATTATGGTCCCCAAATTTGTTTTCGTGGGCTTTCTTTGTGTGCAAATATATCTTAGTATATCTTGGAATTTTTCTTTGGCTGTTTTTTTTTTTCTTTCTTTCTGTTTTGTCCTGTTCTGATTTATTTTTATTGTATCATTATTATTTCTTTTTTAAATGTCTACCTATATTTTAATGAGCGAAAGGGTGTGGATTTGTGTGGGTAGGGAAGTGGGAAATATCTAGGGGGAGGTTGCGCAGAAGAAGTCACAATCGAAATATATTATATCAAAAACCTAATTTTAATTAAAAATTTAAAGAACATTAAAAACAAAAGACACTAATAAACAAGATTTTTTTCACTCTAGCTTTATGTGTGAAAATGTATCTGTCTTCTTAATTATTTCATTCACATATTCTCTTCCCTCCCCCTCTTATAGCTGGTTGATACAAATTATTGCATATCAGATAAAATTATCACTTAATCTGATAGAATGCTATAAATGAGTAGTTTAGTAGGGAGAAGAGCTATGGTCGCCTCCTATAATCACTAGCAATCTAACAGGCATCATCTGAAGGCAAGTGGATGGCAGACTGTGTAGTGGGTGTCATCAGAGTAGTTACAGCACGTACAGTTTCTCGGCATGGGAATCTGATAAACTTTTCAAATAATTCATTGGTCATGTATAGTGAGAATTTTGGAACTTTGGCTTTTTTTTTCTTTCTTTTTTTTCTTTTATTTATTTATTTATTTGGAACTTTGGCTTCTTAAACAAAGAAATATTATAAGAATGTGTTTTTGTTTTAATCCCAGGTGTTGGGATATGGGGCAGTTCTGTGGCAGCTGACTATGATTTGCCTTGTGCTCTAGCAGAGATGTGGTTTCCCCATTGTTTTGCCACTGTGTGCCTTTTGGAATTCTGGGGACTTGTCAGAGGATGTATAAATGCTAGGGCCCCGAGAGGCAGGGTGAGCCGTTGGTGGGTTCCCGTTTTCTCTTGGTTGCTTGTTGGTCACTGTTGGTCAAGGTATGTGAAATAGCCACGCACAAAGAAGAAATTAGATATCCTGACGGCAAAGATCAAATTTGTTTCAAGGAACTCGAGAGCTTTAGTCAGCAGGGAGAGTGTCTAACAATAATGCCGCCTTTCTGATCTCTGACTTTATTCTGGGATCTCTTCCTTTTCTTCCATATTGTCTTCTCTCTCTTATCTAGTATCAGGGGGTAGAAAGGGAAGAAGGAAAAGAGTGGAGAAGTGTGGAAGAAAGAAGAACCCACAAAGCACCAAAATGTCAGTTACAGGCATGTGACGTTGCTAAGGGTAAGGAACTATACTCTGCTTCCTGGGAAGTGCTTCACTCTGAATGTATCCGCATTGTTTCTAAGCCTAAAACAGCTGTCATGGTTTACTATTTATTACACAGTTACTAAGTAAAGGAACTGGGTTTAGACATTTGACACCATTGCATTGCACAATTTGGCATAGTGTTTCCAAGGTCAATGTTAACTCTTAGACTCACACCACTTTTAATGCAAAGGGCCCATAGCAATCTCTAATTATTTTGTTTATTTTTTTTAATGATACAATAGCTTTGAATGTGCAAACTAGAAGTTGTTTAATAATCCCTGAGAAATTGGTGGCTGCAGTACACCCTCCGAAACTCTTCTGTCTACTTTATTTATTTATTTGGGGGTGAGTTTGGCACATGTGTGGCAGTCAGAGGACAACTTGTGGGAGTCAGTCCTCAACTCTGATCTCTGGGAATTAAACTCAGCTGCTCAAGCTTCAGCAAGTGCGTTCAGCCTTTACCGAGCCAGCTTGCCCTCCCTCAGCCAAGTTCTTTGCCTCTCTGTAGTAAGGATGGCTTTCCTTCCCATTTCCAATACCTTTTAGTTAATTTCTGTGGTGGATCATTACAGTTGTTAAATACTGCATGCTAAGCATAGAGGCTCACACCTGTAATCCTAGCCCTTGGAATGTGGAAGTGGGAGGCACAAGACTCTGGGGTCATCGCAGAAATGTAGTGAGCTTGCCAGCAGCCTGGTCCCAATGGGACTTTGTCTCAACCTTGACCACTCTCATTCAAAAGCAGAAGGAAAAATTATGCTAACATGCTAACATCCTGTTCATACCCACTTAGACCATCTTTATTTGTTCTTAGTTCAAGGTCAGAAAGAGTTCCACTAGGTGACGTCCAAGAAGATTCAGGAATCTCTTTAGGTCTTTCTGAGCCCTCGCCAGAATCACCACTGATGCTCTGTTCATATCACTCTAGCTTTTCCAAAACGTGTATCTCCAGACTCAGTCTTTACACTTCACCCATTTCTTTTTTTGTTTGTTTTTGTTTTTTTAAATTTTATTTTATTAATTTATTGTTATTATATCTCAATGGTTATCCCATCCCTTGTATCCTTCCATTCTTCCCTCCCTCCCATTTTCCCCTTACTCCCCTCCCCTATGACTGTTCCTGAGGGGGATTACCTCCCCCTGTATATGCTCATAGGGTATCAAGTCTCTTCTTGGTAACCTGCTGTCCTTCCTCTGAGTGACACCAGGTCTCCCCATTCAGGGGGCGTGGGAGAATAGCAAAATAGAAGGATCCAGAGGGTCCTAGAAACCCACAAGAAGAATATTATGCTAGGCAGATTTGGGCCCAGGGGTCCTGCTCAAACTATGGCTCCAGCCAAGGACAATACAGGCCGTAAACTTCAAACCCCTACCCAGATCTAGCCAATGGACAGGACATTCTCCACAGTTGAGTGGAGAGTGGGGTCTGACTTTCATACGTACTCTGGTGCCTCATCACCCATTTCCAAAGCCAAGTCCACACTTAGAGATATTTGCTATCCCTTCTTCTGGGTAAACAATTCTCTTTAGTGTATCTGGAATACTATAACAGCATATTAACTGGTAAATAATAGCTCCACAGCCTGAAAAATCCAAAATAGAGCCTATATCAGTTTCAGTGTCTACTTAGGTTTCACTCCCTGTTTTCCAGATGGGGCTTCTTGCAGTGTCGTCATTTGGCAGAATGTCTAAAGGGAGGGGGTTGCTCCCTTCACCCTTGCTTATTAACTAATAAGCCACTAATACCACTCACCTAATCACTTCTGGATGGCTCCCCCTTGCATTGTTATTACAATGGTAATGAAGTGTCAAAGTGCCAGCATTTGACCTGGGGTATGTCTTTAGTTTTAGCTAATTACTGGTATTGCGGTGACATTTCACATCATCTTAATTTATATTTATCTGGAAACTACTGATTTCAATCCACAAATGCATTTTCAATTTTTATCAGTATATCTACATTCTTTCCAAAAATTTATTATAATTTATCCCGATTACATCCTGAATGTTACCCCCTCACTTGTATCTTCCCATTCCCACCATCCCTTCCTCTTCTGCCCTTTTCCCTTCCCCTAGACCTCTGACAGAAGGGGACCTCTTCCCCCACCATATGGTCACAGCCCATCAGGTCTAATCCGATAGCCTGCTTTCCCCTTCCTCTGTGCTTCCCCATTAAGGGGAAGTTATCAAATTAGGTGAAGTGCGTATCAGATCTTTGGCACATTTTAAAACTGCTTTGTTTGTGCTGGCTAGTGGGCTCAGCAGGTAAAGGTGCCTGTCACCATGTTCAATCCAAAGGGTGGAAGGAAAGAACTGGCTCCTGCAGGTAGTCCTCAGAGGCACACTGAGGCACAAACTTGATGCCTCAAAAAAAAAAAAAAAATAGTAGAACTTAAAATTGACTTGCTCTTCATACTATTAAATTGTATGAGTTGTTCTCTGCGTGTGTGTGTGTGTGTGTGTGTGTGTGTGTGTGTGTGTAAGTGCACATTAAGGTGGACACCAGAGGTCATAGGTGTTCTTCAGGACTTGCTTGGAACTCACCGATTAGGCTAGGTTAGGCTGGGATTCTATTATCTCCTCTGGCTCACACTAGGATTGCAAGATTTTACCACCACACAAGGCTTTTTTTTTTTTTTTTTTTTTTTTTTAATCATGGACATGGGTTTTGAGGGTTAAATTCAGATCCTTGTGCTTCACAACAAACACTTTACGGACTGAGCTATCATCAAAGTCCTCATGGGTTCTTAATAGAAGTTTGTCTGGCATTTTTTTCCTATGAATAATTTTTTTTTTCGTTTTTCATTTCCCTTTCTCCTTCATTCCTTCCTTTATCTTTCTTTTTTTCTGGCTCTTTCCTCCTTCTTTTTCTCCTTTCTTCTTTTCCTTCCTTTATTCCTCCATTCTTCCTTCTTTTAAAAAATCTTTTACTTTGGATCAAATTCAAGTCTTGTATCTGGTTAGTCACACATCCCACTGCGGAGCTATATCTCTAGTCCTTCTTCATTTTCTTTAATGGATTTTTAAAAAAATATCAAAACATTTTCATCTAAATAAAGTTTAGTTTCTATTAGTTCCTTGTTTGTCTTCTGCTTTTACTGTTCTGTTTCAGAATGAACTAAAGGATGAAAACATTTGAGAAAAGTTGAAATATGTCCCTGCAAGTCTACAGGTGAAGACAGAAGTGAGTCAAGTGCTTTGTCTTAAAATCTCACACGATGTGTAATAATATAGATATATTTGTAAAAAATAAAATATGTTTAATTAATAAAAAAGGAAAAGTCTCACATGAACTTTGCATTCTCCTTAATATGTTATTTTCTGTAGCATAACAATGATCATATAAGTGAGTTTATCTCATGATCCAGGATAAAGAGATATCTTTTTTACACAGCCCAGGGTTACACACCTTCAGAACATAAAATCCCTAGTTAATTGCTTCAGAAATCATAGCATTTTTAGTAAAAATGAGCTCAGTACAAACAAAAGCAGAAAAGTCCATAATTAAAAGAGGAAAAAGAGATGGTGTTAGAAGTTCTATGTATACACAAATATATGCAAATATATGTCTATAATGGATCCTGCTTTATTGTTTTCTGACCATCACATATATTATTAATTTTATGAATACTTCCAAATTCAATTGCTTGAATATATTATAGGTTACTAATAAGCCTTCATGAATGAACAACAGCTGAACAATTGAACATAAATGAAAGCAGATGGCCTGGAAGAAGAAGATCCAGCACTGTCATCAACTCTTCATAGTCACTACATGTTTTCTCTAACAAGCTCATGGGCCCAGAGCACATTGCCAGAATTTATTGACTTCTTCCAAGTACTGTCTATGAAATTATAATTGTGATCTCACAGGGTCCAAGATTGATGACTCAAGAGTGGCTCTTACCTAGGTTGTTCTTCCAGAGAAGTTGATACTCAGTAGTGTTATTCAAACTCCTTCCACTGCACAGGCGTTCTAGGGCATCGCTAGCATAAAGCTTTCTCCATGACTCCAGCCAGGGAGGAGGCAGGATAACTAAAAATCTCTCTCTCTCTCTCTCTCTCTCTCTCTCTCTCTCTCTCTCTCTCTCTCTCTCTCCCCCCCTCTCTCTTTCTTTCCCCCTCTCTCTCTCCTCTCCTCTCCTCTCCATCCAATCTACTACTCAAACTCCCAACTCCATAGCAGACCATCTTGTGTTGCATCTACTGCATCCCTGCTCGATCTCCATTAAGTCACACATGTGGGGCCAGGGAGCCCTGTGATCAGGCAACCCAGAATGGAGCAAAAGAATATACCTTCTTTTCAGCACCTCCTGGAATCTTCTCCAAAATTAGCCATCTAGTAGGTCACAAAGCAAGCCTCAACATATACAAGAAAATTGAAATAACCCCCCTGTACGTCATCAGACCACATGAATTAAAGCTGGACTTTAACATCAACAGAGACACAGTCTACAACCTCATGGAAACTGAACAACTCTCTACTCAATGACCACTAGGTCAAGGAAGAAATTAAAGCCTTTCTAGAGTTCGATGAAAATGAAGGCACAATGTACTCAAACTTACGGGACACAATGAAAGCAGTGCTGACAGAAAAGATCATAGCAGTAAGTGCCTTCATAGAGAAATTGGAGAGATCCCGTGCTAGCAACTTAACAACACACCTGCAAGCTCTAGAATGAAAAGAAGCAAAACATCCAAGAGGAGTAGATGGTAGTAAACAATCAAACACATGGCTAAAAATCAATAAATTAGAAACAAAGAGAACAACACACACACACACACACACACACACACACACAAATCAATGAAACCAAGAGTTGGTTCTTTGAGAAGATCAACAAGATAGTGAACCATTAGCAAAACTAACTAAAAGGCAGAGATAGAATATCAAAATTACCAAAATCAGAAATGAATAGGGGGATAAAACAGACAAGGAAATTCAAAGAATCATTAGGTCTTACTTCAAAAACATGTACTCCACAAAACTGGAAAATATAAATAAAATGGATGAATTTCATTAACATTGGTAAGTTAAATCATGATCAGGGAAACAAATTAAATAGATCTATAAATGCTAAGGAAATAGAGGCAGTCATTAAAAGTCTCCCAACCAAAAGGACCCAGAACCAGATGGTTTTAATGCAGAATTCTACTAGACCTTCAAATAAGAGCTAATGCCAATAATCCTCAAGCTATTCCAGAAAATAGAAATAGAAGGATCATTGCCAAACTTGTTCTATTAATTCATAGTCATCCGGATATCTAAACCACACAAGTACTCAAAAGAGAAAGATAATTTTAGACCAATTTACCTTAAGAACATTGATACAACTATATTCAATGAAATACTCAAAAACTGAATCAAAGAACATATCAAAACATCATTCACTATGATCAAGCAGGCTTCATTACAGGGATTCAGGGAGGGTTCAACATGTGAAAATCCATCAATGTAAAAAAAATACATCGTCTCTCATTAGATGCTGAAAAAGCCTTTGGCAAAATCCAACACTCCTTCTTGATAAAAGTCTTGGAGTGATCAGGGATCCAAGTTGCGTACCTAAATACCAAGCCAATAGTCAACATAAAATTAAATGGAGAGAAACTTAATGTAATTCCACTAAAATCAGGGACAGGACAACACTGTCCACTATCTTTCTATTTATTCAATATAGTACTTGAAAATTAGCTAGAGCAATAAGACAACTAAAGGAGATCAAAAGGATACAGATTGGAAAGGAAGAAGTATTGCTATTTGCAGATGATATGACAGTATACATAATTGACCCCAAAATTCTGACAGAGAACTCCTACAGCTAATAACACTTTCAGCAAAGTGTCTTGATATGAATTAACTAAAAAAAAAAAAAAAAAAAAAAAATCAGTAGCCTTCCTTTATGCAAATATTAAACAGGCTGAAGAAAAAATTAGGGAACCAACACCCTTCACAATAGGCACAAATAATATAAAATATCTTGGTGTAACTCTAGCCAAGCAAGTCAAAGACCTGTATGTAGTGGATATAAACATGTGTTTGTTTTGATCCCAAGTATGGGATGTGAAACAGACTTGTGTAAGGGCGTGTGGTGTTTTGTCCCTGAAAACAGACTTGTGAGAGAACAGGTGATGTTTATCCACTGGAAAGAGGCGGGACATTTTGGTCTTGGCTGTTCGTCACTCCATTTCAAGACATTCCTAGAGAGAACCATTCCAGTGAACACTTTGAGGCTCCAGGTTCCAGCTGCCGCTCTGGGTTCTAGTGGCTGCAGCTGCAGTCACCTTTGTTGAATTTCTGGTTTGCTGTTTAACTGGTCTGTTTAAATCCTGCTGACTATGTGAATGGAATTTCTGCAAGGAACTGAGTCTTAAGAAGTCTACTTTTCCTATTCCCATTAGCCTCTTTTCTCTCTTATCTAGGGTAGGTGAATTTGCAAGGGAGGTATAAGCATTAAAGAACCCCAAATAAATTTGAAAAAGTTCAAAGCCTTCAGCTGTATGAAAATAACTTCAAGTCTCTGAAGAAAGAAATTGAACAGCATATCAGAAGATGGAAAGATCGCTATGCATCAGTAGGATTAACATAGAAAAAAAGGTCATCTTACCAAAAGCAATCTACAGATTCAATTCTATTAACATCCAAATTCGAAAGCAATTTTTAAAGACCTTGAAAGAACAATTCTCAACTTCCCATGATAAAACAGAATACCCAGGATAGCTAAAACACTCCTGTGTGATAAATGAACTTCCTTAGGTATGAGAACCCCTGATCTCAAGCTGAATTACAGAGAAATAGTAATAAAAACTGCATGGTATTAGCAAAAAACCAGACAGGGTGAATTGAAGACCCAGAAATAAACCCACACAATTATGGACACTTGATTTCTGACAAAGAAGTTAAAACCATACAATGAAAATAAAAAAGCATCTTCAACAAATGGTGCTGGTATAATTGGATGTCTGCATGTAGAAGACTGCAAATAGAGCCATATCTATCACCCTGCATAAAACTCAAGTTCAAGTGGATCAAAGACATCAAAATAAGCCAGGTATACTAAACCTGATAGAAAAAGTAGAGAATTGCTTGAATGCATTGGCACAGGAGACAACTTCCTGAACAGAACATCAACAGCTCACACATTAAAACCAACAATCAATGAATAAATGGGACCACATGAAGTCAAAAGGCTTCTGTATAGCAAAGGACACCATCAAAAGGAGATAAACACAGCCTACAGAATGGGAAATTATTTCACTAACCCAACATCTGACAGAGTGTTGATATCCCAAATATATAAAGAACTCAAGAAATTAGACAGCAACAAATAAAACAACCCAGTTAAAAATGAGGTACAGAACTAAAAAGAGAACTCTCAACAAAGGAATATTTTATGGCCTAGAAGCACTTAAAGATATGGTCAAAGTCCTTAGTCATTGGGGAAATGCAAATCAAAAATGATCCTGAGACTCTATCTTATACCCTTCAGAATGGCAGAAATAGTAAACTCATGCAATAGCTCGTGCTGGTGAGAATGTGGAACAAGAGGAACATTCCTCTATTACTGGTGGGAGTGCAAACTTGTATAACCACTTTGGAAATCAATCTGATGGTTTCTTAGAAAATTGTAAATAGTTCTACCTTAAGACCCAGCTATACTACTCCTGGGCATATACGCAAAAAATGCTCCACCATACCACAAGGACACTTGTTCAGCTATGTTCGTAGCAGCTTTATTCATAGTAGCCAGAAACTGGAAACAACCTATATGCCCCTCAACTAAGGAATGGATTGAGAAAATATGGTACACTTACACAATGGAATATTACTCAGCCATTTAAAACAATGGCATCATGAAATTTGTATTCAAATGGGTGGAACTCGAAAATATAATCCTGAATGAGATAACCCAGACCCAGAAAGACAAACATGGTATAAGTGAATTTTAGCCATAAAGCACAAGATAACCATGGAGAGAAGAAACTGGATGTGAGAGAGGATATGGAGGGGAGCAGAAGGTATCACGTGCATGGAGGATGGTGGGAGAGAGAACTGCAATCTGTGTGTATAGGAGATATCTTTGGGACAAAGTAGAAATCCAGGACAATGGAAACTCACAGGAATATATGAAGGTGACTAGCTAAGACTCCTAGCACTACTATGGGTTATGGACCACGAAATGGTCACCTCCTTAACCAGGCAAGGCTTTTACAATGGAGTGATGGGGATCTCAACCTAGCTACACAACCTTTGACCCACAACTTTTCCTGTCCATAAGATGTGCAGGGATAAAGAGGGAGCAGGAAGTGAATGAATGGCCAAACAATGACTGGACTGGCCCAACTTGAGTCCCGAGAGAGAGAGAGAGAGAGAGAGAGAGAGAGAGAGAGAGAGAGAGAGAGAGAGAGAGAGAGAGAACCCACCACTGACACTATTAATGATATTATGCTATATTTTCAGACAGGAGCATAAGTGTCATATGAGTGGCTTCACCTGGCAGCTGATTAAAGCAGATAGAGAGACCTGCAGCCAAACATTAGGCAGTGTGCAAGGAATTGGCGGAGGAGCTGGAAGGATGAATTGAAGGAGCCAGAGAGGTCAAGGACACTACAAGAAAAACCTACAAAATTAACTAACCTGGTCTATAAGGGCTCACAAAGACTTAGCCACTGACCTGAGAGCATCCATGGGAGATACCTAGGTCCCTACACATACGAAACAGATGTGCTGCTTAGTCCTCATGTGGGACGTCTAACAGCAGGAGCAGGGCCATCTCTGACTCTGTTGTCTGTCTTTGGATCCCTTTCCCCTAACTGGGGTGCCTTGTCTAGCCTCAGTTGATGAAGATGCAGCTAGTACTACTGCAACTTGATATGCCAAGGTGGGCTGACATCAATGAGAGTTGCCTCCTTCTCTGAAGAGAAAGGGACATGCATACGGAGAGAGGAGATAAGAAGGAGGGACTGAGAGGAGAAGAAGGAGGGGAAGATTTGACCTGGATGTAAAGTAAGAAAGGAAAAAATGAAAGAAAGAGTTGCAGAGAGTACATATAAGAGAGATGGCTTTAACTCTTTGGTTGCTGATCAGCAGAAACTCTGTGGTAAATATGTGAATTAGAATCAAGGAACTTGCATTTTCTCTGTAGAAATCAGAATCTTAACTGAAATTTCTAGAGCATTGTGCCATACTAGGATAGCTTGACAGACCAACGAATGATGCCTTCCGTATGTCAGCAGTGTTTTGACAGTTCATGGGATATTTTGCAGGTCTCCTGAGAGCTCTGGGATTGTAGTAAAGGTAGAGTTTAGTTTTGTTTCTATGGGAACCAGAACTACTCTATAAGCCTGTTAAACAAGACAGTTTGTAATATGCTATCTTATTCCAGACAAATAGTCTTTGCAATGCATCATTTATAAATTTTTTTCTATCTGGATTTTAATGTCTGCCTGAGAAAAGTCTAAATATGTGGTATTCTGCAATAAAAGGACCAGACAGACATGGCACAAGCAAGCTGTTGCACATCAAGTCTTATGCTGGAAATCAGATGGCTTGACCTTAAGGAGAAGGGGTTCTGCCCAGCAGCCAGGACTAGCATTCCCTCTTTGAACTGATGAGACACTGAATTTCCTTAACCAATTTCCAACCATGTTTCTGTTTATTTCTCATCTTGGTTTACTACAAAGAGAGTCAACCACTTAAAATTAAATGGCTTTACTACCATAATAATGTTAGCAATAAATACATCTAGCTCCCTGGCTGCAAAATCTTCCAAAATTTTACTGCTTTTAAATCTAAAATTCTGAAGTCATGTAATGACCCAGAAATACAGGGAAGACAGGATTTTGGCCATCCTTGTGTTAGGTACTGAGATTTTGAAACATGAAATATGTATGCCAATTTATCCAATTGTAAGTTCAATATTCATGTATATGTCTGCATACTAGCACAATAAGTGAATTGATATAAGAAAAGGTAAATAGTGCATTTCATATATATATAGTGGTAGTTCTGCTTGAGGTATTGAAAATTTTTCTTCAAGTGAGAACAACATCAGTGTTTGGGAGGAAGAAGCAAAAGGATCATAAATGAGTTCAAAGGCAGCCTGGGTCAGATAGTGAGACTTTTTAAGAACAAGAAAAAGGAAAGAAAGAAAGGAAGAAAGGAAGAAGGAAAGAAGGAAAGAAAGAACATGTTAGATATAAAAAAAAATCAGCAGCAGGAAATAAGATATATTATCAGTCTTTTATTCATAGAGACATTCTAAAAGGCAGAAAAAATTTCCTACATTGCTTCTGTACATATCTGATATTGATTTAATTACTTAAACCATCTCATTAGTCTATATGTCTTCACACACACACACACTCATTTTGACTGCACTTATGACAAAATAATGTTCCTTTTTGTTTATCATGAATAGCATTTTACTGTTTGGGTGTACTATGGTCTATTTCCCCTTAAGCTACTAAAGAATATACTGATGGTTTTGATAATTATCAATACAACTTTTATAAATATCTACATGAATATTGACCTGTAGATATGAGTTTCCAACTCCATTAAGTCAATGCTAAAGGGCATGATTATTAGATTGTTTCAAAAGAGTATGTTTTGTCTGGGGACCTAGTACCAAGTGATTTTCTGAACTAGCTATATCATGTTTCATTCCCACTAACAATGAGGGAGAGTTTCTGATGATCCACATTTCACCCAGTGAATTTATGTTGTCATTTCCCCAGATTTTAGCTAGTTTCGTGCATGTATAGATGCACCTCATTGCTGTGGTCCAGAAAAAGTTGCTTATATTCTATTCTAATGTATGTTGGAAGTATGTGATGAGCTTATCAATTTTGATTTTACAGAAGGTTACAATGAAGAGTTCAGGGACCCTTTTTTCTACATCAGTTTGTTGTCAGTGTGTGTTGCCCTGAGTTCTGTGCAGACTTAAGCCACTGCCCAATTCTACTTATAAGTGAAAATAGTGTTCATTATTAGTTATTTAAAAGGCAGTGGATTAAGAGAAATTTAACTATTAAATCTGTCACCAAAAGTCAAAGGTTAAGGCAGTGATGTCAAAAGTCTAAAACAGTGTATCTATTTCCAAGTTCACTTTTAGGCCTGGCATGGTGTGACAACACTCAGGAAGGGACAGGGAGAATGATTGTAAATTCAATGGCTTATGTAGTAAAACACTGTCACAAAAATTTCCCTGTAAATATATTTCTCCAGAAAGCAAAGCTAGTCTGTGTCTTTAAAGTCTTCATTAACTAAGAGAAAGACATCTTATTAAAGCATCTTATTGTTTCATTATATGTGTGTAAAGACATATTATTTCATTAATAGAAACTATCATTAAGCAGAGATTATTCAAATGATTATTTGAGTGGAGCTGTGTGTGAGAGTATGTGTATGTATGGTATAAGCATGTGTGAGCCCATGCATGTGAAGATGTAATATTAATTTCAAAGATTTGAGGAGAAAAACAACCAACCCAAATCATCATGGCCAAATTAATCAAAGCAAGCAATTAATTAAATCAAGCTTTTTATTCATGCACACAGGCTGTCTCTCCCTAAGAGTGGGGTTCAAGAGATCAGCTGTAGACATGATGGTGGCAAGTATTGTATAGCTCAGGAGCAGGGGTTTCCAAATCAAAGACTTCGTAGGCAGCATAGGCAGGGTTGCAGGAGCAGAACACAAACATAAGACGTTAGTCATAATGGTCTCTTGAAACAAAGGCATGATTGCATCTTTGAGAAACAAGGGCTTAATCACAAACAGGAATGAGCCTAACTTGTCTTTCCTGTAAGATGGCTTTCTAGCCTAACCGGAAGCTGGATAGTTCATCAATACTTGTGTATATACATGTCTGTGCACATACGTGTGAAGAATTACTTGCCCGTTCATATATGTATGGAAGCCATAGATCAACACTGAGTATCTTCTTTTGCTGTTTCTGTGGGACAGAGTCTCTAGTTTGGCTGGTTAGTGAATTCTGGGCATCTGCCTACCTCCATTACCTGCCAGGCACTGCGTTTACATATATGTGCTGACATGCTTTGCTTTTATTTGGGTGCTTAGGAGCTGAACACATGTTCTCATGCTCATAGAGCAAGTGCTTTACCTGCTGAACCATCATCTACATAGTTCTTGAATAGACGTTTTAAACTGAGAATACTTTGAGGTGAACTTTTACCTTCATTACATACTATCCTGATAAGCCTGGACAATACCTTCAACACCCACTAACCATCAGTGGTCTCACCAATGTAATGTGATCTCTTTCTTGGAGTTATATAAAGATTGTGGAAGGAAAATGTGGTGTATCTGCCATTTCTCTCTCTCTCTCTCTCTCTCTCTCTCTCTCTCTCTCTCTCTCTCTCTCTCTCTCTCTCTCTCTGTTTATGCATACTTGAGTGTTTATGTTCCCTCCTGTATATCTTCTACTTTACTTCTACTTTTACTTTTATACTATCTGTAATGGAGTCATCCAAATTACTTGGAGAGAGAAGACAGGAAAGAAAGTAGAACTGTCTTTTTCTGTCTGCAAATCTTCAAACCTTCAAAAAACTTGGAGAACTTGAAGGAAGCAGGAAAAGAATGGAGTGTGATGTAAAGTAGCGCCTTGAAATAGCAAAAAGGGACAAGTGTTCTTTGAGACTACAAGGAAACTTGCCAAGGATAAAGGAGAGGAGGGGAAGGGCCTCAGCATGCCAAGAACAGAGACCATCTGCATGCAATAGTTTCTGAAAAGCTAGCAAGCCTCCTAGCAGGAAGACATTGAGTGTCTCTGTAGACGGGACCTCAGGCAGGCTTACAGTAGGTTTCTCCATCCAAAAAGACACAAGAGCAACAAAGACTGCCTAAGCTGAAGGTGTGGTGGAGACATGGTTATATGATAACTTGGGTAATTGGATAGTAGCAGATGACCAGGAGGCCCTGATGCCGTGCCATTTCATGTGACCTTGGAACCAAAACACAACTCTGGGCTGAGCAGTGAAAGACTCCAGGAAGATTTTCACCATAGCCCAGTGCAGGAAGACTAGACATTGAAATTGAGTTTCTCTGAAGGGAATGAAGAATCAGAAACTAGCTGCGTATAGTGGCACTCACCTGAAATATAACACTTTTGGTGGTAGAAGAATTCTGAGTTCGAGGTTAGGATAGTCCACATCGTGAATTCCAAGCTAGCCTGGTCTAAGTAGCAAGACAAAACTGTGTCAAAATAAGTAAACAAATAAAAAGAATTAGGAGCAACTTAAGTTAATAACTGAACCCACATCCAATCACCACTCAAAACGTGGCAATGGCAGCTATTAGCTGCTAGCTATATGGAAGAAGTTAATAAAAGGAACACACTTTAAGCTCCTGGCTACTTACAGGTCTTGATTCTTTGGTTATACCTAATTTAATATGCTTGCCTCCTTTTAGCATTTGACCCCAAATCTGCTATGATTACCTCTTATACTCAAACACGGTACTTTTGACCTACCCATCCCGTCAAATCCTTATTTACTTTCTTTCCTCATTGCATCCTTTTTTTTCCTTTTTTAAAAATTAATTTTATTAATTTATTCATATTACATCTCGATTGTTAGCCCTTCCCCTGTTTCCTCCCATTCTTCCCTCCCTCCCACTTTCCCCCTTCTCCCCTCCCCTATGTCTGTGATTAAGGGAGACCTCCTCCCCCTACATATGCTCTTAGATTATCGAGTCTCTTCTTGGTAACTTGCTATCCTTCCTCTGAGTGCCGCCAGGCCTCCCCATCCAGGGGACATGGTCAGAAAAGGGGCACCAGGGTTCATGTGAGAGTCAGATTTCACTCTCCACTCAACGGTGGAGAGTATCATGTTCGTCGGCTAGGTCTTGGTAGGGGTTCAAAGCTTACTGCCTATATTCTCCTTGACTGGTGCCTTAGTTTGAGGAGGACCCCAGGACCCAGATCTGCCTGTCATAAAGTTCTTCTTGTAGGTTTCCAGGACCCTGTGGGTCCTACTATTTCCCCATTCTTCCATGCTACTCTCACCTAAAGTCTCAATCGGATGTCCTCTCCTCTGACCCACTTTCTTGGTAAGTAAAGATTTTCATGGTACGTATCCCTTGGACTAGTGTTTTGATATAAGTGAGTATATACCGTTTGTCTCTTTTTGCTTCTGGGTGAACTCACTCATTATGATAATTTCTAGATCAATCCATTTGTTCACAAAAAACAGTGGTTGGGTGCCACGAAGTAGGTGGCAATGCCTTAACCGTATGTGTGTTGTTAGGCCCAAGGGCCTCTTCCATCCTTGTCAAGGGGAGTGCTCACCTTCTCTCCTCTCATACAACACCCTCATTGCATTCTTAAGATTAGATGCATTTGTCTTCAATTCTTTGCCTTCATTGCTGCCCTCTCCAGCTGTTTATATTTTGATTTACTTTCTTGATATTGAAGGAAAGTTTTGTACTGTGAAGACAACAGCCAATTATAGGTGAAATTCATTTTTAAGAAAGAAGTCTTTGATCCATTTAAACTCTGAGTAGTAGTGGGCACTGGATGCTACTGCTGTACATGTAAAAGTTTTGCTTGTTAAATTCAGCATAGCGTTTCTGACATGGACTCTGTTGCCTGCTCTTCGATCACTCCCCCCTGGCGGGGATGCCTTTCTAGGCCACAGGGGAAGAGGACAAGCTCAGTCCTGATGCAACTTGATGAGCTGGGGATGGGGAGATCCCCTTTTCTGTGGAATATAGGGGGGGGGGATGGGGAAGAGGGAGGGAGGGTGGGACTTGGAGGAGAGGACAGAGGGGCTATGTATGATTGGGTTGTAAAGTGAATAAATAATTAATTAAAAATAGAAATTTAAAATGCTACATAAGGAGATGATGCTGGAAACTGAGAGCACCTTTCTCATTTCGAGGGCTTCCATCTGTTTTGGGATTGACGTTATGGTTCCAGTGTTGTGTTTATCATATAGGATTGTATCTTGTCGGTGGTACCTTGTCCCCAGTGATTCCACTTTACAAAAAGAGCATTTTGCTCCATCTTGAGTGGAAATGCTGAGGCAAGTGATTCCACATTTGGATCACATAAGTAGCTACCATCTGTCCAGCACAAATCATGAGGTCCAGACTGACAAATAATTTATTTATACAAGAAATGATGTAGCTTATGAACTTATTGTTATTCAGTCATTTCTGACATTGCAGAAAGGCCCAAGCATGTCAGTCTATGTTTCTAACACAGCTGGCTTCTGAAATCATTGTCAGTTTGTTGTTGTTTGTTTTTAAAGAATTTTATGTGTGTGTGTGTGTGTGTGTGTGTGAGAGAGAGAGAGAGAGAGAGAGAGAGAGAGAGAGAGAGAGAGGAGAGAGAGAGAGAGAGAGAGGAGAGAGAGAGAGAGAGAGAGAGAGAGAGAGAGAGAGAGAATGAGAGAGAGAGGAGAGAGAGAGAGAGAGAGAGAGAGACTAGGTCAGAGGGACAGCCTCACCTTTAGCCTTGCTTGAGTTGAGTCAGGGTCTCTCTTCCTACTTAGCACTGTTTGTCGCACAATGAAAAGCTGGCTCTCAAATGTCTCATCTTTCTGTAAGGGTGCTGGGACTACAGACAAGCACTTCATATGAGTTGTAGGGATCTGAGCTCTCTCAGGCTCCTGCACCAGGTGTTTTTACCTCATGAGCCATCAGGCCAACCCACCACAGCTTTCATCACACACAACAGTTAACTCCTGTGTTATGTTGCTATGCTTCTAGATTCAAATATTCATAATCTTTTCAGCTCTCATATCCAGGAGGGTGCCAAATGCTGTATCTACTTAAACAAATGTTCTTAGCTATTCTTCTCACTCCCAGTTTCACACAGTATGAAGCTCTCATTGTTAGTTAGAATATTCAATAATCCAAGGCAGGCGTGGGTGGCATGTATGTAATCCCATCAACTGGGAGTGAGGGTTGGGAGATCATGAGCTCAAGACCAGCGCTGGCTATTATAGCAAGACATAGACCAGGCTACGTTACATAAAGAGCCTGTCTGAAACAATGACAATAAAATCAAAGCCAATGGCAGGGCTCCATTTGTTTAAGAATTTGTCACTCAAACCTGAGCACCTGAGTTTGATAGCTGCAACTCATAGTGGAAGGAAATACTGACTCAGAAAGTTGTTCACTGACCTCCACATGTATATTGTGTCACTTACACACTGTACACTGGCCTTTCTGTGTGTCTCTGTATCTGTTTTTCTTTCTCTTACACACACACACACACACACACACACACACACACACACACACACACCTTGAACAAAACCACCATCCAAACCAAGAAATAACACATTTAAAAAAATCCAACAATCCCTAATTGCTTTTTCTGGTACCAGTCTCCCATATTCTGCCAACACCACATCTCACACACTGACCCCCATAGTCAATGACACAGGCAGTTTTCCACTGTAGTGCTCTACTGTCTTTTCATTTCATCCGGGATGAAATGCAGACTCCTTGGCTCAGTATCTCACAGAGTGATCCTCAGAACAGGAAAGCCAGCAAGCGAATAATTTGTTACCAGAACAAAATCTCAGGCCCCACCCAAGACTTACTAATGCAAACACTTCTGCCCACAGATCTTTGACTTAACAAACCTTCTGTGTGGTTTTATTCACACTACAGTTGTTGTACCCTTTCCTCAGCTGGCTCAAGCCCTGTGTTCTGGATACTGTCTGCCTGATTCTTCAGTCTGTCCAACAGTTGCACTGATCACATGACTTACGTCTTCTCTTCTCTTAAATGACAAATGCCAGACTTTAAGACTCTTCTCCCTGATTTGGACACAGCATATACCTTTTTCTTTTTTCTTGGCCAAGAGCTATTATTTTGTCAGTACTCATCTCTAACGCTGTGTGAATTCTGAAAGCTCTCAAGTATGTAGACTAGGCCTCATCCACCTTGGTACTACGTAGCGAGTTAGCTTGGAGAGCCCTATCTCTCTACATAGTGTTAATCTGCAAGCTAGTTGACTATTATACACTTTCAAAAACCAGTTCCTAACTGAGTTTCCATCTATCTGCGTGCATAAAATGACGGTAATTATCTGAGAGACAGACTGATACATTTACCATATGTTATTTCTATTCTCTCTATCCATCTGTTCCAACAGACTCCTTTTACAGCTCCCGATGTGACCCCAAGATTCTGACCAAAGAAAATAATACCTCCCAGGTGAGTTTTTCTCTACCATTCAAAAATCCTATGTTTTATTGCTTCCAGAGCAGTGATTACAATTCTTTCTTCTCTCTCTCTCTCTCTCTCTCTCTCTCTCTCTCTTTCTCTCTCTCTCTCTCTCTCTCAAAGTCCTGTTCCCATTCTTAGTGAGGGAATCCTGTAAGGGACTGAGCCATCTACAGAACTGCTAAGTTAGCACAAATGGAACTATTAAATGCAAACACATTTTTAAAAAATTAGCATGACAGTCATTCGTTTATTTTGGGAAAAGAAAGATATATGTTCATCACTGGTACTGGTTCCTTACTTACTGTTTGGTCAGGGTTATGTGCAGTTGTGTTGGCTGCACGGACAATAGTGGTTGAATTACCTATTTCCTGGTGGCATTTTTGTATAATGCTTGGAAATTAATGCTGTGATTAGATATGGTAGATACGCATTCTGCTATTGAGTTATGTCTCTAACCCTTGCTAATATTATTTAATAAGAATTATAACTGTCCTAAGATGTTCAGATTCTTTGTTCTCTAATCAAATGGCAAGTGAATTGAAAGAAACAATAAATATTCTTAATTATTGAAAGTTATACAAAGCAGAATGAATGAAACTAACATATAAAAATAGATGCAAAATAGGTATATTTGTGAGGTGATGGGGATGGAAGATTGTGTGGATCAGTTTATTATCAAACAGCATGACCAATATGTTAATGACCAATGACTGATATGGATATTTGCCATGGACCAAGATGGCTAATATAAAACATGGCTGACACAGGATGTCTGGAGAACCCAAATATAAACAGCAATGTAATCTTTCCTGTGACTATTTCTTACAGAATGACAGTTTTGTTTGGGTTTTATATAAATATGGCCGTATGGTCAGAGTAGAGAGCCTTCACCAGCCTGATTGTATGTTTCCTCCTACAGGTCTATGTTCCCACCTCCCTTAGCCTGTGTTATAGTCTATGTGGGTGCCTGTCCTTGCATGTGTGTGGTCTTATGTGTTTAAGCACGTGTCCAGGTGCTTGCCTGTATCTGCTTGCCTGTATCTTCTTGCCTAGTAGCCCAGTGTCAATGAATAAAGTTAGGTCTTATGTCCCTCTGACTTCTCTGTTTTTCTTCATTTTCCAGGCCTCTCATGATGCTCCTTAGTTCTTGGCTCAGAGCTCGGACCTCACATTAGGGTTCTTTAGAAAAGCAGAACCAATATAATATATATCATAAAGGGAGATTTATGATGTTGGCTTACATGATTAGAAATGAATAAACCCTCAATTGCTGTTTGCACATTAGAGACCTGAAGGAACCTGTAGCTGTTCCTTTCAACAAGGCATAAAGCTAAGACCAAGAGAAAAAGATAACGCAGCCCACTGTGAAACTGAAAGGTTGCGAATTCCCTGTAGAATGGCTGCATAGGTCCATAACAAAAGGCTGAAGAAACCGGAGCCTAAGAAGCTAAGAAGTACTAAAACAATGATGGCAAAAATAGACACACTTGTTCAGACAGAGTGTAGCTTGCTTTCTCCTTCCATTTTTGGTTCCTGCAGGAACCCAGCCTATTGGTTGGCCCTGTTCACATGCAGGGTGGATTCTCAGTCCCTCATTTCTCCTCATTGTTGGTCCACATGCCAATCATTTCTGGAAGCATCCTCATAAATACCTGTGATTTATTAACGTCATAGGCATCTCTCAAACCACTCAATTTGACAATCAAGATTAATCATTGCGTGGACCAGTGAGGTGGATCAGTGGGTAAAATCACTGCCGTGCATGCTTGAAAAACCTGAGTTTGATCCCCAAACAAAACCAGTCTTTGGAGAACACGGAACCCACAAAGCTATCCTCTGGCTTCAGTGTGTGGGCCATGGCACACGTTGTTTTATGATACTCCCTTATATAGTGCTTCGTCACCGTGCTCTCTACAAGAGAACTTTTCTATTTTAAAGAGTGTAAGTGAGAATAACAAGTCTATACGTTCTGCCATTCTGCGTGTGACCTGGGAGAAAGTCAGGGCTCAGCCAGTTCAGACAATGAGAGCACTTAATTCAGTTAACAACTGAACACCACTTAAATCAGTTAACTGAATTAAGCTTAAGAAATTAAGCAACCAAACCAAAGCATTTCAATGGATGTGCAGAAAATAAAGGGCACATTTCTTAATTCCCTTATCACAAAGTTCGTGGCTGAGTGTTTGTATCAATAAACAATGGGGGATGGAAGGACCTAGAGGGTCCAAGGGCTCCACAAGGAGACCATTAAAGCTGCTGGATCTGGACCCAGTCAGGCCTGCACAAATTCTTGTACCAACCAAGGACAATGCATACAGTAAATCTAGACCCCCTGTTCAGATCATTCTCCATGGCTGTGGGGAGATCAGGGACTGCCTCTGACATGAGATCTGGTGCCCCAATTTGATCCCTTCCCCTTGGTGGGCACACAGAGGAAGGGGAAGCAGGCTATTCAGATGAGACATGATATGCTGTGGTCATGTGGTAGGGGAGGAGGTCCCCTTCTGTCAGAGGTCTAGGGGAGTGGAATAGGGCAGAAGAGGGAGAGAGGGGAACAGGAAGATACAAGTGAGGGGATTACAATCAGGAAGTAATCTGAATAAGTTATAATAAGAAAAGAAAAATTAGAAACACAATAAAAGTTTATTTTTATGTGACACTGGAGCCTTGACAAAGTCACATCCAAGAACTTAGAGAAAACTGTGTATTCTCATGCTTAGGTGTGATCAAGAGTAAATAGATGTGAAAAGAAAGATTGGATAAAGTGACGAGATTTATTAGCAATAACAAGGAGCCTATAATGTGATAGCCACAATATTTACCTACAGAACTGACATCTGGGGTGGGGACAGTGGTTGCTGGGATAACAGACCTTGTGGGACTGTAATTGCATTCGGATTACCATTTGAAATACCCCTCATTGTGACTTTACCTCTAGGGGTGTTCGCTCAGACCTGGCATTAGCTACTGGGGGCTCTGCCCAAGTGAATGCGTTCTTTTACTTCACTTGTGATGACCTGAAGAAATCTCAGGATCATTTAGTGTCACTTTGAAGGGACTCGTTTTGTGAACCATATGAACAGTTTCTCCCATAGATGCCCAGTATGAGTGCTTACTATCACTCTTCAATATTTTTCATTGTGATGGCTAATCTTTTTTATTTTTGCAAGTAGTTATTAATGGTACAGACCAATGGATTTATTATGACATTTCATGCATATATATAAATATATATATATAATATTTGATAATCTTCAACTCCAACTTATTGTATCCTGCATATATTACCTCTAATTTTTTCTTTTAAAAATATTTTTAAATAGTTATACATATATACACGCAAACTATGGAATCTATTTTGTATTGTTTATATGTATATGTCTTGGGAATTGATACCCTAGTATTAGATAACTGATTAGGAAGCTCCTTCCTAGGGAAGACTGAGTCTCCGTCTCTAGCAGTCATTTATTGCCTGTAGCTCTCATGTAGGGGTGAGGCCTAAAGAGATTTTACACATCCATGTTGGTGTTGTCATTGTTCAGAGCTTGTTTAGGCTACCATGTTGTTGATATTCCATGAGTGCAGCAGGCATTCTAGTGCTATAATGGTCTGTATACAATGATTGGGTCATAAGTCCAAACAGGTAGCTGTTGGTTACTCCCAAGACAAATGTGCCATTTTGCACCTTTGAGGATATTTTATGTCAGTCTTCATTGTGTTTTGCAGGCATGGCATCTGGGTGGAATTAATGATTGCTTTTCTTTCTTCAAAGATTGCACTGCACCTTTCAGGAACCTTTAAAAAAAAAACTTAATTTTTAATAATATTATTATTATTATGTGTATGTATTCCTGAAGTTATATTTTATAGTCCTTTTCTTTGGAATTTGAACTACAAGGTTTTGTTTTAATTTTTAAGATTTTATTCAGGAAAAATATTCCTCCTCCATCTACTTTTATTGTCTTTAATGTTGGTCATTTTCTCCCTTCTTCACTTGAAAGCTCTACTGAGACAAGTGATAGCTCTGAAGTGGTTTGAATGAGAAATGACACCTAGCCCATGAAGACGTGGCCCTCACTTGGTGATGACATTTGGAGAAGTGGCACAGGCTTTGCTGGAGGGAGTATGTCACCAGTGGCAGGCTTTGAGACATTGTAGCCTCTTTCCCATTTCCAGTTCTTCGTTTCATGTTTGCACTCAAAGATGGCGATCTCTCAGCTTTCTGCTCTCTCCCTCATACCCACTGCTTGCTGCAATGCCCCTCCCTTCTGCCTGGATGGACTCTTATCCTTCTGGTACCACAAGCCAAAGTAAACTCTTTCTTAGATTGCTTTTGGTCATGGTATTTTATTACAATAACAGGAAAGTAACCAATCCGTGGTCTGTGATCCCTTCTCAGATAGTAACTGTGGTTGAAATTGGAGGTGAAGGAGGCTCCCAGTTAGAGCTAGTCAGACAGACCAGGTGAAAAGGTACCAATCTAGACAATGCAGCCAGTTCTTAACCGTGGATAGTCATGCTGTGTCATTACAATAAAATGCTCCACAAAGTTAGTTTTCCATGACACTTCAGAGGAGTTCACATCCCATGAAATAACCTTTTGTTTTGCTTGAGAAAATGACAATTTGGTTTAAACAGTTTGTAGAACTTCCAAAAGAACCAAACCAAAAGCCTCAAAAATCTCTCTGTATATGTGTACACACGCACACACACACACACACACACACACACACACACACACACACACACACACACACACACACAGTATCCAGTACGTATCTTAGGCTAATCCTGGACTTATATTTTTTTGAACTAGTGAATGTATAGTTTTGCTATTCATATCTATATTGGGACAGTTAATACCAGACACACTTTCACTATAAAATATCTTTCAAATAATCTTGCCTTTATTAGCTATTTTCAAGATGTCCTTGCTAAAACTACTACTTCATTAGCATAAGGCAGTAGAGGTCCTTAAGCCACTTGCATTCTTTCTTCTTTTTACTTGATAATTATGATCGTGGTTCTCAGTGTGCTACCCTATGTAGGGCTAAAGGAAAAGATAAAAATGCCCACAACTTGGCAGAGGAAACACAGATAAGTGCAATGTGGGGGTACAAGGGTGGAGATGTGTAGGTCAGGGGTGGGGTGTCGCTTCAGTCAGTCTTTGGGAATTTCATTTTTATTTTTTTCAGGTTTTTGTTTTCCCATTAAGTGATTGTTTTACTCTGCTCCAATGCCAGAAATAATTTAGCTCTGGGGAGTCATTTAGGCTCTGGCTATTTTAACAGGACTTTGGAAAAGACAGGAACATGAACCTGATGGGAATACATACATACATATACATACATACATACATACATACATACATACGTATAATGTGTGTCATGCAGCTCTAGGAATTATCTTTAAAATATTAAATATACAAAAAAATAATTCCTGGGAAAATGGAGACTATGAAGTATTATTCATTTTTCAAAGATAGTTAATAGACTAGAAAGAGTTAAGTGATACTATGTAGACTTTGTGTTTCAAGCTGGTTCTGTTCACACATGGCAGAAATACGAACAACCCTTAAAAGAATATTATAAACTGATAAGCCACTCAGAGTTTGGCTCACTGATTATTTACTTAGGTTGTGACGAGTCCAATGGGCTTGTCTGGGTCATATTGCGTATAAGGCTGGATGAAAAGGCAAATTGTGCTGAATTGAGGTGGTCCTGTTTATGCTGCAAGTTGATGAGCTGTCAGCAGGTGGCAGTGATGTGGAGCCAGTGACTCAACCTGCCTTGAGATTGCTAACAGATGTTGGTTTTGCAGTAGGCTCAACTCTTCCTAAACAAAACAACCCCAAAACCTAAAAAAGCAAAAAGCACACCAAGAAACTCATAACAGCAAACAAACTACAGTACTATGAATTTTCACACTGTATTCATACGATATAAATATCAACAATGTTTTAACTGGCCCTATCAATTATTTTGTTAATACTTGATTTTTATATAATATTCTTCCATGGTAGAAGATCAGCTTAATTTGTGTTGCTTTTTCTTAGTGTATCAGAGAAACTTAATTTCTATGTGTTTACTAAATATTTTTCTCTGTCTTTTAAAATTGGGTCAGTGGAGTTTATGGCAATAAAATTTTCCAACACTTGGGTGAGTGTAATGGAGATTGAAGTTACTTAGTCTCCTGTGCCTCAGAGAGCAATAGTTTTCCTTCCTTTTATAATTGTGTGTCCCTATGTTGCTTGTAAACTGTAAGATGCAATTTAACAGGAAGACAGCTTTTTATTGCTTTTGAACCTTAGTGATAAACCTCCTCTTCTCCTGTCTTTTCTTCTTCTTCCTCTCTTTCCTCCAGCTTCTCCTTTTTCTCTCTCCTCCCAAAAATGTGAAATTATGGACAATTTTACACTACTTCAGATTGTCAGAAGGAAAATGTTTAATAGTGTTTGCCATAATAAATTTCCCAAATACTTTAGCTCATGGATTCCTTATTATACTGTTTCACAGAAATGGACTTAGAATAGGAAATTTATTCAAGATTCAGGATGAATATATTCATTCTAAAAGTTAAATTTGAGCTGGGTTGTCACTAGAATTATCAGATTTTTATATCAGATCTTACCAATGGTATAAAACTACATTTATTTGCTCCTTAATATGTCAAGGATTTTTCCAAGTATTCTGCATTTGTTAGCTTATCCTCAGAAGAGTTCATAGGTGGGTTATTATTATAGTTTGGACACTGAGAACTTAAATTATCAAAAGCTTCAGAGAAACTCTGTCTCGGAAAGCAAAAGCCAACGAACCAACAAAAAAAGAAGAAAGAAAGAAAGAAAGAAAGAAAGAAAGAAAGACTTCCTCTGTCTTCTACTGATTAGCTGTTTAAATCCTCACCCAAAGCAAAGGTTTGGCCTGGCATTGAAAGTTTTTTGTTTGTTTGGTTTGGTTTGTTGTTTTGTTTTCTACAAATTCTAAATAATGTTCTGTATTTCTTTTCTGGCAGAAGCTATGTAGCATTGCTGACCTTCATTTTTCTTGTAAGAATTAGGTCATCAATATCTTTACATTTATCTTGTCACAAGCTTGTCATGAGGATTCAGCTTATAACACACTTGACTGAAAAGTGAAATAAAACCTTTAAGTTATATATTCAAGGTTCTCAGTTGACTTTAACAGAGACAAAAAAAAACAAAAAAAAAAAAAAAACCTTCCACAAATGGCATGGGAATAATCAGGCATCCTGAAAAATGAGCCTCAGACAGACTTAACTGTAAGAAAAATAGCAAGACAAAAGACCTTTAGGACGGGGCTGGAGAGATGGCTCAGTGGTTAAGAGCACACTGTCTGCTCTTCCAGAGGTCCTGAGTTCAATTCCCAGCAACCACATGGTGGCTCACAACCATCTATGATGTGATCTGAAGCCCTCTTCTGGCCTGCAGGTGTACAAGCAGACAGAGCATTGCATACATAATAAATAAATAAATCTTTAAAAAAAAAAAAAAAAAAAAAGACCTTTAGGACTTATGGCCTGGCCCAGAGTTATTAGAGATGACAGCACTTAGGGATGATGGTATATTTTAGTGAAGTTCTGAATCTGATCCTCAGATGAACAAACAGGGGCACAATGCCTTTAGTCTAAGCATTTTGGAAGGAGAATCAATGTTAAGATTTAAAATGAGGTGGCACACAACAGATATGATATGGAGAGATTTATTTGTGGAGAAGGGAAGTGGAGTTAGGACCTGAGTGGGCCATGAGAGTAGAGAGACAGAGACAGAGTCAGAGAGATGGGGTGGGGGTGGGGGAGGCGGCAGAAGAGGGAGCACGCTTTGAGAAAGTGCAAGAGTAATAGAGACAAAGTATGTGAGAGAGACGGGTGGCAGGTTTGACCCTCTTGTAGTCTGGCACACACCGGCACAGGCTGGCACACATAGGCTGCTAGTATGCCAACAAGCAAGGAGTATAGGATGGCCAAGAAACACTTAAAGAAGTGCTTGGCATTCTTAGTCATCAGGGAAATGCAAATCAAAACAACTCTGAGATCCCATCTTACAACTATCAGAATGGTTAAGATAAAAAATTCAAGTGACAGCACATGCTGGTAAGGATGTGGAGGAAGGGGAGCACTCCTCCATTGCTGCTTGGAGTATAAACTTGTACAGCCACTTTGGTGGTTTCTCAATCTGGGGCTTTCTCAGAAAATTGAGAATAGTTCTACCTCAAGACCCAGCCATACCTGAAAGATGCTCCACCATACAACAAGGACATTTGTTCAACTATGTTCATAACAGTTTTATTTGTAATAGCCAGAATCTGGAAACAATCTTGATGTCCCTCAACTGAAGAATGGATAAGGAAACCATGGTACTTTTACATAATAGAATACTACACAGCTATTAAAAAACAAGGAAATCTTGAAATTTGCAGGCAAATGGATGGAACTAGAAATGATCATTCTGAGTGACATAACCCAGACCCAGAAAGACACACATTGTATATATTCATTTGTGAATGGATATTAGCCACATAATACAGGATAACCACACTACACTACACAGACCTAAAGAAGGTAAGTAACAAGGAGGACCCTAGGGAGGATGCTTAACTCTCATTCAGAAGGGCAAATAGAATAGACATCAGAAGCAGCTGAAGAGAAGGAACAGGACAGGAGCCTAGCGTAGAGGTCTTCTGACAGACTTCATTCAGCAGGGGATCAAAGCAGATTCTGAGACTCACAGCCAAACTCTCAGGTGGAGCACCGGGAGTCTTATGGAAGAGTTGGGAGATAGAAGGACCTGGAGGGACAGGAGCTCCACAGGGAGACTAATGGAGCCAACAAATCCAGGCAGAGGAGGAAGGGTGCTGCATACTGATGCACCAACCAAGGACCATGCATGGTACGGACCTATACTCTCTTCTCAGATATAGTAGACAGGCAGCACAGTCTCCATGTGTATCCCATAATATGGGTAGCAGGGACTACTTGTGACATGGACTCTGGTGCCCACTCGTGGATCACTTGCCAGGCCACAGACGAAAAGGATACAGACAGTGCTGATGAAAATTGATAGTCTGAGGTCAGATGTTAGGGGAGGAGGGCTCCCCTTTGTGAGGACTTAGGGGAGAGTGGAGGGGAAGGGGGAGGAGGGTCGGATTAGGAGGTGACAAGGGAGGGAGCTACAATCGGGATATAAAGTGGACAAATTTCTTAAAATCATAAAAAAGTGAAAAAAATAAAAAATATTCAAATAACATTTACATTGCATTAGATATTATAAGCCGTCTAGAAACGATTCAAGTTTGCAAGATGTACAGACATTATGTAAAAAGCAAACAAACAAACAAAAAAGTCCAAGCCCAGTTGAGGACTTTTGTGATCTTGCCTAACAAAACAAAACCTCAAAATAAAGATAACATGAAATGAATCTGTTAGGTCCTGCTGCAGGGTGTGGTGGGCGTACCTTGCCCTCTACCTAGGGGCGCGGCTTCCCCTCTCTCATAGATTCACTATATAAACCTGACATTTTTGTTCCACAACCACTTTTGCCCACCCTCACCTTTGCCCTTGTCCCACCTCCCTGGCCTCTCTCCTTCCCTTCCCTTCCCCCCAACCCCCAGCACGTGCTCTCGTTCCCCTGCCCCTCCCAAGCCAGTTCCAATAAACCTGCATTTATATGTTATAGCTTCATGGCAATTAGCTCATTCTGTTTATTTAATCAATCAGTATCATAAATCAGGATTTGATGAATCAGACCACAATGAGCGTGTTTGCTCTGTGAAAGCCCCTTTAAGAGAACAGAAAGACAAGTTACCCAACAATAGAACATTTAAAAATTCCATACTGAGAGGGGGAAGGAATTGGACCTAGAATAGTTAACGAGCTCCTCAAAGATAAGAGTCTTAAAAAAGGAAAGAAAAGAAGAGAAAGAACTAGCCAGAAGACAAGCATTTCCCAAGGAGAAAACATAGATGGCAATAAACATGTAAACTATTTATAAGGCTGAGCCCTTAGAGAGGATCACTTTAAAAGCACCACAGAGAAGGTTATCACCACTTGGTCATCAGAATGGCTAAACAGAACCACAGGACTGTGGTAGAACACACGGCCTGTGGAAGGCCAAAGCTGAAGAACCCACTTTCAAAATAGTTTGGAATTTTTCATTTTTAAAACTTTATTATTATTAATTTATTTACTTATTCACTTTATGTCCTGGTTAGTTTGGAACTTTAATAATAAGAAAGTGTGTATTATTTTCACCGCGTGCTGTGACTGACTCTCTAGCTATGAAAAGTAAAATAAACAACATAAACATAGTAAGACAGAAATGAGCTGTTAACACTTAATCTTTTTGTTGCAATGATTAAAATGACATTATTTGTGCTGGTTATATACACTATAAACGTACAGTTTATTTTATTAAAGTTTTAATTTCCAATTACTTTTGGTCCAAACATCTAAAACATTTTAGGGCCAAACTTAAAAAAAAAAATACTAGCAATGATTTGTTGCAGTATTTTATTTTAAATTTTTATATGGCCACTAGGTGGCAATAGAGGTTTGAATTTTTGTTAGCTTGCTTTTTAAAAACACAGGAAACAAGGGATTAATTTTGTTCTCTTAGCAAATAAAAGGAATCTGTAATGATGGATATTATTGATAATTGGCAAGGCTTAAACTACAAATCTAATCTTTAAACATCAGTGTGGGTGTAAGTTAAATAAGACGTAATAAATAAAACCCAAGGAGAGGCAGCACATGTAGTTAAGCCTTGTAAAATGAACTGCGGCTGACCGACTGAGATTAAAAATGAGCATTTCAGAGAATAAGAGTTTGGCATTGAGCTCTGTCATGGTACCGGGAATAGTTGGCTCGTAATGTTAATGGCTTTCAGAAATGTGCAGCCATCCCTACATTTCTCTGCATCTTCCCACTAATAATTACCCAGAATGCAGCTGTTCTTCATTACTTCTCCGGGGAACTGTCTTCTTTCTCTTTTAGATATAAAGATGAAGGCAGGCAAGTGCAAAGGAGCAAAATCCTGTGAATTTTATAATACCACACTTCAAAATACTCGATATTTTTCAACTTGATAAAGCCGAGAGAAAAAGATCTATAGAACTTTCCGGAAATGTTACTTGCTGGGGGCAAACTGAGACATTAACTTGAATAACAAAGGCACATTCGTTTTTCTTCATTCCTTGGGCAGCAGAAGTCACCTCTGTGGTAGGGTGGTGGATTAGAGTTCTTGAGGCCTGGATTCAGGGGGGGGGGGGGCGGAGGCCCGAGTGTCTGTGTTTCAAGGTTATCCTGGGCTACTGGGTCAAGTTAATGGTCAGCCTGGATTTTATAATATAGTATCAAACGAGACAAACAACCCTTCCCAAATAAGCCCCCCCCCAAAAAAACAAAAACAAAAACAAAAACAAAAACAAAAAACAAAAACAAACAAACAAAAAAAACCACCCTCACAAAGCTTAGCCTCGCCAACATGTATCACTCTAAATATATATTGTTAGCCGGGTGGTGGTGATGCACGCCTTTAAACCCAGCACTTGGGACACAGAGCTGGCAGATCTCTGAGTTCGAGGCCAACCTGGTTTACAGAGTGAGTTCCAGGACAGCCGGGGCTACACAGAGAAACCCTGTCTCCAAACACCAAAAGCACAAACAAATAAAACAATAACTCCTGTATGTGCAATACCATCACGGACGTTTCTGGTATATTTATTTGCGTTTGTCCTGTTCTTTTTGTTTCATCATAATGACAGATGGAATAAAACAGTGGATAGTAGATCTGGCACCATGTATGCAGAAGTGGGCCATTAAACGCGTCTGTTGAGAATTCATGGCAGCATTCTCTCATAAGATGCTTCCAGGCTCTATGGACAACTGAGATGGAATTCAGGTGGAGCATCCTTCAGATTGGAGATTCAGCAGCGATCCAAAGATCAAAGGAAACTCCTTGTTCTTATGGACGTGGAAGGCGAGGGTTCTCTAGGCTGGGAAGGAGGTCCTGCCTGTAGGAGCTTTGGGACAATATGAGACAGGATAGGAAATGGTAAATCAAGAAGGTAATCTTAACGTCCCGTCCTCTCGGTAAATGCTACATGCTAGGAGTCAAGCCACTTACGTGGTATTAACCAGCATGTAAAGCATGGCTGATCCTCTACATCGGCACTCTCTGTGATCAACGCCCTTGTTACTGGTTTTTATATAGGGTAGTTGCAACAGCAGTTTTAGTAATTAAAGGGCCCAATTTTTAGCCTGCCTTCAATGATGCCATATGAATCTTAAGGATGTTGGGCAGTGAGAGATGGGCGGGGGGAGGGTCTCTGTAAGCATGCGCACACAGTAAGGATCTGACGACTAAACACGATAGCGCTGTTATTCAGTTTGAGTGGGAAATAACCCAGAAGCTCTGCTTTACCTGAGAATAGATAGATACTCAGTGAATCCTGTCTGCTCTAGAGAAGTGGTTGGGATCAGAAAGCACTAAAGTCTAGCAGACGCAGCATACAGACTGATTAAAAATAATTAGGGCAAGCATGTTAGTATATGAGTGATTCTAACGTTTTCTTATTTCTTTTCTTTAAGCTTTTATTTTAAGCTATTTTATGAGTACATATTAACTGGATAAAACAACGACTTTCATTATGATTTGTTTTATCTTATTTGTAATTGTATTTTTTTAAATTTTACTTTATGTGTATGGGTGTTTGTCCTGCATGTTTGTCTGTGTGCCACATGCTGCCTGGCATCCACTGAGGCCAGAAGAGGGTGTTAGATCCTCTGACCTGAATTTACAGATAGTTGTGAGACACCGCATGGATGCAGGGGACTCATAACCAGGTCCTCTAGAAGAACAGCCATTGCCCTTAGCCATTAAGTCATCTCTTTACCTCCATGACTCCGTGAAAAAAAAAAAAAAAGCACATGAAATACGGTTTTCATCTCAGTTGTTGTGTTGGTCAGTTTTCATTGTCAACTGACCACACCTGAAAAGGGAGTGTCTGTGAAAAGCTACCTAGTTCAGGTTGGCCTAGAGAACGTCTGTCAGGGATATATGTTCTTAATTGTCTTAAGCGATGCTAGAGACCTAGCTTGAAAGAGGAGGGTACCACTCTCTAGGCCTTAAACTATGGAGGACAGAGAAAGCTAGAGGAGGGGAATTACGGACGGACGCAGTCATGACGTTCTACTGTTGGCTGTGGATGTGATGTGACTTGCGTTTTGAAACTCCTGCCAATATGGTTTTCCTCTTATGGTAGATTAGAGTAGCCTGGGACTGTGAGCTAAAATAAGCCCTTTCTCCTTTATAGTTGCTTCCCTGCCCCCCCCCCCCCAGGTCTCACATCACAGAAGCAGAAATGAAATTGAAACAGTAGTACTTCCAAATATCCAAATATCCATGTTTTAAAATTTGAACTTTTTTCCTCCTTTTATTGAAATAGATCTTTTTTTAATGGCTTCACAAGGTTAGCAAAATGACATTAGGAGTCATTATATTGTTTCTTTTGTTTTTTTTAGAGTAGTAGTATTTGGTTCGGTTTACCCCTAGGTCCCTAAGCTATCTAGTCTTAGGTTCTTGGCAAGCCAAGCAGTGTCTGGTATGGGTTCCATCTTAATGAGAGGGCCTTATGCCAAATCAGGTATTGTTCATTATTCTCATAAGCTTTGTGCCATCATTGCCCTAACATATTTTGTAGGCAGGATACCAGTGTAGATCAAAGGGTTTCTGGGTGGCTTGATGTTTATATTTCTCTTGATACTGAGCAGAGTACCTTCCTGTACCAAAGATGCTAGAAAGTAGGTGTGAAGGCTCTATGTAGGCACCAGCTCAATTTCTCCATGTTCAATGAGGTGTGTGTGTGTGTGTGTGTGTGTGTGTGTGTGTGTGTGTGTGGATATATGCCTGGATCTTCAATTTAATTCCATTGATCATTATCTATTTTTTGTGTCACCGTGTGATTTTTATTTTTATAGTTCTGCAGTACAACTTAATATCAGAGATGTGATGCCTCTAAGTATTTCTACTATTCCAAATGAACTATCCTGGATGTTTTGCTTCTATATGAAGCTAAAAATTGTGCTTCAAAATCTGGGAAAAACTGTTGGAATTTTGATGGCGATTTCACTGAAATTATGTAGAAGGAATATCTTGTGTATTGTGTGGAGGTAACACCTGTCAATAATAAATCTGATGGCCTATAGCTTAGTCCGGAAATAATAGGTGGAGCATCTGGTAGGAAGAGAGGGGTCTGGGATAGAGCCAGCTGCAGGAGATTCAGGTGGAAAGATATGAGGAGAATGGATGTATAGTACCTGTGCACAGATAACCAGCCACTTGGCAGAATGTAGACTAATATAAACGGGTTATTAAGTTATGAACTAGTTAGAGAAAAGCCTAGTTATAGGACATGAGTATTTGTAAATAATATTTTGAGACTCATGAGTCATTATTCTGGGAGCTGGGCATGGAAGGAAAAACCTCCCACAACAAATCTGAACATTTCTTTTGGTAGGATGGACATTTTACTATGTTAATCCTACTGATCCATGAGCATGGGAGATCTTTCCATCTTCTGATATCTCTTTCAAATTCTATCTTCAAAGACTTGAAGGTTTTTCTTTTTTTTTTTTTTTAGTAATCAAAGAAGTCTTTCAGTTGCTTTGTCACTGTTACCTCAAGATACTTATAATATTTGAGACTATTGTGAAAGCTATTGTCTCTGATATTTGTCTCTCAGACCATCTGTCATTCACATATAGGGGGGTACTTATTTTTGTGAGATAATTTTGAGTCCAGGTACTTTGCTGAAAGTGCTTATCAGATGGAGGAGTTTCCCAGTGGAATATTTAGGGTCACTTATTTATACTATTACACCACGTGCAAACATTTTGACTTCCTCTTTTTCAATTTGTATTCCTTTGATTCAGTTGTATCCGTCTTATTGTCGTAGTACATTAGCAACAAAATTTCAAGTACCATATTGAATAGGTATGGAGAGAGGGGACAATCTTGTCTTGTTTCTGATCTTAGGGGAATTACTTTGAGTTTTTTTTTTTTTTTTTTTTTTTTTTTTTTTTTTTTCTGCTTAAGTGGATGTTGGCTATGGGCTTGCTGTAAACTGACTTCATTGTTTTTAGATATGTCCCCTGTATCCTTGCTGTCTCCAAGACTTTTATCATAAAGGGGTGTTGGATTTTCTTAAAGGCCTTTTCAGCATCTAATGAGATGGTCATGTGATTTTGTTTTTGTTTGTTTACATCTTGCGCCTCAGGAATGAAGCCCACTTGGTCATGCTGGATAATCCTTTCATGTGTTCTTGGATTCAGTTTGCAAGTATTCTATTGAGATTTGTTGCAGCAACAAAAGGGAAAGTGGTCTGTAATTTCCTTTCTTTGTTGAGCCTATATGTGATGTGGGTATTAGGGTAACTTTGGCCTCCTAAAGTGAATTGAACAATGTTCCTATTTTGTGGGATAAATTTGAGGAGTATTGAAATTAACTCTTCTTTGGAAGTCTCATAGACTTCTGCCATAAAACCATCTGGCCCTGGGCATTTGTTTGTTTATTTGTTTATTTTTAATGTTGTTATTAGGAGACCTTTAATGACTTCATTTATTTTACTAGGGGTTATAGATGTGTTTACATTGCTTGTCTGATCTTGATTTAACTTTGTTAAGTGGTATGTATTAAGAAAAGGATCTATTTCTTTTAGATTTTCTCATTTGGTAGAATACAAGTGTTTAAATTATTTCTTTATGATCCTCTGGTTCTGTACGTGTGTGTGTGTGTGTGTGTGTGTGTGTGTGTGTGTGTGTGTGTGTGTGTGTGTGTGTGTGTGTGTGTGTGTGTGTGTCTGTGTGTGTGTGGTTTCTGTTGTTATGTTTCTCTTTTGTTTCTAGTTTCTCTCTTTCTGACTTTCAATTTGTTTTGAAAAGGGTTTGTTAATCTTACTGATTTATTCTTTGTATTGGTTTCTCTTGCTTGTTTGTACTTTATTGATTTCAGCATTGAGTTTGACATTTTCTTGTCATCTATTCCTTTAGCATGTGCTTTCTTCCTCTTGTTCTTGAGTTCTCAGGTGTGCTGTTACGCTATTAGAATGAGAGTGCTCTAATTTGCTTGTTTGTTGTTTTTGCTTGTTAGTTCAAGATAGGGTTTCTCTGTGTAACAGCCCCAGCTGTCCTGGCCTTGCTTTGTAGACCAAGCTGTCCTCGAACTCATGAAGACCCACCTGTCTCTGCTTCCCTGTGTTCTGGGATTTCAGGTGTGTGCCCAGCTGTGCCCAGCTATAGTGCGCTAATTTTTAATGTAGGCAGTTAATGCTCTCAACTTGACTCTTAGAACTACATTCTTTGTATCTCATAAATTTGAGTATGTTGTGTATTTTTATGAAATTCTAGAAAATCTTCAATTTCCTTCTTAATTTCTGTCTTGACCCATTTTTTATATTCAGTTGAGTTTCCATGAGTTTGTAAGCTTTCTGTTGTTTCTTTTATAGTTGCTATCAAATTTTAATCTGTGGTTGTCATGGATTGCAGGTGTTACTCAATTTTTTTGTATCTGTTGAGACGCGCTCTGTGTCTCAGTATGTGGTCAAAATTCCATGTGTTGCTGCAAAAAAGTATGCTCTTTTGTGTTTAGATGAAATATTCTGTAAATATCTGTTGGGTACATTTGGTTATAATTATCAATTATATCCAATTATTAAATATATCAATTATATCAATTAGCTCCAGCATTTCTCTATTTATTTCTCTACCTCTATTTGTCTGGATGAACTGTCATTGGCAAGAGTCAGGTATTGAAATCTCCTACTATAGTGTGTCCAGGTCAGCACGCAAATTAAGCTGTAGTGCTATTTCTATTTATAAACTTGGGTGACCTTGTGCTTGCTGCATAGATGTTAAATAATTGAGAGCCAGGAGCCACGGTGTATGCCTGTAATCCCAGCACTTGGAGAGGCAGAGGCAGGCAGATCTCTATGAGTGTAAGTCCAGCCTGGTCTACAAAATGAGTTCAGGACAGCCAAGGCTACACAGAGAAACCCTGTCTGGAAAAGAATCATCTTGGTGATGTCCATTCTTGATGTGGAGGTATATTTCTTGGATGCAGCAGAACAGAGCCTGTTTTTTTTTGCGTCCACTCTGATAGTTTGTGTCTTTTTACTGGGGAACTAAGACCATTGACATTGAGATTATCCACGAACAGTGTTTGTTGTATCCAGTGTTTGTTGTTGTTATGGTGGTGGTGGTGGTGTGTATGTGTTTCCTCTGTTTTTATTTTTTACTCTGGGATTATTTATTCCCTGTGTTTTTTGAATGCAAGTAATTATAAATGTTGGGTGCCAATTATAGCCAGATTTTCTTGGGCCGCCAGTTCCTAAATAATGACGTGGAGACCTTCTATATTTATCATTAAAATTTGGCCTTGGCTTAGGCTTCTTCCCCAACTTGCTCTTAACTTAAATCAGCCCCTTTATATTAGTATACATTCTGCAGCATGGCTTGTTACCTTTCCTCAGTCTCTCACGTCCTCTTGCCACCCTGTTTCTTCTTCTGTGTCTGGCTGGCGACACTTGCTGCCTCTGATTCTTTCCCAGAATCCCTATCTGTGCCTTTGCCATTGGCCATTTAGCTCTTTATTAAACCAATCAGAAGGTGTTGCTAACAGCCCAGGCCTTAATGTCAACAATTAATAAATGGGACCTCATGAGGCTGAGAAGCTTCTGTAAGGCAGGAGACACTGTCAAGAAAACAAAACGACAGCCTACAGAATGGGAAAAGATCTTCACCAACCCTTCATCTGACAAAGGTTTAATATCTAAAATATATAAAGAACTCAAGAAATTAAACACCACAAAACCAAACAACCCAATTGCTAAATGGGGCTTGGAACTTAACAGAGAATTCTCAACAGAGGAATACCAAATGGCCGAGAAACACTTAAAGAAATGCTCGTCCTCCGTCCTCCTTAGTCATCAGAGAAATGCAAATCAAAACGACACTGAGATTCCATCTTGCACCCATCAGAATGGCTAAGATCAAAAACTCAAATGACACCACATGTTGGCAAGGATGTGGAGAGAGAGGAACACTCCTTCATTGCTGGTGGGAATGCAAACTAGTACAACCACTTTGGAAAGCTATCTGGCGCTTTCTCAGAAAAATGGGAATAGGGCTTCCTCAAGACCCAGCCATCCCACTCCTTGGAGTACACCCAGAAAATGCCCTACCACACAACAGGGACATATGCTCAACCATGTTCATAGCTGCTCTATACATAATAGCCAGAACATGGAAACAGTGTCCCTCAGTAGAAGAATGGACTAAGAAACTGTGGTATATTTACACGATGGAATACTACTCAGCTATTAAAAACGAGGAATTCCCGAAATTTGTGGACAAATGGATTGATCTAGAAATTATCATAATGAGTGAGTTCACCCAGAAGCAAAAAGAGACAAACGGTATATACTCACTTATATCAAAACACTAGTCCAAGGGATACGTACCATGAAAATCTTTACTTACCAAGAAAGTGGGTCAGAGGAGAGGATATCCGATTGAGACTTTAGGCAAGAGTAGCATGGAAGAAAGAGGAAATAGTAGGACCCATAAGGTCCTGGAAACCTACAAGAAGAACTTTATGACAGGCAGATCTGGATCCTGGGGTCCTCCTCAAACTAAGGCACCAGCCAAGGAGAATATAGGCAGTAAGCTTCGAACCCCTACCAGGACCTAACCGACGAACAGGATATTCTCCACCATTGAGTGGAGAGTGAGATCTGACTCTCACACGAACTCTGGTGCCCTTTTTCTGACCATGTTCCCCCGGATGGGGAGGCCTGGTGGCATTCAGAGGAAGGATAGCAAGTTACCAAGAAGAGACTTGATATTCTGAGAGCATATATAGGGAGAGGAGGTCTTCCTCGGTCACAGACATAGGGGAGGGGAGAAGGAGAAAAATGGGAAGGAGGGAAGAATGGGAGGAAACAGGGGAAGGGCTAACAATCGAGATGTAATATGAATAAATTAAAAAAAAAGAAGGTGTTGGAGAGAGTGCTTACAAAATACGATGCAGCCAAAGAATAACAATACCAGCAATGCGGAGCCTGTGCTCAGCTCTGTGCTGGTACAGACATCAGCATTTGAACAGCACAAAGACAATCTTACAGTGCCCAAAAGATCACCCCAACAGTCAACCTCTTTAGCTTGCAGTTTCTCCCTTTTGCCTTCTGTAGGGCTGGATTTGTAGATAGATGTTCCTTAAATTTATCTTTATCATGGAATGTCTAATTTTCTCCATCTATTGCGATTGAAATTTTTGCTGGGCATAGTACTCTAGGCTGACATTTACGGTCTCTTAATTTTTTTTTTACAACTTCCTCTATGTCCTTTTGTCTTTTAAAGTCTCCAAGTCTCCATTGAGAAGTCATGTGCAATTCTAATAGGTCTATCTTTCTATGGTACTCGGTCTTTTTCTTTTGTATCTTTTAATAGTTTTTCTTTGTTTCCTATGCTCAGTATTTTGCTTATTATGTGCAGAGGATAATTTCACATCTGATCCAGTCTATTTGGTGGTAAGAATCATTCCTGATAGGCATCATTTCCTTCTTCAGGTTAAAAAAAAATTTCTTCTATGAGTTTCTTTAAAATATTTGTTACCTTTTAATGAAATTTCTTCTTTCTCCTCCTTCCTCTATTTCTATCATTTCTAGATGTGGTCTTTTCATAGTTTTGTAGGTTTCCTGGATGTTTTGTGCAAGGAGTTTTGTTTCTGTTTTTGTTTTTTTTTTAATCCTTTGTGTGAGTTATCTATTTGTTCTATCATTTCTTTAATGCCTGAGATTCTTTCTTCTATCTCTTGTATTCCATTGTGATTCTTCCATCTGGGGTTCCTTTTCAAGTTCCTTGTTTTTTTTTTTTTATTTATTTATTTATAGACTTCCCTCTGGGTTTTCTTTATTGATTCTGTTTCCACTTTCATGTATTGAACAGCTTTATTCATTTCTTTCTACTGTTTGTGGTTTCATAGCTTTCTTGAAAGGATCCATTCATTCTTCTTCAATGACACCTACTACATTCATGAAGGCTATTTTAATGTATTTTCTTATGCTTGAGCTATCTTGAAATACTCATTCCTGTTGTTACTGGGCTCTAGTAGGGACATACTGTCATGGCTTTGGTTGATTGTGTTTTACACTAGCATCTATGTGTCAAGGTTTGGGAAGATTGTAATTCTAAGTCTTGATATCTGGTCTAGTATTTGTTGGATGAGTGTTTTGTTTCTTGGTTTCTGTTGTCCTCTCTGGTTCTTAGGAAAGTGTAGAGGCTGTGTGTTGTCTGGTGCAGAAATTCTTCCGGGATCCTGATATATAATGTCACTGGGGTGTGTGTCTGTGCACTACAGCTGATACTTACAAATGGGGGCAGGAGGGTAAGGGGATTCACAGGAGGGAGGAAAGAAAAGTGTTCCACCTTAGTCTCTTGGGAATTGGGGCAGAGAGTGAGGAGAGGCCACAGCAGGAAGTCTGCTACAGATCTGAAGATGAGACTAGGGGAAGAATGGAGGCAGAGGTGAAGATGTGCAGTTATCTTACCTGTTTTCCTGAGCGGAGTGACCTGAAGGTTCCCAGGGATTGTCTGGTTGAGTTGAAGGCTTGGATAAAGTAATCAGCGGTGGGAGAGAAGTTAGGAGAGGACATCTTTGTGGTCTCCCAGAATAAAGAGTGGGTCATGGAGGGATGAGAGGTCTTAGCAGATGTTTTGCTGAAGAGTAAGGATGAGCATGGATAAATTGATTTGCAGAAGAGAGAGGATAGATGCAGGTCTGCAATTAGTGTACCTGTTTCTTTGGTCAGAGCTGTGTAATCATTTCCTATATGAAAAACAGAGCAAACTTTCTGAGATGTATGAAATTTATAAGAGTTATTTATATCATTTTACATTTTTTATTGGTTTATTTGTTTTATGTGTGAATAAGATGTGTGTTGGCACACATGAAACATGACATGAATATAGAGATCAGTGTTATGGTATATAATGATGGTGGATGTGCATCATAGTGGCCTGTGCCAAGGTGTACTCCCTTGAAGAATTACATCGTACAACAGGCCTGGTATATGAAGGTTTATTGTGAGGAAGGGAGAGAGGAGTTAGGGCCTCAAGGAGGGTAGAAACAGATGAGAAAGCCATGAGGGAAGAGAGAGAAGCGGGCAGAGAGGAACATAGAGAAAAAGAAAGAAAGAGCATAGGAACAGATAGAGACAATGTGGGGACACAGAGCTGGGGGTGGTAGGCATGGTCCCTTTATGCAACAGCGGCAGGCATACTGGTAGCTGCAGAAGGTGATGTAAGATGTTGCTAGGTCCCAGAGGACAGTCTAGTGGGATTGCCTGTAGACTAACAGTCAGAGGACCACTTGTGGCAGTCAAGAGCCTGTTCTCCTTCAAAGGTCAGGTCCCAGGAATCGAACTGAGGTCATCAGGCTTAGCGGCATGTGTCTTTGTGTGAGCCATTCTCTGGCATTGTAAGACCGAGTTTTTACAATAGGAAAAACATACTGCTTAATTTCTCTGTATTGTTGTGAATCAATAACAAAAGAGATAATTCATGAATATATATTTGCATTTATTATAACTGTGTCTGGTAATAAAAAGAAGCAATTAAAATGCTCTCAACCCTTCATCAGCTTTCTTTGATTAGCTTTGATAACATACCTTGGCCTGTGTTAAACAGAGAGACTAATTGAAGAAGATTCCCTCAGGGCAGTTGGACATACTCCTGAAATCCCGGGACATGAGAACTGGAAGAAAGACCAGAAATGCCAAGCCTGCCTCAGCATCAAACTCAAGACCAGTCTGGGTTGTACAACAGCTGACTCAAAAGAACGAAGCCAATACCAAAAGATGAGGACATTCTCTCAGAATATTGCAGCTAGTAGTGATTCTTTAAAAAACTGATGGCTGGCTTATATTTTAGAATGTTTAACCCGTTTCCCTCCCTCAAACAACATGTTCTGTGGTTTTGTGACCTATATAAAATGTTTCTTTTTCTTTTCCCTCCTTACTTATTGAAAATGGATTCCCCTCTCATACAACACACCCTGACCACAATTTCACCACCCTCCACTCTTCCAAGCTCCATCCCCCAACTCCCCTCTCCCCCCGCATCTACTTCCCCTCTAGTTCCCTTCAGAAAATCGCAAGCTAAATATGACAACACAATAAGGATGCAATAAAGATACAATAAGACAAGGCCAAAACCCACATACTGAGGCTGAGCCAGGCAACCCAATAGGAGCAAAAGAGTCCTCAGAGCAGGAAAAAGAGACACAAGTGCTTTCACTGTTAGGAATCCCCTCCCCTGCAAAAAACAAAACAAAACAAACAAACAAACAAACGAACAAAAAACCACCAAACAGCCATAACATATACAGAGAGTACTCTTTTTGTTTTATTGCCTTCTAACTTTACCTTTTTTTGTTGTTCTTAGCTTGTGAATTTTTCAGTTGGAAAGACTCTAAGTCACGTAAACTTTTTGAGGGTATGTATAACGCAAACAGTTACAGAAAAATATTCATAAAGCTTGCAAATGGAGCTGAGACTATGTGTACTTCCTTTATGAAGCTGAATAATTACTAAACACCATCCTAATTCAATGAAGCTTTGAGCTGAGTAGGACGGTTGGAAGTTGCGTTTTGTTTTCTGAAGTTGGTCTCCAACAACAATCTCCTAGCAACAATCAGTAAGTGACAAAAATAAAATAAAATAAAATAAAATAAAAGGACTACCACCAGGGGACTAGACTAATATTTTATTGTAGTACTAATTTGACTCGTGTGCACAGCAAACGTACCCTGAAGCAGCACATTCTTGAGAAATTGCATGACTCCTTGCATGGAAGAAATTGCTCACTGCATCGTTATGAAGAGGCCCTTTGGAACAGATTCTGCTGTAAATTCTTACACTCCAAAATAACAATAGATAAGTCAGAATTTTCTCCTGCAAGCTTCCTCACAGCAGGGCCCTGGTTACCATGGCTTCTCCTTTGCATAGAACCAATCCTTAAATGTTTTGAGTATTGCTTGAACAGTTCCACATGTACTTTCATCTTGGTGCTCTCAGCAATGTGACAAGAGGCAGTCATTCCCCCATTTATTTAAACAGAGAGAATACATTGGAGTAGAAGGCTCCCCAATCTTTTAAGAAATGCTTTTGCCCTATATAGCAAGTAAATTGCTTTTGAGTCTAATTAGCACATTATCAATTTGTGCTGTGAAATTCACAACCAAATAGAAATTAGGCAAGGTAGCAAGATATGAAAAAAAAAAAGTCCTATGTAAATTTAATAGCTAGCATGTGATTGACATTGTGTTAAGTATTATAAAATAGCTTTATCAGCATAACGTCAAACCCAATGATGCTAATTTCTCTTCAAACAGTGGAAAACTGAAAAATGGCAGGGTGAAATGACTCGGGTCATAGAACATGAAGCAAATAAAAGATTTGAAGCCTGAGTTGATTCCGCTTTGAGCCTAGCCTTTTGATTGCTGCTCTTTGAATTTGGAAGTGAGCTCAGTCAGATATATGCTAATGCCGAGATGGGACCACTCATCACCAGATGCCTGCCTGCCTGCAATTTTCTCTTGAGCTGTATGGAGGGCCCTTATTGTTTTAGGATCCAAACTCTGTTTCAGAAGTAATATGACTGAAGAGGTAGGCCAGTGGGTAAGCTACAGGACCCTGAAAAAGCTATGCAGTTTCTCTCAGTTGTCCTGTCTCTACATTATTAAATTTATATATTATTTTCTTAGTTGGGGAAGAATATGAAATGAAAAATGCCATTAGCAAAACTGTTAAGATATTTAGCATAGTGCTTGTAATGAAGGAGTCTGTGCCTTCTGCACAAAGCATTGAGCTTGAGGTACTTACTGCTAAGTCACTCATCCATGACTAGCACCTCGGTCTGTATTGTTGAATTCATTATTGAAAACATGGGCAGGAGACCAGCAGCACTGGCCATATCTGTGCTACCTATTCTATAAAGCTTTTGAGTTGTATATAATTATAGTTTGCAGTAAAGATGTACTGGACAGGAACCTGCATTTCAACAATATCCTCAGGTGGATATTTTTATGAATGAAAGAGTTTAAAGAGCACCATGTATTAAGCTATTGTATCAGTTTACTTTTATAATGGGTAGATTGTCTTACATGCTCCCTTTCTATTTATTTCTATGTTTAGAGAGATTACCTCTTATACAAAATGCTAAAGCTCTTAAGCCCTTCAGGATCTAGATTTGCCCCCCATATATTGGAATATATGTGTATGCCTAATGAGGTATTGTAGAGATGAGACCCAAGTCTAAACATGGACATGGAATTCACTTTAGTTTTCTATATGCTACTTAAACACAAATCCAGAAAGTCTTCTTATGAACTGTTTTTATGACTTTGTGCATAAAACAACATCTGTGCGTATTCACCCCACATAAGGAACAGTATTACCATTGACTGCCCGTCTGGGCAATCTCTCGTGTTTTTGAAGCCAGTGTGATTTGTGAATGTAAATTTACACACAGTCGATAAACAATCAGTTTCTTACACTTATTCACACATAAGTACTTCATGGCAAAAAAATCACAAAACACACTGATACTATACAGTTACATGTTCAGGCTACAAGAGCCACGTGCAGGGCGTCAGCAGAATGGCTGTGTGAACAGAGATGCTTCAGCAACTGCAGATAGCAGTAGGCATGGATTCCACCTGGGAGGTCCTGCCATGCTTACAAGGTTACTGCAGTTCTATTTTATTCATTTTTTTAGGTGAGAAAACACATCAGAAGCAACTGAGAGGACCAAGAAGCAGCTCCTTTAGGGTTTCTACTGCTGTGAATAAAATATGATCAAAATCAACTCAAGGAGGAAAGTGTTTATTTAATCTTATTCTTCCAGGAAACAGAGACCCATCACCAAGGGAAGTCAAGGCAGAAACTCAACACAGGAACTGGGAATCAGACACTCAAGCAGAGTCCATGCAGAAATGCTCCTTACTGGTTTGCTCTACAGGGCTTGCTCAGCCAGCTTTCACGTACCACACAGGCCCACCACTATGCACAGTGGTCTTGGCCCACAAATGCCAATCATTAATTAGGAAAATGCCACACAACATTATCTACAGGACAATCTGTTGGAGACAATTCTTCAACTGGTGTTCCTGGTTCCTAGATGATTCTAGCTTGCATCAAGTTGACAACAGAAACAAAACAGCAACACCACCACCAACAACAAACTAACCAGCACACATGTGCTTTGTTGCCTTAGCACATCTCGGCATAGTTATTCTGTTCTTGGCTTTGTAAAGTCCTGTTTGGGCTGTCTCATCTGCTTTAGTCAGTGTATTTCTGGGGACAATGCCAAGACAGTGGTGTGTAATAGCGACTTTCTTTGGCATCAGATTTCCATGAAGGATGACCTCAGGCAACTCATCAACAGATTCATCTGTTGCTTTGTGACTAACTGCGTCATCACCAAAAGCCTTATAAGTTTAATGCTGTGTCTTTTCTTAAATTTCTGCGTCCATCCTGCTAATTATTCATAGCTCCCTTCATAGTGATAGACCTTTGGTTGTATTCCTTTTAATACAAGTGTATTCATTGTCACTCTGATAGACCCAGTCTCTCAATCAAGACATAGTTATTATTTTTAACGGTAGCCAGTATTTTCGATTTCTCTTTATCTCCTATCGTCTTGAGCATTAAACGACAATGTATCTTTTCATTTCTTCAGGTGACACTTGATGGTCATTTATACATCACACTCTTTTATAAAATGCTTCACACATCACTGCTGAGACTACGAAATGACTTCAAAATTATTTTCAACACTGTATTTATACCGCAGACCATAACATAAGTCAACACATTCAATGACTAATGCACACAGCTCTTGGCTCAGTGTGGGGCTGCTTGTGGAACCGGCTTTTGGTGTCTGTTCGGAGCATATTTGATGCTATTACCTTCTCATGTGTGGATGAATATAGATATGAGCCAAAAGTGTAGTCCAACTTAAGAAGCCTCTTGTTTTCTCTTGAAAACGCTGAACAAATTGCATGCAATCATATGTGTGGGCACACGTGTGTCATGGTGTACATGTGGAGATCAGAGGACATGTTTTGGATGCTGGTTCTCTCTTACTATGTAAGGTGATTTGTTCCAAAAGGTCGGGTGTAGGATATACCACTTATGTCACTTTTTTGGCACTCAAAGTTAGGATTTCAGGTGTTGGGCTTTCTGACTAGAAATGCTTAATCTGATCTCTGTCTGTCTCTGTCTCTGTCTCTCTCTCTGCCTGTGTCTGTCTCTGTCTCTGTCTGTCTGTCTGTCTCTACCTCTGTCTGTCTGCCTGTCTGTCTGTCTCTCTCTGTCTCTGTCTCTCTCTCTCTCTCTGTCTTCTAGCATGTGCGCGTGCGCACACAGACACACAGACACACAGACACACACACAGATACAGACACACAATGGCATTAGCACCTGGCAGCACGACACTTTGGAAATTGTTAGCAAAGAAAGGAAGTTTCCTTTGATAGAACTTGAAATGCTAAAGGATAACTAAGCACCACGGAGAAGAGAGACGGCTAAGCAACGATCCCACTAGGAAAAGGAACAAGCAGGAGCACTGCAGGCTAACTGGGGTCCATCTCAGTCTCACGAGTTTAAGACTAGCTTTTATGAAACTGAAAACACATTTCCAGTAGGGAGATTCTGGGAATGGGTTATCAACTGACTAGTTGAGTAAATAATTCTTGAAGCACCTGGTGAAGACGGTTTGCTGGAAGCTTCAGCAGTCCCTCTAAAATTACTCAGTTTATAAACTTCCTCCCAAGTCTCAACCGGCTAGTGGAATTCAGAACTCTTGCAATGAGCCTTGCTCATTAAAGTGGCTTACTGGGTATTATAATCAAACAGAACTGTGTGTGGTTTTGCTTTTCTATCCTAAGGTATAATAAGGCTTGAAGTTTGCTCATTAGATGTGGTGGTTCATTTGGTAGGGTTTTTTTTCTTCTTTGGGTTCTAATTCATAATCTTTCATCCCAGAGGCTCTAATATGATTTTATATGAGGTGGGTCCAAAAGTTTTTACGTAAGCACTCTCAAATGAGTAGATCTTAGTCTCATACTGCAAGGAAGACTGAAGTTTTTTTTTTTTTTTTTTTTTTTAGTGTTTAATAAAGGAGAGGTAAGGAAGCTATTTTGCTAATCTGGGGAAATCAACCTTCCTTAGATAAGAGAATTGTCTATGACATCTTTCTTGACTTGTTGACTTGCACGTTTGCATTTACTTTTGAATTGTGTGGAATTTTAGGATTTCTTTTTCATCATGTCTGTATTTTGTTCATGGTATGGGCTTTTAGGTTGTGTTGTGTTGTGTTGACTGGGGTGCTTTTCTTTCTAGTATACTAGAATTCTATCTGGATGCCTCACAGACTTGTGAGAGGAAACCTGTATAACTTTGTGATGGGGGGACTTGTTTTCGACCCGTACTTTTCTGCTGAGGAAAGCAGCTCTATGTTCCTGTGGTCTGAGCACGATGGTGACATATCCACCCCCCGAAGAAAAAGATGTATAGGCTGACCCTTCAAAAAGATCTAGCACAGAGTCACACAGTTGTTAAGTAGACACAAGGACACCTTGTTTGCTTTTTGGTTTGTTTTCTTTCTAGTATTTTAGTTTGTCATGTCTATTCTAAGATATGAGAGATAAGAAGTTTTATCTGAATAATAACACAAGGAAAAATTTGAAGACTACTATCCTGAATTAATTTCACCCTTGAATATGGAATGGCTTATCTTCCTTTTAATTATTTTGAACGTTGACTACTTTACTAAAAGGTAACCTACTTTGTGTCTGTCTTTAGCTGTGCAGGGTTTTTGTTCGTTTGGAGCCACAAAATTCTTATCTACAAAATAATGCAATCTACAAGATATACAAAAATATTACAAAAAATAATCTACAAGATAACAATGATAATATATACTTGCTAAAATTATTATAGTAAGTGATGAATTAACTTTTAAGAAATTTCTCCAAAAATGCTTGACATACAGTAAGGGCTATGAATTTGCCAAGAAATAAAGTAGAGATAATATTTATAGAAGATAAGGTTAATACTTTAAAACAAAAGTCCTAATGGACTTTTGGTTAGGATGAAATAAGATATAAAAACATGGACCTCTTACCAAAGTGTCGGCATTTTGTTTGTAGAACTATTCCCTTTTTATTGTTTTGTTTCATTTTGTTGAAGCAGTGTCTCATGTATCCCAGGCTGTTATCAAAGTCACTATGTGGCTGAGGATGGCGTTGAACTTCTGATGACCCTGCCTCTACCTGTGAAGTATGAGCCTGGGGCTTATTGCATGTTAGGCAAGCACTCTGTCAAATGACCAATGCCCAAGTAGGATGCTTTTAGGAATTTTTTTAGTGATATTTTTTATGGATTAATTTTTGTTTGACTATTTTACACATGCATGTACTGTCCTCGGATTACTCCCTACCTTGTATTATCTGCTGACGACCCTTACCAACAGCCCCCACCTCAGTTCCCAGCAGTCCCTTTCCCAGGTTCATTAACTGGTTCTGTTTTATCTAACTAGGACCATTTGCATGACTATTGGGTTGGAGGTATCCTCTGAAGCCTGATAGCCTCTTTGGTGGCCATGCAGTGGGTTCACTACTCCTCAGTGAGGGGTAGGGCCCCGTGAGTTCCTTTTCCAGCCATGCCTGACTATTGGTGAACTCATTCTTTGAAGACCAACTGTATGATTATACAGATGTGATGAGTTCACAATTGCAGTAGCTCTGTTTTTTGTTTTTTTTCTGAAAAATGATGTTTCACAGCCTTTCTCTCTATTTTTGTCTAAGACTTTTTGGAGTGTCATAAGGTTTATTGCTTTTCTCTAACATAAAGTTCACTATGAGAATATTGGATATTTTATTCATTTTCACCCTGAGAATAGAACAGAGAATCTGCCAGAAAGTTGGCATCTGATAAATGTTGTTTTAATTAATGATCATTTAATTCATTTGTTCTCTGCAATTTTCCTGGAATTCTCAGTGTGGTCAAACTCCCTCTATTCCGGGGAGGATTCTGACATAATTTCTGGGAGGGACAGTTACTTCCAGAAACCTTACCAATGTGTTATGCATCCTTGAGTTACATACACTGGGATTTTTTTAAAGTGAGGCAATGACTTCAGTATTCTTGATTCTCATGTTATGAAGAAGCACTTCAAATTATCATTAAGAATTTTGGACAATTGCCATGAGTCTTTAACTATTTTTTCCATGAAAAGAAGGGTTCTTTAAAAAAGATACTTCTAAGAAAGTTTAATATATATAATATACATTATGTGATACATTGAATATAGAATATAATTATTATAATATATAATGTATAATATATAATATATTGCACATATAATATAGTATATATACAAATACTTATTGAACAATTTGGAAAATAAGTCTTTTATTCATATTGAAACTATCTTTCAAAGTTGTAGACACGCTTTTTTTCCCCCAAAACAGGGTTCTCTGTGTAGCCTTGGCTGTCTTGGAATTTATTCTCTTTTCCAGGTTGGCCTTGACTCACAGAGCTCCACCTGCCTCTGCCTCCTAAGTGTTGGAATTAAAGGTGTGCACTACCGCTGGCCAGCTTGGATGTGCATTTTAAAAATATTATTATTGTTTAAAACATTTCATGATAGTTTAAGTTTTTTATGGAAATATATATGTTAATATTTGCATCTTCAATGAGTTTTAGTATAGTTATTTTTTTTTTTTAACAATTAAACTTTATTATACAACCTAACTAGCTTACACAAGAGGGAAAAAAGGTTAAAGGGAAAAAAGAGTGAACCTTCCGGTATCCGTTCCACAGGATGAGTCCCTAGGTGTCTCTGATAGGTCCAACCTGTTCGCTTATCCACTTGCTCTCAAGCCCGGTCTGAACCTAGTATAGTTATTTTTATTATCTCTATTAACCTCTTTAGGATGCTCCCATAGTCCCCATTCCTCTATATTCTGATGTCATGTGCTTTTGATCTCATTCTAATGTTCCTCAGGCTTTTCTAGGACTGTCTTTTGGAATCATGCTGCCCTGCCTTCTGTATTTTCATCAAGAGTTTTATTACAGTTTGCTACCAGAGACCGCACTCAAATTCTTCTTGATTACTTCTGGCCAGTAGCCAGGAGCAAAGAACAAAATTAGCACAGCAGTCACTTCTGCATAATCTACTACCCTTGAAATTACAGTAGCGATTTCTCCAGTACTGGAGAAGCGATTATGTCAATAGTGTATGAGAGCAATGGGAGGCAAATGGAGAGAGCACAAGGACAGATTTGGCAGGAATTTGTGAATGACAGTATAGCCAGGTGAGCGAGTAAGGAAAAGATATATCAGGAAAAGCTTGAGAGACAGCAGAGACTGTGTGGGACTTAATAAATTTAACCATGGGAAGACTTTTCTGAGTCTTTCAGCTTTCTTTGAGTGTGTGCATTTTGATGAAATTATCTCAAAAACTTTACCTTTTTTCTTGAATGGTAGTCTTCTTTTCCTCCCTTTTCCCCGCTTGTGTTAGGGTCTCACTGTTTTGCCCTAGCTGATCTAGAACTCATTATATAGACTGTATCAAACTCACAGAGATACTCCTGCTTCTGCGTCCTGAGGGCTAAAATGAAAGGCATTGGCATGATTTTCTTCCTATGTATCTACAGTGTAACGCTAGCAAGGTACACATATTGTGACACGTTTCACTAGGAGACTTCAAGAATCTAGTGGGTTATATTTCTTTTAGTGATTAGATGGTATTATGGGTACCACGGGGTACCCCTTGTTATGACAAAATGCATGTCAAAGGCCACTGAAGAAAGAAAGGTTTCCTTTTGGCTCATTGTTTGAGGACCCAGTTCATCAAGGGAGCGCGTCATAACATCAAGAGTAGAAAGCAGTTGGGCACATTGCACCAACAGTCAGAAAGCAGAGTGAAATGAATACTGTTTTTCAGGTCACTTTTTTTTAAAATTCAGTTGAGGATCCTAGCCTAGGGAACCCTATTGCTCATTCTCAAGTTGGGTCTCTTTGCTCTGAATATTTCTGGACACCCAGAAGTATTTTCAGGGTGATCCTAAATCCCATTGAGGTGGCTACAGAGATTAACGATGACACGCTCGAAATCACACTTTTCTCTCAGTGCCTGCGTGGTGGGTTAAATGAAAATGTCTCCCACAGGTTCCTAGCGAGCAGCACTATTTGAAAAGATTGGGTCTTGTGGTCTTGTTGGAGTAAGTATGGCCTTGTTGGACTTGTTGGTGGAAGTGTATCACTGGCATTGGGCTTTAAGGTTTCAGAAGGCTAAGGCAGGCCCAGTGTCTCTCTATCTCTTCCTGATGCCTGCTGAGCCAGATATAGAACTGTTGGTTCCTTCTCCATTACCATGTCTGCCTGAGTTGCTTCTATGCTTCCCACCATGACGATAGGTGACTGGACCTCTGAAACTGTAAGCCAGCTCCAATGAAATGTCTTAATTTATAAGGGTTGCCATGTGTCTTAGTTTTGGTTTCTATTGGTGTGAAAACCATAGACCGTGACCACAGCTATGCTTATAAAAAGAAAGCATTTAATTGAGAGCGGATTGTAGTTTTAGAGGTTTAGTCCCTTTTCATCATGAAGGGAAACATGGTGGTGGCAGGTAGACATGGTGCTGGAGAAGAAGCTGAGAGACCTACATTTGGATTGGTAGGCAGCAGGAAGAGAGACAGACACTGGGTCTGATAACTTGAGCATTTGAAACCTCAAAGTCAATCCCCTCTGACTTCTCCAACAAGGCCACACCTCCTATGGCTGCCACTTCCTGGTGAACTAGCATTCAAATCTGTGAGCCAATGGGGGACACTCCTATTCGAACTCCCAAACTCTAGTAATGGTGTCTCTTCATAGCAATAGAACACTGATTGAGACAGCCTGAACTAGTTCGATAAGACTAAAGTTACAAGGTAACATAAAATAATTGCCTTAATCAACAGAAATATATTATCATTCTTTTATGGAGATCCATGGTTCTACAATACTTACTTTTCAGTTTCTGTGAAAAGTTCACTCCATGTCTCTCTTCTAGCCTGTGTTGGTTTACTGGCAATCATTAGCATCCTTTGGCTTGTAGAAGTATTGCTCTGATCTTACTTTTCTTTTGGCACCCCCTTCACCATGGGTGTCATTGTGTCTGTGTCCAAATTTTTATTTTCTAAACAGATGCCATCCATATTTGATTACTGGCCCACACTTCTTTACTCAGATACCTTTGTATCTAATTACATCTAGAATGATCTTATTTACAAATATGTCATATTCTAAGATATTTGGAGTTAGAGTTTTAATACATGAGGAAGGCATGCACAATTTAATTCATAACAATTCATAATTTCTTATTACTGGACAACTGTTACCTAGGTTGAATATTCTTTCTGGGAATAATTGGTCTTTGTGATGAGTAAAACCCATGTATGTAAAGATTTTTAATTAATGAAGTTCATTCATTGTCTTAGATGTGTAAATAGACTCTCATGGGTATTTCACATGGAAAAACCTATCATCACAAGAGAGAAGGGTTGCAGGCTACCCTGGTGATGGCTAAAGAGGATAAAGTTGAGTGAGTGGGTCAAATGTATCTCTTTCACATGTCAGTGTCAAAATTGCAGAGCCCTTCCTTTTCCAAGGTAGATTTAAGTTACCTGAAGGATGAAATGGTCTTTTAAATCAACCCCTTCTATCTGGTTCAGAAAACCTCTTAAAATCCCTATTTACCCTGTTTCCTATAGATTAAAGGGAACCCTTCATGGGGCATATCCAATCGTTTGATATGAATCCAACAAAAGAGACTCCATCTAATCTTCTCCATAGCGTATCACTTAGTCCTTAAGGAGAACACACTAGGAGAGGCCATTCCACTACTCTGGCTACTTCTAGAATGCGTTTGCCAGTACTGTGAGAATATTTACTGGAACCAAGGTTACCCATCACACACCACTCTCTCCTTGTCACATGTGTCCCTCACACACACTGACTGGGTTGTAGTTGCATATCTTCATTATACTCCTTGAGGAGTCTGACACTATTGAATTGTACTTGAAATAAAAATTGTTTTTTTTTTTTAATGACTTCTCTGTTAGTATTTGCAGGGAATCATAAAGAAAGTGTGAAACTGACCCAAGAATAATAATTAGAGAAAAGCTACAGGGTTAATTAGTACAAAATTTAAGAAGCACAAAAATAATATTAGTAGGAAGTTTGATTTTTTTTTAATAAGCCTCATGTAATTTATACTTCATATACTGTTTGGAAAATACATTTTGTAAGATATTTTTTCTTCTATCCAATAAACTAATACAGCAATGAAAGAAATGTATAATTTTTATTAGGGAAAGAGTTCCATTGCCGAATAATGAGGCTGTATATATGGGTCCCATGATTGAAAAACAGTTTAGAATGTATTTTTGTAAAACTATAACTATGCATTTTTATGAAAGGGAAGATGAAGATGGAGATAAAGTATGTTTTTCTTTATTTGGAGCATATTCTAGATGTTTTTCTTCCAAAAATAAGAATTAAAGATAATAGAAATTTAAGTAATAAATTGTTCCTTCCCACTGAAAAAATGAATTGTGAAAAAAAAAAAAACTTGTTTGGTTTCTGTTGTCATGACATGATGACTCAAGAGAAGCAAATGAATCCTCACATGCACATGTATGCACGTGCACACACACACACACACACACACACACACACACACACACACACACTTGCAGCTATCTTTCTCCTCAGATCTCAACATTTTTGTAGAGAGGAAGGGATTCACTAAGGATTCTTTTGCTGCCCTTATTTCTCCACCTCACTGCACTTATTCAGGGCCTCGTGATTAGTTTTGCTAGTGGTCGTGGGTGGAAACGATGTGCAGTCTTACTGCAGCATGCACAGTGTTTGTTAGTTCAGCATAACTGCCTTTCCCAGTTAAAACAAAGATTTTGTAAAATGTGCTTTACACTCCACGTCTTAGTGAGAAAAGGGTCTAAAGGAGGATTCTAACTGTGTGGACGCAGTGGTGGATCACCTTTCTCCCTGGAGAAGAAGCTGACACACCTTTCTACCTTCTGTACGTTTTTAGAAGACAGACGGACTGGCCATTTTTGTAGATCAAAGTAGCCACTTTAGTGGCATTCTAGAGGTAGGTAGGTAGGTACTGATATCTTTCCACTTAGGGAACAATCAGGACTACATAGAGCATTGATTAATATTTTGTATAATTTAAATATATTTTAAATTTCCAATCCAAATGTCTAAACATGAATTGTTTGGTTTTCTTTTTTGCTTAGCTTTGCTTCATTAGCAAATTATTCAATGCCAGCAGAGGAAAATGTACCATCAAACCAATTAAGTTAAACTTACTTGAATATTCAATTCATAATATTTAAAATGAAAATTTGACTGTAATCAGGACCACAGAAGCTGTCTTTAATAAGCACAATGGCCTGAATAGATCACATATAAGGAAGAAATTAGCCTTAACTCACATTGCCCTGGGAGGATATGTTTTCTGTGAAGTCATATCCTGAGTTGGCAGCTTTTACGTATTCTGTAATTAAGGGTATACAGACAGTGCAGTTTCCATTGCTGCAAACAGTTCATTATGGAGTCCCATCAGCTTTTCCTTCCACCATCTGAGTCCCAATTAAAATGAAAGCAGCTACTGGTTCTGAGTATCCATTTTGTATTGTACTCCAGCCCTGATTCCTTAATTTTGTTTAGGCCAAACCAACTGGAATCATTTTAAGTATTAAATAGACATTTCCCTTTTTGTATTCAGCAACACTTGTAAGTTTTCGTCTCTGTCTTCTAAAACAGATTTCATTTCTAACTCCCCCCTCCCAGTGTGTGTGTTGGTATGTGCATATGAGTGTCCTGAGAGGTCACAATATCAGATATGAGTGGAGCTAGACTTACAGGGTGTTCTGAGCCACCCAACCTGGAAGCTGTGAACTGAACTCAGAGACTCTGTAAGAGAAGTAGGAGCCGGTTAGCTCTGAGCCCTTTCTCCAGCCCTCCAGCCCTCGCTCCAATTCTGTGGCAGGTTGTGGCAAATGTATTCAATCTTTTAGAAACCCTTAGTGAAAACTATTAGTATGGGAACATAAATGACATTAAGTAGCATAATCTCCATGATTTTGGACGAACTCTTGATTGAAAGACAAATATCCCGTAAGGATATTCGCTTTAGATTTACAGATCTACTTCTATGTATTTCTAGGATAGCTATACTGAGGTAAGCTTGCATTTCTTAGCACAGGAAATGTTGAGAGGGGAAAGCTGCTAGCTCTATGCATCTAAAAGATTGAATAGATATATACACACACTAAAGTACTTTTGAAAAATACAGATTTTTTTTTTTTTTGTCTCCTTGGTTATTTCCTTCTACCTCCCAGTTTCAAAAATCTTATAGTCTGCTTACTTTCTGACGACTATGGCAGGCACTAAATGATAGTGAATAAATCAAATATTCCCGTCACCATAGTGCTTGAAACAGTCATGGAGACAGGGATTAATGAGGTAATCACACAAGCAATGGGAAATTATATTTGTGATAACACAAAATGGATGATATTAAGAGCCCTAGCATCATGTTATCAAGGGATGAGACTTAGTTTTCAAATCAGGCAGAGTTTCCTAGAGCTAGTGATGACAGATGAAATATGAAGATTAGCTTTTAGCAAGTGACATGGGGAGGAGGAATGTTCTGGGCAGAGAAAACAGTTTATGTTAAGGGCTTGAGCTCTGACAATTCCCAGCTCTGGAGTTTGACTTGAGTCTTTTAAAGTACCGTCTGCATTTTTAAAAACTAAATGTATCTTGAATACAGGGCAGACAATTATACTGTTTTGATGCCAATGTTTAGTATATTGTATAATTTCTGGGACTGTTTCTATTCATTTATTTTTTTCTTTCTTTCATGATGGATCCTATTTTTCTGCTACATTCTATATCTGGAAGGGCGTGTGTGTGTGTGTGTGTGTGTGTGTGTGTGTGTGTGTGTGTGTGCGTGCGCGCGCGCGTGTGTATTTGGGAGGAGGTGCAAATATGTGCCCATTTGTTTGGAAGCCAAAGAAAAACATAAGGTGTATTTCCTCAAGCAGTACTCCCTGTCTCTTTTCTTTTGAGACAGAGTCTTTCACTGGCCTGAAACTCACCAAGCAAGGTGAGCCAACAAGTCCCAGGGACATGCTTGTTTATAGGTGTCTGTGTTTGGATTTCAAGATGTCACCATACCTGGTCTTTAAAAAATTTTTAGTGTGGCTTCTAGAAATTGAGCCCTTTCTCTGTTCTTGCAAGCACTTCACCTACTAAGGTATCATCTTAGCCCACTTTGGGAAGGTTTTGTTTTGTCTTTAATTTTGGAAAATGTGAATCTTTTCTTGCTGGAAGGTGGATATTTTTGTACCTTAACATCTTTTCTTGAATGTGATTAAATTATTTAGAACAAGTTTGATTTCACCTTTTGCATAAGATCTGTCAGGAAAAGAGTAGGGAGATGGCTCAATCAGGAAACTGCTTGGTGTAAGCATGGAAACCAAAGTTCTGAGAGCACACGTAAAAGTCTTGGTGTGGTGGTGTATGTCTATAGTCCTAATGCAGGGGAGGCAAGGATAGCAAGACCTTAAGGGCTTTCTGGTCAACCAGCCTCAAAGAATCATCAAGTTCCAGGTTCAGTGAGAGACCTTGAGTGATTTGGAGAGCGATGGAGGAAGACACCTGTTGCTGACAGCTAGCCTGCACACACACACACACTCATAGGCAAACACGCCCATACACATAGTACAAATACATGGACATGTGCACACGCCCATGCATGCATCTCCACACATACACACAGATTTGTTTGGCAGGACTCCAGCTTTTCTGTAACTTGTGATCAATACATGAACTCTTCTTAGCTCTGGGGAACCTCACAATTATTTCACTTGCTGTTTGGGGTGTTTCCTTTCCTCACATACCTGTGTAGTTTGATCCGCAGCTGGAAGATCAAGAGGACAGTGCTGACCTCTGGAGTCCTCCATTGTGCACAGCTCTCTGATCTTCAGTACACTGCAGAGTGAGTGACAGCTGCCTGGACCTCCTTGAACTCCTAGTTTCATGTCCTCAAACACACAAAACAACACAATTCTACTCATTGTTCCCTTTTATCCCAAGGGTTTTGTGTGTGTGTGTGTGTGTGTGTGTGTGTGTGTGTGTGTGTGTGTGTGTGCACGCGTGCGCGCTACTAGAAAAACATTAATACTTGTAAATGGATAATTTAAAAAGGATAGACATTGATTTGTACACAGTTCTGGAAGCTGGGCAATTCAAACGCGGGTGCTGCAGGTTGTCTTGGCCATCTGGGGAGGGCTGCTGTCTGCTTTGGAGATGGTGTGACATGGCTGCAGTCTCCTGGTAGGGAGGATGCCGTACTGCCACAAGCCTGAGCAAAGGCATGAGGGTTAGCTAACTGAATGCTGGCTGAAACCTCCTTTGTAATGGCTTTAAAGTTCTCCATGAGCAAAGAATTCTCCTGGCCTAATCATCTAATAAAAGCCCAGCTTTATGTTTTAATGCATGAACTTTGGAGTATCCACATTTAAGGTGGGTCTCTCTCTGTACTGAAGTCCAGGAAGCCATTTAGGTAGAAGGTTGGTTCTGTTACGGGACACACTTTGTTTCCCTATTCTCACGTTTCACAGTCTGGTCCTGTAAACCATCCTTTTATGTCTTGGCTACTTTTGTGATTGTTTCAGATGGTAGGGCACTTGAGTTCTTAATTTTGCACCCTTGAAAGAAATAGAATTGGAATGATCTGGATAAAATTTCCGCGTGGCTAGAATTACTTGCTGTCTGTTAAGACTACAGAACTAGAATGGGGATAGGACATTAGAAAATTAGAGTGTACTTGTCCTTTTATGTATCGAATGCTTACATGTTGGCGTGGGGCACTCATCTACTTGGGGTGGAACAAGATATACAAAGGACATAGGTGTTTTCATCTGATAGACTTAGGGTTTGAAGATAGTGCTAAAGGACCAGGGGAAGTGGGGACTGGTCATAGACTAAGGAGTAGTCAAGGTGTGCTGATTGAGTGTGGTAAAGGCCACAAGAGAAAGAGTAAAGGAGGGCAGTAGGCAGTTTACCTGGCTAAGAGGATCCTGAACAATCACTTTATGGCCCTAGCAAGCCAGTACTCAAACTACTCAAAATATTCACAACACCCTACTTCTCATTCCTTTCATGTGTTGTTTCTAGTTCCCTAATGCACTGGACGCTACCAAGGAGGACAGTTACAGAAGACAGCACTTATTTCAGTCTTAACAAACTCTTCCATACAATTTGAGTTACTTATTGTTTAATATTTTGTTATTATTTTTCTCTCTGATATCTCTAGAATGAGGTCTTTCAAGTACAACCAGAACAGTTAGTAGACAATAAGAAAAGCTCTTTCATTCACTCTTGTTCTTCTGCCTTTTCCTCTAGGTTCTTAAATTTTTAATTAAAATATAATTATATCACTTCCTACTTCTCTGTCCTCTTTTCATTCCCTCCCAAGTGTTTTCCCTCTAATCCTTCAAATGTCCCCTCTCCTACTACCCCCTTCCACATTCAAGGCCTTTGTTACTGTTACATATGTGTATAAATACAAAACTATGTTACTTCTGGAGTTCTTTTAGTGTTGTATATATATATATGTAATTTTAGGGCTAACCACTTGATTTTGGATGACCAATCATACAGCTTATCCCCAGGGAAGACTAATTCTTCTCTCAGCAGTTGCGAATTGCTGATTTTTTTTTCTTTCTTTTTTTGTCTAAGGGTGGGGCCCTGTGAGACTTCTCCCTTCCATGTTAGCATATCTTTTGGTGATGTCATTGCTCAGGTCATGTTTAGGCAGCTGCAATGCTGAGATCTCATGGGTCTAACTTCTCTGTCAATACCAGGCAGCACAATCTTACAGCAGACTTCCCGCTGCTTTGTTTCTTGCAATCTTTCTTTCTGCTCTTTCACTATTTTCTCTGAGTCATCTGTAGATATCTGTTGGTGGTTTTTGTTTGTGTGTGTGTGTGTGTGTGTGTGTGTGTGTGTGTGTGTGTGTGTGTGTGTGTTTTACTGGTCTCCCTTGGAAAAGGAAGCTTATTTGGTGAGGTGAGACTTATACTTATCGATGACCATAAAGATAAATATTGTGGTTTTTTTTTTATCAGTATGGCCAAATTATGTTTATTATTAGGACTATAATTATTATTCCAATAGTATTTTCTAACGCACTAGCAATAAATCAAGACACAGACACCTATTATATTCTAAAATAGCCTTAGTTAACTTGGAGCAGGGCAGATACTAATCCCCTAAACTACTTCCCATAGTGGGGCAGGTATGGGATTCCATGCCATCTGCTTCTAATAATTTCTATCATGAAACCTCCCATCCATAATCTCAAATAGTTGCTAATTATCATCATCTGGTCCAAGTCTCCATCCACATCGACCATGTGCTTCTTCTCTACCTAACCCATGATGGTGGCGCAGCCTTCTCCTCACCTCTCCTCAGGTCTTCTTTCTCTCAAGATTCTCTCTCTCTCCCTAGCCCTGGAACCTTAGCCATGCCTATCCCATTTGCCCTACCCAGGTGTGATGGCCTTTTATTGGTCAAATAGGTTAGGCTCTTAGGCAAGTGCAGGTGGGGCAGAGATAGCAAGCAGTAATTAGCATTAAAATACATCAGACCAACTTCCAACAGAAAAATATTAAGTATGTAGTTCAGATGCCAGGTGGCGGCAGCGGCACACAACTTTAATTCCAGCACTCAGGAGGCAGAGGCAGGTGGATGAAACCAACCAATCAACCAACCAACAACCTCTGTCCCCCACAACAACAAAACAATGTAGTTTGTAATTATGCTGATCTAGTAAGTCTTCTCTAAGATCCATGAATGAAATTACTAGCCCTTGGTGGTTGCCGAGGTCTCTATTTTTGATTGAGTTTCCTCCTATTGCATGGACCTTAAATCCAATTAGGCAGCTGTTGGTAACTGCCAAGACATGATTGCTGTTATTGTACTGAGAGTGAGAGACCCAAATGAGAGGTCTCTATCAAATTCTCCCCTCAGAGCTTAGGGATTTCTGAGGAAAAGGAGGTGGAAAGAGTGTAAGAACCAGAGGATATGGAGGAAACGAAGAAAAGAAGGCCCTTGTGTCCAAATCTTCTGAGACCTGAGACTGTTATGAGCTGGGAATCTCTGCGTTCTGGGTTCCGGGAGAGAGTGAAGCATCAGAAATTTGTCTCGGCTTAGAATTGTGGTCTGAAGGCAGGGTGGTGATGGGTTAAGACTGGAATGAATGGAGATTGAGAATGAAATTTAGAAGAATGGAGTTTGATATAAAGGATTCCAGACTTGTTAGTTATGGAAGAGCCTTCCTCATACAGGGCACCAATTTTATATAAGAGACCAATTTTATATATGAGAATAAGATAATGATAGATACAAGGTACCAGATATTATGTTGTAGAGGAGTTTAATAAGTGAGCATGGGGGAGAAGGAAAGGGAGGAGGGGTACCTGAGAGAGAGAGAGAGAGAGAGAGAGAGAGAGAGAGAGAGAGAGAGAGAGGGAGAGAGAGAGAGAGAGAGGAGTAAGGAGAGTAGAGAGAGGGAGTAGAGGGAGGGTAGAGAGAGAATGGGGGATAGAGAGGAAGGAGAGAGAGAGGGAGAGAAGATAGTTTGTCTTTTTATATGGCCCTAGGCAAGGCCACGCTCCCATGGCAGGTAAACAATGACATCATGGGTAGGCAGACTGAAGCAGAATCTTATCAAACCCACCTTGGCATACCAAGTTGCAGAACTAGAGAACTAGATGCATCTCCTTCTATTGAGGCTAGATGAGGCAGCCCAGTTAGGGGGAAAGGATCCAAAGGCAGGAAATAGAGTCAGAGATCATCCCTGCCCCTGCTATTAGGAGTTCCACATGAATACCAAGCTGCATATCTATTACATATGTGTAGAGGGCATGCTTTCTAGTTGGTGGTTCAGTCTCTGTGGGCCCTATGGGCCTAGATTACTTAATTCTATAGGCTTTCTTGTGGTGTCCTTGATCCCTCTGACTCTTTAAATCCTTCCTCTCCTTCTTCCACATCATTCCCCAAGTTCTGCCTAATGTTTGGCTGAGTGTTTTTGCATCTGTTTCCATCAGCTGCTGGGTGAAGCCTCTCGGATGACAGTTGTGCTAGCCTTCTGTATGTAAGTATAGCAGACTATTATTAGTCGTGTCAGGGGTGGGCTATCTCATGCCATGGGATATAAGTTGGGACTGTCATTCCCTTAATTTCTGTTCCATTTTTATGTCTGGGTGAAATGTTCTGTAGATATCTGTTAGGTTCATTTGATTCATAACGTTGGTTAGTTTCATTATTTCTCTGTTTAGTTTCTGTCTCAATGTCCTGCTCACTGGTGAGTGTGGGGTGTTGAAATCTCCCACTATTAGTATGTAGGGTTCCTTGTGTGATTTAAGCTTTAATAATGTTTCTTCTACAAATATGGGTGCCCTTGTATTTGGGTCATGGGTGTTCAGAATTGAGATGCTGTCTTGGTGGATTTTTTCTTTGATGAGTATGAAGTGTCCTTCTCAATCTGTTTAATTGATTTTTGGTTGAAAGTCTACTTTATTAGATATTAGAATGGCTACTCCAGCTATCTTTTTAGGTCCAGTTGCTTGGGGAAAAAAACCTTTCCAGCTCTTCTCTCTGAGGGAATGTCTATCTTTGTTGCTGAGGTGTGTTTCTTGTATGCAGCAGAATGATGGATCCTGGTTTTGTATCCATTTTGTTAGCCTCCGTCTTTCTTATTGGGGAATTGAGTCCATTGTTGTTGAGTGATATTAATGACCAATAATTGTTAATTCCTGTTATTTGGATGTTGCTGGTGGTAAAGTGTGTGTGTGTGTGTGTGTGTGTGTGTGTGTGTGTGTGCGCGCGCGCGCGCGCGCGCGCGTGGGCGCATGCGCTTTAGCTGCATTAGGATATTCAGGGCTTGCTGGGTTCTGGTGGTCCCATATTACCCTGGCCCTTTTTGACTGTGTTCTTATGCTAATCTATAGGCATCTGGTTGTCCCCCGGCGCTGGCAGGCCTCCAGGAATGCAAGTGGAGTTGTGGGTTGGGAAATAGGACTCAGAGAAGCATGTACCACTTACTGCTGCTGAGAGTACTTTAGATGGGTTTGCATGGAGGGCTTTTGGGGGAGGGTCTCACTTGGGTGTTCCCGATTCCAGCAGAATGCAAGTCGAGCTGTGGGCTGAGAAATGGAGTACACAGGGGACAGCACACACACACACACACACAGCTCACTGCTTCTGCCCTTGTCCTGGGGGCCAGTTTCTCAGTCTTCATTTCAAAAATTGTTGGGCTTTCTTTCCTAACTCCAAGTCAAAATGTATTGGGGTTTTTTTTTTTAATGCTTTTATTTATTTGAGAATTTCAAATTTCGTCATATTTTCCCCTCCCCCAACTCCTCCCTGATCCTTCTCTATCATCACCTAACCCGCCAAACAAAATAGCAAATTCCAGAGGGCAGAAAAAAAAAAAAAGTCTAATTTTGGTTGGCCAACTATTCCTGAGCAGGAGGCATGTCACAGAGTGTGGTTGATATACCCAATGTCACTCCACTGGAAAAAAACTGATTTTCTCTTTCCCAGTAGCTATCAATTGAAAATAGCTTGGCTGGGGGTGGGATTTCATACCAACTTCCTCTTCTTCCGGGGTTTTGTCTTGTCTGAGCTTGTGCAGGCCTTGGGCATACTGTCACAGTCTCTGTAGGTATTTATGTGTATCAGTTTTGTGTCTGGAAGATGCTGTTTTACTGGAGTCATCTACCACTTCTCGTTCTTACAATCTTTCTGCCTTTTCTTCTTCATAGAGCTCTGAGCATTCAGAGGAGGGATACTTATTAAGCATTTTAAGCACAGGCAGCTGGTTGGAATCCCAGGATCTTTTTGGTATCTTGGAATTTAAAATATCATATTTGGCAAAACAAATGTGGGGTGAAAGCTTACACTTTTCAGTGACTTAATATAAATAATATTTAACATTTAATGACACTTAAAAACCATGACAAAATAAGATTTAAATATTTCACGTAATGTTTAGCATATGTAGAGTTTAGCAATATCTCCAGGTATCTAGTACTGAATTACCAATAAAATGATATCCAAAGAAATGCAAGCCTCAATTTTCATAGTGAAAAAGCCATTTTTTTTTTTTTTTTTTTTTTTTTTTTGAGACAGGGTTTCTCTCTGTAAACTTGGCTGTCCTGGACTGCATTTGTAGATCAGTCTGGCCTTGAACTCATAGAGATTTGCCTGACTCTTACAGGGATGTGCCACCATATCTGACATCAAGAAGCCATTTTAATAGCAAATTAATATTCTTTTAAAAGTCCATCAAATTTTCTCACTGAAAGAGCCACCTACACCAAGAAAATGAAAGCATTATAAAAAGCATTTAATATATTCAAGAACAGCAGGAAGGTAAACCAGGGGAAATTACAGTGTCTGAGAAAAGAGAGACTAACACACTGGGACCTGACTTTTATTTCTTGCAGGCTAAGAATCAAGAATTCTAACACAGATATCCATACCATTGCAAAGACTAGTTACACAGAGACTCTACTCCTTTTTCCCTAAAAGTAGGTCAACCAAGAATATTAATGTAGTTAGTGAGCCTTGTTAAATTTAAGACATGTCTAAAGCCTCAGACCCAGAAACAGTGTGGCAGGTATCCATAAGGTAATAAATAAGATTTAACTGGGGAGAGGGATGGGATGGTACAGGATGGTGTGTGTGTGTGTGTGTGTGTGTGTGTGTGTGTGTGTGTGTGTAAGAGAGCAAGAGAGACAGAGACAGAGATACTAACACTAAATATATTTGGAAAAGACACACAAAACCACACTATTTTGTGCTGGAGATATGGCTCAGTAGTTAAGCGCACTGCCTGCTCTTCCAAAGGTTCTGAGTTCAATTCCCAGCAACCACATGGTGGTTTACAACCATCTATAATGAGCTCTGATGCCCTCTTCTGCAGATAAAAATACTCATATACAATAAATAAATAAATCTTTAAAAAAAATTAAACACACTATTTTATAAGCTTCCTATATATGCATAGGTTGGAGTTACCCTATGCATAGGATAATGCTCCTCCCAGAAGCTACAGCTTGCAAATAAAAAGCCAAGTGACAGATTAATATACTTCCCCTCAAATTATTTGTTGGGGGTTTCCCAGAGAGGCCCCCAAACAGTACAAACTATTGCTGTTGCTCTTGGTTGCTACTCAGAACTTGATGGTGAAAGAGAACCCATTGCTAAAGACACCATCACACAGTTTAGTCACAAGAGATAAACAAACTAAGTTTGTATGAACCAGGAAGCTCCCTACTGAGTGTCTTTCATAGTACTGGAAGGTGCTGTGCACAATGCTAAGTAAAAAAAAACAAAACAAAACAACAACAAAAAAACCCAACTGTTTTGCCTGTCTGTGAACCTGTGAACCCTGTGTTCTACAGCAATGCTGGAAGCAGCAAGATATGCCCATGGGTACACATCATAAATTGCCCAGGAATCCCATCTAGAGGGAGAGACCAGGCAGAAGTCCTGATGCCAGTTAAGGAAAAGCTTACCTCCTCGTGAGAGATTTCTTTCCCTGGGTTCTAACTCATAATCAAGGCACTGAGTACATCTGTCCTGGCTTTTATTCTATCTTTTTTTGCAGCATTGTAACACCTGCTACTGGAAAGGCAGAAAGAAACAGATTCCCTCTCTGTGGTTTGGCCAAACCCGTCTAACTGTGTAAATCTACTATCTTTCACCAATTTGTATTTTCTAATTTCTTCTGGAACACAAGGAACCTAAGATAGCATGTTGATGTATTAAATGCCAGGTAACAGTTTGGCCTCTGCCAGCCAGGAGGAAACTCTTGGCTAAGTGATCTATGTGGCTTGCATGCAGGGCTATTCCCAGTTATCAGTACCCACTACCCTCTAACCCCAGTGCCTGGTTCCATGACTCTCAGGATTTAGTTGCTTACTAATCCGTATTGATTAATTGAAAAGGTGAAGTGTTTTTTGACTTTGACCCAGGTTTATTTGTGAAGTGTACTATAGTTCTTTGGTTTTATGATTTGGAAAGTTCCTGGTAAACTCTCTGGGTTCACATCTTGGTCCCTTTGTACTCCTGTCATCAGTCAATTTGTCAGGAAGTCTTTAAAGAAGCCTGGTGCATTCGAAATGCTTGTCCCTTGGCAGGATTGATTGAGATGAATGGCTCTTGTGTGTGGCAGGAACATTCAAATTATGTTTGGCACAATGCTCAGGTGGTTCGTGATTCTGTAGAGTATGACTTGACATTTGCCTTTCGATGTTTAGTTTAGCTCCGTGTTTGAGGGGTGTTAGCCGTTTGAACTCACACTGGGTCATGGGGCACTGCCAGCGGATATGAATGGATTCCTGCCAGTGTCTGAAGCCTGGATAGTAATGGCAGTACTGCTCATGGTATTGGAGATTTTAGTGCCATAACCTGTGCTATGGCAGTCCCCCAAAACTAGGCATGGACATCTACTCCCCAATATGCCAATTAAAGAGACAAGTGATAGTGAAAATAAGAGTAAGGAGATGTATTCAGTATGGCTACAGTGGGGGAATGAACTATAAAAAGGTATTCAGTGACGTAAGGTCTATCGTAGGAGTCTGACATGAAGTTTTTGGTTAAATAAGAAGGTAGAAAGTATAAGAACTAAGCAGTCCTGATCTATGCGTGGGACCACCCATCACTGACCCATCACAGTCTCAGCTTCAGCATATCTTGAGAAGTGGCCTGGCAAACTCTGAGAACTCGTGAACTCTCTTCCCATGTGACAGATCCCTCCTCTCGTTTGACACCAGGGCCTCAACCTCTGTGGTTGACCAGCAGATTTCTCAGGAAATTGTAATTCGCTGAGGTCTGTTGTTCCAGAGTTTAACACCCAAAGGGAGGGGCACAAGTTTGTCTCTTTAGGTGATCATCGTTCTGCCACAGTGGTTACCATGTCATGTGAAGAAGATTTAGAATCTAGCATTCTTAGGGAACTCGTCTGCTTACATTTGAATTCTAATATATTTTGAGATGATTTCTATTCTGAGTTTTGTCAGCATGGGTTATATCCATTCTATACCATCTTGATGGCCCTGAAGGAGGATTCTGGGTGACTATTACATTAAGGATTGAAAATTATGTGCTCTGAATTAATGAAGCTTTTTGTGTTGTTTTGTGTATTATTCTTTGTCTATGACAATTGTCCTCATAGAAATTGCAGCAACAGTGACATTTTCTCATGGGGGTCAAGTTGCTCCTTTAGCCGGCACCAGGCTTCATCCCTTCCCTTCCTCTGGCATACTCCTGGGGTCCATCATTTCAACAGTCAGGTCACCAAAGAGAGGGGTGCAAAGTCTCTCTTTAGACTATCTCTTCTTCTGTCAGGCAGTTTACAGACTCTCACCTCTATCAATTATTAAGTTACTGTGTCTTTACAGGCACCGCATGAGGTGCCACCTAACACTGGCCTTCAAAAAGAAAGATAAGGAAAAACCTCTACCTTACAACTTGGCAGAAAACAAAACAAAACAAAACAAAAAAAATGGTACAAGTCACCCAAAGCAAAAAACTTCAGCAAACACAGAAAGAATAAAATATTTTCCACCAGAGACTCATGATTTTAAAAATTTTAAGGAGATTCCAGGTGAGCTCGGCCAGTATACTCTCCTTTAGATCTCGTGGTTGCTTAAATTAGCCAAGAAAAGGACCTTTGTAATACCTCCCTGATTGCTTCATCTCAGCAATGAAGGGTAATTAGAAACAAAATCCCTGGCTGGGTGTCTTCAGAGAAGACATGGAAGGGTATTATCAGAGTCAAAGTGGGGTCACTTGTGCCGGCTCTAAAAGTAGCTAAAGCTGAGTGGCTGTTGACCAGTGTTCACACTTCTGTTTATGTTCTACTTATGATATTTCTTTCAGGTACAGGCATGTAGAAGAGCTTTTCATGCTAGTCCAACTGTAGATGTCATGGCGTTCCCAAGTCCTTCAGGACTGAGCAATGGACAAAGGAGGTGCTCTAACACAGCGAACCTTTCAAAGTCACCATTACCACAGGGATGGGATAATGCATGAGACGCTGAAGCCCTGATGGGGAAAGAGGAGGAATTTGCCTCCCATGAGGAGACTTCACAAAATTCTCACAGCTTGTCTCACAACTAAATTACCATTATGCAGATTTTCTTGCTTTTGTTTCCTCTTTCCTATTAAATTGTAGCATTGCTATAGGCAAGGAAGGGAAAGGAGAATAAATGCAATTTCTGTCTGCTTCTCTCTCTCTCTCTCTCTCTTTCTCTCTCTTATGTTGGCATACACCTAAAATGGTACGTTGAGTGCAGGCTATGTCTTCTCAATGTTTCTCCATACTGTATAATACTGGTTTTGTTTATTTGTATATTATTTTAGAGCATGCAGTATTCTGAAAGATCTCATTTTACAAATAGCAATTGATGTCATTTTGAGTGAAAATGCATAGACAAATTGACAACACATCAGTGGGCATGTATACAACACATTTCCAGCATTATGCACAAGATACAGATGGATAAATACTTTTTTTTTCTAGGAGTAAAAAGGGTACCTCTCCGCCAACCGACCACAATCAATTAGGACCATATGAGAAGATAAGTGTATTAAGATCACATCAGAAAACAAGGGAAAACAATCCTGAGAACTTGGGGAATATACCAAACCAAAGATAAGGGACAATTCCTGCATCTGGACTCTTTGATGAAGAAGTGTCTCACTAAGGGATTGGTCAACTGAGTTATTCTCATCTATCCTTGGAACTTCAACCTGGCTTGGTCCTCCTACGTGATGTGTTTCCATGCCATGCATCTGCTCACCCACCCATTTGTCTGTCTGGACCTGCTGTCCAATCATCTGTCTGGATTCCATCCTGTCCTTCACCTCTATGCACTCCATAATTGCACACCTTTCTTCTTTATACCTGGAAGCTCAGCTCAACTCTGTAGCTCGAACTCTGCAACAGCACCTCCAGAAGTGTCTATTTAATTCCTTCCAGGACTTTCTCTGCATTCCTATCAGCCTTCTGCTTGCCTCCACCCAGTCAACTCTCAGAACTCTGCTGCCGCTTGTTGAACAATTTGTAGCCATCCTGTGACATATGCATACACACCATATAGAGAGATCTACTGTGTGATGTGTGATCTGAGGGTTAATGCTATTGGTTAAGTTTGGAGTAAAAGAACTTAGGTTTGCCTTGCTGCTCTCAATGGAAATCAGGACTACTTGGCAATTTGATGCCAAGGAAGCCAATGTGGTTTGTGAATTATTGTTATTTGATAAATTTTAATACTGTGAAAAGATACAAATAGGCCTGTTTTTGATGCAGCACGCTCACAGGGGTCAAGTGTCCAGTAACAAGGCTTTTCTTTTTACCTTTATCAGTCTTCCTTCTTATCTGTATACTTCAACTATTGTTAGGTAGTGAGTTCTAAATTTGAAAGCTTGAAGGTCATTGAGGATAGATCTTTTTTTCTCATCATCCTATGTCTATTGTTAACACACTCATTTTAAGGAATAGAAAATTGTTACAATTATCTGTCCTTAATGTTTAAAACACCAGGAGCTAGATAGATGGCTTAGTCATTAGGAGTGCTGGCTGCTCCTCTAGGGGACCTGTCTTCAGTTTCCAGCACTGACATGGTAGTTCACAATTACCAGCTTATAACTACTGGTTCCAAGGAAATCGTTGCCTTTTTCTGGCCTCCATAGGCATCAAGAATGCATGTAGTGCCCAGACACGCATGCAGGCAAAACACTCATACACACAAAAATAAAAATAATTTATTCATATTACATCTCCATTGTTGCCCTCTCGCTTGCATCCTCCTGCACCCATCCTCCCTCCTCCTTCTTCCACTCTATTCCCTTTCCCTGATCCTCTGATGGTGGTGCCTTCTCCCCCACCATTTGACCACAGCTTATCAGGTCTCAATGGGGTAGCCTGCATCTCCTTCCTCTGTGGGACCGCAAGACCGCCCAGCCAATGGGATGTCTTCAAACGGCGGGCACCAGAATTCATATCAGCGGCTGCCCCCTGTCCCCCCGTGAAGAATGAGATGTCCATCAGCTACATCTAAACAGGGGGTCTAGGGTCTCTGCATGCATTGTCCTTAGTTGGTACATCAGTTTGTGCAGGCCCTCCCGTGAGAGTCCAGATCCAAAGGCCTTGACAGTCTCCTGAACTCTCTGAGTTCTTTCATTCCCCCACCCCACCTCACTTCTCCATAGGACTCTAAGCCCAGCTTATAGTCCCGGTTGGCTGTGAGTCCCAGCTTATAAGTGAGTATATACCTTGTGTGTCTTTCTGGGTTTGGGTTACCTCACTCAGGATGATCTTTTGTAGTTCCGTCCATCTGTCTGCAAATTTCAAGATTTCTTTGCAAAACCATATTTTAAATAACTTATTGTTAAAGAGAACTCTTGAAAAGAAGCTGGGTCTGCTAAGTGACTGATTAGAACTGCGGTGGTGTGCAGAACTTGGAATATCAAAGGTCCATACCTTCATTATATCTTATCTTGGGCTATCTCCCTAAATAGTCCTTCCAGCTATTAACTAGTCAGAAGGAGCCTTCCATGACTAATAGACTGAAAACCTTTTAGCATCGATTAACTTAACAGATTTCTATCTCCCGCCAACCTAAAATATAAGGATGTCGCCAGCATCCAAGGACCATCGGAAAGATTCCCAGCAGTTAGCTCTCTGATGTACCCACCAGTGGGTGCATTTTAATATTGACTTGAGTTATAACTTTCTTTTTTGAGATACTATAAAACTTCATGAAACTGCTTCCGTGTGGGAAAACAGAACCTGGTGGTAACTCAAACTTGGCTTCAGAAAAAACTATCTCTTGCTCTCTTTTAGGCAAGACTTCAGTCTTTTTATTGACCATATGAAAGATAGCTGTAGACTACATAAAAAGGAGAGAGGTGGCCACAGGAAGGCTTTATTGAGACCTGCTAAGGAAAGGCTATTTCCTTTAGGCAAAGCATCTATAGTTTTATACATTTATTTTTATTTTTGTTTTTCATTTGTGTACTAACCGGTTTTATGTCAATTTGACACAAGCTAGTGTCATCAGAAAGAGGGAGCCTCCATTGAGAAAATGCCTTTAATCTCTTCAAAAGATCCAGTTGCAAGACATTTTTTTTTTAATTAGTAATCAATGGGGAAGGGCCCAGCTCATTGTAGGTCCTGGGTTCTATAAGAAAGCAGGCTGAGCAAGCCATGAAGAGGAAGCCAGTAAGGAATGCCTTTCAGGGCATGGGCCTCAGCTCCTGCCTTTAGGTTCCTGCCCTACATGACTTCCTGCCCTCATTGCTTTTGATATTAAACTGTTTGTTATGTGAAACTGTGAGTGAAATAAACCGTTTACTCCCCAATTTGCTTTTTGGTCATGGCTGTTTCATCACAGCAATACTAACCCTAACTAAGGCAATTTGTCACATGAATTATAAAATCTCAGCTGTAGCTCTCTGTGTTCTGAACTGCTGGGACCTCATAAGATTCCTTCCTAACAAAAGGCTCTCTGGAAAAAAATATCAGACATTGTGTTGTCCCCTCCAGGATCTCATAAGAGTTAGTCCAAATGGGCTTGTCAATCACCCAGATAGGAAAATACCTCCCAGAAAGCTGACAGCTCAGAGATTTAGAAAACCTAATGAAGCCTTCCAAAGCATGTGTGAGATTCCAGGTGGCTTGGCTAGCCATTGTAACAATAGCGTTGATCCTCTAGGCTCCATCTCCACCCTGCCCTGGGAATTTACTTTCCCCTCCCACCCTACTAGGAATTTACTACCTCAGACCCCCATTCCCCTCCATCTCCACCCTGCTCTCGGAATTTACTGCCCCCACCTCACCCTACTTGGAATTTACTACCTCAGACCCCCATTCACTTAAAAGGTCACCTATTGTTAGATTAACCACAGTAGCTGAGTTCTGCTTCAGTAAAGGGTATTTAAACCCTCTGCTTTTACAGAACACCATCTTCCATCCACTCAGAGCTTGGTAGACCCCAGTGCATCAGCTCAATAAAATGGGGAGGCCCGGTGGCACTCAGGGTAAGGATAGCAGTCTACCAAGAAGAGACTTTATACCTTATGATCTTATACAGGGGGAGGAGGTCCCCTTCAGTCACAGTCATAGGGGAAGGGGAGTAGGGGGAAAGTGGGAGGGTGGGAGGATACAAGGGATGGGATAACAGTTGAGATGTAATATGAATGAATTAATAAATAATTTTTTAAAAGTAAAAAATAATTCCTTTGCTTTTGCATCAACTCTGGATTCTGGCTCTCAATTGGGCTTCCAGGAATAGACTCTGGCGACTGAAGTCTAGCACATGTAAGACTGTACTGTGGTCTCTCTGGATTCTCTCTACTTTCACTCTGTGAGGGCGTTTTCCTCCATAATGGTTTGTTTGGTTATTTCCCATCCTCATTCATAATAGTGTTTCATATTAGTCTGTAATAAGGATTGCCTGTATTCTATATTGTGCTGTTTGACATGTATGGATTCTTCCAATGGTGTAACAATCACTTGGGACCCAAGGGGAAGCCAGAGAGTAACAGATGCATGTGAAAAAAGTCTCATTTTAGAAACAAAACACTTTAATATGAGAAACAAGATATCAAGCCCATTTTAAAGCTGTTTAATCTTTGAACCTGATTATAAGCTTTAGCTTTAACAATACAACTGAAAAAGCACACTGAGCAACACATTGACTTTTTGTGTGTATCTCTCTATCAAAATCTCTCTCTCTCTCTCTCTTTCTGTCTCTCTCTCTCTCTTTCTCTCTCTCTCTCTTTCTCTCTTTCTCTCTTCTCTCTCTCTCAAAATCCCCCCCCCCTCCAGACATGGTCTCATGCACTTCAAATTGTTCTCGAACTCATTATAAACAAACTCTTGATCTTTCTGTCTCTGCTGCTGTCCTGACAGGAATGAAGGTATTTATGTTTTTCATATTAACTTTTAATTGAAAGTAGATTTTTCATACAATGTGTTTTGATTATGTTTCTTTCTCTCCCAACTTCTCCCAGATTCTTCCCACCTCCTCAAATCCACATCCGTTGTTTCTCTTTCTGATTACAAAATAAAGCTATTAAAAAAGAAAGTAAGATTAAAAACAAAACAACAAACTTGAACTGAAAAAAAAAAAAACCAAATAAACAAAAAGAAAAACATCTAGCCAAAGGAAAAGCCCAGGATGCACAAACAGACATAGAGACACACACATTGGTATGCACAGGAATCCCCTAAAAACACAAAACCAGAAACATATCATATAAGCAAAAGGCTTGTGGGGTAAAAAAAGAAAAAAACAAAAGACGTGCCCAGACACACACACACACACACACACACACACACACACACACACACACACACACACTTCCAAAATGCCATTGAGTTTGTTTTGTGTTAGCATTCTAAAGACATACTTGTACCCTCTTTTTGGATATCAGATCATTGAAATAGCAAACCCCGAGAAATCGGAAATTCCCTAGAAATCTCATCCTAGAAGAAGTAAAAGAGTGAAGCCTGGTGCCAGCTAGAGGGAGAGCTTGTCTCCTCAAGGAGCTTTCACAGTGTCCTGGCCTTTGATTGGCCACATTGTGACATGGGGAGAAACAGAGACAGTGATGATGGGCAGGACCACCCTGTAACCAGGAATGCTTAATTATGTGTCCTTCCAGTCCAACTTCACGATACGACCCTGAAGGTGGAATTGGACACTCCCAGGTAAGCTGACCTACACAGAGGAAAATCAGATCACCAGAACAGCCTGAAACAAGGCAGAGACCAGCCAAGCTGCCCAGAAGAGACCCAGGCTGACACTTCGATAACCCTCTGAGCTGCCTGCAGGCTGTGCAGCACCCTCCAGGTTTCCAACTTTCATCAGCTGTCACTGAGGGTTGCCTTTTGGTTTTTGGCTCTGTAAGCAATCCCAATAAAACTTAAATCGGTTCAGCAAGATTGGCTTTGGCCATAACAAGACTTAGGTCTATTGTCAGCTCTCTATCTGGAGTTTCTTCATGTTTCTCCAGGAATAGTGCCACACAGCGCCTTTATCAGACCAGAGAGACCTTGGACTTACCCAGACATCCAGTTTCATTTTTAACAGCTCTCTTGATTTATGGATGTCTTTGGGTATACCCTCTCCGAGTGGTTGCTAGCTTACACCAAAAGAATGCTGCGTGGCTTTCTACTGAGTTTGATTGATTGCTCCAACTTCATCCTTAGGGGCATGCTACATCTAAATCTTACCTTTTGCAAAATGTTTTTATATTTTTTCTTATATTTCTGCTTTTTTCATTTTTATTACATTTTTATACGGGTATGTGACATACATATATCAATACAAATAAATGCACAAAGGCCAAAGGACAACGTTCAGGAGTTGGTTTTCTCTCTCCACTCTGTGGTTCTTGGGATTTGAACTCAGATTGCTATTCCAGGTGGCAGGTGGCACTTTTACCCACTTAGCCATCTCACTGACTGCATTCTGTCTCTGTTTCTGTGTCTTTCTCTGTCTTTCTGTCTCTGTCTCTGTCTCTCTCTCTGTCTCTCTCTCTCTCTCTCTCTCTCTCTCTTTTACACTGAAAGTATTCTTTTTCATGCACTTAATGCACGAAGAAAATTGACACTTCTTGTTCAGAAGTAAAATTCCATCTTTAACATTCAAAGCTCACTTTCCTCTTTAATATCATTAACTATAATAAAAGAAAGTAATAGCAGTTGGCCCAGAAAGGAAGACAGCAAAGCACCCATCTAAGAAGCCTCATGTCTAAAGGAAACTATGAATTATGTGTGATTATGATTGGGCTTTGAACAGGAAGAAGGACACTAGACTAGAAAAATACAATATATAAAAATGTAAATATAATGGGGCTTTAAAGAGGAGAGGCTTCCCTTTAGAGATTGGAAAAGAGATTCATTAAGAGTGAGAATAAGAGAAAGAGATAAGGAGACAGAGAGAAAGAGGAATGAGATGAACAGGGGCACAGATAACTACCATGAGGTATATGGTTGGAGGGTACAGTGAGGACCCTCTACAGAGAGCAGGCTTCAGAGACCTTCCCTGACCAAATGTCCCTGAGAACTCTCCTTACTAAGCTCTGGAACAAGACCTTTTATAACCTTTTAAGGATAGCAGGGAGTTTCTGTTTTTCTTTTAAAATTTTTTTTATTTAATTAATTTCTTCAGATTACATCTCAATTGTTATCCCATACCTTATATCTGTCTCCCTCCCTCCCTCCCCCTCCCTCCCTTCTGCTTTCACCCTATTCCTCTCTCCTATGTCTGTGACTGAGGGGGACCTCCTTCCTCACTATGTGGTCAAAGGCTATCAAGTCTCATTTTGGTAGCCTGCTTATTCTTTCTCAGAGTGCCACCAGGCCTCCCCACCATGGGGAAGTGGTCAAATATGGGGCACCAGAGTTCTGAGACAGTCCTCGCTCTCCAATCAAATGTGGAGAATGTCCTGTCCATTGGCTAGATCTGAGAAGGGATTCGACGTTTGCTGCATGCGTTGCCCTTGGTTGGTGCAATAGTTTGAGCTGAACCCCTGGGCCCTCTGGCTCCTTCTATTTCCCCATTCTCCCGTACTTCTCTCACCTAGGGTCCCCAAAGAGTGTCCTTACAACTATCCCAATCTCATGGTAAATGAAGACTTTCATGGGATATGCCTTTTGGGCTAGTGCCCAATTATAAGTGAGTATATACTATATGAGTCTTTCTGCTTCTGGGTTAACTCACTGAGTATGATCATTTCTAGTTTCCTCCATTTCTCCACAATTTTGGAATTTCCTTGTTTTTTATAGGTGAGTAGTATTCTATAGTGTAAATGTACCACAGTTTTTTTTTTTTAATCCATTCTTCTACTGAGGGGCACTTAGGTTGATTCCAGGTTCTGGCTATTATGAACAAGACTGCTATGAACATGGTTGAGCATATGTCCTTGTTGTGTGGTGGAGTGTCTTCTGGGTATTCCAAGGAGTAGAATAGCTGGGTCTTGAGGAAGCCCTATTCCCAGTTTTCTGAGAAAGCTCCAGATTGATTTCCAAAGTGGTTGTACCAGTTTGCATTCCCACCAGCAATGAAGGAGTGTTCCCCCTTCTCCACATCCTCACCAGCATATGCAGACACTTGAATTTTTTATTTTAGCCATTCTGATGGGTGTAAGATATAATCTCAGAGTTGTTTTGATTTGCATTTTTCTTATGACTAAAGACGTTGAGTATTTCTTTAAGTGTTTCTCAGCCATTTGATATTCCTCTGTTGAGAATTCTCTGTTTAGTTCTAAGCTACATTTCTTAATTGGATTATTGGGTTTGGTGGTGCTTAATTTCTTGAGTTCTTTATATATTTTGGATATTAGACCTTTGTTAGATGTAGAGTTGGTGAAGATCTTTTCCTAGTCCGTGAGCTGTTGCTTTGTTCCGTTGATAGTGTCTTCTGACTTACAGAAGCTTCTCAGCCTCGTGAGGTCTCATTTATTGATTGTTGACACTAAGGCTTGGGCTGTTGGTGTTCTGTTCAGGAAGTTGTCACTTGTGCCAATGTGTTCCAGGCTCTTCTTCGCTTTTTCTTCTAACCAATTTAGTGTCTCTAGTTTTATGTTGAGGTCTTTAGTCCATCTAGACTTGAGTTTTGTCCATGGTCATAAATATGGATCTAATTGCATTTTTCTACATGTAGTCATCCAGTTAGACCAGCACCATTTATTGAAGATGCTTTCCTTTTTCCATTGAATAGATTTGGCTTCTTTGTCAAAAATCAAGTGACCACATATGTGTGTGGATTCATTTCTGGATCTTCGATTCGATTCCATTGGTCAACACGCCTTGCTGTGCCAGTACCATGCTGTTTTAATTACTGTTGCTTTATAGTACAGCTTGAGATCTGGTATGGAGATTCCTCTGGAGAATCTTTTATTGTACAGCATTGTTTTAGCTATTCTAGGTTTTTTGTTTTTCCATATGAAGTTAAGAATCGATCTTTTAATGTCTTTAAAAAATTGTGTAGGTATTTCCATAGGGATTGCATTGAATCTGTAAATTGCTTTTGGTAAAATGGCTATTTTTACTACGTTAATTCTCCTGATCCATGAACAAGGGAGATCTTTTCATCTTCTGATGTCAGCTTCAATCTCTTTCTTCAGAGATTTGAAGTTGTTTTTCAAACAAGTCCTTTACTTGCTTGGTTAGAGTTACTCCTAGATATTTTATATTGCTTGGGGCTAACATAAAGGGTCTAGTTTCCCTATTTTTTCCTCTGAACACTTGTCATTTGTATATAGGAAGGCTACTGACTTTTTTGAGTTAATTTTGTATCCAGCCATTTTGCTGAAGGTGTTTATCACCTGTAGGAAATCTCTGGTGGAATTTTGGGGGTCCCTTATATACACTATCATATCATTTGCAAATAGGGATAATTTGACTTCCTCCTTTCCCACTTGGATCCTCTTGATCTTTTTTCTGTCTTTCTTTTTTTTTTTACAATTTTAATTTATTATAATTTATACAGATTACATCCCAGTTGTTATCTCTTGCTTGTATCTTCCCGTTGCCATCCTCCCTCCCTCTTCTGCCCTCGTCCCCTCCCCTAGACCTCTGATAGAGGGAGATTTCCCCCCTCAGCCATGTGACCACAGAAGGGGAAACCAACTATCCAGATGAGACCTGATAGGCTGTGGTCGGTCACACAGCAGGGAATTTCATATCACAATATTCAGTTCAACACAGTGTATGTAACAGAAAACACAGAGGAACCAGTTACCATAAATTGGGAGCTGTGAAGTGATAGCACACACTGCTTAACTCTGTCACAGGGAGTGCTACAGGGAGCCATGGCCTGATTCAGGCTGTCAACTCTACCTAAAGTAGTAGGCTCTTAATTCTAACAAACACTTTGCTCTGTCTTTTGTTTAGGTGGATTTGAATCTAGTAGATTTATTTTATTTTTAGCTGGGGATATTTTGAATACACAAAAAATTGAAAGATCAGATAAGTAAAATAGAAAAACAAAAGTAAAAAGTAATATTTACTAACAACAGTCAAGGAATAATTGTTGCTACCTTCATCTTGTTGCCTGTCTTTCCAAGATGATATTGCTACTATTTTTAAAGATTAAAACAGATGTATTTATTCATGCTGCTCTACATGTGCTCCTTTTATTAAGTAATAATTGTGAGAATATTTTCTTGCCAGCAAATATTATAACACACTGTGAAGAGTCATCTAATGTCCCCTTATATGAGTGTGCTATACTTCCTCAGGTCCCTACATTCAAATATCCAAGCTCTTTATATTTTTTCCAAATATTAAAAGCACTATGACAGGAGTATTCAAACTCATTTTTTTTTTCCAAAAAAGAGCTCAGTATTTGTATGCGTTTTGTGCTACTTTCTTTCAAATTAATTAGAAAGCTAACTGCACATTCAGTTGTGCTAATAGCACTGACATCTTTTGTTATTTCTGGTCAGGAGAAGACCAAAATAACTAAGTTATTCTTCTTCCTCCGAAATAGAAAAGTGCATCAAAATATGTTACAATAAAGTATGAGGAATAAGCCACTTGCACAAAATTCAACTCCCAGAAGTACCAATTAGCATTCCATGGCAGGTTGTATTAGGCAGGTTAGCTCAGAAGGTGTGGAAAGCTAATGATAAAATGGCTCAAGGATGCAGTTTTGTTAAACTGAGCCAGTTTTTTTAAAAAAAAAAAAAGCCTGAATTTACAGAGCTATTGTGGAAAATACAGTATCAGTTATAGCTCAAATCCATAAGAAAAACAGCTTTATTGCTGTGTGTTAATGGTGAATTGCTATCACACTGCCTGGCTAGATCCTGACATGGACTTACAGGAAGGAAGCAGCCTAGAATTGGCTTGCTCCTGGAGCTGCAAAAACAAAACACAAGACAGATGAGCTAATGGTTGACCAGGAACAGAAGTCCTCAAACAGGAAATTGTTACTTGTTTCTTATTTTGGATCATGTGTTCCCAAGTTGTAGATGGTGGATTAGAGGAAACAGTCCTGGAAGACTGGTTAGCTGGAGGCTATGCACTCAAAGCCCAGCAGAGAGGACAATTGTTCTAGTAGCAATTAAAAGTTGACAGTGGAAAGCTAAAATCAACATGTTGACATCACCTCTGATTATAATTGTTAAAGACAGAGAAAATGAGTGTGTAATTTAAAGTGCAATTTTATTTCTAGAAAACTTTTCTAGTATTAAAAATAACAATAATAATTTAAAAAATCAAATAAAAATGCTGATAATTTTTAATTCAATTTATTAATCTAAAACAGATATTATAAAATAGTTCATGGGTGTTTATATATTTCAGATGTGTCTGTTTGTGCTATAGAGAATTTAAAATTATAAAACAAAACATACTAAGCAATATAGAAAATATAATGGATAAGAATGAGCAAGTTATCTAGTTTAAGAAAGAATACTTTATCAGTATGTCGAGGCTGTTTTTTTTTTTTATTACTTCCCAAATGCATCATGATATATATAATTAAAACATGTAATATTTTACATGCTTTAAGATTTGTATAAATGAAGTATATTGTATGAGTTTCTCTGTAAGTTGTCTGTAGGTTTTTGGAAAACTCCAAACAGCTTGGACTCTTGCCGAGGTTATTGGTTGCTCTCCACAAACTGATGGTAAGGCCCTGTTGCTGAAGACAACACATGCAAGTTGACATGTTGTAGTCAGCTGCTATGGTCTTGTTTTCACAAAACCCTGGGAACAGGAACAGGAATTTTACCCATCCAGGATGCCATTACGTTGGTGGGAACATGCCATTATGTCAGCACAGTCTTACATAATTTTGGGTGTCCCAGTAATCCAACACAGTCTTATTAGATACCATGATTTAACCTCTACTGATTGGTGTTGTAAATGCCAAGCTAGCCTCCAAGAGCTGTCTACAGTGCTTATCCGCCTTCATGATAGGCTATTACAATAGTGGCGCAGCAGTTGTGGGAATAACCAACCACTATTTGGTTGTTGCTAAAAAGTAATTAACTAATTTATCTTTCTATTGGTTCTTTGTGAATTTCATATCATGCACCCCAGTTCCACTCATCACAATCTCTCCACTCCACCCTGGTGATCTGCGCCCCCTACGAAAGAAAAAAAACCTCATTGTGGAAACTATAGTGTATCCCACAGCTTACTCTTTTTTTTACCTTACCTCTTTACTTACAAATCTTCATTGCAATGAGTATTGGTCTGGTTCAAGGCCTCTTGGTTCTGCTACACTATCAAAACCAGACCCTCGCTGGGACTCCTCTCAGATATCCTGTTGTTGCCCTGGGTCATGAAGATGCTGCAGTTTTGGATCTTCAAGATCTGCCTCCTCGCATGCTCCAGCACTCCCTTGATGGGGTAGATGTTAGGGTGGGCCAACGTAAAGTCCTTGGTCTGGGCCTGGGTGGTAGCTGAGCTGGTCAGACCACCAGCTCTCCTGCACCTAGAAATTTATATTGTTTTTTTTTAGTTTTTTATTTACCTGATTAATTTGAGATACGTTGTCTCTGTGTAGCTATGGCTAGCCTAGAAATTGCTTTGCAGGCCCAGTTCATCTTGAACTCATGATTTACCTGCCTCAGCTTCAAGTACTAGAACTAAAGTCATTCACTGCCACACTCAGCTGAGAAAGCTTTTGTTAAATTCTTACTTATGTTTACTACAAGGCTAACATTTCTTTACATATAAGGAACTAGACCTCCTTTTCATTGCTTTTTGTGTTTTATAGAATTATTAACTATCGCTTTGTATTGATGACATCTCTTAAAATGTAGTGGAAAATATTTCGCTGTAGCAGGTTAATTACAAATATCAGTTATAATAGCTTAATGATTATAAACAAAATGAGTGCCACCAATTTTATATTTGCAAAGGGTATATACCTTGAGGAAAATAAAAAAAAACAAACAAGCAAATATGAATCAATTCCATGGAGCTAGAAGACAATCCTAAATAGGTTATAATAAAGTGTTTTGCAATTAAACATGGATATTAATGTCTTTGTCAAAACACTGATATCCAATTTAAGAAAACTACATGTACAATAAAATTTCAATGATGATCTAAAAATTGTAAAACTAGTTGAACATTAAATGAATTGAACTCTGTTCCTTTGACTAGCAGACCACGAGAATTCTGAGGTCAAGTTTATAATGGTCTGCTGCCAGGTTCCTGGTTTCATATACCCTGGGAACAGGAAAGAGAATTTTGCTTCTTCAGAATGCAGCTGCAATGGGGTAACACCATGGTGTTTGAACAGTCTTATGTAATTTTGGATATCCCAGGAATCCAGTGCAGTCTTATTAAATAATCATAATAATGAGATGGGAACTCCATACTCAGTCATAGGAGGAAACTGTATAAACAAGAATGGAACTATAGACCTTGCCAATAGCTAAAATAATTTTTAAAAATAGAAGACAGAAAAAGTTGTGAACAAAAAGAAAGCAACAGAGATTAAACCTTGTCTCTGGCAAAATCCAATCTAGAACCTTATGATGACTCTGTGGTACCAGAGTTTACTGCTTTATGGAAAGTGGTCTCCTTAAGCTTTGCACCCGCATATGCTTAATTTCTCAAATACATCCAGATTATACTGTAATTGGGGTGTTCCAATGATTTCTTCTCATTGAAAACACTAAAAAAAGCAGCACTTGTTTGCGTGTTTTGTGAACTGATGAACAAAGACTTAAAAATATGTACAAGAAATAAATCCCCTTTTGCCACCCAGAACTCACTATTCTGTGTGAGTGTTGATACAAATCAGAAGGTATATGATGCTCAGTACAATTCAAAGTGAAGATAGTATAGAAGATACGATTGGTTTCAAGAACAATAGAACTGATATTGCAAAGCCTGCAGCATACATAGAGTCTTAGGTTGTCTTTACTCCACACCTGCATGAGAGTTAAGAAGAGAAAGAGACACTCAGAAAGAGAGCCAAGAATGAGTAGACACTTCCCGAGAGAGAGAGAGAGAGAGAGAGAGAGAGAGAGAGAGAGAGAGAGAGAGAGAGAGAGAGAGAGAGAGAGAGAGAGAGAGAGAGAGAGAGAGCACAAAGTAACACACACACAAGTGTGGTGTGAGCTCCTAAGGAAGAGTTGTGTCTAGTGAAGCACACTGTAATGTCAACTGTGGACTCAGCAAAGGAGAGTCAAATTTAATTGCCTGAGCATTAGCCCTATGTGTCCTCTAAGAGGTGCTCAAGGCACACCTCGAAGGTTGCTAAGACAAGACAATCTTCTTTCCATTTTACTATCCTTTTTGGTAGCTACAGATATTTGTGAGCCACCATTTGGGAGCTGGGAATTAAACTCAGCACCTCTGGAAGAGCAGCCAGTAGTCTTAATTATCTAGCCGTCTCTTCAATCTCTTATTATTTTTCGTTTCAGTGTAAATGATCTTATTTTATCATATTTATTTACCAGTTTTATGTTACTTATTTGTCTAATGATCTTACATGTATGTTTTTTTCCGAGACTGGGTTTCTCTGTGTAACCGTGTCTAACTTGGGCTGCCTTTGTAGACCAGGCTGGCCTCAATCTCACAAACATCTGCCTGCCTCAGGTTCCCTGAGTGCTGGGATTATAGGCATGCACCACCACACATGGCATAATCTTACTTATATTTGTAGAGAGCCTAGAAACAGCAACAGAAACTAAATGAAACTTTCTTAATTTTCAGGATTAAGATGCAGAATTTATATAAACTTTATCTTTCCACAGTTTACTGTTGTTGTGGGTTTTGTTTTTGTTTTTTGTTTGTTTGGTTGTTTTTTGTTTTTTGTTTTGTTGTTGTTTGTTTGTTTTTGACATGGGATTTCTCTGTGTAACTCTGGCTATCACTTTGTAGACCAGGCTGGCTTCAAACTCACAGAGATCCACCTTCCTCTGCCTCCAGTATGCTGGGATTAAGGGAGTGTGTCACCATTGCCCACCTCTTTTCCACAATTCTTAACCTCCAAGAATAGCATTTTTTTTAAGAGAGAATGGCAAATGTATAGATGTCTGTTAACTCTAGGAAATCAAAAGGGATAGAATACTAGTTTGTCTTCCAAGAACATATAGTCGATCGCATAGGAATACAAACTGTAAAAGGTTTTCATGTTAAAACAAAACAAAACAAAAAACTAAACCAATAAGGACCTAATAAGGACCTCACAGAAACTAACAAAGGAATTTATGAAACTTCATGTTTTTCTATAATGAAAATTGGAAGAAGTTTCATGAAGGAGGCAGGGTTTGAGTAATTCAGAGAAAATAAGGGATTCCTTTACTAATTCACTTTCTTAGGATTGTGTGGGCCACAAAGTATGAATATTGATAAGGATATCTTCGCATACTTTCTTTGTTCTTGCTTTGATTTCAAAGACTGCCATATCAGCAAACAAGTAGAATAAAGGCTGTGCAGGAAACCAAGTGTACAAATGGTTGAGGCTCTCCTAGGACTCTGTCCTCCTTCAGAAGGGATTCTAACTTCCACTCAAGGGAATGAGAAATATGGTACATCAACAGGAGCACATTTGCAGTGCTATGGGTTGTATAGAGATCCATATTAGTATTCCAGAGTCTGAACCACCATGGTATAGGGAGATGGGTGCTCATACAAAACTATATATTTCTGTGCTCTTATTCTCTCTAATTTGGGTCAAGTAAAGATTTCAAGAGAGAAGACTTTGTAATTATTCAACATATTACTAATTCTTAGGGGAGTGTTAGGTTCTTAGTGGGGACTTACCTTCACAGGTAGTTAAAAGTACACATGGGAAGAAGCTTCAAGAAGGAAGATGTGTTCAATTAATACAGCTGTGACTTGTTCCTGAGTTAACACAAGGTCTGTTTTTTTAAAAATAGGGAATAGACACACAAATATGATGGAGGAATAGACTGCATCAATTAGTAGGTGTACAATGTGATTATATCACTATAGAGAAAGTATTTTATCACTGTATTAAAATATTTTGGAATTGATAGAGTTTGTTGAAAAAATAGAGATGATATTTTTCAAGAAGTTTAAACTGGCTACAGTGAGTAGTGTATTTGGAGGGCCCAACACTTAGAAGAGAAAGAGTACTGGGTTAGACTAGAATATCATTCCACAAAGCAGTAAGGATACAATAAAGATGAAACCTTTTAAGGGGCCACAGGTAGAAGAGGTGGAAATGATAGTATGTAGAAACTTGGGCAGAGTGTAATGGCGGAATAACTTACTGACTAAAATCAAGATGGCAGAGGGATTGGAGATTACTACATATGTGTTTTGACTTGGATTTTCAAGGGTATAGAGGCCCAAGAAAAAAATACTTTTATTGGGGGATGTCATCTTAGAGAAGCAATAATGAGGGTAAATGGATGACATACAGAGAAGGAATAAAATAAAACATCAGGTGGCCACAGCTTTATAAGAAACACAGATGGTTGCTCAGTCACATTAGAATTTTTTGGAAGGGCTATGTGGAATCACTTTGGCTTGGAACTCTAATAGGGGCAAGAGGAGATTTAAGTAGATTTTCTCTGCCAGCCACCTGCTTTTCCCCATCTTTTATCAGTTCAAGTTTGTCTCACAGAGCATTAATTTTCACATACTTATGGAGGATGCTTCTCAGGTTGTTGGTCCATCTTTAATGCATCCAAATCCCCAGACAGATCCAAGTTTCAAGGTGAGTCAGCTAGCTGAAGTTAGAGACCTACCTCTTCATCTGTTTGCCCTAGGAGCTGTCTAGAAAGGGCCATTATCATTGCCTAGGCTTGGTAGTTTGTGTCTTTTAATGGCTGATAAGCATCTGGAAGGCCCCAGGTTGGAGGTTAGAAATATATAGAGAAGTATCAGAAATGTGAAGAGTGGGTCTGGAGAGATCTGAGCACAAAGAGGGACTTACTCTTGCACAGACTTCTGACATGTGTGTGTGTGTGTGTGTGTGTGTGTGTGTGTGCGCTTGTGGTTGTTGAGTCCCACACTTCACTCCTCAAGGGATGGTCAAAGCCTCCTTTGTGATTGTAAGGGTATGGGTTATTCCTGGTTCTCATTCTAGGTTGTTATGAGAAACTGTGAGTGTGGGGCTGGAGAGATGACTCAGTGTGTAAGGATGCTTGCTTTTACTTAAGACCAGAGTACTCTTACCAGCACCCGTGTCAGGAGGCTCATAACCTCCTATAACTCTAGCTCCTGGAGATCCACTACCTCCTCTGACTTTTATGGGCACTTGCACAAATGTGCACATACATATACACATGCATATGAAGAAATAACCTTTATAAAGGAGAAACTATGGACCAGTGGATCTGGAGAAGCGCATAACTGAGGTATAATCAGTTACTACGAGAACACTGGGGGCATTGATTAAGATAGACATGTTCAAGTTGAAATTGACATTTTTCTCAAAACAGAAGATAATGAGCTAATTTTACAAAACTGACTCTGATATTGTGGTCATATATTGCAGTCCACATAAAAAAATTGTAGACCAATAGAAATGTAACGTTTAAAAGGACATTAGAGGCACCACGATATTGTCTTATTTTAGTCATAGTGGAAAGTATGATTCACAGAAGTTTAACAGTTTTATAAACAACATAAAGCAAGATGTAGAAGTGAGACTAAGAAATTCCTTCTTTCCTGACTATTGACCATGTGGAAGGCACAGGCCACTCTGAGCTCTAATTTTTTTTCTTTTTCATTTGATGGTGACAGTAGTTTCAGTAACTTGCTCTTAAATGAAATCACTGGAACAGGTACCTCACAATGTTCTATCCATCTCTCATAATCTACTACCCTCTAATGGGTTCAGTAGAGCAATGTTCCAGAAGAAATTAATTTGTAAACACCGAGTTTTTAAGACCCGTTTATGCTACTTCCTCGTATAAATTAGAAGTAAGAAAACCACCAAGGTTACCCAGACAGAAGAGAGAAGTGAAGTAAGGAAGAAGAGGAAGTACATAAGACTGAAACCAGAGAGTTGAGGGAGGACTAATATAAATGTTTCCTGCAGGGATGGGCAGGCAGAATTGAAAAAAGTAACGATAGGTACCGTCTGGGAATATAATTAAGAGAGCTCAGGCTGATGATGTGTTTCGGGCTGAGTAGTTACACAACAAGTCATGGAAATACTAGCTAATGGGGTAGAAAAAAAAGTGAAGTGAAAGGCTGGTCAACAGTCTAGCATGGAGCAAGGTCAGTTACATAAGGGAACAGAAAGTGCTGAGAAAACTTATCATTGGAGTGGAGAATAAAATAAATGTAGAGGAAAGACTGAGTTATATAGAGCACAGACTCCTGCTCTTTTGGAGATTATATGCTACCAGGAGTGAGATCATGAATAAGTAACAAAAGCAATGAATTACAATTCAGTAGCATGAGAAAAAGAAAAGAAAGCAGAGTCAGAGTTCCAGTGGACTGGAGTTCTATTGGGAACATAGAATGGACTGAAAATTTTCCACATGCTGTGGGCCTCTGTTATGAGCAAGATTTTGACTCACTGACTTAACACAGTAAGGAAGGCTTATCTAGTTCAGAGTTTCAGTTCGTCATGGGAGAGGGAGCATGACACAACATTTCATATCATGGCAGAGAGAAAGTAGAAAAAAAGGGGGACCAGGCATTCAAGCATGTATCTCTATTGGCTTACTTCCTCTACACTCTGAGTCTATAGAGATCCTGTTCCCAACACTTCTACCACCTCTCAAAATGGCACCACCAACAAGGGACCAAGCCTACAGCATACCAAGCACAGAGACTATCACACATTCAAAGTACAATATCAACTATGTGAGGAAGTGTAACAAGGCTGGGTGGTTCTTTCTCCTGCGCTGTGTCATTGGAGCCTTTTCTGAACTGTAGAGCTGGGAAGCCCAACTTTCACATGACAGCCAGAAGTAGGGCTGACATATTCTCTTTTGTGCAATGCTCCTAGTATACAGCAATCTGTATACTAAGTATCAGCTATATAGCTTCTTGGTCATGAAGAAAATATAATTTTTACTCAATATGATCTCAGCATAGAGGGGTAATCTCAAATGGAACAAGTGACACTTAACTGTGTACCTCTGTGACTTAGGTTTGTAGGAGGGTGGATTCCTATCTGTATAAAACTGTTTCCCTGAGATTTTTAGCAAGAGCGCACCCAAAGATCTCAGTAATTAAGTGCATTCTTAATAACTGGTATAAGGATTCCTCTGAAGACAAAATTCAGTTTTCTTAGTAAAATGTCTAGCTGGATAGACCTGTGAGAGTTCACAGGTTTTAATGGGAGCTTTGGACTTGCAGTTACCAGTCTGAGTCAAGTGTGTTTCTTCCTTGAGGAATCAGGGCACCCTAGGCCTGGATCTAAGTTATGTAGGAATTATGAGTATCTGTGAAATTGATTAGAGGCAGAAAATGTTATTTTAAAAAGAAATTTTAGAATTATTTCCTTATCTTTTCTCTGTATTAGTGTCTTTCATGCATTTGTCTATGTATACCACCTGTGTACCTGGGGCCCACTAGGTCAGACGAGGTATTTGGATCCCCTGTGTCTGGAGTTAAAGATGATCATGAGTCATCACGTGGTTTCTGGGAATTGAACCTGGGATTCTGGAAGAATAGTAAGTGCTCTTAACTTCCAAGCCATCGATTGGTTTAACTGAGAAAGACTATTAACAATGCTTTGTTTGTAATTTGTTGGATACATATAATATAGTATTGTTGACATAGCCAAGGAAAGTTATTATCCTCAGTGTGAATTTATGTCCAAAGCACAAGGAAGCATTCTTTGACAAATATTTCCTAAGTAATCTATAATAATGAAAAAAAAAAACTTTACCAAGATCAAAACAAGTTTTTTTTTTTTAACTAACAATCACAGGAACAAGTTGTAAAACCTAAAATCATTACAGAAAAGGCCCATTTACTTTATCATTCTAATAATAAATAATTTGAAATAGCAAGGGGATTTATAATGAAAAATAAAGACAAAGCCCAGAAACATTGATGTGACTGTTAGCATTTGAGAAAACTTCTTGATATCTCTGTGGCTTATACATATTTGTTTATAAGAGCTCAGCCAAGAATTTTTAATTTATCAAAACAAAGTTTCTTCCAACATGTTCTTATAAACAACATTAAGACCACATTATGTAAGCTGAACTCCTGTCCAAATATGATTACGAATTGATGCTATAATTTTCCAAGCCATATTGCTAGTGAAGTTCAAGCCTTATAATAGTTTCTATTAACTATGCCAGAAGATCACAAAAATGCTCATCATAATCGTGGGTGACAGATGTCTCCACAATTTGTAGAGGAGTTTCAAATTCTCTCTCATTTACTCTATGATAGCTTAAAAGTTTAGTGATGATTGGACAACTCCTTATAAATCAAAAGTGAAGAAAAGCAGTCTGGAGACATGACTCAGTGATTAAGAGCACTTACTGCTCTTGCAGAGGACCCAGATTTGGATCCCAGCATCTACAAGAGGTGTCTCACAACTTACTATAACTCCCGTTCCAAAAGATCCAATGCCTTCAGGCCTCAGTGGGCATTGTACACATGTGGTGTACATAAATCTCTTTTAGGAACATACACATACACATAAAATAATAAGAATTTTTAAAGAGGAAAAAAAGGGAGAGAAAAGAGGGATTGCAGAGATATGGGAAGAGGTAGGTGCAAATATATTAGGTTGAATATATTTAATCAAGAGAGGAAGCAAGGGGTTAGAGAACCAAATAGGTCAGTAGTCAGGAGCATGTACTGGTGTTACAGAGGACCTGAGTTTGGTGAATGGTTTACAATTGGCTGTAACTCCAGCTCCAAGAGATCTGACGCCCTCTGCTGCCCCCTGCAGGCACCTGCATCCACATGGTGCACATAAAGTCACAAAATCACAAATATTAGCATCAGTTTAAAAAAATAAAACTTTAAAACTTCTTCCCCAGCATATGGAAACTACATAAAGGTAGGCATGCTGACAAGTATATGAACAGTGAAGATGTTGGAGGAAGATTAGTCTTTTCATTTGTCTAATGAGAATCCTAAAGGAGAAATGAGAGGTTTATTATCCCCATGAACTGAACATTGAATGGAGAATAAGTGAGGCTTAGAGAGAAGGTCGAAAATATTTAATTAAAAATAAAAATAAAAAATTTCTGCTGTCAGGAATTAATTTCTGTTGAAATATCACCTCTATATTACCTAGTCATTTAGTCATTTGCTGCTGCACCCTGACAGCGTTAGGCATCCAGGGCAAGGCATTATATGAAGCCTAAGGTTTGGACACATAATCCTCCCATCCTTATGCTTTTTCATCCATATTGTAATCCAGGATGATGGGAGTTATCTCTGTTATAAGACATGAGGAAGAAAATACACATCTGCCCAGTAATTTTTGGCTCCACTAACCTCAACATTGTGCAAGTTAATTAGGAGCCAACTATTGGTGTATTGCATACCTGAGATGCTTGGAGACTTTCTTTAGTGTAGCTTCTTTCACACACAGGACGAGAGCTTTTGTTTTATTTTACTATGTGGAAGGAGTTGGAAACTGGTTGTGATGATCTAGGATTGTGAAGCCTACTGTGAAAGAAGTATGTGTCTGTATTCTTCAGCCATTCTTATATTTGGTATCCTGTATGTCATTTATTCTTTGGATGGAAAGCAAACACAATTCATGGTATAGACAAAAGAATTTTTGTCTTTGTTCCTGATCCATCTTTCTCTTCGATTTCAAGAGCATACTTGGATGACCACAGCTCTTCCCAGATCTCTTTCTCTTGCCATTTTTCTTCCTCTTTTCATGTGAATGGAATGTGGTGCATTCCTGTGTGTTTGCATGTTTATGTAAGTCTGAATATGTGTACAGATGTATCTGCACATGTGTGCCTGTACCTATGGAGATCTGAGACTGATGTTCAGAATCTTCTCAATCAATCTTTTATCGTAGTCCTTTTGAAGGCATGGTCTCTCAATCAAACCCAGATGGCTAATCTTGCAAGTCATCTAGCTCTCAATATCTGCCTTCCAGAGCTGGAATCATAAATGAACAGCTATGGTTTGCAGGTTGGATGGTTTGTTGGGTATTCTGACAAGGAGGATTGGACTTGTCTTTAGGAACCAATGCCTCTGAAGAGCAGGAAGTAGTCTAAAGAGGTCTAAGCCCCCTTGCTCCTCTAACTTTTCTTACCTACCTAGTGTGTTGGGGGCCAGGGTTGAGGAAATTGGGGATGGAAAAGAGTGGAGAAGGAGGTGTAAGAACCCAATAAAGTATTGCTTCATGTTAAAGAATGTAATATTCTGCCCCTTGTGGGTTTTCCCATACCTATCAATGTACACCAACTGCTGTGTTTGGTTAGTTTGGTCTTGTGTTTCAGTAGCTACAAACTATGCTGTTCATATTAAATTTATATTAAATCTTGTGTTTTAAACAACAACAACAACAAAAATGAGCAGCTATGCCCACCTTTACGTTAGTCCTAAATATGTAAATTCTGCTTCTCTTGGTTGTGCAGAAAACCATTTAACTTCTGATCTGTTTTTCCTGGCTCTCTTGAAACCCCCTTTTATGATATTCTTTCTCATTCCTCAACTCCCTGAAGCAAGGCTGATGTGCCCAGTGTCACTTCAATGAAGACAACTGATTTTTTTTCTTCCTCTCTAAGTAGCTATCATTTTCAAATAGCTTCTTGACGAAGGACAGGACTTTGTGCCTACTTCCCCTCCTCTGTGCCGTCATTGGTCTGGCTCAAACTTGTGTAAGTCTTGTGTGTTGCTCTGCCCTCATCAGAGAGCCTTCTTCTTGTAGTAGATGATAATTCTCACAGAGACCCACGACTGTACAATGCAGAGAGTTAGAGACGTTGTAGTACTCAGCACTGGGTGGGATGTCTTTTCTACATTCCTCTCCTCAAGGTTAATGGATCTAAAGAGGCAGAAAGATTGGAAGAACCAGAGGTGATAGAGTATTTTAAAGAAAGAGCAATTTACAGACACAGCAGGGCAAATGCACATATGACCTCTTATAAGTCCTGAGAGAATATTTGCTACAAATATATTACAGAGGACAGTTGTTTGCTCTTGGCTGTATTTATTGTCTGGAATCAAGGATCAACAATCAGACCCTGGGTCTCCTGTGACATTGAGATGTACTAGTCAACTATTATATTATATTTTTTCCAAAAGGCACAAGGACTAAATATTTGCTGTTATGTAGGAGAATACTAACAATAAAGAGGAGCACAGTATTGCCTTAGTTTCCAGTTTCAGTTTGTTTAGTTTATGGTACTAGAAATTTAGTTTGGAACCCTGAATCTGCTTGGCAAAGGCTCGACTACTGAGGTGCACTTACTCTTAACTCTTCTTCAAATGTAATTATTTGTGTGTGTTGGGGAGAGTGGGGGAGTGTGTGTGAGTATGGAGGTGTGTGCAAGCGTGTGTATGAGTGCAAGAGAGAGAGAGAGAGAGAGAGAGAGAGAGAGAGAGAGAGAGAGAGAGAGAGAGAGAGAGCATTTGAATGCACATGTACATGCCACAGAGTTCATGTATGGGTGTATGCGTCAGAGGACAACTTCCAGATGTTGGCTGTGTCTCCACCAAATGGTTCCTGGGGATTGAACTCAGATACTAAGGCTTGGCATCAATCACCTTAAATGCTGAGTTAGCTGATCAACTACTAAGCTCTTCTTTTATTTCATTTGAGACAGATAATTCCAAACTTGTGATCCTGCTTCCTTGACTCCCTAGCGGCTGAGCTAATAAACATTGATCATCACACCTGGCAGGGTTTTTGATGCTAGGGACAGGACAGCTAGATGGGGGAGTACCCATTCTAAGAGTTGCCTTGTCGGTAATTCAAAGACTTCCCCAAAGTGAAACATGGATCTTTTTTTTTTTTTTGAAGGTGGGGCATTTTATTTTATTTTATTAATTTATTCTTGTTACATCTCAATGTTTATCCCATCCCTTGTATCCTCCCATTCCTCCCCCCCCCATTTTCCCATTATTCCCCTCCCCTATGACTGTTCCTGAGGGGCATTTCCTCCCCCTGTATATGCTCATAGGGTATCAAGTCTCTTCTTGGCTACCTGCTGTCCTTCCTCTGAGTGCCACCAGGTTCCCCCTCCAGGGACATGGTCAAATGTGAGGCACCATAGTACGTGAGAAAGTCATATCACACTCTCCACTCAACTGGGAAATATTCTGACCATTGGCTAGATCTGGGAAGGGGTTTAAAGTTTACCTCCTTATTGTCCTTGGCTGGTGCCTTAGTTTGAGCAGGACCCCTGGGCCCAAATCTGCCTATCATATTGTTCTACTTGTAGATTTCTAGGACCCTCTGTATCCTTTTATTTTGCTATTCTCCCATGCGTCTCTCATTTAGAGTCACAATAGGATGCCTTCCCCTCTGTCCCAGTTTCCTGGTAAGTGAAGGCTTTCGTGGGACATGCCCCTTGGGCTAGTATGCAGATATAAATGAGTATATACCATTTTATTCTTTCTGCTTCTGGGTTAACTCACTCATTATGATCATTTCTAGCTTAATCCATTTATCCACAAATTTCAGGAATTCCTTATTTTTAATAGCTGAGTAGTATTCCATAGTGTATATATACCACAGTTTCTTTATCCACTCTTCTACTGAGGGACACTTAGGCTGTTTCCATGTTCTGGCTATTATGAATAAGGCTGCTATGAACATGGTTGAGCAAAGTTTCTTGCTGTGTGCTGGAGCATCTTCTGGGTATATTCCAAGGAGTGGAATAACTGGGTCTTGAGGAAGCCCTATTCCCATTTTTCTGAGATAGGACCAGATAGATTTCCAAAGTGGCTGTACTAGTTTGCATTCCCACCAGCAATGAAGGAGTGTTCCTCTCTCCCCACATCCTCGCCAGCATGTGGTGTCGCTTGAGTTTTTGATCTTAGCCATTCTGATGGGTGAAGATGGAATCTCAGAGTTGTTTTGATTTGCATTTCCCTGATGACTAAGGAGGTTGAGCATTTCTTTAAGTGTTTCTCAGCTATTTGATACTCCTCTGTTGAGAATTCTCTGTTTAGTTCCAAGCCCCATTTCTCAATTGGGTTATTCGGTTTGGTGGTGTTTAATTTCTTGACTTCTTTATATATTTTGGATATTAGACCTTTGTCAGATGTAGGGCTGGTGAAGATCTTTTCCCAGTCTGTACGCTGTCGCTTTGTTCTCTTGACAGTGTCTCCTGCCTTACAGAAGCTTCTCAGCCTCATGAGGTCCCATTTATTAATGGTTGACATTAAGGCCTGGGCCGTTGGTGTTCTGTTCAGGAAGTTGTCTCCTGTGCCAATATGTTCCAGGCTCTTTCCCACTTTTTCCTCTAAGTGGCTTAGTGTCTCTGGTTTTATGTTGAGGTCTTTAATCCACTTGGATTTGAGTTTTGTGCAAGGTGACAAATATGGGTCCAGTTTCATTTTTTTACACATAGACCTCCAGTTAGACCAGCACCATTTGTTGAAGATGCTATCCTTTTTCCATTGAATGGATTTGGCTTCTTTGTCAAAAATCAAGTGACCATATGTGTGTGGATTCATATCTGGGTCTTCGATTCGATTCCACTGATCAACCAGCCTGTTGCTGTGCCAGTACCATGCTGTTTTAATTACTATTGCTTTATAGTACAGTTTGAGATCAGGTATGGAGATTCCTCTGAAGCACCTTTTATTGTACAAGATTGTTTTAGCTATTCTGGGTTTTTTGTTTTTCCATATGAAGTTCAGAATTGAACTTTCAATGTCTTTAAAAAATTGTGGAGGTATTTTGATAGGGATTGCATTGAATCTGTAGAATGCTTTTGGTAGGATGGCCATTTTTACTATATTAATTCTTCCGATCCATGAGCAAGAAAGATCATGCCATCTTCTCAGGTCATCTTCAATCTCTTTCTTCAGAGTTTTGAAATTTTTTTCATACAAGTCCTTCACTTGCTTAGTTAGGGTAACTCCTAGATATTTATATTGCTTGTGGCTAATGTGAAGGGTGTGGTTTTCCTAATTTCTTCCTCTGCAAGCTTGTCGTTTGTGTATAGGAAGGCTACAGATTTTTTTGAGTTAATTTTGTATCCAGCCAATTTGCTGAAGGTGTTTATCAGCTTTAGGAGTTCTCTGGTGGAATTTTGAGGGTCACTTATGTACACTATCATATCATCTGCAAATAGGGATAGTTTGACTTCCTCCTTTCCCATTTGGATACCCTTGATCTCCTTTTGTTGTCTTATTGCTCTGGCTAGAACTTCGAGTACTATATTGAAGAGATATGGAGAGAGTGGGCAGCCTTGCCTTGTTCCTGATTTTAGAGGAATTTCCTTGAGTATCTCACCATTTGCTTTGATTTTGGCTATTGGCTTGCTGTATATAGCCTTTATTATGTTGAGGAAAATGCCTTGTATCCCTGATCTCTCTAAAACTTTGAACATGAATGGGTGTTGAATTTTATCAAATGCTTTCTCTGCATCCAAGGAGATGATCATGTGGTTTTTTATTTTCAGTTTGTTCATATGGTGGATTACATTGATGGATTTCGTATATTAAACCCTGCATGCCTGGAATGAAGCCTACTTGGTCATGATGAATGATATCTTTGATGTGTTCCTGTATTCGTTTTGCAAGTATTTTATTTAGTATTTTTGCATCTATGTTCATAAGAGAAATTGGTCTGAAATTCTCTTTCTTTGTTGAATCTTTGTGAGGTTAAGGTATCAATGAAACTATGGCCTCATAGAATGAATTTGGTAATTTTCCATCCATTTCTATCTTTTGGAGTAGCTTGAAGAGTATCGGTATTAGCTCGCCCTTGAAGGTCTGGTAGAATTCTGCACTGAAACCATCTGGCCCTGGGCTTTTTTTGGTTGGGAGACCGTCGATGATTGCTTCTATTTCTGTAGGGGAAATGGGACTATTTAGCTTTGAAACATGGATCTTAAAGAATTAAAATGCACCCAGGAATCAGGCATGGGGTAGAGAATAGGCTGAAGCTCTGACATAACAGAAGAGGGAGGATGTGTCTCCCAGGAAGAAGTTGCACAGGCTCTGGCAGCTCACCCCACAGCTTAGCACGTGCATACTTTCTGGCTTCTGCTTCACCTTTCCTGTAAAACTGTCACCCCCACATCAGAAGAGGGAACCGAAGAAATCTCTCTCCTCTGTTCTTGCCAAAAATGAAGCCAATTTTCCTCGCCAACTTTTGTTTCCTAATTTCTTTGGAATACAGGGAAACTGAGGCAATGGGTTTATGTTGCAAGAAATACTTTTGTCTTAAGCAGCTAGAGTCACAGTGGTTTGCTAAGCAAGCACCCATGGTTGGAATGTAGGGGAATTCTCAGCCAGACAGTAGCGCTGCGCACAGAGAAAGGCTTTATGCAAGGCCTTAGAGAATTAGCGTAGGAGAAAAACAAGTTGGCAAACAGGAAAGTTGGGAGCACTAGTGATGCTGACAGAAGCAGGCTTGTGCACAGGAAGCCTCTCTGGAGAGTGAGTACCTGAAAGTAATTCCTACCTCTCCACCTTCTCTGTCACTTGTGGGATCCAGACAGCCTGGTTACAGACATATCCTGCGAAGCCTTCCCTCTTTGTGCACTCCCACTCCTATGGGTCTGATTCTTGTCAGATTCCCTGCCACATTATCTGTCCTCCCAGGATGCTAATAATTCTTCTAACAAATGTCTCACCCTCAACACTCTGTTAGTGGCAGTCTTGAACCCCACACCACAGAACTTCCAATGGACATAGCTACAAATCACAGAGAACAAACTCAGAAAACCACGCCTTGCAAATGGGCCTGGCACTAAGATAACATAAAACCCCACTACTTTGTGGCATCTCATTTTTTAGCTGGTGAACTCTTTGCCATTGCTCAAGGCTACTTGTATACAACTGGAAGTGTCCTCTGAACCCAGTGTCAGATGATAGTGCCAGCTGCCAGGAGCTCTATCCTGTTTCCCTCTCCCTACTCTGTTGTTTGTCTATAAATGCACATAAAGGAAAATGACTTAAAAATTTTTAAATGGCTTTATTGGTAAAGAGTGTAATAGCCATTTCGTTTTATGACTTTGAAAGTTCTGGGTAAACGCCTCAAGGTCTGGACTTTGTCTTGCTCTGTGTTCTTTGTGCTAGTTTATAAAGAAATCTTGAAAGAAAGCAAATACTATAAAATGCTTGTTATTTTCTGGGGTTTGGTTGAGACACTTACTCTATGGTTTCTGGCTATATTTCAGGGAAGTTCATAGCTTCTTTGGCAGAATAATTCACTTTGACAATTTGTCGATACAGCTTGATTTGACATTCCCAGGGTTAAATTTTGGTTTCATCTATACCTTTATATTTGAAGTGTGACAGACATTTGAACTTCATAATATAATATAATATAATATAATATAATATAATATAATATAATATATACATTATATTGCCAGTTGATACAACATGAACTACTTTTATTGTCTTAAGACTGAATATCTATTTGACTGCTGCTCTTGTGTAATAAACACTCAGGTCTAAAGTTCCCAGGAACTTCTCCATTCACATATGAATCAAGCTAAATTTTGGAGCATTTTCCATTAGGCTGATAAAAACAGATCTCTCACCTTACAAGGAGATAGCTTATTCTAGAACTATATTTGAAAATCCATGGCCCAGGAAGATATTCCATGTTTCAACAAGCAAGCAGTTTAATGAAGTTTTACAAGTTTACAAAATAAAGAAAGTCATAAATCAAGACCAGTTTAAGTACATCATCAGAGAGGCAGTTACCATTATATGGGGTGAAGATTTCCTATAGGGCCTCAGATGCTATTTGATGACATTTTTAGCTTTTGGGTTGATGAGAGATAAGATAGGGGGAAATTTGCTAAGACAATAGATCCTAAAAATGTTCTTATTTATTTATTTACTTACCTTAATATCTATTTACAAGATATTAGTTTTTATACAGAGATATGCATGCAAGGAGGTGAAAACTAGCCCAAGGAAAGGCTAGTAGCTTCTGGACCTGTGGACCTTCAGCCTTTCAACCTCACTGCAGTTCTAATCATTGAATCAATCTCTGCTGTTGAAACTTCTTTCCAAGAATTCCCATTGACAGTTGTATATTTGTATAGGCATGGGAAATAGTCTGTGCTAGGTTGGTGGCCCTAGGGAGAATTTTAGTTGATTAGTTGTTTTATGCTGTGAGGATGCCCTCTAAATGTAAGCCCATTTTGGCATGTGTGTCATTTAGTGCGTGAGGTTGTGTCTCTGACAATTGTCTTGATGGAGGCAACAGCAGTCTCATTAGAGACTCATCAACATAAGATTTCACTTGACTCTGAAGAGTGCTCCCTATTCCTTGCGACTGCAGATGAGCAAGGTATTAAAGGTTAGTTTTGGGGCTTTTCACAGAGGAGGTATGGGCAGAGGTCTCACAAACAATTCAGAAGAGCTTATTCCATTTAGGAGTCGGAAGAAACACAACTGAGAGGTGCTCACGTTCATAAGCACGGCCAATTTTAACTATTCACCATTTGATGTTGGGCCTAAGAAATATAAAAAGGGCTGTCTGACCTGGACCAGCAAGCAGGTCATCACTCTTCAGTGACAGGGTTCTAAGTGGGAGGTACACAGGAAATTAAGAAAATAGAAGATAGAAAAGATAAGATAGTTTTGTCTCAGGAAATCCTGCACGTGCTAATCAGTCATGCAAGCAAGTTTGTTAAGAAATGCAGCACTTTATATACCATGTTCTTGAAAAAAAAAAAAAATAGAACCACGTCAGGAAAGGACTGTCATACAATGGAATGAAATTAGCAAGAAGCTAATGATGCAGTGCGGCAGAAAGGGAGCACAGCATCAGTATCTCAGAAGCATCACAGCACACAGTAGCCTTGGGACTGATGACCACAGCCTCTTAAGGTGAGCTCTCAGGGTCTGAAGCCACAGCTTCCTCCAAGGCCTTTACTGTCTCTGCTGAGCTTATTCCTGGCTTTGGAAAGAGGTTAAGGTTCCCTCTCCATATATCAGGGTCTCAGGGAAAGCTCTGGTTGATATGGTCCTCAACCCATTGCTGACCATGGGAAGGAATATCTGCCAGAAAGAACTGATCTGAAACAGTTCTTGATCATTAACTCATGCTTTATTCACTATGACATGCCCTCTAACCCAAGGCATATTAAGATACTATGGGACAAAACTTAGTATGCTTTGAGAATCACTGAAAATGCCCAACTTCATTTTGTCTCCTAAAAAATGTATCAGATGCTAAACTTACTATTCTAAGCATATTCATTTTGAAACTCAGCACTATTTTCTGGGGGTTACCCAATAGCTCTCTAATTGGGCTTGAAGTCCATTCAACGGGAGAGAATTCATGCCTGGTGTTGTAGAATTAGCCAAAATACCCATGGCTAGAGAAGTCATATAACACTGAGAAGCTACAACTGCCACATTACTAACCAGTATCTAACTGCATTCTAAATACTTCTCTTGATACCAACAGATAAGTGTATATCTCACTGCTCATCAAAGAAAAGCATCAGATGAAGGCTATCATAGAGAGCCACAACTGGTCAAAATGGAGAAAACAACTGACTATGCGGTGGCCAGCCCAAATTATTAATGTTTACAGTTATGTGCTCATAGACAATTTGTTATAAATGATGGGATGAGAGCATATATATTTATATAAAAATTGGTATACATATACATTATACGATTATAAACACAAAGCCAATATTGTTCATAGAAGATAATATTATATTTGGAGTCTCTATATTCATTAGTCTCAATTGTCATGCTTATAATATGTACATAACAGAAAATATTTTATGATATGCATAATATGAATTATATATACAGCTGTATACACACTATATACAGTCATACAAAGAATTCTCTGGCATAAACATAATAGAAATGTCATTGAAAATTTTGATCATTTTTATGGTTCATGGATATATTTGTATATAAATGCACATAAGTGTTTGTATGACAAAAATCACCAAAAATCACTAGGCAAAAAGAACTAGACAAAACAAAAGCTTTGACTTTTCAAATACCACATATTACACTATTAATGAACATTGCATCTATAAGTGAAATCAGCAATGTATCTAGAGTGTTAGTTTATATAGCTATTTGTTAACATTTATGAAGCTATCCTAGAGACTAGGAACTAAACATAGAGATGAGCTACAACTCTTAAGAGATTTATGATTGTTATTGGAAACATAATATCAAAATTGTTAAACTCAAAACGTCTATTTTTATTCTTTCTTCTCCTTACCACTAGGCAATATTTTGAAAAGGAAAACCAGACCACTTAAGGAACACTGATCATAGCATAAATATAATTTTTGATTCCTCGAAACACTTCATGTTATAACACTGTAAAGATTATACTAAAATCTTTGATGAGTCACATACATTTTACATTTATGGAAGGCTTACAAGGAATAAATCTTATAAGTGTGCAAGATTTATGTATAATTAGTCTGGATAGTATCCATCTAAAGTCTTCTAATGCTTATTTTAAAAACTCTCGACTTCCTTAGAATGTCGATCTACATTTTGTGACATTTAAAGGGAGCTAACGTTAAAAAACAATAATTTAATTTTTTATGTATTGTGAGAGTTTTGCCAAGATTTTAAAAGAACCAGAGCTCCTTTACATTTCTGTTTGGGCTGAACTTGTGTTAACCCACTGTTTATACGGTTAAAGTAAAGCTATCACACACATGAGGTGCATGTATACAAGCTAACAAATTGTATTTCTAGTGACAATGTTAAAAAAATAATTGTATGAGGCTTAAAACTTTAAATATTCTAATTTTTAAAAGAACTGTAAATATAGCAGAAGAGATTTAAAAAATTAAAGAAAGGGAAAATAAAAATGGACTTCTAGAATGGCCACACTTTGCCAGGAGGAAGGAAGCAACCTTACTTTGATGGGCCTCTACATGCAACATACAGTGCTTTCCTGCTGCTTACTTCTTCCTTCCCTCCTGCTTGTCCCATGCCTAGTCTGTTACTGTCTTTTTTATATTCCAGCCTACACCATATAAAGAGTATTTCTCCTTGGTTAATTTCATTCCAGCGGGCTCTCTCTGATATTTCCAGATGATTACTGGAGCAGGGACAAAAGGGTGGTGATAAAGACCATTCCTCAAGAAGGAGAAAGCTGCCCTAGAGGATGATAAAAGGAGTACAGAGCTAGGTTGGATCCAAGACTCAAAACCATAGGTTCCCAGCAGCAGTCTTTTGTAAGTAATTTACATAGCACGTGCCTCCCACAGGACTTTCTTCCACAAGCCCTGTTTTGTTTTATGGTTGGAAGGAGTCAACAGTCTTTATCTGCCAATTGGCTTCTTTTGTATGTAAATCATGATGATGAAGATGCCAGCTCCCCCAATCTCACCAGCCCATTTATGTGTAGGAGAGAGCTTTAAGCCAGAAAAAGAAGAAAAATTCATTAAGTGTACCACAAAAGAGAGTAGGCTGACATCAACTAAAGAGCTTCCTCATGCACTGGGCAATGGGCTTTAGAGGTCTCTTGTTGGAGAATTGTTTGTATAGTTAGTGAGAGTGCAGTTTCCCAGTATGTAATTCACACCATATGAATGAGGGCAGTCTATATACTCACTGCATAGTTCTGGGAGATCAGTATAAGCGGCTCAGTTGTATAATCTTTAAGGGCCACACTAATATTCCTCTGGTTGCTCACATTTAGTCTTGAACAAAGAACTGGGTTCTCTTAAAAAATCAGTGATAAAAAAAAAGAAATCAGTGATGTCCTGAGGGGAAAAAATTGAGAGGGGAGAAATTGTCATAATCACGAAGGAGTCATCTGTGCTAGCCCTTCCAAAAGCAACTAAAACCCAATATGGCTTCTTACACTTGACACTAGTCAAATGTCAACAAACTTTGTCTTCTGCCATCACACTTCAGGACAGACATGTTTCAGGAATGTCTACACAAAATATGGTAAAAGATTCAAAACTCATCAACAATTGTTCTTTATGAGACTGACACACTACTTTTTGGGTTTTATGACTTTTAAGATGTTTGAAATTAGACTTCCTGGAACACATCCATCCATACAGTTATTTTGCAGAAAAAAAATCTTTTAACTTTCTTATTAATAATACTATCATGTTAAGCAGGGTGCAGGACTATGCTAATATCAAGGTTTGTATACATTAAATAAAATTGTGTTATAAATTAATGATATGTTACAACAATGAGAACAAAATTACCCTTGACACATTTCTGGCAAGGAAATAGATATTTTCTCTGCCACACACATAGAGTTGGATCACGGTAATGAAGCACATCGTGGCTGCACACAGGAATGTCCAGGAATGTTCTGTACTCCTGCCTCCAGTGGGACTAGAAGCAAAGCTTAGCGGCGTTCCAGGTTGAACCAATTCTACATTGTGGAAGTGCGTAGATTAGACTGGTAAGTTGAGGAGCACCACCGGTGAACTCCAGAGGTGACAAATTCCACAGAGACACGTGTTTGATAAAGACTGGCTACATCAGCAATTCCATAGAGAAAGTTGAGAACAGAAGCAACTGCTATGGGGCTTCTGAATGAAAAAGAGCTGAGCTGTCACTTCTTGTTTCTCCATTTCCTCTTCCAACAGAGAAGTCAGACAAAAAATTCAAAAATTAAATACTCTAGTAAGAGAAACTCTCACGATGGTTTCTATAAAGCTGAAAAGGAAAGGAAGTTCAGTATAGAGAGGGTAAGCTGCAGTCTGTGGCCACTGCCTGCTTTGTTAAGAAAGCTTTATTAAAATACAACCTCAATAGTATATTTATGAAAGACTTATGGTGGTTTTCAACCTACGGATACAGACAGAACTGAAAAATTGTTGAACAAACATATGGTCTGCAAATATGAAAATACTTATTATCAGGCTCAGCAGAGAGAAAACTTGGCAGTCCATTTTATATGAGGAAGTTCAGTTCCAAATAATTTTCCTTTCCATGGATTTATCTTTTTATACCATCATTTAATGCTCATACAAATGGTTTGAATTGTAGGGCTGGGAGAGATGGCTCAGGGTTGAGGTTGCTTGCTCTGCAAACAAGAGGACCAGGGACAAAATGAATTTTAATCCTCAAATGCCAGAAGGGAGTGGCAATTCTGTAATTCCAGCCTTTGAAGACAGACAGGAGATCTCCCAGAGCAAGGTGTCTAGTGAAACTAGCTATGTAAGTGAGCTGTGGGTTTGGTTAGGAGACCTTGCCTCAAAATAAAAAAATAAAAAAATAAATGAAAAGGAAGATTCCTTATATCAATGTTGGGCCTCCACACATATGTGTGTACATGTGTATAATGCTCCAACACAAATGCAAGTGCACACATGCAGACACACACACACACACACACACACACACACAGAGAATCAAAGATTTGAATTATATATTTATTGCATATGTCTGAAAACTCCATCATTTCATAATTATCCTTTTCTATAACATGACTATAAAGTAACAAGAAGCATTGAGAAACAGAAAAAGATAAACAGCAACTATTAAAGGCTCATTAAACATCTGCTCACAAAGTCACCTGTGTTCCCAAAGGAAATATTTATTTTTTTAAAAATCTATTTTATGTATTTCTTAAAGATTTATTTTATTTTATGTGTATAAGTGTTTTATCTGCATGTATATTTGTGCACCATGTGTACATCTGGGGCCTGTAGTGGTCAGAAGACGGTTTGATCCCCTGGACCTGGAGTTATAGATGGTTGTGAGCTACCATGGAGGTGCTGGGAACAGAACCCAGGTCCTCTGAAAAGCAGTCAGTGCTCTTAACTGCTGAGCCATCTCCATCAGCCACCTCTCTCTCCTCTCTCTCTGTGTCTCTCTTGTCTCTGTCTGTCTCTGTCTCTGTCTCTGTCTCTGTCTCTGTGTCTCTGTCTCTGTCTCTGTCTCTCTCTCTCTCTCTCTCTCTCTCTCTCTCTCTCTCTCTCTCTCTCTCTCTCTCTGTGTGTGTGTGTGTGTATAGCATGTATACATGTGGGGTGAGAGGTATACGCATGCCTGTCTGTGAGCAGAATCCAGAAGAGGGTCTCAGGTTGGATGTGGAGCTACAGCCACTTGAGAAAATCTGATTTCTTGAACAGACTCTAGTACCCGAATTCCCCTAGACCTCACAATTGCAAGGCAAGCAATTGCAGAGATGCGGAACCATCTCTCTGGCTCAAAAAGAAAATAATTCTTAAAGGATATATTTCAGCATTTCAGACTTTTGTCCAAGTAACTTACAAAGTGGACATTTCAAAGGACTTAAAACTAAGCTACACTAATGAGTTCTATATTGACTTTGTTCTCTGGCCCTTATAAAGTGAGTGCTGTAGATAGAACATAGGGTGTTATGAATTTGGCACTCTGCCAGCCTCCCTTTAAGCCTTTTCTATGCAATGTAGTTCCCATAAAAGTCCTTACTTCCTGTCTCTCTCTGTCTTGCTTGTTTTCTCAGTCTCCCTGTCTCTCTCTGAGATGGACTTTCACTGTGTCCCCTCCCCCAATAACCCTCTTGTATTAGATCTATTGCATGGTGTGTGTGATGTCTTTGAGGCACACCTCAGCCCCCAACATGTCAAGGGTATGGTTTTTGCTGCTTTATCCTAACACAGCGCATTTCTTTCATGTACTAGGCAAATAGTCTACCACTGATCTCTAGCCCCCAGCTTACCACATCTTAATTCTTTTAAAAATATGTATGAAAAATGACTGGCAAGTTGCTCCTTTCCTGTAACAGTAGCTACAGGATTACAGGAAGATTATTATTATTTTTGTTTGTTCATTTTCTGTTTTTCAAGACAGGGTTTCTCTGTGTAGCCTTGGCTGTCCTGGACTCAATTTGTAGACCAAGCTGGCTTAGAACTTACAGCTATCTGCTGGCCTCTCCCTCCCGGGTGCTGCGATTACAGGCATGCACCACCACACCTGGCTTTATAGGAAGATTATAAGCATAATACTTACTTATCTTCTAGCTAGTTCAGGGTCAGCCTAGACAACCTAATGAGATCTTGTTTTAAAGTAAATATTTAAAAGATCAGGGGGTGTTTGAGAAGTGTGTTTAGGGTACACTACTTGTTATGTGAATGTGAGGACTGCACGTTAGATCCCCAGCCATATGTCAAGGTCTGGAAGGCATGGTAGTCTGCTTGTAATTCCAGCACGTAGGAGCCAGAGAAGAGAAAGGGCTCCCTGAAGCAAGCTGATGTAACCAGAATCAGGAAGTTCTGGGCTCAACAAGAAACTTGTTCAATAAATAGAGAGTGATCAAGAAAGATGATAAGCATCAACTTCAGGCCTCTATATGTACATATGTGCACATATACATAGAAACATAAAAACACACGTGTGCACAGCAAAAGTAGTTATAATTTTAACAGTGAAAATTTACATGAATGTATCGCTCAGCTTTACAAAATATTATTTAATGTTTTTGCCTGATAATTAAATATAAAATAAACTAAATTTAAATTCATATTCATAGATTTATTATAGAAAGTTCTATTTTTAAATATTCCTCTAGTTAACTTTGAAATGAGCATAATATTGTCTTGGATTAGACTTACTTGAGTAAATATTTGAGCCATGAGGAATTCTTGATCATAACAGGCCAGATGAGAAATAGCCGAAAGCAGTAAGGAAGATGTACTTTCAAGTGTTCATTTCTACTTTTATAATTCATGGAAGATGCCTAGGGATGTTGTGGCTCTTAGACCATAATTTACTTCAAATAAGACTTTTGGAAGATTCTGGTAAGACTAATATAGTAGTTAAAAAATTTTAGCCCCAGCAATTAGCCATCAAGTTTAAAGTTGATTATCAAAAACACGTGATTAAAAGTGTGTTAGACTAACTCATAAAGGCCATCATCTGATTCCTTGGTCCAGAGTTCTCCCATCACTAAACATTGGGGTGAAGGGCCTCACTTTGAAAGGTAGTCTCTCAGAATATATTGGGAGTCACTGATTAGCTTAACAAATTCAATCAACATGAATTTTCCAAATGACTACCAAGTCACACTCTTCAAATTTTTTAATTTTTAACTTCAAAGGAGAAAGGAAAGGTTTACATGAGTTAGCATTCTGTTTCATCCTTTAATCTCTGGTACAAAATCCTTTGATAGAAATGGTTTTCTCATGTTGGCTGGAAGAATATTTTAATTTCTTCACTTAAATTACTTGTGTTCTTGCTAGGACCATATTTTAAAGATGTGTTTCTGAACTCTTTTTTTTTTTCTTGCCTCCTGGAGTCTGGAATTTCAGAGTTAACATGGACAATGATTTTTTTCTTTAGGGGATTTTTTTTTCATTCTTGAAAGTATTTCACAACAGTAATAAATTAATAAGCGTAACAATCTATGTTTTAATATTTAGGAGAATTAGCCTCTTGTCCTCAAGATGAGCTCTTTAATAGTTTATCCTAAAAGAGTGGTCAGCCCTGAAATTATGTATACACAAGCAAAAAAAAAGACTCTGCAGGTTATATTTATATCTTTATGTATTTACATAAATATGTGACAATAATAAAGAAAATAGATCATTAATTTGAGGAGTAGGGGGAGGTTGAAGAAAAAAGAAAAAGGAAAGAACGCTTAATTACATTTTAATTAAAATTAATTAATTTAATCAAATTAAGAATAAGATAAGGGCCGAGCGATGGTGGCACACGCCTTTAATTCTAGAACTTAGGAGGCAGAGGCAGGCAGATCTCTGTGAATTTGAGTCAGGCCTGGTCTATACAGCAAGTTCCAGGACAACCAGGGCTACACAGAGAATCCTTGTCCCAAAACAAACAAATAAACAAGCAAACAAATAAGATAAAACAGAAGTGAGAAGTTTGGTGCATCTGAAAATGCAGCTTTCTTTCATTTCATTTGGGAAGACATATGCACTGAATGTGGGTGAACTGAGAGAAGTGCTAGAGCAATGGATAACTGAATGAGAGAGAAACTTTACGTCACCTCCCTTAATTTCTTTTGAAAAGCTTTATTAGCATATTTTAATTACATATAACAGTGAGTTGCATTATAACATTTTCATACATGATTATAATGTATTTTGATGATATTCATCTCCTATTAGCCCTTTTTTTTTTTATTTCCATTACATTTTTAATTTTGTACCACTGCTTTGGAGATCCATCATAGCTTAAAAGGCAGGGCAACTAGAGTTAGGTGCATTAGAGAATCCTATTATGGGTGTCTTAGTTAGGGTTTCTGTGTGTTATAAAACATGATGACTATAAACAACTTGGCAAGGAAAGGGTTTATTTCCATTTATAACTCGTAAATCACATTACATTGCTGAGGAAAGTCAGGACCAGAACAAAAACAGCGAGACCTTGGACACCGGAACTGATGTAGAGGTCATGAAGATTGATGCTTTAGTTTGCTCCCCATCGCTGGCTCAGCTTACTTTCTTATAGCACCTAGGACCAATTGCCTAAGTATGGCAGCACTTCCTGTGGAGTGGGCCTTCATTATTAATCAAGAAAACATACCACATGCTTGCCCACAGACCAATTTGATGGAGGCATTTTTTTTTTTCAGTTGAGATCCCCTCTTCCCAAATGACCCTAGCCTGTGTGAAATTGGCATAAAAAGTAGCAAACACAATGGGTGAATAGGGAATAGCTATACTAAAGATCAGCTGTTGGGACACCAAATAGATTCTTATCCTTTCCCCACACAGGTGGGAAAATTACAATTAGAAACTTTTGTTTCTTTATAAAACATTGGGGAACACTATAATGGAGTATAACTGGGTAGTTAGTAGTATTGGTCCCTGGCATTAGATATATTTCACCAGCCAGTCCAATTGTCATTAGTAGTTGCTCTAAAACTGGCTGACAACTCATATTACTATGGTTCTTTTGGCAGGACATAGCTATTCAGAAAGTGCCAAGTTAACTCTTCTCCCTTCTTAGAGGTGTACAGAGCTGGCCCATTGCTTTATGGTTGGTCTAACTCTATGGTTGTGTGCAGTTTACCCTTGCTCATGCAAATGCTCATTTCTCTACTCCGCTATCTGCTTTCAATCTAGACATGCATTGTGACGTTTATTCTAAGTATCTCCTGTCTGAAGATTGTCTAAACATGCCTACTATTTGTGCTCTGTTCTCCAAACATAAACCAGCCAACACTGAGCAATACAGAGAATAGGGGGTGGGCATGGGTGGGACGATCAGGACCAGCAAGTGATGGGGAAAGAAGAGAGGAAGTGGAGATTGAGTCATGAGGAGAGGACCAGGAAGCATCAGGAACCAGAGATAAGAGATAATTGAAAAACAAGTATGACTGGGAAATCTGAATGGGAGGAAACAAGACCAGCTTGAAGGTTTAGGATGGAGTGATTATTGCTCAGTATTGTGCTCTAGGCTAATTAAAAATAATCTGAATCTCCCTGTGTGGTTATTTGGGAAAACAGCTGGTCAAAGAAGAACTTCTGCATTACTAAATATGAATCAACATTAATTAATAATCAACAATCATTCTACATATGGTTGAATTTGTCCTTTGCTATTTCCCCAACTGAAATTGTTATCTGAGACGTCATTCTTGCATTGCGTCTTTTGTCTATCCACCTTTCCTCATTCTATTTTTCCTGTAGGTACTCGTTCCGTAGTTCACAATATAACAAGGATCATCTCAGTCACTTTTTTTTCAAGATATGACACAAGATAATGTAAAACTTCAACCACACACTAGATTCAAGTTGTCCAAAGTGATTATCACTAGTCATATGTAATTGCATCATTGAAATAATATAAACATTCTGTTCCTTAGCCATCCTAGCAATAGATGTAGATGGAGCAGGAACACTAAGGTAGGTCATTTAATTTAGCTTCTACTTTAAGGACAAAGTAATGATGAAGAACTTTTAATCTTTAGAGTATCAAGGAAAAACATGTACAAAAGCTTCAAACCTACTTGAAGTTTTAAGTAGGTAAAGCCCACAGATATGACTCATAAACAGATAGACTTCATTCCATACATGAAGTACACAATACCAAATTTTAGAGGCTAGACATACATGCCCCAATCTCTACTGCTCTACACAATATGCCCAGCCCAGCTGTGGTAGGTTAAATAATAATGGCACCATAGGCTCGTGTATTTGAATGCTTGATCACTAGGGAGTGGAACTGTGGCAAAAGATTACAAGGATAGGAGGTGTGGTTTTGCTGGAGGTGGTGTGACTTTGTGGGAGGAAGTGTGTCAATGCAGGTAGGCCTTTGGGTTTCAAAATCCTATATGAGGCCCAGCAACTCTGCCTGCTCCTGGTTGATCAGGATGTAAAGCTCCCAGTTCCAGGCTGTATGCCTTTGTGCTCCTCGCTATGATGATAAAAGACTAACCCTCTGAAACCGTAAGCAAGCCATCAATTAAATGCTTTTCTTTATAAGTGTTGTCGTTGTTATGAGGTCTCTGCACTGCAGTGGAGCAATTGACTAAGACAGCATATTGTTAAAAAAATTACGGGGAGTCAAGAAAAGCAAAAATGCAGCAATCTATGGAGATGGACTCAGATGTGATACAGTCATTGAGATGATGATTTTGGAAGTGTCAGGAGTGTGGGACACCTGTTGGGAAAAGCTGTACTGACCTGAGGGAGAGGCCATGTGTTTTGCAGGTTACAGAACCAGAGGCACAGGGATACTCAAGGCTCGTGTAGCCTAATTGATGCCACTAAGATTCCTTCATACCAGATGTGGTACTGTAACATTCATTTTCCCTTCTGGTTTTGTTCTTGTTTCTGCTCCTAACTCTTACTGCTGTGTTCATCTTGTTTCTTTTGCAAATCATTTTTGTTATGTGCTACTGTATATTTGATGTATAAAAATTTTAAAATTTAATTTTGTAGGTGCTCAAAGTTAAAAAATTATCTCAAAGCTGGGCAAAGGGATACAAATAAGAAAGGAATAAGTCAAAGTATCACTATTTTCAGATGATATCATAGTAGACATAATTGAACTGAAAAATACCACTAGGGAACTACTACAGCTGATAAACATTTTCAGGGGAGTGGCTGGATATAAGATTAACTAAAACAATCAACCAACAACAACAACAAACAGTAACCTTCCTATATATACACAGCAAATGGACTGAGAAAGAAACCAGGGAAACAGTTTCACAATAGCTTCAAGTAATTTAAAATATCTTGGTGTAACTTTATCCAAGCAGGTGAAAGACTTGTATGATAAGAAAACAAAACAAAACAAAACAAAACAACAAAACAAAATCAACCTTCAATTCTTTGAAGAAAGAAATTGAAGATACCAGAAGATAGAAAAGCCTCCCACGCTTGTGGGCTGGTAAGATTAACAGTGAAAATGGTTATATTACCAAAAGCAATCTACAGATTCAATGCGGTCCCATCAAAAGTCCAACACAATTCTTAGATCTTTAGAGGACAATTTTTAGCTTCATATAGAAACACACACACACACACACAAATCAAAAACAGAACAGCTAGTCTGGAGTAGTAAAAGAACTGTTGGAGATATTAATATCCCTAATTTCAAGTTGTACTTCAGAGCTATACTAATAAAAACTGCATAGTATTGGCATAAAAACAGACACTGATCAGTAGAGTTGAACTGAAGGACCAGAAATAAATACACTTACTTGTAGACATCTGATTATTGATAAGGAAGACAGAAAAACACACTGAAGCTTCCTGGAATCTATGAACTTGATCCTAATGAAGACTCCTGGTAATGAGAGATATTGAGTCTCAACTGGCCATCTCTTGTAGACAGACAAGGCTTCCATTGGAAGGACTGGGTGGTATTCAATTGAGTTGTTGCCCAAGAAGATCCCATGGAAATCCCCAAGCAACCCAGGCTGATGCTGAAACAAAAGACTGCTCTATGCAAACTGACAGAATGGCCCTATTGCCAAGGACAACATCAACATAGCTCATGGAATATTGAGAAGTCAAGTTGGTGCATGCATGGAACCTTTACTTCTAAGTTCTAGTATCTTTGATGCGGGAAGGTACTCTCAAGGCTACAGAAAGAGAAACATGGACACCAACCCAGCCATAAAACCTTAAACCAACCATCTGTACTGGTGTAAGATGTGCTGGGGCAACAGTGCTGCAGAACTTCTGCGAACTGCCAAGCAATATCTAATTTAACTTGAAGCCCATGCTCAACACTGCTTGAAGGGCCAGGAATTGGAGACTGGATAGCCTAGAAACCTAGGGTATAGCCAAACTTGACTAGTCTAAAATAAGCAAACATGCAAATAAATAAATGAGTGAAAACCTTCCTAATACGTTCTGCTATACTTGTAGATCACTGCCCTGATCAGTTGTCAGCAGAGAGGCTTCCTCTGGCCGCAGAGAGGGGTGGATGCAGAGACCCACAGCCAGACATTATGCAGAGATAGTTTGAATTGGAAGTCTCCATAAGGTCTTTCTACTTGAAGATCAGGGAATCAAGTGGAAGAAGAGATAGAAGTATTGTAGAAGTCACTGGGTTGAGGACATCAGGAGAGCACAAGGCATCGAATCAACTAATCAGGGAGCATATGAGCTCACAGAGACTAATGAAGCAAACATGGGGCCTGTATGGGTTTGCACAAGGTCCTCTGAATACATGTTATGGCCGTTAGCTTGATGTTTTCAGGGGACTCCTAACTGTGGAAATGGGTGTATCTCTGACTCTTGTCTGTTCTTGCAACTCTTTTCCTCCTGTTGGGTTGCTTTGCTCAGATTCAGTGGGAGGGCTTTTTCCTTGTCTTAATGTATTTAGTTTTGTTCTCTTTGGTTGCTTTCTCTTGGAGGCCTGCTGGAGATGGAGGGGGAGGATAAAGGAAGAGGAGAGACAGGGACCAGGAGCTGAGTGGAGGGAGGGAAACTGTGGTCAGGACTTATTGTATGAGAGAAGAATCTATTTTCAATAGTTAAAAAAGTGATGCTTAGTTTACACATTGAAAATATTAGTTCTTTATAAGATATTATTCTCTTTTTTCCACCATAAACAGTATGCTCTTAGCAAAGTTTATAGATTAGATAACGTCTTAGGAAGTTTTTATTTGAGGAAGAGAAATCTTATTGATGAATGCAGGGTAAATTTATATAGTGCATATCAGGTTCACAAAATGTTGCCTTAATATTTGCCTCAGACTTTGGGAAAGAACAAGACATCCTAGACACAACCAGATTTGCAATTGGTGATTTCAGTTTTACCCCTTAAATTCCAGAGTCACATTTTCCTCTTTTGACTTAGTTCCGTACTTAATATTTCACAAGCATTTTATACTCACAACATGGCTGTGCTTACTATCTTTCTTCTTTACTCAGTTTTTATTTTATCTTATTATCATGCCTGTTTAATTACATGTACAAGTGTGTGTCTGTGGGCTTGTGCACATGAGTACAGAGCCAACAGAGACTAGAAGAGGGTGTCATATTCCCTGGAGCTGGAGTTGCAGGCAGTTACGAGCTTCCCAGTGTGGGTGCTGAGAATTAAACTCAGGTATTCCCAAAGAGCAGACTGTGCTCTTAACTGCCAAGCCACCTCTCCAAGACCCTGGATGCTTTTTAAACATATTTTTGCAGTTTTAATAATAGGGTTTTCTAAAGATACTCAAACTAAAACATTGGTCTCAGTTTCATACAGTCTAGTTTTGTGGAACAAGTATAGATGGTGTGGGATAAGAGTAACAAGGTAACTTCCAAAATGTATATAGGAATCTACTTTAAATACATTGAAATTAGAATAATAGAAAACTGTAATAAAAATATAATGTACTAGGAAGATCTATATGCAATAAAATATAAATAGAAAAAAATTAGAATAATAACCCTGTCTTCTAAGTTTGCTGTGAAATGAATGTGTGAGTTTTCTTTGAGCTCTTTGTAAACAACAGTGCTTACATTTCAGATCTCCTTCAGAACATGTTCTGGGCTGCAAATTTTATACTTTTTACAATCTTATCTCTCAAATTCTTTCCTTTCTCTCCTCTTATTTTCGCTAGTTCATTGTTTATATTTCCTTATCTAGGTTGCTTTCTAAATCACTCTACGTTGTTGACTATAGACTACGTCCCGTCCCACATGTGTGGTCGAGCCTCCCTACTTTAGGAGCATGATGAGAATAACCCTAATTTTATTGTGTTACTCTTTGAAATCCCTTAAGTGTTGGCAAATGTGTGTGAGATGGATATGAAACAGCTGCTCCTACTGCTAACAGCAACGTAATTTGACATTTTTCCAGAACCAAAATTGCTTCATGTACCAGGCACCTTCAAAGAGTATTGTTTTATGAGTAATGACACTTATATATACTGATTCTAAACTTTAAGAAACTGTGCTATATGTGTATTTTTTTGTTGTTGTTGTTTAAGGCTGAGCACTAAGTTTCCAAAACCAGCTTCAAAATTACTATGTACCTGAGCATAACTCTGAACTTCAATCCTCCTGTTTCTCCCTCTTACATGCTGAAATTACAGGAGTGTACCACCACACCTGGCTTCGTGAGATGCTGTGTACTGAACCTAAAGCCTCAAGCATGAGAGGTGACCATTTTACTGACAAAGTTACCCCTAATGAAACTCTCCCTCTGTCTTCTGGATTTTAGCAATTGTTCAAGAGAAAACTTCCCAACACATCCTCAAACACTCATTGATGCATTTAGAAGGAAAAAAAAAAAATAAGAGTAGGAAACAATAAGAAATATAAAGCCATCTACACATGTGCCAAGAGTACAACTAATAGCTTGCCCACAGAAGCCAAGAGAGAGATATAGTCAATATGAAGTAACCAAGATCTAGAATTTTTCACTCTTGTGAAATATGACTGAAAAAAATTCTTGAAGATCAAAGGAAGTATGGTTGGACCCAGGAGCATTGAGGAAATGTAGTCTAAGACCGATTACAGGGTAAACTGTTAGTATCAGGATTGTAGTATGGAGGTATGTTAAATAATAATTAATTTGGACCAGAAATGAGATATTAGCCTCCTCCCAGCTTTGATTCGTGACATCAAAGTGCTACACAAGCTGCTGGGGAAAACAAAGCCATCAACAAACTTACTCAGCTGTAGACGCCTAGTGCCACAATACGTCCATAGGACCATGCTTTCTTCTACGTGGGTCCTGGGATTCAAACTCGAGTCCCCACACATAAACGGTCTAAGCTCTTAACTACTGAGCCAGCTCTCAAGCCTCTAGGTTTTTATGTTTATATTTATTGGTGCATATTTGTCTCAAAGAAATAATAATATTTCAGTCATGCTACATTTATATTTCATCTATTGCCCAGACTCACTGCATGCATCATAAGTATGTACTAAAAGTGTTTCTCAGTGAGATGACCACATTATCCTTCCATCAAAAATAAATATTATTAGGGTTACTAATTTCATTATTTGTTAACTTGGACACATAGGTCATTACTATGCCCCATGCAAAGATGTTGCTTTTACATCTAAGAGAGACATTAAGTTTCAAAAGTGAATCATTAAATATTATTATTTTATTATAAATGTTGTTAAAAAATCAAAACTATTAAAGCAATCTTTCCATGATCTTTGGAAGTGCTTCCATTGTCTCCTTTCTTTGACAAAGTATAAGTGTTTGAGTCTTCAATGTCAGTTTTTCATTGTTGTAACAAAACAACAGAGAAAAATCAACTTTAAGAAAAGCAATGATTTTTGTGCAAGGTGACAAATATGGGTCCAGTTTCATTTTTTTACACATAGACCTCCAGTTAGACCAGCACCATTTGTTGAAGATGCTATCCTTTTTCCATTGAATGGATTTGGCTTCTTTGTCAAAAATCAAGTGACCATATGTGTGTGGATTCATATCTGGGTCTTCGATTCGATTCCACTGATCAACCAGCCTGTTGCTGTGCCAGTACCATGCTGTTTTAAGTACTATTGCTTTATAGTACAGTTTGAGATCAGGTATGGAGATTCCTCCGGAGCATCTTTTATTGTACAAGATTGTTTTAGCTATTCTGGGTTTTTTGTTTTTCCATATGAAGTTCAGAATTGAACTTTCAATGTCTTTAAAAAATTGTGTAGTTATTTTGATAGGGATTGCATTGAATCTATAGATTGCTTTTGGTAGGATGGCCATTTTTACTATGTTAATTCTCCCGATCCATGAGCAAGGAAGATCACGCCATACCATGTCCCCTGGAGGGGGAGACCTGGTGGCACTCAGAGGAAGGACAGCAAGTAGCCAAGAAGAGACTTGATACCCTATGAGAATATATAGGGGGACGTAATCCCCCTCAGGAACAGTCATAGGGGAGGGGAATAATGGGAAAATGGGGGGGGGAGGAATGGGAGGATACAAGGGATGGGATAAACATTGAGATGTAACAAGAATAAATTAATAAAAAAAAAAAAAAAAAAAAAAAAAAAAAAAAAAAGAAAAGCAATGATTTGGTTTGGCTCATAGTCTGAGGTTTTAGTATGTGATTTCCTGGCCCTCTTCCCTTGGGCCTAAGGCAATGGGGGAAATTATGATGGAGGGCAGGTTGCACAGTTGCTGTTCACATCATGGAGGCCTGGAACCAGAAAGCAAGAGAAAGGAAGTGGCCAGAGTATATTGGTCAAGGGAATTCCTCACTGACCTACTTCCATCAACTAGGGTTCCTCACTCTTTATGTCTCAGGTATCTCTGACTAATGTCACCAGCTAGGGACTCGAGTCTTTAGTACATAGGCTTGTGAAGGATATTGCATATTCAAACTGCAACATTCATAAGTAAGTGCTGCTGGGTTTGGAAAATTGCCCAGTGAGTAAGAGTACTTGCTATACAAGCATGAGGGCCTGGGTTCAAATTCGCAGCACCATGTACAAAGCTAGGTGGGATTACACATGCCTATGACTCCAGCTTTGCAGGAGACAAAAGAGGACAGGAGCGTTGCTGAGGCTTACTGTGCATCAATCTACCTTTAGGTTCAGTGAGAGCCCAATTTCAAGGGACTGAAGGAGAGGTGGGGGGAAGAGAGGAAAGAGAGGGGAAAAAGAAAGAGAAACGGAGGGGGGTCAGAGGGAGGGAGACAGAGACAGTGACACACACACACACATACAGAGAGAGAGAGAGAGAGAGAGAGAGAGAGAGAGCGAGAGAGAGAGAGAGAGAGAGAGAGAGAGAGAGAGAGAGAGAGAGAGAGAGAGAGAGAGAGAGAGAGAGCATAATAGCAAACACCTTTCTTTAGCCTTAGTAAGCACACCATAGTACATACACCAAGCAGATAAACCATATATTCAAAAGCCCGCATACATCCACACAAAAGAAAAAGAAAGCAAACGAATGTTGTCAAAATACTTCCAGGTTTATGGGTTTTCTTTCCAGATGAGTGTTATGAAATGGATACACTTGTACTTAGTTTGGTTCTTATCTAGAATTGCCTAGAAGCCACTGGAAAACCACAAGAGCTTTTTTTCCAATTGTGCAACATCTTGCTCATAACTCTCAGCTCAAATCTAAAGCCAGAATTCTTGATGGGAGAAAAAAGAGCAGAGAGGAAAAGAAGTAGAGACGGTGGGGGTGGGGGGGGTGGGGGGGTGGGGGGGGAGAAAACTTCTAAGAGAAATCAAATACCACTCTATTAAGATGGGACCTAGCTCTTGGTTGACCTCTGTTTCATAAAAGCGTGCCTTTCTAGTTTTGTGAGCAGGGTAGTATATGAATCACAGAAATGATTGTATGCTAAAGACTGCAGGGCAGCGATAAGTTGTGTTTCCAGTTTTCAGAATCTCCGGTTTGGCTGCTTGCCAAATTTTACCAAAACAGAAGACAGGAAGAAAGAAAATTCCCTCAGAAATGGTTTTTATTTAAAAAATTTTAATATGTGGAGACAAAAAATTGGATTTGCTATTCAAAACACTTGAGAAATAAAATTGTCAACTGCTTTGAATTTTTTTTTTCTTTGTTATTTGAAGTTTCTCATTGTACTGTATGTACACTCTGGTTTTTGGTTGAGCCTGACAACTGTGGGCGTATTTAAACAAAAATTATACATCTCACCAGACTAAATGATTCTAAATAAATATTTGTCTGTAGGTCTTTGAAGACTTGGGATGTGTATAAAGCAAAGCTACCTACATGATTGATTTGTTGGCAGTGTAGTATTTTCATATTTCCTGATGTAATGAGATACATGATTTGTATTATTTGAGCATGCCATAGGCTGACCCAGACTCACGGGCTGACAGTAGCCCTGTAAGGAGAGCTAAGGTAGCTAAAATAAGTGGCTAGATAGGTATTTTTTGATAGCTTTACAGTATTTCAAAAGATAATATTTGAAAGAACATTTTTGATGTATTTTGACTGTGATTTTTGCTGTCGTTGTTGCTGCTGTTGTTAAAATAGAATAAAAACCTAAACTTCAAAATTACAGCATACTTTAGTAGGAGGTTAATTTCACTCTGGAAGAACTATTTAATTACAAAATATTGCTTATGTATCATTTTTCTACACATATGTCCTGATAGGATAATAAAGTATACTGGAAATTATTTTTTAATATGTTGTATTTCCAGAATACAGCCCAAATGCCATGTTTATATCAATAACTCACCCTAGAAAATAAGTATAATAATTGATAATGTTGACTAGTTTTCTCTGAGTGCTTTGATAAAGATCATCAAATAAAAGCTATTCAATTATTAATTATGCTAAAAATACTGAATACTATATAAAATGATGGAAAACATACAATCTTTCAGATCTGGTTAACCAATGTAGAAAGATAAGTCTCCGTCCATTGCAAACTGTGCAATGCTAGACAAATTCATTGTCTATTTTGATATACAGTCTACTTATAAATGAATGAGGAACTAGTCGAATTTCTAAAGCTTTTGAAGACAAAAATTAATAAACGCCATTTCCCTTGTAACATACTTAAAATAAGCATGTGTTCAGCTTATGGTTATTATTTCTCTATATTAGAGTAATAAGAATCACAATGTAGGTTAATAGTAGATAGATCAGTGAAACCAATTATTTGATCAGATATAAACTTATTCAAATGTGTTTGAATGGATGTTACATTATTGTAAAATTTTTGACAATATTGGGACAAGTTAATGTATCAAAAATGTGCACAGTATTTGAAGATATCTTTATATTAGTGAATATGTTTAAACTAATTTGGCTTAAAAATAAAATATTTACTTACTCAACTATAGTTTGTTTCTCTCATAAACAGTTCCTTAAGTGTCTATGGGAAAGATTTACACATTTTTGTTTCCAGGTTGTCTAACTTCAGAGATTTAAATTTTTTAAATGGGAGAAATGATCTGAAATTTTATTCCCAGTGTTGTTGGTTAAGCTGGCCATGGTGGCTCATGGGAGGCAGAGGTGGGTGAATCTATGCGAGTTCAAGGCCAGCCTGGTCTACAAAGTCAGTCCAGGACAGCCAAGGCTAACAAAGAAATGCTGTCTCAAAAAAAAAAAAAAAAAAAAAAAAAAAAAAAAAACTATGAAAAATATTGGTTTGATTTTAAATTCAGAGAAACTGCAGATTTAGTGCCTCAGTTTCTCATATAACTCTGCTCTCATCAATACTTGCTAACATTTTTTGTTCTACTTCCTCGTTTGGTCTTTTCACAAACACATTTTTACTCTTCAAAAGTAGTTGCAGACTTCAAAGTTATTTTTCAGTATGTATTTCTTAAAAACAAATATATTCTCTTAAATAACTCATGAAATGACTAAGATAAAAGAAACATACAATTCCTCAATTGCTTCCTCCAGGATCCTTATTAAAATTTTATTAATTACCCAAATAATAGCAAACATATTTGAGGCTTTATTTTTCTGGCCTAAAATTAAATTCAATAGTAAGAAATGAGTTTAGCTATAGTGGCCCATGGGTGTCTTTTAGTCAGGAAACACTCATAGATGGGGCAGTTTTGAAAATGCTGGATTTTTGCTAGAATGCCCTTCAATTTGTTTCTTCTTATTAAATTCAAGTCAGGCAATTAGGATCAGAAACAGATGAGACTATATTCGCAGCACATCACAGCAAGAGACGCACATAAAGCTGCATAAGTTTAAAATTGCTATTTTTAACTGTAGCCATTTCTCTAGGATGATCCTCCTAGGTTTTTTTTTTTTTTCCCTAGGTTTTTTTTTTTTTTTTTTTATAATAATATTCTATTTTCTCCTTAGTAGTTAATAAAGTCTCCTTGGAGAGGTATTTTTAAACCATGTAAGTACTTTTCTTCTCACAAGGCTCACCTTCTCATTTAAGTAAATAGTATTTTTGCTTAAATTCATTTTTATCGTACTCATGGAAATGGTGATTTTCTTGTTATTATTATTATTAGTTATAAAATATTTTTATTGAAAATAAATTCTTTCCTCACATAATATATCTTGATTATGGTTTTTCCTTCCTCTGCTCCTCCTGGTTCCTCTCCACCTTCCCTCCCATCCAGATCCACATCCTGTCTGTATCTCACTAGAATAAAACAGGCTTCTAAGAGATAACAATAAAACTAACAAAACAAGTCATAATAAGATAAAACTATCAAGTCAGAGTTGAAGAAGCCAAACAGAAGAAAAAGAGCCCAAGAGAAGGCACAGGAATCAGAGGCCCACTTGTTAGCACACTCAGGAATCCCATAATAATACTAAGCTGAAAACCATAATATGTACGGCCTGATGCAGGCCGTAAGCATGGCGCTTCAGGATCTGAGAATTCATATGAGCCTTGATCATGTTGGTTTAGAAGGCCTGGTTTTCTTGGTAGTCTTTATTCTTTCTGGCTCTTATACTGTTTTCACCTTCTCTTCCACTATTCTATTCACGCTTATATATTGACATTCTACTAAAAAGACTAACATATTTTTCCTCACTTACTAGTATTTTCTTTATTTACATGTACATGGATTCATTGGTTCTTTTTGCAGTCAATAGTTAATAATCTGTCACCACCATTGTTAGTAGAACTTCTTGAGCTCTCTCTCTTTCTGGAGGGATTTTAAACCAGCTCTCCTTTATTCTCTCTTCTGCACTAGAAAACCCAACTCTGTTGTTCACTATAAATAGTTGAGGACTGATTTAAAATGAGTCCCCAAAATGAAACCTTTGAATTAATGGTAATTTTTCCTAGTTATAAGCAATTTTAAATTGTAATGGTCTCTTTCCTGTAGTAATATCAAAAGTTAGAGTTTTATGTGGCTTTATTGTTCTTTTCCCGCTCTGGTGCATATTTGATAAGATTTAGATTTAGGCAGCTGTTAGTACCACAACTGCTCAAGACTCTTAGAAGCCAAAACTTAGTTAGCTTCTCATTCCCTTTAATAAAGTGGAGTTGTTTTTGTCAAATGTTTGAAAATATATTTCTCAGTATAATATAAAAATTTAAATGTGCTGATTTTTAAGATTATGAGAAGAGAACAGCGAATGTGCTGTGCTGTGAAATGATTTGATTTTAAGAATAATGAAGGAGACCAGGGGAAAAAAGAAACAGAGATTGTTGACTAACATGGTAGACTCTGAAGAAAGAGGGACAGCAAGAAGTTATTGAAGCAGGGTTTAAAAACAAAAGCAAAACAATATTTTATGTAATATTAAATTTTGGAATATTTAGAGGTTCTATAAATTTCTCTGTCATTCTCAATAATAACTAACACATTAGATACACACGTACTCTGGGAGGATAATTTGCAGGGGTACTTAGAGACAATGTGTAAAGGGCAGGGGATATAGTGTCACTGACAGCAGATGTCAAGTACTGATAAGCATAAAGGACCAGCATAACTATGAAGATACAACCTCAGGGGATGCCGAGGAAGCTTGGTGAAGGCATTGGATTTACCACAGACCATAGGATAGCATTTATTCTTCTGTTAGGAGTTTAGAGCAAGTGAGCATGCATTTCCTTGACCGATCTGTGACTGAGAGATCATCACTGAGGCATATTTAGGCAATCCATGTGGGCTGGCTATGAGGATCAGCCCACTTGTAAAGGAAATTGCAACCAGCTGACCCAGAGGGAGGTGCTCACTGTGAGCGGTTATACAGGATCTGTATCTGGACCAACCGCATTGTGAGACTGGGAGGAGGCAGAGAACTGAGAACTGTGTCAAAGGTGACTATGTTTTGCTTGTGGTATGAGAAAGTCTAATTTATCATCAGAATGGACTTCAAGGCAACATATAGTGATAACACTCCACTACAGAACTGTTTAGGCGTCAGTCTGTAAAAATTATTCTGTTGTTAACAATTCATGGAAAGGGTTTATTACTCGCCCATGCAATATTCTCATTTATTCCATTGGCTTTGCAAGTCCAACTCAGAAGTAAGCACAGGAACCTATCATTCTGACTAGATCTTAGGATGAGGTGAGAATTATAAACATTCAGTGAGATAGATGAAGTCATTTAGGCCAGGCATATTGACGGCGAGAAGTTCTATGGAAAGGATAACATGAGGAAGCACTTAAGTGCATGACACATATTGGACCTGTTATACTTGGTATTATGATGACTCTTTTCTAATGATGCTACTGATGATTGCTCTCCATAGAGCAAGAAAGATGGGACTGGCAAGGTAACATCTGAGTCAGGAAGTCTTTACATTAGTAATACCTACCATGAAGGCCAGACTTTTTTATACTCAAAGGTAGAAGAATGAAATTGTGGGTGGTTGGTTCTGCATTCATCTTTCATCTTTCGTATCAATTATTCATTCTCTTCTCTCCTCCTCCTCCTCTTTCTCCTTCTTTTCCTTCTTCCCTCTGACTCTATATTTTGGAGACAAAAATCTTACTGTTTAGCCATGGATTCTCTCCTAGGTCTAGTCTAGGTGACCCAGACCTTGTAGTGACCCTCCTAGTTCTAAAGTCACAAACACAAGCCACCAAACTTCGTTAGTGATTCTTTTTTGTTTGTTTGCTGGGTATGAAAAAGCAGTAGTTAAGATTATGGAAATGGGCTGGAGAGCCTTGAAATAGAATGAATTAAAATTGATCCGGAAGCTTTCCTATAATGATATTAAACCATTTTTAAAATTCTCATCTAGCAAAGTCATTCTTTGCTCACTATGTTCAGCCAACACATAGCTGGCATGTTTGCTGTTTATAAGGGATTCTCTAGGATCAGCCTTGGAGATACTTCAAGGCTACTGTAACTCGGGGCGAGGGGCATGATGATACATCTTGAACTGGTAGCTGAACCTGGCAACATATTTTCTTGGTACTGGTGTTGTAATTGTAAAAGACATGAAAACCAGATTATGGTGGAGACTTGAACCAAGGTTGCAGGAAACTTCTAAGGCCAGTAATTGTGTAGAAGGCTTGGATTCCCTGAAGAGAGGCTAGGAAAAGTCATTGAATGATTTTCTGAAGGTGTAGCTTAATATCGCTAAGATGCTGGAGGTAACAACCCTGTGGGATGTCCACCAAGAAAAAAAAAAAAAAAGAAATGTGTGAATGGGATCTGTCCAACAGAGTGCCTATGTGTGATACAGGCAGCAGAGCTGGAAGGGTGGGGCGACCTATGCCTGTTGGAGCCCAGATAGTACACACAACATGGACGTACAGGATTTGATATTTGCCCAGTTGGAATTTGGTTGGTCTTATTTTGGTTTTCTCTTTCCTTATGTCATCATTCTTCCCCTTAAGAATGAAAATTAAATACTGGATGTTTGAAATGAGAATGCTACTGAATATGTGAAGTATGTTACTTGCATTTTGTAGAGGCTCAAATTTAAGAATTTGTCTCTCATAACAATGGAAATTTTGAGCTTCAAGCTTTTGAACAGGGATGGGACCGTTAAAAATTGGGGATATTTAGACATATGATAAATGTATTTTGAGATTAAAAAATGAGATTCTAGGGACCAGAGATGGGATGTTATGTTTTTAAGTCATGTGTTAGGTATTAGATTGAGGAAAAAAATGGAGTTATGTTGGCTCACCTTTTTTGCCAATGTGCCTGGATTTAGATTACCATAGATACCCTGGAAGTATCTGTTAAGGTCTTTCTGGAAAGGCTTGACTGAGGTTTTTACAAGATGTAATACTCAGCCAGAATGTGGAGGACATGATCCAGTGCCTGTTATCTTGATTGAAGAGAAAGGAGAAAGCATTCATTTTCCTCGGCTGTGTGACTACAGCTACAGTGTAACATTTCCTACCATGCTCCTTCTGCCTTTCTAACTATGATAGACTGTATCCCTTTTCCACTTTAAGTTGCTTCTAGTCACAGTTACAACAGTAAGACAAATAATTAATACAATAGGATATAAAGTCAGAAAGGTCACAGAGCCATCCTTGCAGGCACAGATAAAGGCTTTAGCTTATATTCTGCCTGAGACAGGACGGTGTGGTAGTTAGAACAAAAATGGCGCCAAGAGGCCTATAGAGGTGGCAATATTAGGAGGTGTGACTTTGTTGGAGTTAATGTGGCTTTTGTGGAGTAGGTATAGCATTGTTAGATGAAGTGTGTCACTGAGGGTGGGCTTTGAGGTTTCAGAAGCTCAAGCTAGGCCCAGTGTCACTCTCTCTTCCTGCTGCCTGCCAGTCAGGATGTAGAAATCCAGGCTACCCCTCAAGCACCAGGTCTTTCTGTGTGTCGCCATACTTCCTGTCATGATGACAATGAACTTAACCTCTGTGCTAGTAAGATTACCCCAAGTCCCTAACCAGATCCAGCCAATGGACAGGACATTCTCCATGGTTGAGTGGAAAGTAGGGACTGACTTTCACACGAACTCTGGTGCCCCTTATCTGATCACATCCCCTGGATGGGGAGGCCTGGTGGCACTCAGAAGAAGGAGAGCAGGCTACCAAGAAGAGACTTGATACCCTAGGATCATATACAGGGGGAAGAAGTCTCCCTCAGTCACAATCATAGGGGAGGGGAATAGAGTTAAAGTGGGAGGGAGGGAGGAATGGGAGGATACAAGGGATGGGATAACAATTGAGACGTAATATGAATATTATCAATAAAAATGCAAAAAAAAAGATTGCCCCAAGTAAATGTTTTTCTTTATAAGAATACTGTGGTTATGCTGTTGCTTCATAACAATAAAACATAACAGAGACAGGAAGGTATAGGATGATTCTTGAGTAAAAACAGATATAAAGTAACTTTGTACCTACTAAGGTATTTTTCAGCACTTATGAAACAAATATGTGTTATTATTGGAGAAGTAGATGTGGTAAGTAGAAACAAAACTCAGGATTGTGGAAACCAGTGGAAAGTTATACAGTATCACAGTGAGGAGATTATGGTATCTTGGACCACTGGTAGATAACGAAGGTGATGAAAAATTGCAGATTACAGATATTTATCGAAGATACCCAATATGAGTTTGCATGTAAGAAGAGGAATCAAAAATGCTTTCGAAAATTCTGACTGAGAAACTGGAAAAGACAAAGAATGTATTTATTGAGTAGAGAATGACTACTTGACGAGCCAGTTTGAAAGGAACTATAAGACTCTCAGTTCAGGAGTCTGTAATTTAAGAGGCCTGTTGTATATTTTAAAGGCAATGACATGCAGGCAATGGTGGCTATAACTCTGAGTTTTTGTTTTTTCATGTGAACATGTAGATAATATTTAAAGATTGCCGAATAGACAGGCTCACTTACACAATTAGTGTAGATTGATAAATGACCTCCTCCGCTCCTTCCTTCTTTCTCTCTCTTGTGTGTGTATGTATGTGTGCTTGTGCATGTGAGTGCATGTGTTGTGTGTGTGTGTGAGAGAGAGAGACAGAGAGAGAGAGAGACAGAGACATAGACAGAGACAGAGAGACAGAGACTCTTCTCCATATTGTTGTTTGGGAAGATAAGAGTGAACCACTGTGGTAGCATGATATCATGGCAGTCCTTACAAAAGAGAGTGAACAGGTTGAGATTTACTGTGAGTCCTGGGTTTTTCTTGCAATTAAAAACAAGTTACATACTTTTTGTTTTAAATGGGAAGAACCAGGTACAAGTAAATCCAAGCAAAAGCAATATCCAACATTGAATCCTATAGCTCAATATTCCGCATCTTGGACTCACTTATGATTATCTGAGCTCCACTTCTCTGATTTTCCCACCCACAAAACACACAGCTTGCCTTGTAGACCCAGATTGCCTTCTTGCCGCAGATGCTGCTGTCCTTGGTAGCCATCCCACAGTTCTAGCACCTCCAATATGTGGAGGTCTTTGTTGCAACTAAGGCTGTACTTTCACCAACTGCTTCCTGGTTCTTTGCAGAAGATCATGCCTCTTGGTGCCAAATCTCAGATACTTCATGACCATTTCAACCCTGAGGTTTCTGCTGGAGGTGAGGCTGCACCTACACCACTCACCCCTCCTGACCTCTCGCCATGCCACATCTCAGCTGCTCTCCATTGCCCCTACAATCCTGTAGCTCTCATATCACCCAAATCAGCAACAGATGGAAGACTCTTACACATCACTAACCTCAGCTACCAACTTGAGATGAAGCCTTGACCCCATCCTGATCACAGCTCTCTGTGTTTAACTTGATGAAATACTCCCTTGAAGACTCCAAGTCAGTGATGCTTGTCTATCATGAAGTACATTTTTTTCCAGCCCCAGCTAACCTAAAACCTTAATTCAAAATGCACATGAACATCCCTGATAGAGTCTCTAAATTCACTTGCCAGGCCTCTGTTTGTCTGTGTAGCTCTCAATGTTCTTATCTTACAAGATCCCAAAGAAAGGCCCATTAAGCTTTGAGGTCTTAATGGCTTATGCATCCTCAAGTTCCAAACACTTCCACAATCTTCCTAAACAACAACATGGTGAGGTCTGCCACAACAATAGTCTACTCCCTGGTACCAATTTCTGTGTTAGTTTGCTTTGCTACTGCAGTCATCAGAAAAAAATTAAATACATGAATTTACTTTCACCACTTTTCCTCAGGAATTATTAGGTCATTATCCTGGACTGTTAATTTTATTAACAACTAGAGAATAAGTTCTATATTCCCCATATTATAGCATCTGTCATCACTTCCCATATTATTAATACCTGTATTAGTCAGAAGGGCAACCAAAGTTTACTTTCATAAAATAAATTTAGGATTTATCATAATCCCATTATGCAGGGTGTCACAAATTTAGGATACCCTGGAAGCTATAGGGTCAATTGGTCCTGTAACCATAGCCCACTCATTCTTGCCTCTACAATTACCCTTAAGTGGTAATTGATGTTGTTGTATTTGGCTTTAGCTCAATTAACTGTAGCCATATATTTATTGCCTCATTTGGTCCAAATTTAAAAAAGGAAGAGTCCTACGGGCTTGGGTGTTGGCCACTCGTACCATGAACAGGAGAAGATTATGTAGGGGAAGGTAGGATACTGTAACTCTTCCATATCATAGACTTTATCTCTTCCATATTAAGTTGTATTTGCAGAGGAAAGGGGAAAAAGTGAAGTCGTACTGAAAAACAAACAAACAAGCAAAACACCTCTTACTAAATGGTGAGGAGGCAGCTTTCGACAAGGCAGATTTTCGTGTCTGCTTATGTCATGGGCAATTCATTCATGACTCTAATTCATAGGCAATAATTTCAACTGTCTGGGGCAAATGAGAGGATGAGAGGGAAAAGGGTTTACTATTTCAGTAACATGGTTATTACAAAAAGAGAAGTCCAGATTACATGGTGAGTCATCAGCTTGGAATATCAGTATGACTCACATCAATAATTATGATATTACTTATGAAATGGCATCATTTGCCATATTAAATTAATATTGATGATATAATTCTTAAACCTTCTTGCTTATAAACTTCATTGGGTTTATAGCTATAAGCCTATGGAGTTTCTATTTTTACATTTGTTTATAATTAATTCAGCACACTGCATGTCTCCAAAGGGACAATGTTTTAGAGAAATACCAATCTTTCCCAGCTTTACTTAATGTACATCCAATCTACTCCAAGGACTGTTGCAGAGATATACTGTGACGTCATCTAGCCTAAATTTTAAGAAGCATGCTCTGTTCTTGTTAGTTTTTCTTGTTGCTAATTTTAAGAAAATTTTTAGCAGATAATTCAGCTGAATGTTTAAGAGTTTATATTTTGTATTTAGACAGTGTTGCAATTTTTAGAAAATAACTAGGTCTTTGGTTCATCTCCTAAAAAATGAAACTAGCAAACCTAAATCATCTGGTTGCATAGCAACACCACAAACATAAAGTAGCACAGAGGAGGTGTTTGATAAACAGTAGCGCTGTTAAATTGGAATTGCTTATCATGAGAAAGTGGGTTTAACTGAGGAGATATTTCCTAGGGTGTCTGTGATTCTGTAGCATTTGTTAGGTGAACACCATGTGGAACCCCAAGTTTAAACAACCACTTAAAAGGCTTTCAGTTCGCCTAGGGGGAATTATTCAAGGCTTAGACATAAAAAATGACACCCTCCATATTAAATCCAAATCGCACTGGAATTAGATGATGACTCACACCCTTGGCTACCTAGTTCACAGTCTTGGCTCTCAAGTTTATGGGATTCAGAATTTTTTACTCCCTCCCTTCCTTCCACTTTCCCCTCCCTCCTCTTTTCAACTCTCTGTCTATTTCTTCTATTTCTTAAAAAACAAATACAATGAGCATGCATTATATATGATTTGTCTTTTTTCACTCTTTTCTGAATTGTCACTTGCCTAGTTAATAATAAATTTAGAAATTTAAAAAAGCGGTTTTACTGTTTTCAGCTTTCTAGTCATAAATTTTCCAATTAAATGTTTCTTTTTAAAATTCCCCTTATTATAGAAACATACCAGAAAGGGTTCCCTGTTGCTTCTGGGTATACAAATACAGACTTATAAGCCTTTTTGAATTGGCATCCACAGCTCATCCCCTTAATTTTGAGCATAGTTCAAACCATGTCCTGAGTAATATAATGGGAGCACACTGGGCTAGCCCTCAGCATCTTACTATTAGTATATAATGTAGATTTCACTTAGACTAATCAGAATTTGAAACAAAATAAATAAGTGTACCTGATTCCAGAGTGCTTCATTTAATTTGTTTGGAATGGGGCTTGGATACATTTTTTATTTATTTTAAATGTTTATTTATATATATTTTATTTTATTCATTTATTTTTATATTTTTACAGTTCTTCAAAACCTTTTATTTGTATTGTCCTACTCCAGAATCCCCGTATCAGAGGGAACCTCATGCTATTAATGCCTTTCACTTACTAAAAGATGCATTCTATGGGTGTCTAAGAGGATATCAAATTGAGAAACACAGGGGGAAATTAAGTATTTTTTATTAAAATTAAAGTTTGTTAACCCTCAAGGCTGGAGTTATCAGGAAGATGGGAATCAAAACAAAACAAAACAAACATCAAGAGCCCCAAAACCAAACCAAAAGAGCAACAAAAAACCAAAAACTTGTCTGCTTCTTCATTTTTCTTCCTTCCATTAATTAATTTGTCATGTTTCAGAAGATGTAAATTTATACCATAAAGTCCTGATTAGTTAAACCACTGTGAACTTTTTCAGACATCACGTTTCCATGTTCTCTATCTCAAAGTTAAAGGAGAAAATATGAAACCATTTGATATTCTGTAGGGCTTGAAATGATAATTAGCTTATTTAACAATTAATTATATATATTCATATATGTATATATTTGGGTTTTTTTTTTTTTTTGAGACAAGATTTCTCTGTGTAGCTCTGGATGTCCTATACTTGCTTTGTAGACCAGGCTAGACTCAGACTCACAGAGAACCTCCTGCCTCCCCGAGTGCTGGGATTACAGGTGTGTGACACCATGCCCAGCTCTTTTTATATTTTTTAAGTTAGCATACAGTTTAGTGTTGAGCACCTCTCCTGTAGATGACTTCAGGACCTGATTGGTATGAGTTGTTTCGTAGTTAAACTATAAGGTAGCTCTCCTATGAGATAGCCAATGCCTAGACATTCTGGGCTATGGATTATTGGTTCTTACCCATTTCGTGTTGGGCTTGCAGGCCTATAGTATACATTACCAATCAATAGCAAGTATACGTAAAGTATTCATTGGGCTGTGCTAAATAACACCTGACTTCTGAACATAAAGAAAATGAAAGCACATAGGTAAGTATGGAGGTTGCATGTGAGAAGCCTTAGATGATTCTGTAGTGTACCTAAATGTATCTAAGTGACTGCTGAGGGAAAAAACCAAAACCAAACCAAAACAAAACAAACAAAAAACTATAGGTACAGGTCAATTACAGATACCGAAGATGCTTGTGTTAGGGTAGTGGGATTTGAGTGAGGCCTTGAATGATTTTGCATCTTACAAGGTCACTGAGGCCTAAAAGACAGAGGTGGAAAGGTATCAGGGAAAATAAGAAAGCAACATTGAGAGGAAGTTTTGAAGTCAGAGGCATCAATTCTGGTGTTTCTCTAGGGACCTTTAGCAAGTATTATATTTGATTTAGCTCCAAGTTCCCATTGGGCCCCAAACCACTTTTGCTCAGAGCCTTAGTGCTCTCTTCCCCTTCTTGTCACACAACTCACTACATGAAATATTTAAATGGATTTCTCCTTTCTCCTTAACTTATTACCATCTCAATGAGATTTCTTTCCCTGTTAATAGATCCAAATGAGTTCAATCTTCCTTAAGGTTTTTTTTTTTTTTTTTAATTAAAATACAACTGCATTGTTCTATCCCTTTTCCCCTCTAATCCATTCCATGCACCCCTTGCTTTCTCTCAGACCCACAGCCTCCAATTCTTTAATATATATTATATTTAACATGATATATATACGATTTCAGGGGTGACCATTTCATGTTAGGTAATCAATTTGGGGGTTTTGTCTCTAGGGAAGAGTATTTGTCTGGTTTTTAAGAGTCCTTAGTTGCTTATAGTTTTGTCCTATGGCTGAGGTCTCATGATATTTCCTACTCACATGTTAGTATGTCCATTGCTGCCATCCTCCTTGTAAAATGCAGAGTTTTTTCTCTATGCCTGCCCTTGCGCTGAATAATGATGCAGAGGCCTTTAGATTTACTAAAAGCTTTGGGCACTGTAGCTGGGCAGATACTCAGCAGTTCTAACTGGACAATAATGGCCGGACCTACTCCCCAGCCATGTGGCCTGTTACCTGCCATCTTAGTCTTCTTCTGACATCCCCTTCTTCATCTGTGTCCTGATGGTGACTCTCCCCTCTCTGGTCCCCACCTGAGATTCTGTCTCTGGGCTCCTGAAGTCGTACCTTCACTCTCCAGCTCAGCTATTGGACATTCAGCTCTTTATTTGACCAATCAGAAGGCGATGGAGAATAATGTATTTGTTTTCTAAACTTTCCACGAACATGTTACTCAGGCTGAGGTGAACCTCAGAATGATGAACTGATTGCTGTACTCTCCCACCACCACCACCACCATTTACATATAATGAAACTTTTATGGATCTTATTTCCCCTTTCTCTGATTAATTGTGTCTTCAGCTTTATTTCTGGCTAGTATAGTTAATATTCTGCCTGCGATTCTGTGTTCAGCCAATGGGAGTTAACTTTAGTTCTCCAAACACCACAATCAGACATCTGGGCCTCTTTAAACATCCTCTTCCTTTGCCTAATGTCCACCAACTTTCAATCTTAGCTGCTGCTTCCTTCTTGAACTATACTATTTATCATGCTGTCACTGCCTCCATATTTGTGTATCCTATGCTCCGTTATCCTGAAATTGTGACTTGCATCTTGTTTATTTTTTCAGTTTGCTGTACTCTGTATAAAGCGACTTTCAACATATGATACTGCTTATCATTGACACACAGTGCATAAAGCTTTGAGTAAGGCTGAGGAATACACTGACATTGTAATAACTTCCAGTTCCTTCTCCGTGAGCACATCAATTATGAATCTTATAAGCAAAGGAAAGCCAGGAAGGGTATCTGTCTTCTCACATCCTTTCTAAATGACTTCCCTCTATCTTTGTTGAATTCGCATCATGATATACTCACATTTGAAATACTCACTGCGTATCTCCTTTCAGTGTCTTTTGGGTTAAAAGGATACATAGTCCAGAATAAACACATCTGATAATATCTACTGGCAAATTTTCAAGGTTACAGTTTAAGTAAATATACAAGCCCAGTTAACACTGTCAATTCTCTTCACCAGAAATAGAAACTTATTTTACGTTATACAGTCTGTGACCTGTATATAGTTCACCATGTTTACCAGCAACATGATCAAGGGAGATGATTGTAACACACTGAACTAATAACTTGGCCGATTCTGCCTTCTTTATTATACATTGCCACCAGCATTTGCTCATACCAACTCTGTGGCAGAAATAGAAACTTCTCCTTCAGGAGATGTTATCAATGCTAAGTAGCATTGTTTGGGACAAATATAACAGAATGTGATCTGCTTCTGAGGGAGGTGAGTTTGGAATTGTATAATATTGCCTTTTCAGTTAAAGCTGAGGCTCAACCAACCCCAACAGGCAGGATTTGGCTGCCAGAGCCAAGATACCAATGAAAGAGAAAGAGAACTAGTGAAAACTAGAGAAAGACCTATTCAGTGTGAATATATTAGGAAGAAGAACAAAGAAGTAAGCCTATAAACATCAATGTTATCCTTGGAGTATTAATATGAGGTTTAGACTAAAAGTAGAAGGCAAATATATCTATAATTATGCAGGCCTGGTCAAGGGATGATCTTGCCTATCACTGACCCATTTTTGTCTGAGCTCTAGTTCATCCAGTATAATGATTCTATAAATTGCTAACTTGTCAATCTGTTAACTGCTAAGCTCTCATTGGTAATAGTCCTCTTCTAGGAGAAAGGCCTTTCCTGCGAGGTCTTGTCTGTCCTGGAATTTAAGGTAGCCAAGGTGGAAAGGTTAGGAGAGTAATTAACCTTTGTGCTTTCAGCCCAAGTGCTGACACAGAGTGAAGGCAGCAGTGGCGGCCTCTTATCTTGCTTTTAGGTCTCTTATGGGTCCTAGCAAAGAGTAAGTGCATTTTAGCCCTGTAAAACAAAGGATGGTATTATTGTACTTAAACTGACTTGAGAAATTTTCTTCTTACAAAAAGGCAGCTGCAAAATATAGAGAGATCTGCAACAATTCATTGCTTTCTTTAAGTGAAAGAATAGATGTAGTCAATGGTTCGTATTTTGTTTCATTGTTGTATTATTGTTTATTTTATTGATTGGGTCTCGTTGTATGGGTCAAACTGGCTCCATCCCCAGCCCAAATGCTGGGATTATATCCATGCATGCATATGCTAGGTCGATATTCAGGAGTTTCCTTGTTCTTTTCTTTTTTCAAATTTTATTACATATTTGTGTGTGTGTGTGTGTGTGTGTGTGTGTGTGTGTGTGTGTGTGTGTGTGTCAGAGGAAACTTATAGAAGTTAGTTCCTTAGGGAGCAACAGAATGCAAGTCTTCATGCTTGGCAGCAAGCACTGTTTTCTACTCAGCCATCTTGCCAGCCCTTGTTCCTTTTCTGTTCTTTTGCTTTCTTTGTCATGTTCATTTTGTTCTTTGAAGAAGTTTTAACCATAAGTTGCATACTTTTGTTTTTATTTTTACATGCTATGAGTATCGACTCACTTATTCTTTTAGTAGTCTTAAGTGGCTAGAATTGGTCAGAAATAATTATCACCACACCACAGGTATGGAATTGACACAGAGTAGGTCTTTATGCTTAGTCATGTACTAGCCTTAGTTAACCAATCAGAAATGAACACAAGTTTCCCCAAAATTTGAATTTGAACTTTCCCTTGATTGGAATGAGGTAGCCTGGCATGAGTTAGGTGAGCAGATGAGAAGAGGGGAAAATGAAATAAACATTGATAGTTTGTAGCTGTCTAAATTCTCAGCAGCTAATGGATACAAATGGGACTATGGGACTATGGGACTATGGGACTATGAATTACCAAGTTTGATTTCACTGCTGAGATTTGCCATTCATTGGCTGTGATCAAGTTGCCCTCACCTCTCTCACTTTCCTTGTTCAGCACGTTTTTACTCTGCAGATAAGGTAGGTGCTTGGAGCGAATCTGAGGTCTCTGCTTTGGGGTTCATGGAACTTATATCACCCTCCAATCTCACCATGCTGAATGGAATGAAGGACTTGGAAAACATTCCAAAGTTTGGCACTTCACGTGGAACATGTTTTGACTGTTTTTGTTTTATTTAGTTTTTAAAAGCAGAGATAATATTTTTTTTTCCCAAAGAAATCTGTCACTGAGAATATCACTGGCAACAAATGAACAAAATCAGAATATGTCATTTTAAAGTTTCAAATTGATACAAATACTTTTGATTTTATAGTAAGTGCAATTTGTACTAAAGTAAGCTTTTGACCCAGGGTAAGTTTAAAGTATTAGTGGCTGTGGAATGTCAGAACAGAGGCCTCTAAAGGAAGGCTGAATAGCAATATGTATTCTTCTGAAAGGGCAATCCATAATATCAATACATCTGAACAGGTATGAAATCCAAACCTTTAAAATCTCATTTCCTGTTATTGAGGGTTATGCAATTCTATCGTGAGAACTTTGTGGAATCATTTGTTTTGCCAGATGAGTGATTCTAACTTCTCGTTGTTTCAACTATAAAGAATGGATCAGAGTACAGACTTAGTTAAGATTCTGATATAGGGCGGCAGAGACAGACCGGAGATTAAGAGCACAAAGGACCTAAGTTCAATTCCCAGCACTCAAGTCAGGCATTCACAGCTGTTTGTAATTCTGGCTGTGGACCTAATTCACTCTCCTGTCTCTGTGTGATGTCTGCGCGTGCGCGTGTGTGTGTGTGCGCGCGCGCGCGCACACACACACACACACACACACACACACATTATGCAGGAATTAGTGAATGTGAGGACCTCAATTAAAAATTTGAAAAGGCAAGATATGATTCAGAATAGTCATGCTAATGAAGATGAATTAATTTATGAAAAAAAGTTAAAAAGCAAAAAAGTAGAAAAAGTAAGTGCTACTGCTAGTTTATTAACAATAGAAAAGGACAGGCACATTGGATAGCGTGTGCCCAGAGTGTGTGATGCCGTTTTGTTCTGTAACTTAAATGACGGTTGTGCTATAAACGGGTTTTATTGTCCAATTAGCAACCTAAGATTCAGTATTAACAAAAACACATGAAGAAAATAATCCTTCCTCTCACTGTGAGGAAGACTTCCAGGGAATCTCAGCATGAAGAATGAGCTGGACCAGACAATGGGTTACAAAGCAGCAGTAGGTGTAGAAGCCACAGAGTTGGAAGGGAAAAATCTAGAATAATGTGACCTCACCTGTTCTAGAGTTAAAAATCACTCTCCCTGAACACTAGTTGGACCGCCTATTATTTTGTTCTGCCCTACAAACTAAGACATGTTGTTTTCCCATGAGTGTAATGATAACGAATTCCCCAGTTGTCTTAAAAATAGACAGGTTCCAAGTACTGTGCTGGCAAAATCCAATTGAAAATATAACGTGAGCATCCAGAACTCAAGGAAACTCCCTTGTTTGTTGCCAAATTCTTATTTATTTATTTATGGTAGTATATAGACTGCTTTTGCTATGATTCTATGATTTTAACATGGAACATTTAACTGGATTTGCCAACAAAACTGTAAACTATATGTATTAGAATCTCTTTCAAGATTTATTTTTATTTCTCTCTCTCTCTCTCTCTCTCTCTCTCTCTCTCTCTCTCTCTGTGTGTGTGTGTGTGTGTGTGTGTGTGTGTGTGTAGTGCAGAATGAGAAAAGGTGGAAGGGAGAAGGTGAGGGAGAAAGATCGAGTGTTAAAGCATTTTTACTTCAAGAGACACAGAGTTCAAGTGTACTGCCAAGTCAGCAAGACCATGATTGAGCAACAAAGCGATGGAAGTAGTAAATCCTAAAGACATTACACCAAAAACTGTAATTTGTCTTAAAAAAAAAAAAACCAGAAAATTACATTTCTGCCTTGACTGGGTAATTGGTTCCTACCTTGATTGCTTATGGGCAAATTATACTAACCTTTGCCCCACACTGGGCAATAGGCAGTATGGATCTATAAACTTGATAGAAAGTGGACAAGTAAGGTGAGTCCTGCAATCTTCTTAGCTTTTCACTGGATGTCTGTATACCCTTTCTAGGTCACTTCCCATGATGGGATATGTGAACAGAGAGAGCAGTTCCATAGATCCTATTGTAGAAATAGATTTAGAATTCCCAGAGGATTTGTGTGTGTGTGAGTGTGTGTGTGTGTGTGTGTGTGTGTGTGTGTGTGCATGTGTGTATGTCAAATTATCACTCCTTAGCAGTCATGCAAAAGAGCTACAGAAACTGACATAAGAATCTCTTTAGTCTCTTTTCTGCCACCCTCACCCAAAGGCTGTCTCCGTATTTTCCTCATTAATAAACCTCCCATGTGAGATCTGCTCCATGCGTGTGGCTTTATGGATTCTGCCATACAGATTTTAATGAGCTGGAGTGTGCTTGGAGCCAGTGGAAGCTAGGACTCTAAGACTTTTCAAAATCACTGAATTGGTCTAGTTTGAAATGTGGGGCTGAATCACACACACACACACACAAAATCACAGCAAGCACAAAGAAGAAAAAAGAGGAAGGTCATCGGAACTGGAGAGAGAGATGGCTCAGAGGTTAAGAGCACCGTCTGCTCTTCTAAAGGTTGTGAGTTCAATTCCCAACCACCACGTGGTGGCTTACAACTGCCTATAATGAGATTTGATGCCCTCTTCTAGTGTGCGAGTGTACATGCAGGCAGAGCATTGTATACATAATAATAAATAAATAAATCTTAAAAAGAAAGAAAAAAGAGGAATGTCATTGCGCTGCCTGCGCAGACTCAGTAGAAGTGAATATTCTTCTGTTTCCTATACCACTGTGTAAAGTATATTCAACACTTGTTATTAAGTTTTCCAACTAAAAATTAACACTGCTTTATTTCTTATATCATTCCACTATATAAATATATAACCATGTTTCGAACTCCTAAAACAGTGGCCAACTGCAGCAGGTGATATCTCTCATTCTGAGAGGTTTTGTTTGTTTGTTTGTTTGATGTACATGCTCTTTAATAAAGGCTAAGGCCAATTTTCCTCTGTCTTTAGTGAAAAGGCCTGATTCAGCTTTCTCTTCATCAATACAAAATACATGATGATATGTCTCTTTTTAAAATATTCTCCTTAGAATCTATTAGCTTGAATCATAGGACTCAGCATTTTTCTAGGCTGTACTTGATCACATGTTTAGTTTCATATAGTCTAACCTAATGTGTCACAAGTTTCATTTCCATAAGTATGAAAATATAATGAGAACCACACTGTGGTTTGGTGAGGGAAGGACTGCAGTATGCTTATGCCACAAAGCACTTAAATATTACACTTTAAAATACCACAACAATATTACTACTGTCAGAAGAAGGTAATATCACTTATCAATTTGTAATGAGTCGATCAAAATAGGTCATCTTCATATCCTCCCAGTCACTCCCAGCTCCTTTCTGTCTTTTACTTTCACTGAGTTTTTTCTGCCCAGCTGTACTACATGGGTCTTATGTGACCATATTTATTCCTTAATGATGAGAGCAGGAGACAGAAACTGATAGGATAGCTTTGAGAGCACAGGCCCTACATGAAAGCAGTTCTTAATTTGGTCCTTGGTCAGGAGTAGATAATATCCTTGGCTAAATTCCGATCAAAGGATAGAAATGCCAGAAGGTGGTTCCAGTTCTACTTTCTCTTTATCTATGTCTTTCTCAAAACAAACACCTCTGACTGGAAGCTGTGTGTTGGGGGAGTGACTGACACTACAGGCTAGGCACTAATCCCTTCTGTAAACAGTTTGGAATTGGTGCTTTGGATCTTCATCATAGGAACTGGCTTTAGCTAATTCCTCCCTGCCCTCACTTTAACACATCTCTTAAGTGATTTAGCCTCTCAGACCTTGAGATGTTAGGTAACTAGCTACTCAGGGATTAGAAGTTTAGAAGTCTACTGGGGATGAACTCTGCCCTCATGGAATTGTTGGGCACCAGCCCCATTTGCCCTGGTAACACTAGGAAATTATTTATCGGCTTTGCCCTGCCTTATACCTGCTGATCAAAAGAATGTAATAATTCCAGTTCTGAGTGGATAGATGACATTCTGGTAGGTTCCAAAGAGTAGAACAATATATACTACTGTCTTCTTTCTTAAGAACAACTCTAGTGGCACTTGTTAATCACCTGTCCAAGAGACATCTGGCCACAGGAAATCTGATTCATCTGAAGACACATCAAGGAAAAGGGAGCTGTAAATTTCCCATTAATGGAAGAGTGTACCCTTTCCCAGAAGTCCCTCCTCCACACAGCCTGCAAACTCTACTCTTTTCTTTTCTCTTTTCTTCCTCTCTCTCCCACTCCCCCTACCCCCCTCTTTGATACTATCCAAAAGCTCAGGATCCAAGCATGCTTCCCTGGCAATCTCTACTTTCTCATTCTATCTCTGAAGACCCCCTCCCTCCTCTACCATGTGACTGTTTCATAAATTAATTTCCTGAATCTACCCGCCTCCTTGGACTCAGTTCAAAGGCTTAGATTTCTGTTGTCCTCTTCTCCATCTCCCTCCTCAAAGATGCTGAGATTCAGCTTCCCTGCCTTGTTTCTCTGAGATTCTAGGAGAACTGACCTAAAGCTTTCCTCTAAGCCCCCTTTAAAATTGTTTTGTTTTTGAGACTAGAAAAAAAAATCAAAGAGAGACCTCCAAGTTTCACACATAACATCAACAAGTTCAGTAAAACTTAAGATGCAGATGGCAAACTTAATGAAAATACCTCAGCATTTCTTTGTCTATATAGATAAAAACTACATAGCCTCAGAGGCAGACATTAGAATGGCAAGCAACTTCTATTGCCCAAGTGTGGAGATTGGATGGTATCTTTAAGAGAATGCTTGATTTTTTTTTTTTGGGGGGGGGGACAATAATGAACAGAGGAGCTCCAGGCAGCACTGTCCAGCATGGTAAGTTGTATAAATATATACTCTCTGTTATTGTACCTTCTGTGGCTGGGCCTTTGATAATCAGGAGGCAGAGGATGTAGCTCACTTGGCAGCAGTGTGGTTCTAAGCTTTCACGAAGCTCCGTGTTGGGTCCCTAGCACCCATCAAACTGCCATGGCAGTGCATTACCTATAATCTCAGTGCTTAAGGATGGAGGCAAATGGAGCAGACACTCAAAGATGCTCTCTGTGAATTAGGCAGTTTCAAGCTAGCCTGGACTACATAAGGTCTTCTCTAAAAGAAAGGAGACAGAGAGAAAAATCCCATGTTTTATTTGATACCTTTAAAATGTATTCGTTCTTTGAGAACTTTGTACAATGTGTTTTAGTACTTAGTCCTGTTCACTCTTACTTCCCCAGGTACTGCCCTTCTCTTCCCACCTGATTTTGTCACACACTCCTTTTCATATCAAGGCTAATTTATGTTTCCCAAATGTGTGTGGTCTTATACTGGAGGATAGTGAAAACTGAGAATTCCTCTCTCAATAGCTAAGAATTGCCAATAGCTTCCTGCTAGGGGTGGAACCTCAACCTGTCTTGCCCCTCCATGCTGGGACTGGACTTGGCTTGGCTTGCACAGGTCTTGTACACATTGTCACAGTAGCTATGGGTTCATACGTGCAGCTGTGCAGCTGTTACTCTGTGTCCAGAAAACATTGTTTCCTTGTAGTAGTCCATTGCCTCTGGCTCTTCTTCTCTATCTCCATCCTCTCTTCTGCTGCACTCCCCACGCCTTGGGAGGAAGGGGGTTTAGTATATATGGCATGAGAGGGTTCCATTTAGGGCTGGATGTTCATCAGTCCATTTTCCCCCTTTACTTTGGACAATTGTGAGTTTTTGTGCTGATCATCACCTATTGCGATTAGAAGCTTCGCTGATTGAAGTTTGAGAGACGCACTAGTCTATGGGTATTGCTGGACATTGGACTTTGTTTTAATATTATATCCATTTAGCATAATAATAGTTGTAGTTTCCCTCCTAAGGTCTAGCAGCTCTCAAGTTGAGTTTTATCACATAGAGCAGGCCTCAAGTCCTATTAGACAGTGATTGGTTTCATTGAAAGTGGTGACATTTCTGTCACCATTGTTCATGTAGGCATGTCTTACCAGGATAATCATTCTTGTAGCTCACAGGGCTAATGGCTGGGTAAGCTTGATGATTGGTTTTCTCCTCCAGTAGCTTGCACAGCATCTTCTATTGCTATGAAGCTAGCCAGTAGGAATAAAGTTTCCAGGTCAGTATCAGCCCGATTTCTCAATCTTCTATGACTCAATTATGTAATATCTCTAGCAACAGGGTCTAAGCATCAAGATCTGAAGGAGACCTAGCATCAATGGTGTTTGGGGGTCTTTGGCTCTTCATTAGCCTACAGCTCGTAAAGAAGCAATCCATTGTTGGGGCTCTGCTATTTGTTAGCCTCTGGGATCAAGGAGAGGCACTGTTGTCCTGTTATAGGACAACTCCATTTTTATTCTTTTAATGTATCTGTATAGATACACTTTAGTAATATAATATACTTATGTTACTAGTCCAGAAGGCTTTTTTTGAGAAGTCTTTAACGGTATTTATGCTTCCCAACGTTCTTCTTCTACCCTGCCCTCTCCTACTCCCATTTTTCTCTACTTATTTCATAGTTCCTATGTTGAACAGGAACAGGGAGAGTGAAAATCTTTGTCTTATTCCTGATTTTCATAGAAATGTTTTGAGTTTCTCCCCGTTTAGGATCATATCGGCTGTGTGTTTTCTGTACGTTTTCTTTAATATGTTGAGATGTGTCCTTTGTATCCCTGTTTTCTCCAGGGTATTAGATTTCCTCAAAGGCCTTTTCTACATCTAACACGATGATCATGTGGCTTCTGTACCTTATTTTTGTGGTAAGTTGTTTACTTACTTACATATATTAATCACCCCTACATGGTCATGATGGATAATCGTTTTGATGTGTTTTTTTTTTCTAGTTCAGTTTGCATGTATTTTATTGAGAATTTTTGAATCTATGTTCATCAAAGATATGGTTTTAGTATCAGGATAATACTGGCTTTGTAAAAGAAATTTGGAAAATGTTCTTTCTATTTTGTAGAATAGTTTTAGGGATGTTGGTGTAGCGTATGCACTGAATCCATCTGGTGCTGGGTTTTTGTTTGTTTGTTTGTAGGTTTTTTTTTAACTTTTTAAAATTTAAATTAAATTTTTTTTACATATACACTTATATTATTACATATATATATATATATACAATAAACTACCTACAGCAAGAAGAACCACAAAACAATCAGGAATTATATAAATGTTACATTCATAGTGTTTTGGCTATTTGTGTTTGGCAACTTTGAAGAAAACACCTTTCTTGTCTTGGTGCATCTAAAATTCTTAATGTAAATCAATATCTATCATATCTTGTCATTATCAATTTAAAACATCTATCTAGATCTAAAAACATCTTAACTCCTAAATAGGTAAGCTTAAATGTAAAACTAAACTATCTGGTCTTCAACCCCATCAGAGACTTGAGTGGGAATAAAATTAATTATCTGAGTAAACAGAGAGTACAGGTTAACAGCTTCCCAAATGAGAAGATGACAGAGACAGTTTGTTGCCTGAACAGTCACCCAAAATTCTCTATAATGTTGAAGCATCATCTTCAGCCTTCTGGTCCAGTATATCTGACAGGCATATTTGTGAGGCAGGAACCATTGAGGACTTGCTTACCGTGTCTTGGCAGTTTGGCAGTTGACTTTGCCTGCATCGAAGCTTGCCCAGTTTTAGGCAGAATTCTGTCTGTGGTAGAAATAAGGACATTTTGCCCAATAGCTTGTTTGCCACATTTGAAGCCACCTCCATAAGTAGTTTCTTTGATGGTCCTCATCTTCTTTGAGGTAGGCTGGGTGTTGCCAAGAGTTTATCTGTCTCATTGTCAACGAATTTTTAAAATAACAAAAACATCTTGATTTTTGACAAAGAAGCCAAATGGAAAAATAATGATAGCATCTTCAACAAATGGTGCTGGTCGAACTGGATGGCTACATGTAGAAAAATGCAAATGTCTATCTATCCATATCTAACACTCTGCATAAAACTAAAGTCCAAAAGGACTAAAGACGTCGACATAAGATCAGACATACTGAATCTGTTAGAAGAAAATGTGGGGAAGAGTCTTGAGTTCATTGGCATGGAAGACAAGTTCCTGAACAGAACACCAACAGCTCCAGGTCTAAAGATGAACAATTAGTAAATGAGACCTCATGAAACTGAGAAGCTTCTGTAAGGTAAAGGGCACTGTCAACAGAACAAAGTGACAGCCTACAGACTGGGAAAAGATCTTCACCACCCATACATCTGACAAAGGGCTTTTTTGTTTTTTAAGTTGGGATATATGTGTGTATATATGTGTATGTGTGTGTGTGTGTGTGTGTACACACAATTGTGTTTATTCTCCTAGGTGTGATGGATCTACTTAACTTTACTTACCTCATGGGTGCTGGAGAGATGGCTCAGCAATTAAGAGCATTTGTTGCTCTTGCAGAAGACTAGGGTTTGAGTCTCAACATTATGGTTCACAGTGTTCTGTTAACTCCACTTCCAAGAGATCCAACACCCTCTTGTGACCTTCATGGAACCAAATATGCACATGGTACATGCACATACATAAATGCAGGTAAAACATTCACACATAAAACAAAATGCATAAATCCAATAAAAGTTTAAAAATAAAATATTCACTTCATCCTGATTTAAAATTGGTAGGTCATATGACTCTAAAATTCATCCATTTCTCTTAGATTTTCTGGTCTGTTGTAACATTTTTTTTCCCAACATATTTTTATCGAATCTTTGGGAATTTCATAGCATGCGTCCCTATCATATTTGATTCTCAGTATTTTCCTGTCCTCCCCAGCCCTTGTTACCTCCCCCCTGCAAAACAAACAAACAAACAAAAACAAATAAACAAAACAAAAATAGCTCAATTTGTGTTATCTGCATATTCACTGGGACATTGCCGGAATCTCAGTGGCCTGCCTCCTAATGAAGCTGACTTCTTCCCCTTCAGAGACACATATATTACAAGTATTCCTTATTGTTCTTTGAATTTCCCCAGTGTCTGTTGTAACATGTTTCTTTTCATCATCAATTCTGTTTTATTTTTTGATAGTTTCTTTTTTTATTTTTGTTAAATTGGCTAAATTTTGCAGTCTTGTTAAGCTTCTTTGTATTGTATTGTATTGTATTGTGTTAGTTTCAGTACTGATTTTGAGTATGTCTTCCCATTTTTTTTTTTTTTTGAGGTGTTAGTGGCCCTTGTCTTCCTAAGGTTTTCAAGTGCCTCTTTAAGTTATTAGTTTGAGACCTCTCAAATATTTTGATTAGACACATAGTAATATAAATTTTACCATTATGACTGCCTTCATTGTGTCCATTTTGGTGGTTTTTAATTTTTGGCCATTTTCTATCTTGACTTCTTCCTTTTCCTAATTTTAATTTGTGATTGTGTTGTTTATCTTCCAAGAATTTGTATATTTTCTGTCATTACACACACACACACACACACACACACACACACACACAGACAGACATACATATCCATATTGTCTCTTTGGTGGTCAGATAAAATTCAGGAACTCAGGATATGATTTCAATTTTCTTATATTTTTCAGTAACTGTTTAGTGTCCTGGTATGCGATTTACTTTGGAAAAATTCCATGGTCCACTGAAAAGAATACATACTCTTTAGTGACACATGAGAGGCTCTTCCACATCACTAAGTTCAGCTGCCAGCTTGAGATCCAGCCTTGGATCTCTCAGTATAACAGCTCTGTGTGAATACTTCCCTGAAAATTTCAACTCAATGATGCTTGTCTCTTGTTAATAGCTAAGCTCCAACTAACCCAAACCCACAGATTCTTAATTCAAAATAGTACTAACCCCAATTTGTCAGATGTTTTGACAAGCTGTATGGAGTTTAGGGTTCAATCTTTGGGCAATTCAATGTGGATATTCAAATGGGGTATCAGAAATGGTACTGGCTCAGTACCGGCTACATGAGGTTTCTAAGCTCAGGAGAAGACCTCTGTAAAGTCAGTTAGAAGGTTCTCTCAGGCAATCCTCAGGAATTTGGGGAGATGCTTGGAGGGTTTTTTTTGTTTTGTTTTGGTTTGGTTTGGTTTTTTGTCATTGAATGCAAGTGGAGTTAACTGTGATGTGAGTCTTGGAGCCCTAGACAAATAGTTCTCTGGCAAGGGGCAGGGATGGATGGAAGGTGATGGTGTGGATCTAGTGCCCATTCCTATAGGGGAGCAGTTCTCTGTTCATGGTATTAGCGGAGTTGGTGGCACAGGTCTAATATTTCCCTTGGGAGATGCATCCAGGTAGAGGTGGGGGTGGATGACAAGGGCAGGAGATTAATCTCTCTGCCTGAAAATGGGGCATACAAACACACTTGGAAGAGACGGCTGGAGTTCGTGGTGACTCTGGGGGATCTTACATTGGGTGGGAGGAGGTTCATAAGGGGCACAGGAAGGCAGACTGAGGACGTTTGGTTCTCAGGTAGGTGTCATAAACGGAAAGAGTATTTAACACTTTTATATTCTCACCTTCATAGGGAAAAAAATGAAGATGTGTGAAAACAGGAACAAGAACTTACATATTAAAAAGGAAACAAAAAAGATTGCTACTTTCCCTATGGAAGGAGGATGAGCAGGCACTGTGGCGGGGATGCTAATGGAACAGAAGGACTAGTTTACTAAATGCTTTTCTACAGTTCCATTGTGGTATCAACAGCCAGTCTTCAGCACAGAATGCTCTTCCCATTGCAGAGACATTGTTTTCCCCGTTGAAAATGTTATCGTACATTCTTAGGTAGAAACGGGACCCTCGGGGCCCCTTCTAGCCCCTGCCATTTCTGGTGTACTTTCGGCTTAAAGGTAATCAACATACCATAGTACCACATTTAGGTAGCATGTTTCAAATGCCTTCAATAGCCTGTTTCAGATTATTTTCTTTCTTTCTCTCATGGATGGGCAGGCCTTCAGGCCTTGCATATGTATGTATGGGTGCGCATGTAAGTGAGTGTACATGCGGCAGCCTGCCGTTCACTTTGGGAGTCTTGTTCAGTCCCTCTTCATCTTATTTATTGAAGCATGACTTCTCAGTTAAACAGTTGAACTTGGATTTCCTGATATGGCCAGTTTACCCAAACAACTTGAATTGGATTGTCTTGTCTGTTTTCTAAGCTCTGGAATTACATGTGGTAGCTAATTTGAAGATGCAAATTTCTGTCTTCTTGGTTACGGCGTATTTGTATTAACTACTGAGCTGTCTCTGAAGCCCATGCCTGTGTTTTCTGAGATTCTATTTGGAGTATCAGAAGATAGAAATCAAACTGTGGACTGGACCGTGGAGTTGTTGTCTGGATCTTTGGTAGAAACATTTAATTATAAGTTCATTCTTGTTTTTTGCGTTTTGTTTTGTTTTGTTTTGTTTTTGTTTTCTGTTTTTTCAGAATTCAGTTTCCTGTGGTGGTAGGACCCAGTCCCTGGTTCCCTGCTATCAAAGGCACTTAGTATCATTAGATTTCTAACCTTAATATCCAGCCCTGGCCTTTTCCAGTCTGGAACTGAGCAGTGAATCTTAATTCTGAATGTGGACCTTGAGCATACTGAAATCCTGTACTATCTTCCAAAGTCCACAGTGCCTCATTTAAGTCCATGGTTCTTAACTGCAGCTGGCACTGTTTACCTTGTTACTGTGCATATTTGTAGTTGAATGAAGTTAATCCAGTGTAAGAAGGCTGAAGAAATGGGAGAGTCTTCTAAGTTAGTATGTTCTAAAGAAATACATCCACAATACTTGGATGCTTCAGACCAAACTTGGGATGTCTAAGATCAAATCCTCTGAGAAACAGTGAACATTTTCTCATATTATGTTTTTCTACCATCTATGGGAGAATTTTTTAATACAAACTGTCCCATCTGTTTTTACTTTGCACTTAATGACTCAAACTTTCAGGCACCACTTATTCCAACTATGTCAAGGGGCACTTGGATTTTTTCTTTTTTTTTTTTTTTTTTTGCTCAGTCCCTACCTAGTGACGGGTTATGTGTATTCATTTACACTTCTCCAGTTATGTTGTTTACTTTGAGTTTATTTTCTCTTTTAGAGAAATTTTTCCTGTTGAATAAGATGCCAGTTTGAGTTACGCTGCATTTTACCAAAATCTTGTTAGTGCTTTGCTAAGATACACTATGCCCAAGCATGATAAGGATTTAAGTAGATAATATCCATTTCAAACTAATAAAGCTTACTAATTTAACAAAATTTTATATTGGTTCTTTTTTCATCCATTGGCACAAATTAAATCATGTCATTTTTCTACATTATTTTTAAAGGAAAAATTCTCCAATGTGTATAATAATAATTCAATCATCTAAATACTACCCACAAATCTCCTAAGCTTGAAAAATGGAATAATGCTCTTCATATCCAATATGTCAGCATTTCCCTGAGTTAGCATTGTTTAAAAGTACCTGTCCTCTTGAGACACTGTTTAGTGAATACCTTTCTGGGCTGAAGCACATCTGTGAAGTGTATTTGGTTCATTACAGTAATGCAAGGGTTTGGCATTAGAAAAATAATTGTAATCTCAAAGCCAAGAAATAAAATTTGATTTCAAGCAGTCCTGCTGTAGCTCAAACCTCACCAGGTAATTTAGTAAATCTTACCTCTTAATACGTGTGTCTTCTCGGCAATGGAAGAACTTACAGATTAAACAATTTAAAAGAATTTTGTTAATTTAAATATATTAAAAAATTATTCACTTTACATCCCAATTGTAGCTCCAGTCCTCATATCCTCCTGGTACCATCCTCCCTCTCTTCTCTCCTATGCCCATCCCCTAGTCCTCAGAGAGGGGGGAGCCCTTCTCTCCTGTCACCTGACCCCAGCCTACCAAGTCTCATCAGGACTGCCTACATCCTCTTCCTCTGTGGCCTTGTAATGCACCTCTCCAGAAGAAGTGGTCAAAGACCTAGGTGCTCCCGATGCATGGTCTTTATTTGGTGCAGCAGGCTCTACAAGCCTCCTGGGGTCCAGATTTGTTGATTTTATTGTTCTTCTTGTGGAGTTCCTGTCCCCTCTGGGTCTGTCTATGCCCTCACTCTTCCATAAGACTCCTTGCCCTCTGCCCAAAGTTTAAAATGGTCTTCATCTTACATTTTTGGTCTTCCCATCCTTATGTACAATCACTACCTAGAGTTTATCATGCCTTACGTTCTTAGAAACATATGATATTCACAGGGGTTACTATGTGGGTTAGTAGGAAGTAGGCAAAATTCTAGTAGCCATCCTCTACACGTGCAAACAATGATACATTGTATTAATCTCAATGAAAAAAAAAAAGTATGACAACTTTTAATTTCCAAAGAAGGAACTTAATTTCACCCCACTGATTTTCTTTGGAAACAGTAACTTGCCCTCTTACATTGTCATCCTCTGGAAAACCTTGCTTTCATTTTCTTTTTAAGAAACAGGCAATGTTCTATCCTGTTTAAATGTTTTGGGTGACAATTAGATAAGCAGACATGCCCATCTTCAGCACTGAGTTGGGTGGCCAGGCAGAACTGAGACCATCTCTGGTTAGTGTCATTTGCTGGCTCCTCTGAGTCAGCTCTCCATAGCCTCCTTTTATTACTTTGCCTGAAATGTGAATTCCCAGCATGCCTGGCACACCCGTCTTCCATCAAAAGTACAAAAAACAAAGTGCAAAGCCAATCGCAGTTGAATAATTTATTGCCTACCGGTTTGATTGATCTTTCTCCTGGTTGTCAATCTTCCAAGCTTAGTTAGTTTGAAGTCTCAAAAGCTGTTTCTCACTCATCTAGAATGCTTGAGGCCAAAGGTTGTCTTTATTTGATGAGAAAAATATAGTCACCACATAGTTTACTGAAGAGGTTTTCCTACCTAGGTAGGAGACTCCTGTCCTCTCTGCTTGTGAATGTGTGGGACACTAGTAGGTATTGCCAGTGTTGCTTTGGGCGATGTCCCTTTTACAGAAAGAAGGGAAGAGAAGCAAACCCTCGTATCCAGTTCTTGCCGCCTTTGGGCCTGTTTTCTTTTCTCACACAGGATTAAGGAGTAGGCTTACTGGAGAGTGTGTGTTCTGGCAAGCCTGTTGCTGAATCTGGCAGGGGTGTTAAGATATCTGTACTAGAAGCCATGAATCAAGTTCCATTCCAATATTCATAACCTTCTTTTGTAAACCCCATGGAAAAGTGTGCCTGAAGGGGCAAGTTCATCTTGAGGTACAAAGAGCCAACAACTACAGGAAGTCTTGGTGTAGAAGCTGGTGAGGGAGGCTTTCATGTAAATAAAAACATGCCAACCTGTGACTTAAAATTCTGTCTTAACTCAAATGGTATATACTCACTTATAATTGGGCATTAGCCCAAGGGGCATGTCTCATGAAAATCTTCATTTACCAGGAAACTGGGATAGATGTGAGGACATCCTATTGGAACTCGAGGTGAGGGAAGTATAGAGGAATGGGAAAATAGCAGGACTCGGGAGTACTAGAAACTTACAAGAAGAACTTAATGATGGGCAGATCTGGGCCCAGGGGCTCTGCTCAAACTATGCCTGCAGTAAACATGGGACCCCTACCCAGATCTAGCCAATGGACAGGATATTCTTCACAGTTGAGTGGAGAGCGGAGACTGACTTTCACATGAACTCTGGTACCCCATATTTGACCATGTCCCCTTGATGGGGAGGCCGGGTGGCACTTAGAGGAAGGATAACAGGCTATTAACAGGAGACTTGATACCCTATGACCATATAGAGGCAGGGGGAGGTTCCCCTCAGTCACAGACACAGGGGAGGGGAATAGGGTGAAAGTGGAAGGGAGGGAGGAACAGGAGGATACAAGGGATGGGATAACAATTGAGATGTAATATGAATAAATTAATAAAATAACAAAAGAAAAACCATTAAAAAATTCTGTCTTAAGAGATTCCTAAAATAATAATGTAGTGTGTGTGTGTGTGTGTGTGTGTGTGTGTGTGTGTGTGTGTGTGTGTGTGTGCAAACTAGAGAACTTCTCTACTACTGAAATTACATACCCAGCCGTAATCCAGAGGCTTGGCAAAATGCCTCTATTTTCTTGGGCCTGATAAAAATACATCTGCTCTGGTTTATTTTTTTTTTTAAGTCACACATGGAGGTAGTTAGAATGGGATGTTCTGTTAGTACTCATTTAGAGCCACGCATTGAAACTGTTATTTCCAAATGACCCCTGCTTTTAGAATACTAGCCTGGAGGGAACCCAAATCCTCAGAGTTGACAAGCCCAAGCTTGCTGCCATTCAGGTTCCTGTTATCTAGAATGGATCTGCAGACAGGGGCGAGCTTTACGATGCTGGTCACAGAAAGCTTATCTGGCTTCCCTGGTGTGGGTCTGAAGGCCCTGGACAGGTGAAACCTCACCTATGCGGGACTATCCTACATCAAGCATAAAGAGATGCATAAAGCTAGGTTAATGCTGTTAAGGATAATTTCAGCATTACTAACGTCCTTTACAGGTAGTGGGGGAAGAGGTTAGAATTCAAAATAAAATCTGAACTCTGGGAATAGTAAAACCATCCTGACAAAGTTCTGTGACAGTTTCCGAAGCCTGCTCTGTAATCAGTTCACTAGGAATGTTTGTTACAGTTGTGGAGATAAGTGATTTATAGGCTTAGTGCTTTGGCTTGCTTATAAAAATATCTTCGTGAGTTAGAGGCTGTTTTAAACATGTGTACATAGCTCTTCCACAGAGGATAATCCTCTGCTAAAGTCATCATCAGCTGTTGCAGCTCCTATCTGCAATTCTGTGGTACCTGGGTAATTGATTTGTTGATTTCTGTATATGTATGTGATTATATGTGTAATGCCCATTTAGGTCCAAGATTACCCAAGAATGCACACTATTTTTTTCCTTCCAGTTGTGTAAAGCAGCTGATGGAAAACTCAGGTTAAGTCCTATTGTTTTTGGTGTCTTTTTCTTGCACTTGATTGTTCAGCTCCATGCTGAGGTACTGCCTAGTTATTATGAGAAGAAAAACCAGGAATCAAGTACCTCTGCCTTACCTCTCTGCCTATACTCCTGAAGGCACTGTATGCTGCAAGCATTTGTTATCATTAATTAGTTTTCAAAATGCAAACTTGACTCAGTGACTCACAGACTACTTGCCCTTCTCTCCCCGCCGAGTGGCCATCCACTAAGAATATTTCAGTATGTGAGAATCTTCTCTGCTTCCTACTTGTCTGCCTCCATCCAAAATCCAACAGACGAGGACTGAGCTTCTGAGGACCCGAGAGAAGTTTGACAGCTTTGCACTGAGTCTGGATAGGTTTTGTTTTTAAGCAGCTGCTCTGCCGATTTCCTCTCTGCGGCTGTCCTCATAAATTAACCTGCTTCCCAAGAGGTAGAGAGACAGTCAGTGAAGCCAACTCTCAGTTTTCAATATAGGATAGTATATATTTGCTCTGTACCATGAGGGCTTGGCAAGTTTGGACTTTGCTTGCTGATGTCCAGATTGCTTAACAGAAGAAAATGATCATGATACGAGGCAGAAAGGGACAGCTTAGTTTTCTTATAAGTCATAAGTTGGAGAAAAGTGCAACTGAGAAAACCTGCCAGGTAAAGTGGTGGGGGCCTGGGGTGGGGGCTGGTGTGTGTGTAGGGGGAAGACATACAATGAAAATAACTTCATGAGACAAAGACTGATATGTTTATATAATTTACCACAGTCTGCGCTTACTCTAGCCCTCAAGCTATTTAATGTCCACATCAGGATATCCTCAAATGGCTAGTGTCTAAATATAATGAGAAAAACAATTCTTGAATTAAAAAGAAAAGAAGAGAGAAACCATGGATAAGTAAATTAAGACTGTAAAGGTGTAATTCAGTGCAAATATTCACCAACATCTGGACACACATAGTTCATAGCAAATGATTTATGATCATATAAAATTCCTTTACCCCTGCAAGTAGAGATTTTTTTCTAATATGAAGCACAGTATCTTAAAGATTGTTGATTTTATTTTTAAAACAAATATATGTAAACATGTATGTTTATATGTACATATATGTGTAGATAGATAGAAAGATAGACAGACAGACAGAAAGACAGGATGGGGGTTTGGTTTCTGTAAATATTATTTTTATTTCCTCAGATGGGAGGAAAAGATGAGAGCTGTTCCCAAGCCTTTCTTTCTCTTTCTGGACTCTTGCTGGATGGTTCAACTCAGCTGCAAACTGACTTCTCTTGGCTTCTGACTGAATTGCTTTGCCTGGTCTCAAAGTAATTTTGGCAAGATGTTTTAATCTTTGGGTTCCTTCTGTCTTCACCTGTGTCTAGCTTGTTCTCTCTGCATCCTGTGTCTGTAAAATTGTCCATATAAAAAGCTCTTGGTAAAACACTCCCCTTTCTCTCTCTGAACTGCTCTTAAAAGTAGCCTCTCTGTCCTGTTTTCTAAGAGTTGGGTGTACCTGTCTCTGGGCATTCTGTCAAATGTCTCTCTGATTTGTCACTTTGTTGTTTTCAAACATGGCTACTTCCTTTTATAAGCTAACTTTATCTTCATTATTTTGGATTAAAGGTGTGTACTAAGGGAGTGTCTGTATTCTAGCCAGATCATACTGTAATCCTGAGTGTGTCTGCATTCCAGCCAGATCACACAGACCTAGAAGGTCTTTGGATGTGATCCCTTGCCAGAGCAGATATGTTGCTGGATTAAAATTCCTTTGCAGCATTTTTGTCCTATGATATTTGTTTTAAACAGGAAAGATAGAAGGGGTACTTAGTTGACAATATTTTTTAATTATACTTATTCCATTGTATGTGTAGAAGCCAGATGACAACCTGGTGGAGTTAGGACTCTGTCCACCCTGTGGGCCCTGGAACTGAACTCAGGGCCTTCAGTCACCAGCCTTGGTGGCAAGTGCTTTTACCTGCCAAGCTGTTTACCAGCTTCAGTTGTGAATTTCATATTCACAAAACCAACATTTTAACAACAACAAAACTATTTTTAAACATAGCATCAAAGTATTTAAAAATAGGATCTTTATATGAAGACTTAAAAAGTTAAGAATCATACATAATACACTGTATGCAAAACCATATGTAAAACTAAACTGCTGAAATAAAATCCTTGTGACCTACGGAAAATATACTTATTTTTTTAACAGTGTCTTCCAAGTATCATCTAGGCAGTCATTATGTTAACAATGAGCAATCTTAATACTGGATGATTTAATGTCTTGGGATTCTTCAACACTTTGGCTCATAAAGGAGATTGCACATGCCAACAAACCCATCATAAATTGACGTCTGTGATTAGAAATCACGCTGAATATGCACACACACATGAAATATTGAAGCTGAGCAACAAGGTGCTCTGAGGAGTGTCTGCTGTTTACCTGCATGATTCTGCACTGGCTGGGAGCCCTGGCCTCGCTACTTACCTACCAGTAGAGAAGAGATTAAAAATCAAAAGCTGAAATCTAGGCTTCTACAGAATGTGTGTGCTTTCATACTTCTGTAAAGTGGGAAAATGGTGAGTTGAAGCAAAGAAAGACAGACAGACAGACAGACCACACACACACACACACACACACACACACACACACACACACACACACACTCACGCACGGACATGCACACGCACACACACACCAGTTTTTAAATGTGAGGGAAATACTCTCACATTTCAACTGGAAAAACAATGAATGCTCTTTTTTTAAAAAAATCAATTACATCTCTGATAAATTTCTATGTTGATGAAAGGATTTCTGCTGAGTTTCTCTGTATTCTGTCTGGGAGGAGGAGGGAAACAACAGAAGCAAATGCTGGGCAGGTGGGTGGAAGAGGGCGGGGAAAGACAGACTCATTGCTGGTAGCCATTTCTGAGCTCAGCATGGGATCTCTTGGGCTAGCTGGAAATAGAGTATGGGTAACAATGAAAATGACCCAGATTTAAAAAACAAAATAGTGAAATTGAGTACTTACTAAACTCAGATATTGTTCTAAAAGCATACAGTTTGTCTTTCATTAAGTCCCCTCCTCCAGTATTAGCTACCATTGGATGTATCAATTTATTTTTTGTATTAAAATTGAGGTGCGGTTAGTGATTCATTTATTTATTTTACTTAGTAAGAGAGTCTCATCCAGCCTAGGCAGACCTGGAGCTCAGCTGTGTAGTGAGTTTGCCCTTGAACTCCTGATCCCCTCGCCTTTGCGTGCTGAGACTAGAGGCATGTCATTACATCCAACTATGATAGTGGTTTAGAGTAAATAGACTTGTTTTTTATTGCCGCACAGGCCTGGCTTCCTGACCGAGATGTCGATAAGGTCCTCCTTCTTATCTGCATCAGGAAAAAACAGAACCAGGGCTTAGAAAAGTCTATCTAGGCAAGTGACCCAGCATAAAGTCAGACCCGAAGGCGGCAGTTCTGTTTCTGGGTGATAATTATGAAGCGGGACAGATCATGGGGCCTTATTTAAAAATCAAAAATAATCTCAATCACAGAGGAACAGAGCTCATAGCTACAGGGAAAGTGACCTAAAGTGGCATGACCTTCTGCTATTATCTACCAGCCTCGGGACAATGAGGCGGAGTCCTCAGGAACAGGCCAGTTTATCAACACAGAGGAATGGACTTTGGCTTATGTGGGAGATTTAGGTTCCAGCTTCAGCTATTTAGTGAGTCAAGTAGCTCTAAGTATGTCATGGGGATATTAGACAATCTGTTAAAAACAAAAACTAAAAACACCATGTACAGGTGCTTTAACAGCGAGATATTTCAAGCCCCGTGTCTTATCCTTTTTATGAATAGAATAGGAAAATAAAGCTATTTGTTTTAAAACCTATTTCCCTAGCCTGAAAACTGTCCATCATCCAAAGGGTTAGATCAGTTTTTGAAAAATGTGTCAGCAAGTAGGTGAGGAAGTAGAATGTTAAGGTTAAAAGTCATGTCACCAAGAGGTATTGTACACTGCAATGTAGAAAACCCCACAGGTAATGCCTGCATTTCCACATGCCTCCATCTTACATTTAAATATGAGGCTTGTAGTCCAGCAACAAATAATGTTACATACATTTTTAGAACTTAAAAGTGTTGGCTGGGCTGAAGAGATGGTTCAGCAGTTAAGACCTATCAGTCTTCCAGAGGAACCAAGTTGGTTCATAGAACCACATCTGGCCAGTCACAACTTCATGAAATTCCAGCTCCATGGGATCCAGTGCCATTTTTGGATCTCCATGGACACCTGTGCACATATACTCACATAGACACAGATACACACCCATAAATAATAAAAATTATACTTCTAAACATCATTATCTACAGTTGTTGGGGATATTAGAAAGTATGTACAATAAAGTATTAATAAAGTATCCTGTGTCTTTTCATTGAAAAAAGTGAGTTTAAAAAGATGAGACTATTCAGTATTTTGTGCACCAAGAATACTATGGCTTCTATAGATTTTCTTCTATTGCTTTTGAAAATTTGCCATTATATTGAAGGTTAGAAACTTCATTCGTTTAAGTCTTCAACAAGTGACACATTTCAATCCGGGCACATACACAACCAAATCACCTATTTGGAAGTGGATATCCGTTGAAAGAAATAAAAATAAGTTGTGTGCGGTGGAGAGATAGATAACAGGCTAAGAGCATTGGCTGCTCTTTCAGAGGACATGGGTTCAATTCCCAGCATCCACATGGCAGCTCACAACTGTCTATAACTCCAGTACCGTGGCCCCAACACCATCACACAGAACATACATGCAGATAAAACAGTGCCTAATAAAAAATAATAAAATAAATTCTGAATTTCATCTCATGTATTTTCTTGAGTTCATCCTGTAACTGTTTCACCCATCTTCTCAAAATAGATTCAGAGTTCTTAGATGAAAGACAGCACATGCTTATCACCTGGTGATAGGACGTGGTGAGACTGGCAACTAACCATGTGAAAGCCAACTTCCTGGTAGACTTTTTTTTTCCAACTTACTTATGAATAACTCACTAGCTCTGTAAATGATCTTTTGTTTTCTAAGTCTGGTATTCTATGTTCCACTCCATTTTATTTAGAAGCTCCAAGTTTTTTTCCTGGAATGCTTTACTAACTCACAGGTTGGGAATGGAGATGTGGCATAAATGGCGAGGAAAACGCAGCCTTCACAGCTCCGGCGGCTTCTGAAACCTTGATATTTTCCCACACTCAGTCTACTTCTGCCAGAATCCCGGGAAGAGGTCAGGCTACTGGCAAAGAAGATGATCTGAAGTCTAGAAGCTTCAGCAGTGCAGTGTAAACTATTTCCTGATTAAACCAAATAAAGACAGAAGGCCAACATCCCCAAACCGAGAGCATTTTGAATGTATTCTGCTGACAAATTTGTTCTATCATTCAGATGAGGTGTGTGTGGTCTTTGTGGGATCAACCCATAAGCTAGACATATAAAGGGAGACTTTTCATTTCTAGCAATTTACACAGCATCATTTTTCTTTAATAGTACAATTGTATCCCCAAATTACTGCCTTAAATTATATTTTGAAAACAAAACATTAGATTAATATAAAGTTATGTTAGTTTTATGCTTTATTGCACTATCTCTTCCCTTTCTTTCTGATTTTGGCTTAGAAGAAAATGAAAACAGTTTACTTTTCTAAAGATAGTTTTCCTAGACCTCTCTATCCCAGGATGGCCTGGAACTGTGTTTGGTGTTCTGTTTTGGTTTTTAATTGAGCTGAACAAGGACAGCAACAGTAGACATGCTAAAGTGGATGAGGAGAAGCTCAGGCAGCCTCATTCCCATGCAAAGGATTGCAGGGATGTGGGGATTTGTCTGAAGCTCTCATCCTTTTGTCTTTACCTTCCAGGTTCTGGGATGGCAGGGATGAACCACCACTGTTTTAGATACTGATAAAGGGTCTAACTTCAGGGTGTTGGGAAACCAATTGAAATACACACCCAGCCCACGATGTTTACTTGTAAGACTTTTATCCTAGGGAAAAATAGCTTTCCTAAAGTGCCTTGTGTAAAGATTTTCTTTTAAACTATACCATGAATTCCTGGAAGTCTACCCAAAATTCAAATTCATTTGATGTGCTAAGAAAAAAAAGGCAGCGTAAGATGTAGGCCAAGGCTAACAAATTGGGAGGAAAGAGAAGGGCTTTATTTTTCTTGGAAAAGTAAGGTTTATTGACTACAATTGGAACCAGCTTCAGGTATGTCTAGATGCTGTGCTAGTACCGAATAATTACATTTTTCCCCCTGGTGACCCAAGTAGAGAATTTCACGAAACTGTTGAATTTCCAAATTGGATGGAAAATGGAGCAGAGAAGTCAGGCACACATCTTGAAAATGAATGACTGATCGAACAGGGTGGGTGGGGCCTGAGGAAAGGGAGCAGGGCTTTGAGCTTTAGAACGTGGTGTCTCTTCAGATTGTTTGTGGCAAGCTTTTGGCCTGAGTTCACTTCTAGTTCTAGAGCCATGTTCTTACTGCCTTGCCAACTGTTGGTGTCTGAGTTCATACTTAGGTGAATAAGTAGTCCAAGAGTTAAGACACAAAGTGTCAACATTCCCAACCCAGGACTGGACTTGAGAAATGGTAATAACTGAAGTTGGACAGAAAATCATTTCATTACTATCCTTTCTTTCCCTCTGCCTGCGCTCTTACATCCTTTGTAAGTTCTGTGTCCCAGAACACTTTCTTCCTTGACCTTCCTCCACCTAATAAACTTTGTATTCAATTTCCTTAGGGTTCTTATCTCCGTGGGAGAGTCTGATAAACTAATGTGTGCTGACTTGTTTAATGTCAAATAATAGCTTCTATCTTGCCCATCAAACATTGCACTTTCGTATGCTGAGATCTTTTAAGGTCTCAACTTGAATGAACAAGGTTACATATTTTCTATAATATATGGAATAGAGAATCTGGTTGGTAGAGAGAAAATTTGAGATTAAGTAATGTCCAAAATGATCCATTCATCTCTCTTGGCATTCTCTTCAAAATCAGTATCAAATATTTACAAAATGCAGTTGAATTGACTACTGCCTACACGCAGTATCAAGCATGTTTGATTTTGATTAACTGGTTACTTTCCCCCATACTTGATATGCCTTTCAACTAAAAGTACTCAATTGCCAAAAATAAAAAAAAATAAAATAAATAAAATAAAATAAAAATAAAAAAATCACACATATTCAAGGTATACAACATAATGCTGTGATATACTTACTGTGGCTTAAATGAGATGAACTCTGTAGTCTTGGGCATTTGAATTCTTGATACCCAGTTGAGCGCACTTTCGGGGGACCCTTAGGAGGAGTGTCTTGTTGGAGGAGGTTGTGTCACTGGGAGCAGGCTTTTAAAGTTTAAAGACTGGGCCATTTTTAGTTCACTGTCTTTGTTGTACTTGTAGCTTAAGGTGTGAGTTTTCAGTTTGCTGTTCCAGTCAGTATGTCTGCTTGCTGTGCTGCTTCCTGACTTGATAGGGAGGGTCTCTAACCCCTACAAAACTTTAAGCCCAAATAAATCCTTCCTTATATAAGTCGCCACAGTCATGATATTTTATCATAGCAATAGAATAGTAACCAATATGCTTGTATATTTTGTAATGAGACAGCCAAATTATTTTTCTACTTAGTCATTGTGTGTGTGTGTGTTTGTGTGTGTGTGTGTTTTGGATTCTACACATGAATGTTAAATATTTGCAATATTTCTTATTTTGTGTCAGATGTATTTCACTTGGCATTATGATCTCCAATTTCATCCATGTTGAAATAAATGGAAGATTTTCCTTGCTTTTATGAGAAAATAATATTCTTGTGCATGTTGAAATTTTAACTCATCAATTTACACTTAGGTTATTTTTATATTTTTTTCTATCAGAAATAATGCTTCAACAAATTGAGGAATTACTTACCTCTTTGAGATACCAATTTCACTTCATCTGGATATATACCCAGAAACAAGATTGGTGGGTAATTCCCATGATTCATACACCTAAGGCTCAGGGAACATCACAGGATAAGGTCCAGAGGATAGTGAGAGCCAGAGGATCAAGCCTTCTGCAACAATACAGGATCTTCTATATTTAACAAGGAGCTGTACTCATGGAATCATAACAAGAAATAGCATTTGACACCTGCCAATATGGAAAGAATTCTCACAAGGTCTTATCCTAGAGTGAAGAGTTATAGGCAGCGGTTGTTGAGAGAGGAGAGTCTGTGGTTGCCAGAGAAGAGCCCTCACTGACAGGTTATCTATCCCAGTGGCCAGCTATAAACAAGTGACAAACACTAAATAGACTCAGAAGGATACAAACACACACACACACACACACACACACACACACACACACACACACACACACTCAAACACGTGTATCTATGTATGAAGAGTTAATAGACTTGGCAGAGACTAAGGGGGACATGGGAGAAATTGGAGGGTGGAGTGGAAGTGGTGTAAATACAGTACTGATGTATGAAATTCTCAAAACTAAAATAAAATAAATGTAAAAATACTGGTAATAAATGAATATGCCGCAATGAAACCTACAATTTTGCATGCTACTATAATAAATGAAATATGCGAAGTGATTGGGAAATTATATGGAAGATTTACTTTCATTATCACTTTTAATTTGATTTTAATTATTTGCTTTTGTTGTGTTTGTTTTGTTTTTCAAGACAAGGTTTCTCTGTGTAGCCTTGGCTGTCCTGGGCTTACTTTGTAGACCAGGCCCCAGGCTGGCCTCAAACTGACAGAGAACTGTCTGTCTCTTTCTCCCTGAGTGCTGGTATGACAGCTATGCACCACTGTGCCTGGTTTACTTTTATTATTTTATGTGATATTAAAAATACATATATGTATGTGTATGTATATATGTGTGTATGTATGTATGTATGTATGTGTGTATGTATGTATGTATGTATGTGTGTAGGAATGGGTGCCACAGTAATTGCATGGAGAACAGAGGACAACTTGTGGTTGTTGGTTCTCCTTCTAACATGTGGGTCTCTGAGGTTGGACTCAGGTAGTCAGTCTTTTGACGAGCAGCTTTACATACTAAGAAATGAACATCTTAGAGGCCCATTTCTCTGATTTCTTGACCATTTACATTTTATTTGTATTCTCTGCACTTCTTGTAAATACAATTTTTTGTTGTTGTTGTTGTTATCGAGTTGTGTGACTTCCTTATGGGTTTAGCATATCAACACACTATCAGGTCTACGGCTTATAAACATTTTCTCTAATTTCATACACTGCCTTTTAATTCTGCCAACCGTTTCCTCTGTTTTACAGCAGACATTCAGTGTGATGCGGCCTTACCTGTTTAGTCTTGCCTTTATTACCAGTGCCTTTGATGTTCTGTCCAAAACTGCCACTGCATTGATCAATGTCATGCTTTTCCTCTTTGGTTCTTCCTGGAGTTTTGCGGCTTTGGAACTTACACTTCAGCTATTAGTCCACTTCGAGTTAGATTTTGCACATGTTGTAGGACAAGGGCCTTCCTCCACCCTTCCGTCCCTTAACTCCTTCAGTTACCCCAGCCTCCAACACCAGCAGGCGTTACCTGGGGCCACTCCAGATGCACATGCCAAGGAAACAGGTAAGCTAACTGCAACTCTTCACATCTCCCTCCTCTCCTCCAAGTAAAATCCCCCAGTACCTCCTGCAGCTCTCTAGCAGTCACCTGCTGTAGGCTCCCCTCCATCCTTGCCCCCATCTCTAGGGGACCTTCAAGTTCCTTCACACACACACTCATCACTTTTTCCCAGCCCCCCATCCCCCAGCCAGGGAAAACAGGTAGCCTCTCCCTCTTGTCCTCCAAATCCCTCCCCCAGTCTCACCTCATCTCTGTGGCAGACCACTTCCTGTGGCATCCAGCATTTCTTTGGTCCCATCTCAAGTGGATCAGTTAGATCTCTACCATCTCTCAACTCCCTCTCACTACAACCCCCAACTCCGGCAGGAATTCACTGAGAACCCATCAGCCAAGTCTGCCAAACAAAGAACAAAACAAAAACAAAAAAAAAAAACAACCAAACCAAACCAAAACAAAGAAACAAACAAACAAAAATCCAAGTTAGCCATCAAACCAAGTAGCCAAGTTCCAATCTTCATTCTCTTTCTCTTCTCTTCCAAATGCAGCCTCTTAGCTTCATCCCCAGCTTTGCAGCACACTCCCTGTTGTGACCTCTCCACTTGTGACCTCTCCTCCTCTACGGCTATTTCTAGGGAGCTAAGCAGACCCTAGTGGAGCACTCTGCTTTCTTCCCTCCTGCGGAGTCCCTCAGCACCCCCTCCTATCCTATCCTCATTTCTGAGCGTCTGCTCCCAACACCTAGAAACAGATTTTACCTGAAACCCTCTAGTGGCCACACCTAGCAGGATCTCAGAAGAATTTCCCACCAGGTAACACACAGCCACCACTTCCCTAAGAACCAGGGAAGGCAAAAGAAACCTAGGGAAAAAATAACCACCAAGCAGACAACCAGATGTCAGCATCTAGAATTACAGTCTTGCCAAACCCCGATGCCTAGATGCAAGTGTAAAAATCAATAACATCCAGGACATTATGTCTCCACCAGATCCCCAAATCCCTACCACAACAGGCCCTGAGTAACTGCAGCATAGCTGAAGTGCAAGACAAAGACCTTAAAATAACCTTTATGAATATGATAGAGGTCCTTAAAGAGGAAATGGACAAATCCCTTAAAATCTCTCTCTCTCTCTCTTTCTCTCTCTCTCTCTCTCTCTCTCTCTCTCTCTCTCTCTCTCTCTCTCTCTCTGTGTGTGTGTGTGTGTCCCTGTTATCTATCTATCTATCTATCTATCTATCTATCTATCTATCTATCTATCTACCTGTCTGTCTGTCTGTCTGTCTGTCTGGATTAATAAATGAAAAGAACAGTTCAAGACCTGAGGTGGAAATACAGTAAATGAAGAAAATCCAACTGAGGGAAAGCTGGAAATGACAGAATTTAGGAATTCAAATTGAAACCTTAGAGGGAAGCCTCACCAACAGATTAAAACTCATGGAATAAAGAATTTCAGGTCTTGAATGAAATGTAGACAAAATGGATGTCCCAGTCAAAGAAAATGTTAAATCTAAAACAAAACAAAACAAAACAAAAACCTCTGACAAAAACACATCCAGGAAATCTGGTATACCATGAAAAAACCAAATTTATGAATAATAGGAAATAGAAGAAACTTAAGTCAAAGAAAAAAATCATAAAAGAAAATGTTTCTAACATAAAAAAGGAGCTGTCTATTAAGGTACAAGAGGCATACAGAACACCAAATAGACAGGACCAGAGAAGAAACTCCCTTCACCACATAATAATCAAAACACAAAATAAACAGAACAGCAACAAAAAAGAACTAAAAACTTCAAGGGAAAAAGACCAAGTAATATATAAAGGCAGACCTATTAGAATTAGAAAACTTAAGTTCCCAATGGTAACTTTAAAAGCCAGAAGGGCTTGGGGAGATGTTCTACAGACTAAGAGACCCAAGGCGCCAACCTGGACAGTAATCAGCAAAACTTTACATCACAATAATGAATGTACAGAATTCTATGATGACACCAAATTTACGGATGATCTATCTACAAACCCAGCCCAGTAGATGGATCTAGAAGGAAAACTCCAAAATAAAGAGGTTAAGCACATATAAGAAAACACAAGGAATAAATAATCCCTGACCAGAAAAATCAAGAGAGGGAAACACACACAAATATATAAAGGCAGATGTTGTGGGATTTTTGGTTTATATGTAAACATGTTTTTGTTTTAATCCCAGGTGTGGGATATGGGGCCTGCTCCAGTTTGTCCACAGCTGATAATTGCCTCCTGAGAGAGAACACATGATGTTTGACAGCTGTGAACTACCTCATGAAGGAACATGGTCTTTGTTATTGAGGACAAAAGCCAAACCCAAAGAAAGACTGGGGGCTCTGAGAAAGAATAAGGCTGCTGGCGCTTCCTGCCCTGCTGCTCCTGGTTACTGTTGATGTCATGTGGATAGAAGAAATCAGAGATAGCCTGAAACAAGGATTGAACTTGCCCCAAAGAACTTGATGGCCCTAAACAACAGGAAGCAACTAAGGAAAATTATGCTCCCTCTTCCCACCTGACCTTCTTTTTCCCCTACCTGGTGTTGGGGAGGAAAAGGAAGAAAGAGTTATAAGGAACCCAAAATAAAAGTAATGTTTTAAAAGTATGCCAACAGGCAGACCTATTAGAACAGCACTTGAGTTCTCAAAGGGGAATTTAAAAGTCAGAAGCTTTCTAAAATGTATACATATATGTATGTGGTCTAACTTCAATAGATTAACCAAATAATTTGGGAGACTGAGAGCCCTAACAGGGCATCTTTTGTCATCAAAGAAAACTCCCAGTACTGGGACTGGGTAACATCTTTGAATTGTTGGCTAAGACTATCAGTTGCTCTCTACAAACTGATGCCAGCACCCCATTGCTGAAGGCAACACCTACACAACCAATAGGGCAACATGGAGAAGCCAAGCGGTTGCCTACATGGAGCTTTTACCTCTACATGCTCACATCCCTGGTCCAGGAAGGCATTCTGCATGCTACCAAAAGGAGAAAGCCATAAAATCTTTGCTCTACAATGCCATATGTCAGCAAGCTACGATAGTGCAATGGTGGCACCAAGTTAGTGGGAGTAACTAGTTAATATCTGATATTACCATAGGCCCACTCCAAGAGATGGAACTCATACCCGACACTGCTTGGGTAACCAAGAATCTGAAACTAGATGATCCAGGGATTTTTGGTTAAACCAAATATAACTGCTTTATAAAAAAATAAAATAAATAAACAGCAGTAAAATGACTCCTAATGCCATTGTGCTGTTCTCATAGATCAGTGCCTTGTTCAACCATCATCAGAGAATTTATTCCAGCAGCAGACGGGAACAAATACAGAGACCCATGCTGGACCCTATGCAGAGGGAGAGGCCTATGAACACTCAGCTCTAAGTAGGATGTCTCCATCAAACCCCTCACTTCAGGATACAGGATACCCCTTAGAAAGAGGAGCTGGAAAAAGTAGAAGAAGCAGAGAGGATGGAGGAGACCAAGGAAATAAGGCCTTCTTTTCTTTCTTTCTTTTTTTTATTAATTTATTCTTGTTACATCTCAATGATTATCCCATCCCTTGTATCCTCCCATTCTTCCCTCCCTCCCATTTTCCCCTTATTCCCCTTTCCTATGACTGTTCCTGAGGGGGACCTCCTCCCCCTGTATATGCTCATAGGGTATCAAGTCTCTTCTTGGTAACCTGCTATCCTTCCTCTGAGTGCCACCAGGCCTCCCCCTCCAGGGGACATGGTCAAATATGAGGCACTAGAGTATGTGTGAAAGTCATACCCCACTCTCCACTCAGACGAATCTCAGGCCTGTCTTTCTTTTTTAAAAATTTAATTAATGTATTCAGATTACATCTCAATTGTTATCCCATCCCTTGTATCCTCCCATTCTTTCACCCTATTCCCCTCTCCTATGTCTGCGACTGAGGGGGACCTCCTCCCCCACTATATGATCATAGGCTATCAAAGGCCTTCTAAACACAGTACGGCTGATGCACATATGAAGTCAGAGTCTGAGGCAGCACTCACGGGGCCTGTATTGGTCTGCACCATTCCTAACCTAGAAGCAATCTCCAATTTATAACCATGTGTAAATGAAAAGTCAGTTTCTTCCAAGGGAGTTTCATTGGGAAACAAGCTACTTTTAGCATCAGGCTTCACATTAGCAGTGGTAGATGGCTAACAGAAAAACTCCGTGGGATATTTGGAGGTTCCTTGTCTCATAATTTCACGTCAGGATTATTTTATTTTTTCAGTTTTAATAATTTTATCTTATGATCTTTTAATTTCATCTCATATATGAGATATGAGAATATACATATATATATATATATATATATATATATATATATATATATATATATATATATATACTATTTTTAACCTACGTGTCTTTTATACATATATTGTAGCTTCCTGTTTACTGTTTTTATGGGATTCCTGTGAATTTGAACAAGTGGGCATTTATTTCTTGTGCTTTTTCTTGCATTCTTTTTTGTGGTTCTCCCTTCCCATGGGGGCCATTGACCACCAACCCAAGAGGACAAAGGGAACAGAAGTTACAAATGGGCTTCAGGCAGCCATGAGTACAACGTGGACTTCTGGGAGTTGGTTTCAGAGAGGCAGCTTGTTTTATTGCCTCAGGGTTGGAAATACATAAGGTGTATTAGGGTTACAGTAAGAAGGTAGGCATAATACAGTAGCTAATTGTCATACAGGCAGAGAAGGATGACCGGTCATAACAAAGTGCCTAGTAATCTATCATACAGGAAGGGGGAGGAGCAAGACTTGTGTTCTGAGTCACACAGTGCTTTCCAGGAGGCTCTGTATGGGGTCACCCTCGAAGCAAGGTCAAACATCTGTGCCTAGAGATGCTCTCCAGATGAGGTCAGGCAGAGAAGAGGAAGCCAGCCCCACTGAGGAAAAGAGTCCTTCATTTTGCCCCAAGCTTGGTGAGCTAGCCAGACGTGGTGGACTGCTTTTGTCAGTTTCAGTGTGTTAGTTTTTGTTTTGTTTTATTATTATCCCTGACAAGCCTCTTTGTTTTCTAATGACAGTAAGAAAGGGGGGGGGGTATATTTGGATGAAAGGAAATCTGGGGGAAAACTGGAAGGGATAGAAGGGGGGAAATCCCCAATTATGTTATATTATTTGAGAAAAAATATATTTTCTTTTTTTTTTTGGAAAAAATATATTTTCAATAAGAGTAAAAAGGAGACAATAGTCATTAATTTAATCTTAGCTATATTCAATTATTCTTTTGTTGGGTAAGAATAGCTTGCTAAATATTTAAATATTTCAGCAGTGTATTTGTTGCAATGAACAGACTTCCGAGTCAAACTAGCATAAACAATGTGCCAGGTTTCTTTCCTTTCATGTGTGAAAGTCCAGCCATACTTAGATTAGTGAAGATTTGCACTTCTCTGTATTCTTTTGGCTGTGATCTTCTCTGAATTCTTTCATTCAGCTCTTACCATATTCACATAATGAATGTGAATGGAAGCTAATTGGAGCATCACTTTCTACAAGCACTGAGCCAATACTTTGAGATTTACTCTGACTGGGATAGTCACTGTGCCTCGGAAAATAGATGAACATGGATGAATCAGGATATGGAAAAAAACCCCTATTTTGTTTTAATTAGAATAAATGTATACACTTAAGAGCTGTGAAAGTTGATCCTCACAAGAGTTCATGGCTGTAGTACACCAGGGAAGGGTTGTGTTCAAAGGAAAATCTGGATGTAGTTAATAAAAGTAGAATAAACTCTGAGAATATTACAAAATATTATTCACAAATTTCTTTTAGGTAGAGCTTATTGTCTGAAACTCTAAATAGTTGAAAGAAAAGTAGAGGCGTAAAGTTCACTGTTTATCAAACAGGAAAAAATGTGAATGAAAATTTCACTTATTTTATAGAACTGGATACACAGGCTTAAATTTTTAAAATTTATTTATTTATAAATTCAATTATATTACATCTCAATAGCTATCCCATCCCTTCTATCCTCCCATTCCTCCCTCCCTCCCTCCAGCTTTCACCCTATTCCCCTCCCCTATGACTGTGACTGAGGGGGACTTCCTCCCCCTGTATATGCTCATAGAGTATCAAGTCTCTTCTTGGTAGCCACACAGGCTTAAATCATAAAGAAAATTATACCATTTAAATAGTAATTAATATATAATAAATGGTACATCCGAGTCCCCATTATATGGGGAAGTTCTGAGGTACTTTGTATAACTGATTCTGGAGGAAAAGAATGAGGATTATATCTAGACAAAGTTTTTTTTTTTGCAATTGTTTATACCAAGACTAAGACCAGGGCATCTGTAAATATGTACTTGAAACATAATGAAAATCCTTAAAATTTAATTATTCAGAGTCCTTTTCAGATCATATAAATTCTTGGCTTTCTAGATTCTGCTATTACCATGCCTTCTAACATTCAGTGGCTATTTTTGGTGATATCTCTATTCTGATTTTGTTTTTTATAAGTGAAATGAATATTACAAATACAAAATTGTTCTTAATTGTTTTCTACTTTCAGATTATCACATTTAAATAAGGGCCTATTTCCTTGCTTGGTAGGGAAATATGGACCAATAGTCATCACGATCCAGGGTCCAATTTTATTGCTACCAGGATCTGTATACCTAAAAATTCCTTTTAACCTTCTGGTGTCTACTGTTCTTAGCTGAACCATCATCTCTAATTTGCTTTTAGGCTTTGACACAATAAATTGCTTTAAATATATTGAAAACATTTCCAGATAACAAATATGCAAATTAGATCATTGTATCAAGATTAGAAAATGAAGTATTTGCCTCTTGTTCTTCTGATTCTAGCTTTTTTTCTACATACTGTAAAATCCATATTTATAAATAAGGGAACAGGTATGAATTCTATTTTATAAGTAGAACAGGCAAATATAGATTTTATTTATATGTAGAGTGTATGGTTAGGAAAGGGAGATTTTGAGAAACTGTAAAATTATAAAATATAAGATGCTTGTTTGCTTGTCCAACTTTGCTTGCCCAGTGGCCTGAGAACCTCTCCCAGTTCTCAGAACTGCTAACCTCAAGAGTTCCACCCTAATTCCCAGAATAGTTACATGCAAATTTGCAGATATCAGATGTCCTCACAAGAGGTTCCCTCAGGCCAGATGTCCTAATGTCCATATGGATTCCAGTGATAAGCAACCCCACCTGCTTTGTGGTTTTTGCCTTTAAAACTAACCTGTAACAACTACTCAGCGTCCTTCGCCTCCCGAGTGCTGACGGACCCTGACACATCAACAATTGGGACCTTTGACGTGTCAGTAATAAATTTTACCTATACCTATACCTCTCAGCTGGTGTGACTTGAGTGGTCTCTTGCGGCGACCCCCTTCCCGAATTGGACCCCCAGGGGCCAACATTTTGGGCCAGGGTCCAACAATTTGACTCAGTATCTTAGCTTTATTATAAAGAAGTGTAAGAAGCCAAAATCAGGACAGAAGAAGCAGCCTTTCCCTTACTGTGGTACATATACACTATGGAATACTACTCAGCTATTAAAAACAAGGAATTCCCGAAATTTGTGGATAAATGGATTGAGCTAGAAATGATCATAATGAGTGAGTTAATCCAGAAGCAGAAAGAATCAAATGGTATATACTCACTTATATCTGCATACTAGCCCAAGGGGCATGTCCCACGAAAGCCTTCACTTACCAGGAAACTGGGACAGTGGGGAAGGCATCCTATTGGGACTCTAAATGAGAGACGCATGGGAGAATAGCAAAATAAAAGGAATCAGAGGGTCCTAGAAATCTACAAGTAGAACAATATGATAGGCAGATTTGGGCCAGGGGGCCCGCTCAACTAAGGCACCAGCCAAGGACAATACAGGAGGTAAACTTTAAACTCCTTCCCAAATCTAGCCAATAGTCAGAATATTCTCCACAGTTGAGTGGAGAGTGTGATATGACTTTCTCACGTACTATGGTGCCTCACATTTGACCATGTCCCCTGGAGGGGGAGACCTGGTGGCACTCAGAGGAAGGACAGCAGGTAGCCAAGAAGAGACTTGATACCCTATGAGCATATACAGGGGGAGGAAATGCCCCTCAGGAACAGTCATAGGGGAGGGGAATAATGGGAAAATGGCGGGGGGGGGGAGGAATGGGAGGATACAAGGGATGGGATAACCATTGAGATGTAACAAGAATAAATTAATAAAAAAAATATTTATTAAAAAAAAAAAAAAGAAAATGTCTGAAGTGCCAACGGTCTTAAAGCGAATACGTTTTCTCAGAAATTAATGTTTGTATCCAGCCTGGCTTTTTCCTCATCAAATTATATTTTAACATGTCGGAGTGTGTGTGTGTGTGTGTGTGTGCGTGTGTGTGTGTGTGTGTGTGTGCGTGTGTGTGCGTGTGTGTGCTCTATGGTGCTGGGTGTGAAATCATATTGCAGAATGGAAGCTACCCAGCACCCTGCAAGTCGGCCTTGTAATGTTTTAGAGGGACGAGAAGAAAGAATTGTGTAGGAATGATGACAGTGCTTTTTTTTTTTTTTCCAGACTGTGACTATTAAATTTCTTCCTTCATGGAGCAGATCAACTCAGAAGTCATACGCATCACTGCACACTACTGTGTGACAAGGCTTCGCCCCAGGGAGGCCTGCTTCTCCATCTCAAGTGCTATGGTTATAATATGAAAGTCTTACACTTTTGTTCAATTGACTCTGAAACAACAGTGATTATGAACATCTGTGTGCAGATAATTGAATTCAGACATCTATTCCTTATGTGTTTATGCTAGATTAAATTGCAGGTGCGTATTTCTTTGAGAAATGCCCAATTCTCCTCCCAGTTTTTCTATTTTAGGACCCATGTACCCATCCTACCCCAACTAAACTTTAATTTTCTTCCACTTAAAAGAGTTTTATCCTCCCTCTCTGAGCTTCCGAACTTATCGGCAAAGGAAGTGGAGTGAGCAAAGCCCGAGAGCGGGATGGGAAACACGTACTTTGATGCGTAAGCGCGGACAGGGACAAGACACTGACCTGTGATCTCAATGTGGATGTCTGCCGTGTCTAGCTAGAGGGCTCTGTTTCATGTTTCTTGGAATAGCACACAACGTTCTGAGCTGAGGAATTACCCAACTAGAGGACCAAGATAAATTTCCCCCAATAACAAGATTTGGACTTGACTATGATAAAAAACCGCAGCCTTGAGATTAGTGAAAAGACAAATAAAGATACATTAATGAGCATACAATGCTATGAGAACTTGAGTCTGTACAGTGGATGTGGGTCAGAGAAAAAAACATTAGGAAAATAGTTAAGCACCTAATCTATACAGATTACTCTTTCTGAATTGATGATCTCATAAACCTCAATTGCATCATGCTCACCCCTGTAAAACTCTATGTGTCTGTGTTAGTCCCATGAACACACTAGTCCCTTACTGATTAAGACACAGGAAGAGGAAAAGAACAGCCATGTTTTTACATAGCAGTTTAGTGACCATCAGATAAGGACAATGAAATTTACTTAAGACAACCGATACTCAAAACATCCTCCTGGATAGAAGCCTTCCTGTCCCCACACTTCCCTGTGAAAAGAAACAATGGAGTGGTCAGAATTTCATAACTTTTTCACTATAAAAAGATATGCATTTGGATTAATCTAAATTTAGGTGGCTATTATGACTCATTAGAAAGTTTTTGGCTAGAGTGTCTAAAGAATTAGACACTTATGTGGCCTTTATCATGGGGCTGCCTCAGTGAAAGTAGTGCCACACATTTCATACAACATTCCTACCAAAATAAGTCAGATATTAAATGTGTTGGAGACAAGCAACACTGTAATAGTTAAAAAGAAAGCAAAGTAGAACAAGAATTCCAGAGCCACACTTTTGTGATTAAAAACAAACAAACAAACAAAAAGGTATCATTGTAAATGGTATTTACTTTGTATAAACTAAATAGCAAAGTCATTGTTCTGTGTGGTAGAATAGCATGTTTACATTGCATTAAACGCCACTTGACCTTACTTCTTGCTTATAGGGGAGTTTTGTGTACAAGAGTTTAGGTGGTGTTTGGCTGTCCTCGCCCCAGTCATCTCTATCATTAGTGAAATCTTTGCTTTGAGGACTGTAGTCAGATTTTTTAAAACCTATTTTTTGGGTTTCCTTTTCTCTCTTCCACCGTTCTCCACCCTTATTAACCCCTTAACACCAGATAGGAGAGGAAAAGTGTGGAGGGAAAGGGGGTGACATTATCGTTAGACTACCGCCTGCTGACTGGGGTGTGGGGTTCCCTGGGAAAAGTTAGATCTTCCACATCAGGATATCTAATTTCTTTTTCTCCTTTCTTTGGGCACCAATACTTGACAAACTGCAACTAGCAGCACCCAACCAACAACCAGCCAAAAATAGCAACTCTGCTCCTCGGGGCCATGGTATTCATGCCCTATGGAAAGTTCCCAGAATTCCAAACATCACACACTCTCAGAAACTACCTACAGCTGGCAGAACCACACCCCTGCCAGAGCATGAGGCAAATCATAGTCATCGGCTGTGAAGCAGCCCCATATCCCCACACTTGAGATTAAGACAGAAACATATTCCCATAGCATTTCTGTGTTTTTCAAAGAGATAGGAATTGCACCGTTCTCACTACAGGGGACACATGCTACTGTAATTCTGATCGTACCTCATGGTGCATCCTTTCTACTTGCACTTGTTCATAGTCCCTTCCTAGACCAAAACTATAGCTTGTTTCTCTTTCTTATGGCAAGTCTACACAGAGAAGCTAACATATTGATTTAGAATAGCAGACATGAAAGGTAAACTAGGGAAGACTTTTTGTGCTATCTTATTTTCAGACTTTCTTGTCTCAGGTAACATTAGCTGCATAACAAAGTAAACCAACATCAAGGAATTAAACAGCAATCTACTTTTCTTGCTTCTGTATGTTGATGATTTGGGTTGTGTATAGTAGAGAAGGTTTTCTGCTTTGAGACAGGCTTAGTCAACTTTGGATAGGACTCACTTATTTTTGTGTATCAAATTTCTCCAAGTTGTTGTTGCATTCCATATTGGAGAAAGGCTAAGGATATATATATTGTGTGTGTGTGTGTGTGTGTGTGTGTGTGTGTGTGTGTAAGGATACATACATATATACATACATGAACACAGTACTACATAATATATTATGTGCATATATTATGTATTACATACACTACATGCATATCACTATATAATGTGTTGTATGTGTGTATAGAATGTATACATATATGTATATTTGTAGTTATTTTTATGGTAACAGCTTTCAATATTTTAGGAGTCTCCTGGATATCTATACCAACAATTCAAAAGAAGTCTTCTCATGTTTCTCACAAATAAGTGTAGTAGTCTTCACCCTCATAAGGAAACACACACACACACACACACACACACACACACACACGTATACTTATTATAGAAAACCACAACTGATCAAAAGACAGAGTTGTGGAGCCCAGTCCTAATGGATATATATACAACACAATTTCTGCATTATAGCTAAGTTATCATTGTGAAAATGGGGCCTAGAAGATTGTTAAGAGCTACAGCAACCAAAAGGGTTTTTTGTTTTTGTTTTTGTTTTTGTTTTTTTTTTTTTTTGGTGTGTGTAAAATTATGTCTCCTAGTGGTATCAGGAGCTACACCCATGAACTCTTACCAATATGACTTGAACAAGAGAAACACCAATAGACATACTACCATGTATAGAGAAAACCTCCTGAGGTCTTGACCCTAGACAAAGAACTGTAGGTATCATAGGACTACTCAGAGAAAAAGAAAGAAGCTTCCTCACATAATGGCATAATAATTGGTTATCCGATTATCTGCACAGACACACCACCACCACCACTACCACCACCACCACCACCACAACAACAACAACAATGAAAGAAAAAGAGGTCATGAATTTGAAAAGGGGGAAGGGTGATGGATGGGATAGTACCTGAGAAGTTTTGGAGGGAGGAAAGAGAAGAGGGAAATGATGCAATTATATTATCATCTCAAACAAACAAACAAACAAACAAAAACCCACAAAGTGTAAAATCAAACCATTACAGGCCCTGAGAGAACTAAAGCTTACAGGATCCACAGAGCCCCTCCAACATTACAAACACAGTGAAAACAGCTGGGTCAGGAGATTCCCACCAGCCAAGCTGTCTAGAGGAGACTCCCATGAGCTGAGCTGCTTAGGAAACATTCCTCTACCTGCCAAGGTAAACAAGACATGTGCAGCAGACCAAGTTTCCAGGTTTCATGAGTCATCACCCACGCTGGAGTGGGTTTTCACTGATGGAGCTGCAATTGAGCCATCTCTTCTTCTGTAAGAAAGACGTGTGCTACCATGACCCAACATGTCATTCGCTTCTTATCTGGGGTGAACTGATACGTGTTTCTTGTTTCCCCAGGTAAAGTCTCAAGCCAAACTTGTGTATCTGTTGGTATGGTTGGGAAGATGGCTGAGGAGCTATTTTAGAATGACCAGTTTTGTGGATCAGGAAGTCCTAGTGTGAGTAAATGCTGGCAAATAATAGCAAACGGTACAGAAAAAAATCTTTAGAAAGAGGAAATGGATGCAGCAAATTACATTGTTGTTTTACCTTAAGAGACTTTCATAGCCATCCTGTCCTTCAGTAACTAGCACCCTGATCCACCATCTGCTGTTACCCTTCATGCAAGACTTTCCATTAACAAACTCATTGCAATACACTGAAGGCTCGTGAAGGCTCAACTGATCTCTGACATTTTATGTTCACAAAATAAATTATGTAATATGTGCATATTGAGCACATTAGTCTTACAGAATTAATATTCTACAAAAATAGTATAAATATAACTTTATAAGCAGAAGACATCTTACAAACTCATGTGACTCACTTGATTTTGCTATTTATGTTATTGGAGTCATGTGGCATTGAATCTTCATTATGCCTTGGGTGCGTCTAAAATCACACATACCTGTGTAGGTCATTATTCACTCTTGTAGTTTGGTTGGACTTCACTAAAATTATGGTTTCAAGTGGAAAGAAACATAATTTTGCTTTTCCCCTTCATAATGGAGTATTCTCCTTCCCTGATAAAACTAGAATGTTGAGCAAAAGTGGAATTAGTGTGAATTCATGCTCTTTCCTCAATTCCACAATTATTCTTGATTTTAACATTTGATCATTTAGTATGGCAATTTTTTCTGGCAGGTGTTTTATATAAGACTAATAAATCATACTTTCAATTATAGTAGAAGTTAAAATTTTTTTATTTGTGTACACAAGTGTGTGTACATGTGTATCATATCTGTGTATGAATAGAGACATTTAAATGTTGGTGTGCATGTGGAAGTCAGAGGGTAATTCTCAGAATCTATTCTCCCTTGTCACTGTGGGGTTCTGGAATTGATCTCAGATTCTCAGGTCCATAAGTATTTCTTCCTTCCCATTGAGGGATCTTGCTGGCCTTGGTATGCATTTTTAGAATATCAGCTGTTGTTACTAAGAACTAAAGTTGAACAGGTAAGACGGCAGCTTGGAAGCCATGGCTGTAGTTGAAGAAATAAGGGGACAGGAACATTCAACGCTCTAAGCTTTCCTTGTGTTTTTACTTATGCTTGTAGCTGGAACCATGGCAGTAGCCATGATAGTTGCGGAATCCAGCCGACTTGCACAGATGACTGAGGATTGGTCTGAAAGATCTCTTCTAAGAAATCTACAAAGCTGCACCAATGGAGATTTTATGGAAGGCATTGGATCCACTTGTACAGCAAAGGAAATGGTTGATTGACTGAAGTGGAAGCCTACGTAATGGGAGAAAATCTTAGTCAGCTATATATCCGATGAAGGATTAATATTAAGAATACCAAAAGAACCAACCAAACACATAACAAAATAAACAACTCAAAAAAAAGTTATAGATCTGAACACTGTAAATAAATCCTTTTAAGTTGTTTTTATTATTTTTATGGTGTTTGCCCCATCAAGAAAAAGCTAATACAAACTACCTACATTTCAATGACTTAAACTAGTCTTATATTTGAGCTTTAAAATATGAGAGGAATGTCAGATACTTTAGATCTTTACTGAGAACCAATGACTCCTATTCTCATTACAAGAGTGGCTGCACAGGTAGGGAGTCACATTTCAAAACATCCTACCATGCCACCCTTGCTTGTAGGTGGGGCTATTTGCGTAGCTTTTCAATTTATACTAAAATAGAACAAAGCAGATATGAAGCAGGTGTGCCTTGTTCATATCTGAGTAATATATGAGACTTTGAACAGAGGTGGAGCTATTGAAAGTAGGTGATATGAGCCCTTGAATCATCAGTTGAATGCTGAGATACTTTTGTCTAAGCCCCTGAGACATGGGGGTGCATTTCCTACACTATAGTCCTCGGACATTATCCGTGGTTTCAGTACTCATTGTCTAAAATTATTAAGTGGAAAATTCCAGAAATAAACAATTCATAACTAAGTGCCATTTTAGGTAGTATGCTAGAAGGTTGTCTTTTCTTTTATTTCCCCCCTGCTTGGGACATGTTAGGTTCCGCTGCAGGGTGTGGTTGGCATGGACTACCCTCTACCTAGGGGCGCTTCTTCCTCTCTCCCAGAGATTCACTCAATAAACCAGACATTTTGCTTCCAGGGTCTCCCCTTTCCCCACTCCCACCTCCCTACCTTTTCTTCTTCTCTTATCCCCTCCCCCCAGTGTGTGCTTCCACCCTCCCCCCGCCCCCATGCCACTTCCAATAAACCTGCATTTATATTACAGAACTTAAATTATAGGCACCAGATGGCTCTTTGCCGGGGCGGGGGTGGGGGCGGGGATAGAAGTCCAGGACTCCCCTGGACTCAGCTCTGCAAAGACGTGGCCATGTGAAAACAAGGCCTCCTGAATAAAGCCAGGCCTTTGTTCTGAGGTAATCTCATGTTCCAGAGATGTCCGTGGATTTCCCTCACCAAATTAAGCAATCACGGGATATTGAATTGGGATACCACTTCCATATTCTTGTGATTAGCAAAGGCTGGGAGACAGGATTGCCACTGGGTGTTTGCATGAATTTTTTCCAAACTTTTGTCCAAGTTGTTTTAAAAAGTGCACTCTTACCCCTCCCCAGCATGGTCTGGCAAATCCTACTCCCTCTCTCCACCCTGCTGGGGGTCCTGAGGACTGCCCCAAACCCCATCACGTCACCTGTAGCTACCACTTGTTTAGATCAGCTATATTATTATAGATAACGGTCCTCAAACCTGTCAGAGAATCTGTAGAGTAAGTACATTTAAATGCTTAATACAAATGCTTAATGTGACAGAGACTCCAGCTTCTAGCAATGACTCTAAGGCCTCCAAGAAGACTTGGATACAACCAGATATGACTCTACCTGGGCTGTGAAACTGCCCCAACCGGCCCACTGCAAAGACCCTGGCCAGAGCAGTGGACACCTGGAGAGTTGACTGCCCTATTTTGCCTAGACAAAATAAGGTTGGTCATCCTCCCAAAGTCCTCTTCCGTGAAGAGACCTCTCCGATTTGCTGGGCCAGGACTGATGCTGCAATGCTGCCCTAAAATCTGTGCCTAGAATGAAGCCACTGACTCCACAGGAGCCTACTGGGAAGACCGTTTAGATAACAGGCAAGCCTCTGTCATATTAATCAATACGCAGGCCACTTGGACTATGCTCCCTGTGGTAGTTTATCTTTCTCAGGTCTCTGATGGGTTTGAAGATCAGTTTAACAACAAAAACCAAGGCGTCTGCTGCATTCTCAGAAAAGTGAAAAGCTTGTGTAAGGTCTGAGGATCTAAGAAGTGTTTGAGGGTCAGAAGGTGTTGTAAGGTTGGTAAAGGTACATAAAAACTCCTCCTCTACTATGCTACTGTTGTATTTAGACTGTTCAGAGCTTTAGCATTAATCAGATTTTAAATTGTCTAACGTAAAACGATTCTTGTAAGCTTCAGGAGATCCACTCGAATCCACAGGTCACAGTCCAGATAAGTATTTCCTATTTCAGATGGTGGGATTCCTCCCCCATTTCCAGGGGTTGGGACTCCCCTTCCCCCAACTACCTAGACCATGGACCTAAAAGTTTCAAATGTAAACTCCTTAACTTTATCTTCTGCTCCAACATATATACGTTCCAGCATCCTGCCAGGGGCTGCATCCAGAACACAGGTGCTCCAGCCTCATCCTCACAGACGGTATCAGCTAGACCTGCAGTTTCTTAGCCACAGATGGTTTCACAGATCATGAGCAGTAAATGCGATAGCCTGCTCTTCCTGGACTTGGCCAACATTTCAGCCTTTTGACCCCTGTCGCCGCCCTACCACCAGCCTGAAGAGGTCAAAGGAACAGATTTCTGTGCCCCTTATCCATTTATTGTCAACAAAAGCCTGGGATGTTAGGTCCTGCCGCAGCAGGGAGTGGCTGGCACGGCCTGCCCTGTACCTAGGGGCCAGGCTTTCCTCTCCCAGAGATTCACTCGATAAACCAGACATTTTGGTTCCAGGGCCTCCCCTTTTCCCACCACCTCCCTATCATCTCTCCTTCCTTTTCCATCCCACCGCCAGTGTGTGGTCCCCCTTCCCATGCCCCTCCTGTGCCACTTCCAATAAATCTGCATTTATATTATAGCTTCGTCGCCAATTAGCTCATTCTGTTTATTTAATCAATCAGGACATGAATAATTCTTTTCAGCATGTCCACATTGTACATGCTACCTCAGTTCTTATCACTCGTTAGCCACCTTGGCTGTCAGATACACAGTCATGGTATCTGAAGGCTTGTTTTTATGTAATTCTTATTTTAAGTTTTTATTGGAGAAAAATTAGGCTGCTAGACATTTCCATATCTTTTCATCAAGTCCTTAATTTCTTTTTACGAGGTTATATGTGTAGGCTTTCTGTTCTTAGAACTCTAAATCCACTTATGAAAATATTTAAAACTACATATCACTTAAATTAGAAGTTTCTCTGAAAAATACAATTAAGGAAATTAAAGCCATTCTACATTCTCATTCAAATTAATAACTATACCACTCCGCATTCAATTACTTTTTTTTTACAACTATTATATATAGACATAACATTATAGATTTATTTAAAGCTACTTATGGAACGTACATTTTTAAGTAAATAAGTGTCTAACATAATATTTAAGTTTTATGTAGTATTTGGTTTTAAATATAGTTAATTTGAAATTGTTAAGTCAAAGTATAACATATGTTAATATCTGCAAGTATAAGATAATTTTCCATAAATAACTTTAAGTTGGGACTTCACATTACAGGGAGAAAAGATGTAAGATTAAAGCACACTATACTTAGACATAGTTGTTGCTGGTTGAATATGCAAAAGTGTTTGTACCTATTTGTGATTAATTTCTGCTAGATGTTCACAGAAACTGCCATCTTGCTCATGCATTAGGTGAAACTTCAGACTAGCCATTCATACATTGCTCCTTAAAAAATAAGTGAATAGTTCTTCATGGATGGATTAAAATAATGCGAGGTATGCTAATACTTGAGTATTTGGGAAGGACACATCCATTTCATGTAGGTGGATCTTGCTCCAAGCTGAGAAGCCTGGAGTTTGCAGGCACAGTGAATCACTTACACAGCATTTCTTTGAGGAACTGACTGATTTCAAATCTTGCAATTTCACTTTCATTAGTATTAATTATTACTTGTAAATAGCATTACTCAAAGGAGGCGAATTTAATGATTCTATCTGAAAATACCAGACAAGGAAGAGAACAAAGCAGAATTGCTTCTTTCTTGGGGTTATTATGAATTTGAATGTATGTACAAATACATTTTCAGTCTTGACTGTGGCAGAATTGGTTACATAAAAGGCTAGGCAATTTATGTGAATTAGAATAAAATAGTTTTATTGAAAGATAGGAACTTTTGAAATAGGTACAAAGCAACAAACTTGTAATCTGGAAAAATACATTTGCATCATTTCTTAAGAGGCATATACAGTACATATAAAATTTTACTACCCCTCTTGCTATAACTGTTAAAAGTTTCATTCCTGAGGTTTTTTTTTTTTTTTAATCCATTAAACATTTTAAAGTAGGAAGGAAAAGGAAACCATCTTCCTTGATTTGAGGCTGAACTGTGAATCTTCAGTGTTAGTAAAAATAACATTTCCCTACACATCAGACTTTGACTGGGACGTGGTCACACTGGAATGCATTCCTTAGCACTGTCCCCCACATACACATCTTCAAAGAGTTGAAATGTTTAGCTTGCAGATGGTGTACAAGCTGTTATTACTAAACATTTCCATTGTAAAGAAGCTCCCCCTTTTGAAGTGCAAACATACAAAGTGAATCATTTAAAATCTGCTTTGATTTAAATAACAATTCAAGTATCTCCTCTAAGACGACTTTCTGCAACTATTAATATTTATGAGCCACAGTTATAAATATGTATTCTGAAAGGCCGAATATCTCTGAAATATCCTTTGTTTTGTCCTCAGATTATCTAGGTTATAACCCAGTTTTGGTTTGCACTGCATTTTTGCTAGCTTATCATATTTCTTTATCCATACATTTAACTAATCATTTAGAAGAAGATACAGTCTGAGTGAGTCACTCGTGCATATTTTCAGTTATGGCTCATGCTTAAGATGTTCATGGAGTTTTTACTAAAGATGGGGAGATGTCATAGTCTTGGAAATGAATTCCTTTAGATGCCGTGATCTTCATAATGGCACCATTGAGAGCATCATCTTCAATGAGTGTTATTAGTCCACTGGCAATGGTTGATGGGCTAAAAAGGAAGGAAACATTTGTATTTTGAAACTAAAGAATGAAACTAAATAACTTCATGTTATTTTCTGAAGCTTTCCTATCATAGGGAAACATAGTTCCTTAAGCTATTGTTACCTCCGGTTTTTATTCATTGAGGTGATAATAAATTTAATGACCAATAGGGAATGTATTTGAGGTCACTAATTATAGTGATTAAATGAACATTTTCTCATCTACACCAGATCAGTAGTCATGAATCTTACTAGACAGAAACATCACTGGAGAAATAGAGTCAATTAATAGCATTTATTGAAGGTCATTTTTACCAATTCCCATTTTAAGTTCCTCTCAATGGTGTGCCAAAGACCCTTACAATTTTTATACTATCCCTTTACATGTGAGAAGCACTTTCTGAGGCCTGGTGGATAAGTTCATGGCCAGTGGTTGAGACAAAGCTAAAATTTGGTCTTAGTTCTTATTCCTTCAACACAGCAGCTATAATTCTGGGCTGAAAAAAAAAGTCATCTAACTCATCTTGCAATGGCCTCCCCTATTCTATTCTATCTATATCTACGTATTCTATTCTACTCTGCTCTACCCTACTTACTTTTGTTTTTAATGAAGGAAGCTCTTATGCCAGGGCAGCATATTTGGATTTTACTTATTTTTCATCAAAGACTTATTGAAAATAATTTTTTTCACACACTATATTCTGAGTACAGTCTCCCCTTCCCCAACTCCTCCCAGGTCTTCTTCATTTCATCACCCACACGAATCCACGTCCTTTCTTTCTATATCTCAAGTGAATACAAACAGGCATCTAAAATTGATAGTAAAATAAAAATTAGACAAAACTAAAACAAACAAACAAACAAACAAACAACAACACAGAATAGGGCAAAACAAACAGGCCAACAAACAGAAGAGAAAAAGCCAAAGAAAAAGCTCAAGAAACATATATAGACATAGAGACATACACAGAAATCCCATAAAAATCACAAACTTTTTTTTTTAATGCCATTGAATTTGTTTTGTGTTGGCTATCTACTCCTGGGCATGGGGTTGCTTGTATGCCTAGTGAGATTCTACTGGAGAAAATTATCTTTTGATATGCTAGCAGTTGTCAATTAGAGATACCTTCTGGCTTAGGGATGGGGCTTGGGTCCACCTTCCCTCTCAGTGGTGGACCCCATCTGGCCCAGACCTGTGCAGGCCCTATGTATGCTATCACAATGTCTATGAGTTCATATTTGTGTTTGCCTATCTCTCAGAAACAGTTCTTTGATTGTCTTACCATGAGTGTGTGTGTGTGTGTGTGTGTGTGTGTGTGTGTGTGTGTTGGTCAACTGAAAATTTTGGGACCCTACAACATTTTATAGAGGTTTCACTTGCTTATTATTTGAAGTTTAGGCATATGAGATATAATTGCCTTGAAAGGTAGATATCATTTAGAAAAACAAAACCTGACAAATGCTGATGTTACTGCCTGCTTTCAAAGGAAATCACACCATTTACATATGATTCTGTTCCTCAGGCCTATTTTTCCTGTGGAAATGTTTGCTAACCCAAACATTGATGTATTGTTTTCTAAAGTTTAGACCATTTAAATTTGCTTGTATAGATAATGCTTCATTCCATTGTGGAAAGAAAGAGTTTTACTTACTCCAAAAGTCCATAGAATTTCATCATAGCCTTGATCTGATCCTTATATTTTATATATTGGCCCATATTTTCCTCTTTTTCAATGGATTCAAGGATAGGTGTGTTGACAAAACCTGGACAAATGGCATTCAGCCTTACACCACTCTTCATAAGGTTAGCAGCCATCTGCCAAGGAGAAGAACACAGTCACAGGTTTCAGGACAAACTGGAGTGAGCAGTTCTTTAAAAGGCTAATATAAAACACACTAGTCAGATACACTCTGAAATATGGAACAATTCCCAATGGGGGTGGGGACACATATGGTATAAAGACATAGCTCACAGAATTTATTCATGAAAACTTCACTGCATTAATTGTTTTAAAAGCACCACCACTAGACAACTCCAAACATTACAAAATTATCTAAGGTACTCTTTTTTTTTTTTTTTTTTTTTTTTAAACTGAACTCACTGGGGACCCGAGTCTATGTAACTGAAGCTTTACCGAGGAAAACTTCATAATTGGAGTTCTATTACTTGTGAATTTAATATTTTTACAATATATAAAGGTAACCTCTCATTAAACAGAAATACACAAAAATCAAGGTCAGATACTGAGTGGTTGACTAAGATGTTGTAAACCCCAGCTTTTAGTAACTTCATTTTTTATTTTTCCCAGAAGTGATGGTTCAACACTTACTAATTCAGTGTTTGTACGTAACTTTAAAAAACATAACTGCTGTTAACGAGAGCCAATTGTAGAGGTACTTGGTAATGAATTTAAATGTGAAATTCCTGCTTTGTGATGGTTTATCTTATTCTAAAACATTTCAATATTTTCAAAATAGGTACCGGTTTCTGATCAACTTAAATTAAGAGTAAAGACTGCTTCCCTTCTTCAGGATGATTAACACTGACACTTCTGTTTATTTTCTCCTTGTTAATGCAAAACACTGCCTCTCCTTGGTCCTTTTATTCTATCTGGTACCCCTCAGAGACTCCCTAAGTATTCTTTTCCTTTCTCCGTTTGTGCTTTGTAATACATTTTCCAAACAGCAGGAAAAATTCTACTTAGATGTTTTATTTAAGGACTCCTGACATTAATATTACAGAAACTGCTCACACTTTTATATACAGAACATTCCCCATTATTTATCCTTAATTTATTTGTGTCACTTCTCTATTTTCCAATGATATATTCTTTATTTGGTCTTTTATATGACTGAAAACATTTTCATAATAAAGGTTTAAGTAAGCTGTCTCCTCCATCTTTTGGCTAGATTTATTGAATTTTGAACTTCTGTTCTTATAGACTGTAAAATTTCAGTTTTACAGGGGAGGAAAAGAGTTGGTGGTTAGGAGTTCCTCACCGCAGCTGAGCGTGTGAATCCCACGATGCCATGCTTTGAAGCCGAATAAACAGGTTGCTGAGCAACAGGGATGAGTCCTGAAACAAACAGACACAGATTCCGAATAAGTTGATGTTTTAAAAAGTGGACTGTACAATGAAGGCTATACAAATGATGTTCCATGGTCACATCAAATTAAGATTAATCTGGAAAACACACTGGTGTGAAAGCATACGCCTCTGCACAACAGCAAAACCAGAGCAATTTCAAACAAACATCCCACACAACCCATTTTACTGCAGTGACTGTGACTGCCAAGCTTATTTCTCACATCTGTCAAAACCAAATAGTCAAATGTAGTCATTTAAATACTCTCATGTCAAATGAGTTTCTTACAGCAACTTAATTTTCCATTTGAGACAGAGTCACTGTATAGCTCAGGCTGTCTTTGAACTTGTGATCTTCCTGGCTTAGCCTTCCAAGTACCAGGATTATGGGTGTGTACCACATTGTCCGGCTCAGATGCTCTAGCTTTAACAAGTCCTATTAAGTATGTCATTTCTCTCAGTCAAGAAACAGTGACAAATGCCTGGTAATTGGGAGATTCATATCAAATGCCATCCTAGTGTTAAGTTATTCTGCTGAGATGTCCCAGTCTCCTCCACCCAGCTAACTAGTCACATGCCACCACCACACAGTTGAGAGGGCCATGCTAAAGTTCAGCAATAAATTCAGACCGTAAACACTTCCTGAGTGCCTCCCAGGCTTCCATGTGTGAAGCATGTTTGCTCAGGAGCAGTTTAAATCTCCGAGGAAGGTAGATCACACCTAGTACCCAGTGATCTCAAGGTCTGAGAAAATGTTGGTCCTTTTATTGTTTTGTGTCAGTAAACTTGCAAGTTAATTACTTCTGTCAGTAGCAGTCAGCATGAATTTACGGTGTACACAGAGACGCTAGAAGTGAAAGATAAAGGGAACAAGTGGGCATCGCCAGATGGGACTGCTATGTCCCTGCCTTACCTATTTGTTACAGGTTTATGGGACAAAGGGAGCATGTGGAGGACAGTGCTCACATCCTGCAGGAGTCACGTGGTAAATGAATCTTAATCACAGATAAGCTGGTTCACACAGCCGTAAAAAGGACAAGGACATTGCTCATAAGTATTATGAAAAATGAAGATGGATTTTTGTTAGATGTGCAGACTTGACAAACAAGATCTCTAGCTATTTCAAAGTGTCACATATGAGAAATATGTGAAATAAATCAAATAGTGTTCTGTTGGCTATGGGCATGAGCAAGCAGAAAATATTTATGTCACTCCTTTAGAATTTGAATTATAAGTGTAATCACAATACCAAAGAATTTGTTTGCATTTATATGTAACTATAAAAATACCATCCAACCAAACAACCAAGGTCCCACTATGTACTCTACACTGCCCTCAAATTGTCTATGTAGCATAAACTGGCCTTGAACTTCCAACTCCTCTGCCTCAACCCTGCAAATGCTGACATTAAAAGGATGAGCTACCATATCCCAGTGACCTTGTTCTCATTCAAAAACAACAGCATTGGGTTTTGTGAATTTTATTGTACCAGTATAATTACCTTCTCACTGGATTTAAAGTGTTACAGCTTTACTGCATTATAATTTCCATAAAATAAAACAGCGTGTTCTTCATGTGCACAATTTGGTAATTTGGTAGGTTTTGACATCTGTATAAATGAAGCTATGACCATAATGAAGACAATAAACAAGTGCTTTTCCCTATGCTTCTCCTCACTTCCTTCTTTCTGCCCTTCTCCCCCATACCCCCAAGAAACGACTGGTATGCTTTCTCTCAGTGTTTGCATTTTCTAGAATTATATACACATACAATCATTGCAGTTTTGGGGGGATCTGGTTCTTTCATTTGTGATAATGGTGTTGGGATTCATTCTTCAGTATCTTGTTGATATTAACATTATTACTTTTTTTTTTCTTTCTTTCTTTTTTTTTTTTTTTTTTTGCTAACCAGCAATCCACTGAATGACAACATAGCAGTTCTCCATACTCTACACTTACTTGGCAATAGATGCATGAGCTGTTTGCGGTTTGGTGATATTAAAATTCAAAATAAAGAGGACTCTGCCTTCCAGTCATGCATTTGGTCAAACTTGTGAATGATTTGGTTAAATGGAGAGGCTTTATTTTTATTTCTTTCATCACAGAGTAGGTATTGATTTCAGGTACTGCCTCTCGTGGGCTTTGCATGGGTAGGGTGGAATGCTGATCTGCAGTGCTTCACACAGACTTCTACTGCTGTGGGTCTACTGTGGCACTGGGACTCCACCCACATGGTAGTTTAAGCTTCTGTCTTTGTTTGTCTTGATCCCTTCCTCTGTAATAGTAAACACAGCCGTGCTTTGGATGCCTTGGCTCGTTTTGGCCAGGCTCCTTCTCCCTCACATCCACTGCTAGCTGCTCCTAGCTTATCTCCTTGGCTAGATGTGTAATTATGCTGAAAAACTCCAGAGTTTTCCCTGACCCTCTGTTTTTATGTTTGTTCCTGCTCTGGATGATTTTATCAACTCTTAGCAAAAATACAGTCTCACAGTTTCTCTCTCTCTCTCTCTCTCTCTCTCTCTCTCTCTCTCTCTCTCTCTCTCTCTCTCTCTCTCTCTCTCTCCCCTGCCCCCTGCCACACATACGTGCTTGCATGTGGACACACACACACACGAACGATTATTCTCAAGTTTAAAGTTGAGCTTTCCAGCAAGACCTCATTGGCTGTGCATGTCTGACAGACATAGAGCTTTGTTTTAGCTACTGCCATCTCTCCTGCCTTAATTTATGTGTACACTTAAATTATATGTACACTAATTTAAATATTTGAGTTGCATTGAATTAATTTTCAATACATACATGAGTAAAATTAAGCACAGATGCAAACAAATATAAATTAAAATGCATATAACCAATGGGATACTACATAAAAATGTCACTATTGTATATATGTTATATAACTGTCACTAATAGAAATAAAAATGTCACTTCTAAATTCTATTTTATTATTTAGACATGTCCTCATTTTTTTTCAAGAAACTAGTAGCTTTCACACAGACTTGGAAACAATACTATTAAAGGGCTGTTAGCTAAATATACCTAGCAAATCTTAAAACTCAACAGAAAAGAATTGACCAACTTTTTAACACAGACAAAAACTACCTCTCTGAAGAAGATACTATATGCACGGCAAAGAGGCATATGAACTATGTTCAACTTCATATTTCATTATAGATATGCAAACTAAAATGAGGTACCCATCCTCTTTTCAGTGTTGTCTCTGGTCTTTTATGTAATACTGTTCCTGAATAACAGAGTCTCAATTTCTTTCTTCTTGTCACTTGCACACAGACAGTCACACATTATGTTTATACTTAAATTCTAGCTCTCTAGCCAGAACTAATTAGGATAGGCCAAATCCAGACACTGACAGTCATGAATGCTGGAAAAACAGAACAATAGGAATTCCTATTCATCACTGGTGGGAATGTAAAATAGTACACGCCCAATAGAGTCAGCCTGGCAGCTTTCGACAAAATGCATTTTTACAATAGAAGTCAGCAACTGTGCTTCTTGGCACTGACCCAAAGTGACTGAATACTTATATTCTCACAGAAACCTCAACCTGGATGCTTCTAGTGGTCTTATTTGCAATTGCCCAACATTGGAGTCAAAGGAGATGTCCTTCCATGACTAAATGAATTAATAAAGCATTACATATTATACTTGCACTAAAAATAGATGATGTATCAAGCCATGAACAGATGAAGCTAAAACTAAACTGTTTATTGTGAAGGAACAAAGCTGTGCTGCAAAAATGACATGATTCAAGCCACGGCATCCTTTACAAAAGCAAAATTATGTAGACAGTAAAGAGATCAGTGTTTGCCAGGGCTGGATAGGGGAGGGAGGAATGGGCAGAGCAGAGGGTCATCAGGGCAGAGAATGCAGTATATACAATAATATAGTAGCCACTGTAAGTTATCTGTCCAAGTCTACACCAGGACTGAGCCTTATGGGGAATTTATAATACCATGCTTACCTTTATTATCAAGGAAATAACAAATTTAAGTTGAGCTGGGTGAAAATAAAGTCTGTATTTTTCGTGAACTTCACAGACCTTTTAATCCAATCCGTGTTTCTGTGGTAACGGTGGTGACAGGGGGCTGAATCTTAATATAAGTTATAAACTGCAAGTGATAATGTGTCGGGGTATATTCATCAATTTTAATAAATATACCCACTGTACTAAGGGTGCTGACAGCGAAGGAGATTGTTACTAAGTGGTGGTAGGGATATATGCCAATTTCCTGTGCTTTGTACCCTACTTTGTTTCGAACCTAACACGTCTCTATAAAATAAGTCCCAGAGAAAACACTATTCTTAGTTTCACTTTCTTTGAAACAGAATCTAGCCATTGGATCCTAGCTTGGTCTGGAACCATTTAGATCCCAGGATAACCTTGATCTCAAGATATTCCTGCCTCACCTTTTCGAGTGGGGAGATGACATTAGTGTAGCAGTAGGCTAGATGACAATATCATTCTAATTAACTGAATTGAGAAGAGTTACAGCACAGTGGATTAGATACTGCATGTCAGGCAGACTGAGCTCAACTCTTCAACCCAGAATTAGAAGGCCATGTGCCATATCAACTTGGCAGAAAAAAGTGTTGCGCAGTGCGGCGCTTTCCTATGCAACCCAAATTCATAGTAATAACAGCTACTGTGAGTCTACACTGAACCAATATGCATAATATGCTTTAAATGATGCCATATACATAATAAACGTCACCATGAGGGTTAATCTTCATTGCCAACTTGACTAGACCTGGAGTTACCTTGGAGGCATACCTCTGCCTGTATCTCTGTGGATATTTCGATAGAGCTATAACTAGGAGGGTTGGAGTACTGGACTGAGTGTTGACAAAGAAAGAGAAAAGAAGAAAGGGAGAGCCAAGGAGGGAGGTGGAGGTCAGAAGGAGAGAGAGGAGAGGGCAGAGAGGCCAAGTGCTAGCTGAGTTATATGTGCATTGGGAGACTGCGAGAAAAGGTAATATGTGTGTATGTATGTGTGTGTGTGTGTATGTATGTATGTATGTATGTGTGTGTGTGTGTATATGTATAGATATATTGCATACACAAAATACCATACACACATACAAACAATATACTTTTAGAAATTCAGTGGTGTAAGGAACAAGGGTACCTCTGTATGAGTGAGCATTTATGACATGACCATGGCCAATGTGAAGGACTCCAAAGCCCCAGACCTATGGAATGGCAGGACCTTTGCCAGGCCAGGCTTGGTGGAGCGGCCAGGCCTCCCCTGTCCTGAATATGCATATTGATAGTGTGTGCAGAAAGTATGAACGCCAGCTTCCTCCTCCTTGATGACGTCACCTTTTGACTGCTCCTTTGCCGAGACCCTTTAACCCACCTCCTCGTTCAGCTGCACACAATGAGCGCGTTACACTTCCTAGCTGCTGGTACGTGTCTATCAGATCTCACGGCGCACTCAGTCACAGTTTTCTGTACAGGTATGCCCTCGCCATCTCCCAAGGAGGCTATCCCCAAAGCTGTGCTGTTCACAATACAGTTGAGGAAAGAACCCTTCACACAAAACAAATATAATTTCTATGCCCATTCAAGGTACTACTAAATAAGAGCCAGCTGATGAAATAATTTATATAATATATATAAAGAAATCTGAAATATTGAATATTACTGATGTGTGTTTATAGACATTTAGAATCATAAAGCTTAAATTTAATTTTCATCTTATTCTTCTCTACATTTTCTCTATCCAAAGTTGTAAAAGCCAGCCTTAATATCTACATCTCCTAAATAAATAAAAATCTTTTTTTTCATTTTGTGCAAAAATTAACATTTTTTTCTCACAATTGTACATAATCTGCAAGCATCTTTATTTCTCAATAGATAGGAGTCATATAAAATGTACTATATAAGCCAGGAGTGGTGGCACACATGTTTAATCCCAGCACTCAGGGAAGCAGAGGTAGGCTGATTGATGTGAGTTTGAGACTAGCCTGGTCAACAAAGCAAGTCGAGGACAGCCAAGGCTACACAGAGAAACCTTGTCTCAAACAAAACAAAACGACTATGTAAAAATACTGAAGATAATTCAATTTAGAGAAATAAATGATAAATCCAAATAGGCTAACTGGAGGGGGGGGATGAAAAAACAGAATCTAAGTCTTCAACATTTTCTATACAAACCCAAAGGAAACTAACAATTTGCCTATCAGTCTATTTTAATCTTCACTTCTTTATGTAAGGAGAAAATGGAGAAGTTATAGTGATCTATTTATCTATGTTTATGACCTAAAGTCACCAAAGCAACTATGGACTTCCTCATTATAGGATTTTTCACAGGACAGAACACCCAGTTTTGTTTTGGTTTGTGTAGTTCTGGGACAGAACATAGGAACTGATGCACTCTAGGCAACTGTCCTTGCACTAAGTTAGTGCCACCCCCAACTCTCATGTGGTTTTTCTCTTTGCTATTAGGTTTACTGTGAGGTTGTATGTGAAGATTTGGCATGTCATAAAAAGTGACAGAATCTTGTAGAACTATTATTACATATTTTATAATAAAAATACCCTTCCAGGAAGATAAATCCAAGAATGTTTTCCAGGGACTCATTTTTAGAAAGTTGCTGTTAGAGCTTCCTGAAAGTCCATTCTCTATTGCAATGTGGCCAGAAGAAGCAGAGATGGGCTTTAACCAGCCAGTGAATATCCCTACCCACACTGGAGGCTAGCTTTTTGACGTGGATAACTATTCCTATTTCCTGTTAAATGGGAAAAGAGTTTCAGGATTACCCAAAGTCCCATTCCTAAGGACTATTTCCCATACTATGAAACAGCTAATCTGCCCTCTCTTTAAAGGCTTCATTAAAAACATTTAAGCTTCTCTACCAATCCTTTCTCGTATGTGTCTTTTTAATCATTTTACTCTTAAATACAACAAAATTGATACTAGCCTTTCTGGACTAGCAAGGAGCGTTTTGGCAGTGCCAACCAGGAAGTGTGGCTCACAGCCTCAAGGCAGTGTGCATCCGAACAACCAGGCTCCAAATAGCAGGAACAGTTCATCTATTCATGACATTCATTAAAATATTGGAAGGCAAATTTCCTTTTATTATCACTGGTTGCTCTTACAACGTTTTTCAGGTTATGTGCTTCCTTGAAGATTAGTGGCTTCACTGAATTTTGAAGATACTTCAATGAATAATCTGAATTACTGAATCCGGAGCTTGTTGTTTTGGGGGAGGTTGGCTCTTAGATTCCTCCTGTCTCCTCCGCCCTTCAATACTGGGACCAACAATGGCCAGAGCCTCTTCTGGAGAGACAGATGAAGCCCATTCACTGCTCCACTAATCTCACTCTGCGCATTAAACCGACTAACTGCGTTTGAAACTGCATCAGTGGTCATTACTCATTAAGTTCTCTGCCCAAGCCAGTATGACAACTTGTGCTTTTACTTCAACAGTGAGTGAAGTACTCTGCAAGTCTATAAGAAATGATGAGTAGCATAGGGCCTGCAACTCTGCAGAAAAACAAATAAAAAAACCAAGCAACAACAAAACCCAAATCAGAAACCCTATAAAGGAAGCATGGAAAACAAATAGGAAGGCAATGTTAAAAGCGCTTTGATAGCCGGGCGAGGTGGCACACATTTGTAATCCCAGCACTCGGGGACACAGAGGCAGGTGGATCTCTGTGAGTTCAAGGCTAGCCTGACCTACAAAGTGAGTCAAGGACAGCCAAAGCTACCCAGAAAAACCTGATCTTGAAAAACCAAGAAAAGTACGTTGAGAGGGAGAAATCCTCTTCTCCAGGAAAGAGCATTCCAATTGCTTATCCAATGCCCAGTGGTCTACCTTGGACACATAGATACAAGGATATTTGTGTGTGTATTTATTTATTTATATATTTATATTTATATATTTATTATTATATTTACATATTATAAATATATTTATACATATGTGTGTGATTTTATGTTACATAATATATATAGTCATGTATATTATATATGTGTGTCACAACAATTAATGAATAAAGAGGCCATGAATTTAAAAGAGAGCAAGAAGGGATATATGAGAGAGAGAGGGAAGGGAGAGGAAATGATGTAATTACAATCTTTAAAATATAACAAAAAAGTACTTACTTTTCCATAATTCCTCTAAGATCTGTTTTTTTGGTTTGATGACCACAATCTATGTGCTGTGACTCAAGGTCATGCATCTATTGATAGTTTCTGAGAAAATTTTGAAGAATAAGGATTCCTCTTTTACTTCTGATCATTTTAAAATTCTGTTTGTGTGTACTTCCGTGCATATGCAAACATGCGTATGTGCATCTCTCTCTTTCTCTCTCTCTCATTCTCTGTGTGTGTGTGTGTGTGTGTGTGCGTGTGCATGTGTATGTGTGTGTATGTATACCTGCGAACACATGCACACACACACACACACACACACACACACACACACACATACACACACACACACGCATACTTGCGCTTATTCATGCCAGGTGAGTGCTCTTCTACTTAGCTCCATGTTTGACTTTCTTTTGTCTGAAGACAAGAGTTTCATTATGTAGTGCAGGCTGTCTTCAAACTAGCCATCCTCCTGTCTATTCCTCTCTAATGTTGAGATTATACTCTGAAAATTTAGTCAAATTAACCTATCATGTATAAATTCGATATTCTTTGACAGAATAAAAGATTGTAATACTTTTGAGGTGACGTCATGTCAATGAACGCTCTGGTTGGGAAGAGTGCTATCAGAAGACTGGCTAAAGAGAACAAGAAAATGCTATCAGGCAGGGCAGGTATGAGGGCTGTGTTATGTGTGCAATGGAAACCAAGCAGAGTGCACAAAGAGAAACCTAGTCCGCTGCTTAGTCTTTTTAAATGAGGGTATCTTACATGCTAGAATGAAAATCAAATAGAGAAAGAATTTGAAGTGATATGATAATCATTATGTTAATAGTGCCAGAAAGGTAATTAAAAACCAAACTTGAAATTATCACTGAACTTACAATGATGTTCGGTTTCAGCTACACGAACAAAAATTCATACATATTTATAGATCTGTGTCTCAAGTAGGGAAAAGGGGAACTTACTCCAAGGGTGAGTGGTGTGAGGAAGCCAATTCTTAGCCAAGAGAGAAAAACGAATACTAAAGTAGAAGCCTTAAGTAGCTCTTCTAGATGACATGTTGGAACTTGGTATTCAGGTCAACTCCTAATGTGTGTATCAAAGGAGTAGAAGCTGGACCTTCACCTGAAAGTTAGCAACAACAGCCTTGAGCTTAGAGCCCCCATGAGCACTGGATGAACCAGAAAAATAAAGAGATCTATTTAGGGCAGGGTTTCAATTTCCTTTATCTTCTTCATAGGCTCATAAACTTGGATAGAGGTAGACTCCTAAACCAGTGCATATATGAGACAGATAATAAAGGTTTAGAACTTAATATGAGTCACATCAGACTTTGAGTGTGAATCCCAGCACTGATGTGCATTGGCTGCACAGCCTGGGGTACAGCACTGAACTCTCCTGCCTTTTTGTCCTCATTTTCATATTGGACACTATGGGATCTTCTTCACAGGGTTTTTCTGGGAACTGGTGATGACAAATACAGTGTTTAAAATGGTATCATATTGTCATAGACTGGATGTTCAATGTCCTCTGGAGGTTAATGTTCTAAGGACCTGATTGTGATGGTGGTGTTACAGAGGGGTAGCGAACCTTTTAGGAAGAGACCTAAGCAGTACTTATGTCATTGCAGACATACCCAAAATGGAGCCTGGAGGTTCCTGCTAGTTATGGATTGTGATATTTAGTGGTTTGGTCAATCAGACATTTTCCCACAATGCACTGCATTTATAAGAGGCTCCAAGTCTCTATCTGATGAACCTGACCTACAACTTCCAGAACTAAGTTCTGCCCTTTTTTCCTTTCTTTTTCTTTTCAAGTGAGTTATCTCCAACATTTGATTGTAGTGAAAGAAAGCTCACTAATACGTGAGTACATAATTAATATCCATGAGTGTTCATTGTTATGAATTTAAATATTTTTAATAGAAAAATGACCGTAGTACTAACTTGCATCTCTGCCTATTACTGCTCCTTGAGGCAATTAAGCAGCATTATATAGTAAACCATCTTTTCCATAGAGTTCTGCATCAAGTCAGCCTTTCTAGGCTTCCTAAGGCGTACCCAGCGCCTCCACTGATGCAAACATAAGGAGATCTTTGTATGCGTCTGCACAGTGCCCACGGTTTTCCAAGCTTTCCTGACTCAATTAGCTTTATAGGGAATATGCATAGAGTATTTTTTTGTTTTTCTTTCTCTTTCTCATACCAGGAACTGAACCTAGTGCCCAGGGAGACATTTTACTATTGACCTATAGTAAAATAGATCAATCTCCCCCAGAATCAGTTAATTTTTATCAAAATTCGTTTTATTTGTGTGTGTGTGTGTGTGTGAGAGAGAGAGAGAGAGAGAGAGAGAGAGAGAGAGAGAGAGAGAGAGAGAGAGAGAGAGAGAGAGAGAGAGAGAGGGAGGGAGGGAAGGAGGGAGGGAGAGAGAGCAAGAGAGAGCACATGGGTGCTTTCTGGTGACTAAAATAGGGCCTCAGATCCTCTGGAGGTGGAGTTGCACAGGACTGCGAGATTCCTGATGTGGCTGCTCAGAATTACGCAAGAGGAGCAAGGACTCAAGGCTCAAGGGTCATTTGATGATCCCAGTGGAAACAGGAAAATTAGCGACTGGCTGAGTCATAGATACTTCCAAATACTGCTACTGCTGGCTGCTCCTCACTCCCTCAGAATATGAACGGCAGAAAGGACAACCGTGGTGTGTGTGTGTGTGTGTGTGTGTGTGTGTGTGTGTGTGTGTGTGTGTGTGTGTGTGTGTGTATTCTTATCTTGAGGTTACACGTTGAGATCAAGCAGATACCTGAAGGTCTTCCTATTGTTTGGATATGAATAGTTTGAACTTTGCTATCAACATTGATCAGGATTGTTAAATATTCTGATTTCATCTGCACCCTTTTATAAGCATTGATGGATTATTTCCTAGAGTTTTTGTTGATTGTTTGTTTGTTTGTTTGTTTGTTTGAGCTGGGGTATCACTGCTGGATAAACTGGCCTCCAACTCTCTTTCTTCTGGCCTTCCTCCTACCTCAGCTTTGCCAAGTGCTGCTGTTACAGATGTGGACCAACACATCCATCCCTTACTTGAGTTTTAAAAGTATAGTTAACTTAACTAAGCTGTTTCAAATATTTGTGGCTATTATTAAGGAATACAGTACTTAGCTAATATTAAACCTTTTTTTTTTTTTTTTTTTTTTTTTTTGCTCTGAATGAAAAATAGTTTTGGATTACTTGGGTAGCCTTAATTTTCCAGTCTTTGGTGTGGCAAAAGACCAACTGTCCACTGACACCATTTTTCTTACATGTAAACTTAGAAGATATTTTTTTTTTATATTTTCTAATGGCTAGATGGAACATGGGGTCAAATTCTACCCTGGCATGTGAGCACAAAGAGGTCTGCCTTGAGTGCAGGCAGGGTGGGGTTAGAAGGACAGTGGAGTGTCCTTCATGTGTCTTTCTCCTTTCTCTAGGGCAGAAAGGGTCTACTTATTGCAGACAACTCTAGAAGCTCCGTGAAAAGCTGCAGACCTGTCAGTTAGGCTTTCCAAACTGTTACACATAGAACAGAAATAATCATCGTATCCTAGATAATATACAGGTGTTGTCTAAACTTATTATATCTTGAAACTAGGGTGTATTTGGAGAGAATTGTTTTTAACAGCTTAGCATACACCAACTAGTACAGATGTCATGTTTTAAAATTACACATTCCCACTAAATTCATAACGGACTGGAGATAGCTTAATATCACATTAGTATTTTTATTTTGTCAAAAGCTAGTTCACATGGAAACACACACACATATGCACACACACACACACACACATACTCAAACACATATTAAATCCATACCATGGTGAGGTAACTTTGAAAAGTAACAGATACATTGTTCAAAAATTTGTATTAAGTGTAGAAAATATAAAGAATCATTAAAAAATAAGCAAAAAACCTCTGATGCAATTTAATCTTGTCTTAGTGATTCATATACTTCATGGCTTTTTATTTATTTATTTATTTATTTATTTATTTATTTATTTATTTATTTATTTGTGACAGGGTTTCTCTGTGTAACCCTGGCTGTCCTAGAACTCACTCTGTAAACCAAGCTGGCCTTGAACTCACAGAGATCCACCTGCCTGTGCCTCCAGAGTGCTGGGATTAAAGGCATGGTGCCACTACCACCCTGCACAGACTTACTTTTCTGGTTCAAATTACCAATAAGAGAAATTCCTGATGAAATAAGAATTGCCCTTACCTGCTAATGAAGACATATTGATGATGATGCCACCTTCACCTCCATTTTGCTTACTCATGTAATCCAAACCCAGGTAAGTTCCACTGATAACAGAAACCTGATCCAGGAGTAAAAATTGAAAAAATGATATGGCTTTATCATACCTTTACGATATGCCCACACACCAAAGGCACTGCTAACTCAGGCATATAGGGAGATCTGCAGGTGTAATCAATGAGAGCTTTCAAATGTGCTAAATTTTGAATTGATTATGGTTTGCTTTTTGCCTGCCAAACGTTAGTGTAGCTTATCATATTTCTACATAATCTTACTTACCTTAGTTGCCTAAAATGAGATTTTTTATGACAAAGGTTTACTCTGCTAGTGTTTTCTACTTTGATTCGGCCCCCACCACTCTGTACCAATTCTACTCATTCTTTCTTCTTTTCTACATCTTGAAGACAAAACTCTCCTTCTCAACACGTGGTTCTCTCCCCAAGGGATCTGCATTTACGTGTCTTGGATAATTGTCAAGCTTCTTCCACAGCATTACAGAAGAGTGGGTGAAATTGATTATATACAGCTTTCACTCTCTGTGTTGCTCTGTGAGTCTAATTTTAAACTTTATTTTTATTGGTGTAAATCAATAATGACAATTTCTCTTAAATGCATGATGTATTTTGAATATCTTTACCCCTCATCCTTTCCACTTTATCGTCTCTCACCTTCTGCTAGTCTCTCTCCCGGTCTCCCTTCTGTTTTCATGTCATCCGTGTGTATGTATGTATGTATGTATGTATGTATGTATGTATGTATGTGCACTTAGGACTCTTATAAAGACTAAACTGGAAGCCATAAGTATGTGTGTGTGAGTATGCATGTGTGTGCATGTACATATGCGTACAATCCTCTCCCATGTATATTTGTGTTTTTATAAAGAATCTAGCATTCCCACATATGAGAAAATATGTGATGTTCTTTCTAAGCCTGTCATATTTTCTTCAAAGGACATAAATTTCTTCTTTCTGACTGAAACCATTGCATTTATATATTACATTTTCTTTATTCATTCATATGTTGATGGGTACTTAGGCAGGTTAACTGGCCATTTTGAATAATGCTGCAAAAAAAAAAAAACAAGTCATAGCAGATATTCTTGTGGTAGGTTGACTTACAGCTCTTTGGGTATACAACTAGAAGTGGTAGGTGTAAGCAGGCCATCAGGGAGCTCTACTTTTAGAGTTGTTTGTGTGTTTTCTTTTCTTTCTTTCTTTCTTTCTTTTTTTTTTTTTTTGGTTTTTTGTTTGTTTGTTTTTGAGGTATCGACATACTGATTGCAACCCCTACTAAATGAATGCATTTTTATTTTCTTTATTTTTGATATTATAAGTAGATGCAACATTTCTCTCTTCCTTCCTATATACCACTATGTGCACTATGTATCCTTCCAACTCTCCTTCAAATTCACTGCTTTTGCTTGTATTCAGCTAGTTCTCCTATATAGTGCAGGACCATCTGCCTAGGCATAGCACTGCCCATAGTAGGCTGGGTCTATCTACATCAGTTAAAAAAAAAAAAAAAACACAAAACAAAACAAAACAAAAAACAACCAAACAAAAACCACGCGTATATTATGTCCACAGGCTGCCCTGGTCTAGGCAGCTCCTCAGTTGAGGCCCTCCTATCAAAGGACTCTAGCCTGTGTGGATTGTTAGAGCTAACCAGGACCTGTGCTTCAAACACATGATGCACATTTTAAAGCATTTGACCTGTACAATACAGTGATTTAATACTAGCAACAGTATCTCGTTTTCATTGTTATTGCACATACATTGTTTCCCTTTTATTGACAATAATTTTTCCCTCACATAATATATCCTGATTACAGTTCCCCTCTCTCTATTTCTCCAAGTTTCTCACCACCTACCCTTCCATCCAGATCTACACTTTTCTGTCTCTCATTAGAAAACAGGCTTCTAAGAGAATATAATATCATATACAATACAATATAATAATATAATATAATAAAACAACAGTTAAAGTATTGTAATAGAACAAAGCGAACAGAAGAAAAAGGCCAATAAAAGTCACAAAAAGCATATACACACTCAGAGACCCACGTATTTATACACTCAGGAATCTCACTAAAAACACTGAACTGGAAGCCATACTATATATTGATAGGAACTGGAGTGTAAAAGGAGAGAAGAATGTGTACACACACACACACACACACGCACACACACACACACACACACACACACACATGCACATGCACACGCACACTAATAGGGAAAGATTTCCCCCATTCTCTAGGTTCTTTCTTCTCTCAGGTGCTTATTCTGCTGTGAGGAAGCTTTTGGCTCTCACCAACTCTGTCAATTATTACTATTAGTCCCTAAGGATTGGAATCCTTTTCAGAGAGTTCTTGTGTATCTGAAAGTATTCACTTAATGCTGTCCTCTAACAGGTTCAGACTTTTGGGTCTTGCTAAGGTCTCAGATAGATTTCGAGTTGCTTCTTTTTATAGGGTGGAAGAGAGATCTATTCTCGTTCTTCAACATGTGTACAGCCAGTTTTCTGAGCACCACTTGTTGAAGAGGCTCTTTTCTCCAGTGTATGTTTTCAGCCTCCCTGTAAAAATCCAGAGTTTCAGCTATGAGGGTAGAAGTGTGAGTTTTCTATTCCATTCTATTGATGTACATATGTGTTTTGTGTTAGTATCACTTTGTTGTTGTTGTTGTTGTTGTTACTATAACTTTGTAGGATAACTTGAAATCATGTACTATGATACCTTAAGAATCACTCTTCCTCAGGATTGGGTTGTGTGTCCAACCCACGCTATGACCCAGGTTGGCCTAGAACTCAGTTTTAGTCTGAGTGGAGATTTTCTGCGAGGAGGTATGAAGCTGCTTAATTAGATCGTTAGCTACTTAGAAGTTCTGTTTGTGAGGATACATCATCCTGTTTGTCAGGGAGAATTGAGTTTGCAGGTAACCCTGCAGTTGAGGAACAGCTTTGATCTTTGGCAAAATCTGAGTCTACGGTTTTCTGACCAACCTTTTGCTGCTCTGTAATCTCGTATTTTTCTTTCTCTGTGTCCAAGATCTCGCCCTCCTGGTGCCTAGGCTGGCGCAGCTGCTGCTTTTTGAATTAAGTGTCAGCTAGGTGTTTGGGGATTTTAATCTTGCTGGTATAACTTTTGTAGATTACCCAAACTTCTGGTGTGTTCTGCGCAGAGGAACTCTGTTGGGAGCAAGAGGTCCAGTCACAAGTAGCAAGGCACTTCCCAGCTGCTTCAGGAAAACCACTCTCTTGCCCCTGTGGCGCCCAGAGAGGATGATCAGGACGGTCCCAGGAGTGATGCAGGCACGCAGCTTTCTCACGTGTTGGCTGAGGGCTTTTTGCCATGGCTCCGCAGCTTCCGAGGCACGTCTTCAGTAGGATAATAAATTTTGTGACAGAAGCAAGGACCTTCTCCTTTTTCTTCCTTCCTTTCAACCCTGGACTTTGCAGTTGAGTATTTCCTTTTGTACAAGGCCTTTCTGGAATATCTTGCACATCTGGAGTACCTGCCAATTCCTCTAACCAGGACAGAGTTTTATCTGCAATGGGGCTTCATCTTCTTGGACTTTTTAACCTTAGGGTCATCTTTTTTGGCAGCGGCAGCGGCAGCACCGCCAGGCTGCAGGCTTCTCCTTTCTGTCAGGCTTCTTGGCTTTTTTATGCGCCATCTTGTGAGGTGGCAAAGAGGACTAAGGTCTCTACTTTTATTCTAATGTTTAAGGATTTACTACTATCTGAAATAACCTTTGAGGGGAAACTGATAATATCTTTCCTCTTACCTCTCTGAACTTTTCTTTCAGCTCAAGGTATTAAAAAAAATAAAATAAAACTTCACTTGGAAGCTTAACTCTTGCCTTGTTTATACTTTACTGTAATGCATAGGAAAAAAAAAAAAAAAAAAAAAAAAAAAAAAAGCCAATAGGCCCTAAGTCTGAAACTGAGAGTACATATTAGTGTTGGCCTTCTTTTCATTTTAAAAAGTCCTTCCTTAGCAAGTGCTCAGGGCGACTCTTCTTTCCTGATAGTATTTTTGGGAAAACAACAAAATAAATCGAAAATTTTATTCATTTAAGGCATTTTCCAGTTAGTTTGGAGAAAGATTAATTTATTATGGTTTTCCTTTAATGAAAAAAAATCCTAATGGATTATATAAAGATGAAACAAATCTGGACATAATTGAAATTACTGATCAGTTAGATTCTGTTCATTTCTGCCCCAGTTTTTAGTGTATCTGAACAGGATTCTAGTTTACAGTCATTGGTGTATACTTTTATCCTGACATTTAAAGCTCTGCTGATATTCCTCTTTTGTATTTTGAAAATCTGCAAGAAATGTACAAGCATTTAAGCTTTAATTTTCAAGTTTGCTTTAAAATGTACTTATTTTATTTTCTGTGTATGAATGTCTCTATGCAAATATGTATGTGCACCATGGGGCGACTGGTGCCTGTGATGGTCAGGGAAGGGCATCAGGTCCCTAGAACTGGAGTTCTATAGGGCTGTAAGACACTGTATGGTTCTGGGAATCAAACCCCTTATCAGCTGCAAGAGCAGTCAGTGCTTTTAACTGTTAAGCCATCTCTCCAGTCCCCTAGTTTTAAAGTTTAAAAAAAGCAAGATTCATTTCCATATTTTCTGTAGAGGAGGACAAGAGAATATATTTTCAACCATCAAAGTTTCAGAACTGAATAACATTTTAGCTGAAAGTGTTGATGGAAGAAACTTCAAGTAATATCTAACCATTAGGTTGTACTTAAATGGTATTTTCATTATTTTAACAGTATTTTCCTTGTTCTGAATCAACACCCCCCAACACACACACACAAACACACACACACACAGACAGACAGAGAGAGAGAGAGAGAACTCAAATATGATGAACTTTAGAAAATAATAAAATAAATGTTTCTTGTTAGCATTTCTTAGTTTTCAGCAGTGATTATATATCTTATTATTAGATCATTGAATCAAATATGTAGATTAAATTATATGCTATTTTTAGATGAAACAGAATATAAAATGGGCCTATAGTATTACTGTATAACTCACACGCACACTTTTCAATTCCCCTGTCCTGTGAGTAGTTCTTTAATAGCAAAGAGAGATAGATAGCCAGGTGGTACTATCCTAAGTGTTTGTTTCCATCCTTATCAAGTATCACCTATTTCTACAGTACACATACATGGTACACATACATGCACACTCAGACAAGATTGGCGCATTCAGGGTGGTATGGCCATGGACTACATGCACACCCAGAAATACTTACACTTACTTTTTTCTCACTACTGAAACTCCCAATCTGTCAAGTCTCAATTTCCCTTATCTCATTTCCCTTCACTCCAGGTTACTGCATAATTTATGGTTCTTACACTAACTACACTGTAATGAGAATATTATGGCATCTAAATCATGCACTCTTGTTTTTTTAGGATCCTTGAGTTTTCTCCAGGCCTGTTCTCAAGCAATATTAATAGAGATGATCACTTTTATGAAATTCTCTTCACTGTTTAATTTTTTATGTGTAAGTTTTTATTACTCTGTCTTTGTTTTAGTGCTAAATACTATGTCTTCTGCTTTGTTAGAGATAGTTATTATTTAGCAAACTTGTTCCAATGTAGTCAACTACAACTTTCATTGTTACAGGGTATCAATGGCAGCACATAGTTACTTATTTCATTTGTCATTAATATCCTTTGAAGCCAACAAAAGGAACCATGTAAGAACAATCCTTTAGGCAACCTAAAGAGAGAGGAGGACTAATTAACTCTTTAATGAGACAATGCATTTTTACCTCCCAGAATTCCCACCCCAAGTGCAGACCCTCCCACCACCAAGAGATTTCTTTTGGGTCTGCCCATGTTTCTGAGTCCTGACTCAGAAAAGAGTAACTTTCCCTTTTCGTCTTTTTCATTTGTGTAATTTGGGTGCTGGCCAGAGCCTTCTCTGCTGTTGTCTGGTACTTTGGGACTTTTTACTCTTTCTCTAATGGTAGTCTACCCACCATTTGTTTGTTGTCTGCCATGTGGCTGGCCTCCAAGTGGGCTTAACTCAAACAAGAGGCTTTTTTCTCATTCTTAAGCTCTCATTGATGAATCCATAATAAACTATTCTCTCAAAGTATTTTTTAAAGGAGCAAAAGCTCCACTTATTTTCTCAAATCACTTCCTTATTAGAGGCATGATAAGCTAGAGGACTCTACTTCATATGAAAAGGGGATAGCGCACAAATACATAATCTGACTCCTAGAAGGGAAATATGATTTATTGAATTCTATGTAGTAACAACAGGGCTCTATTCTTCACATAAATTGTCATCTATTTACTCTTAATAGTCCTTAGAGGAGAAGGGCTTAGCTTTTGTCACCAACTGTGAAATTCAAGATCAGAGCTATAAAGCAAGAGATCATGAGTTGTTTAATTCAGGATTAAACTTTAGTTTTGACTTATTCTGAATATGTACCACTATCCCCCCCCCCCACCCCAGGAAATCGAGCAACATTTCTGGAAAAAATTATGGATGACATCTTTCTGTTTTGTTTTTTATTTGAATATACTAAAGAATTCAATGTGATAATGGCACGTCTAAATTAAATTCCATTTCTCATCTGCATGGAGATGAATTGTTTATGTTCACTAAACCTTCAGAATGTTAAAGGAATCACATTCTAGAATTGCTCTACCAATATTCGAAGCTAAGCCTGCCGTTGATCTACCTCCTCCAGAATGATCTTCTGTGACTTTGCAAACACTCATTCTATCTAATACGTTCCTGGTGTGCTCTGAGGCATTACAAAGGAAGAAGCTCAAAATGACTTGTGAAACATCAAACTGAAAGATGCTCACATGCATTTCTTGTGTGGGGAGAACCGATGAGACCAGCAGGGTGAAGAGTAAGAAAAGGGGGATAACCCTGGTAAGATGCGCAAGGACTGACGATGGTTTGGCAAATAACCAAAAATTGTACTAAAATACAGAGAGGCATCGTAACAGTTACAGATGAATTCTGAAAATATTCTTTGTGCTTCTATAGGAACACACACACACATACACACACACACACACACACACACACACACACACAAATAATTTTCTGCCTCCGAAGAACTTAATTTGTGCCAGTATAAATTATACATCTAACAAACAGTTCTCATGAACTTATGCACTTTAGAGTTCTATGAGAATGGTAGAACCATGGTGTACGGGGTTTCTGAGGAGGATTCTTTGGGGATGGAGGTATAGAACAATGGCATAATATCTGTTCAGTATATATGAACCCCGAACCCAATCCACCGGGAGTCGAGGTGGACGAGAAGGAGGAAGAAGAGGGAAAGATAGGTGATGAATTTTCCTACCTCAGAGGTTATGCTATGATGCGGGAGCTGAAGGGGAAACATCCAGAAGGGGGAAATTGCCTAAGGTCAAGGGAAAAAAATGTATCTAGTACAGAATTTAAAAAAGAGGTATGTGAAGCATAAAGAAATATTTGCACAATACCAGCAGTGGTAATCAAGTTGGAGAAACAGGGGTTGGTCGCCTGAATTTGCATTTCTTATAGGTACAGGCAGGAAGGAAAGTAACATATTTTAAATTTCTGTGTGAGTCAACAAAGGTCATTCCAACAATACCAGAAGCTAAGAAGATAGTTTGTGCCAGGAGAGCCCATGAACAATTCAGGCTGACTGACTTTCCAAGTAGAAGGATACAGGAGAGCTAACTGTATGGGAAGGGGTTATAACTTAATTCCCTAGGTCTTCTAGAATTTCCTATTTATAGCTTAACACACTTTTTTTTTTTTTTACTAAACAGCTTGTTTTAAAACAAATATGCCTCTGTGTTGATGAATTAGCCAAAACCTGCCACATCGTGACAATGGCTCCACTGTTTCGTACTCTCTATATTAACTATTTTCATTGTGCATTGTTTATGACAGCTGTTTTCTCAGATAAACGAAACAATAACTGTTCAAATAGGATGTCCATTCTCAAGTGACATTTATTGCTGATGACATCACATTGCTGATGAAACCATTAAGAACGTCATCAGTGATGTTGTGAGAAAACAGCTTGTATGCAGTTTGTGTTTTCTTATGAGGAATGTAGACAAAAATAAAATCCTTGAGCTTAAGTGAGTTTGGAACGTGGCACACATTTATAGGCACACACTCTTAATAGTTTCCAGATTTCAAGTCAATGAACATTGAAAGCTTCTGTTTTATCAGGTAGCAAATGAGGTATGCTTTTAAGTAGCTTCCCAACAGCGTAAACCTTTACAGCCGTTTGATTAACTTACAAAAGAAATAGAAAAGTCATAAAAATTAAAAAACGTTAAAGTATAAGTTATAAATGGAAGTGGCATAAATTTACTAATATTAAGAGAAAGATTGTTCCCAGGTATAGTGAAAACACTAATCTTTCCCAGTATAGTATCAGCAGAAGGCATATTTACATTGGAAGGTTATTTACATTTTCAAATGGAAGGACGGAAGAGGAGACAGACCTGGGTAAATATGAATCAAAAGGAAGTGACTTGGTGCTAATTGTGAATCTGGAAATACAAGGTTAATCATATATCTTCTAGGCAGCAAATAGGGATTTAACTTGAAAAACCAAGTACCAAAAATTAGGATGGCAAGGAACTTAGGCTCTGAGTATCCTTGGTATAATACTTAAGTTCAAACTGACAGAACTATTGAGGGAGGCGAGCAAGCTGGCGTTTGTTATTTGATATGTGAATGTTTTTTCTTTAGAAAGTGATGGAAATTTATAAAATATCAAGCCATAACATGAGGCCAAAGTGTAATTGACACAAAAATGAGCAGAACCCTAACTTTATAACATTTATAAACAGAAACATAAGTAATAAATTAGCATTTTCTAAGAAAGCCTCAATTTTGTTTTGAATATGAATATAACAAAATAAAGTAAGATTTTCTTTTACAAAAGATTAAGTATGAATCTGGAACTTTGCAAGTAGTTTCTAAAAAGAAATGCGTGAGGCTGCTTGTTCTATAAAATGCCACCTTTTAGTCTTTACTACTACAGAACTTAGGAATCTGTCAGACTTTTGGAGCTCTTTGTACCTACATAAGAAAGAGGCTTACACATTCACCTCCTTCATGTGGGAATACAATTCTTATTTCCTCTATCTGCTTATTATAAGTAAGCAATTCTGAGAACTTCGACTTATGCTAAAAGTTTGTTGACCTAGTTGTATCATTTTGGAACTGTAGTAGTCGTTGTGACAAGGGCAAAGGAAGCCATAGCCCGCTCTTATTTTTGATAACTGATGTATTTGTTATGAGTTAGTTGCCTGCTTCAAATATGCACACGTGCTCTTAGCTGCTGAGCCATCTCTCCAGCCTCATCGAGTTCCTGCTGTTGAGCTTAGTCTCCCCTAGGCGTACACTCGTGCGACAGCACTCTGTATCCTCACACACAACGTGGTTGCGTTGTACTTGACACTGGCTGCTGTGCAAAAGTGTAAAAATAACTTGATCCGGGGCATGGTGGCCCTGCATAAAATTCTTCTGACATTCTGTTTTCGCTACACACTTCTTGTTCTGCTTTTGCTCTTGTTTTCTTGCAGTGCTGGAGAAAGGTTTGGGTTTTATTAATCCTCAGTGGCCTTACGTTGAGGGTGTTCGTAGAATGTTATAATCAACCCACATGTGATATATTTGATGAATTGAAAACTCCATTTTAAAATTTTACTTACTTATCATTTACTTCTGAGATAACTCATCTTCAAATGTTGTGGAAATCACACACACACACACACACACACACACACACACACACACACACAGAATTACTGAATTTCATGGCAAAAGTCTTACTAACTACAAAGTCCAATTGTCTCTTTAAGCTTGTTTTCTGATCTATTCCCAGAATTTAAGACTTGTTTTTAAAATAAGTAAGTTGAGTCACGGTTGAGCAATCACGATGTGCTAAGGACCAGACAGTAAATATTTTTCCATTGCAAGCCATAAGGTTCTTGTCACAACATTCAGTTTTGCCATTATTGCAAAAAGCTAGATACAGAAATACATAACAGTGACTGCAGGGCTGTATTCTAATAAAACTTTATAGATATGTATAGATGCTGAAATTGCGGTTTCACTTATTCATGTACTTCACGTCATTAATTCTTCAACCACTTAAAATATAATAATTTATAGTTTATAGCTTAAACCAGTGACAGGTTATTTTGGCCTATAGGTTGACAACGCAATGAACTGTGTTTTTTCTTATCCCTCTCTAAGGTTTTAAGATATTTTCATACCTATAAATATCAAATATCCTCATATTCATGAAAGGCCTACTTTCTAGCTTTTTGTATCTTCTAGTTTTCTATGCTGAAGGTCACTATTGTTATTTGATAGATATAGTAACAACTGTTTGCACATAAAGAATACATAATAGTAAATAGTTTTAGACAATAAAATAGCCTAATATAGCTTACCAAATTAATTTGCAGAGTCTGTTCCCAGTTTTTCTCATTATTCACTCCTGCATTATTGACCAAAATATCCAATCTTCCAAAATGGTCTACGACTTTTCTAAAAGTCTCTAATAAAAAAAAGAGAGACAGGTATTTTTCACTTCTCATATATGCACTTAAATTTTTCCTTTGAGATGAAATGGATTTTACTAGTTTTACTTTGATTATTTTATCCTACGTTATTGTTGTATTAGAGGTTCAGTTTAGGAACTCACACGTTCTCGTTCTCAGTAAGCACTCTACCACTGAGCTATATCCCCAGGCATCTTATTACTTTTTATTTTGACTCGGGGTCTCATTAAATTGCCTAGATTGTCCTTAAACTTGGAATCTTCATGTTTCATCCTCCATAGCTGAAATTACAGGCTTGTATGTCCAGGTTTGGCTGGATTTTTATATCTGATTTGCCCACAGGTCAGACCTATAGTCATGATCTTTGTTCCAGTTAGAGAGCTGTAGACTAGTTTTGTCACCTAGAGTTACCTAAGTATAACCATTGCATACCTGTTACATCAGAAACCCTCTTCAACATATCCTTAAATGACTTGAATTCACATTAAAGTTCCATAATCAATAAGCTGATGGAGGAAATACTAGAGAATTGAGCATTTTAAACTATGAGCTCTCTTGAGGTCAATTTGGGCAGCTAGTATCTTTCTCTTCCTAAGAACTTGTTGGTACTTCTTGGTAGAGGCTATACATTTTTGTGTTTGTTTGCAGCAAAAGTCAAACCCAGGGCTCTACACAGGAGCTATGCCCCTCACCTTTCAATCAACCCCCTTTAATAAGCTATACTTTATATGTAAAGCATTAAACTAACTTTACTACTCATGCATTTAAATCCATTACTATCATATTTTAATTAAGTAAAAGCTTCCATTTTATTCAGTTGGTTTCCTTGTGTTAATGTTATTTTCATGTTTACTACTTGGTTCTTCTCTCTTATTATCATTACGACCTTACCTTATGACTTTGTATAAAACTGTTTTCAATTGGGAAAGTTGACACAGATCCCAAGACCAGAATTGAACTCAGTGCAGTGTGTAAACACATATCAATGTCTTGAAAACCATCTATAGCCAGTTGAAAGTTGGCTTTATGATCTTAGTGTTGGGAAACTCGTACTTCTTAAAGCAGTCTTTTATATAGTTCTATAGATTTAACAAGTCACGTGGTCACATTCATTCTACTTCTATTAGTTCAAACTATAGACAACTGTGTTCTATAGCTGTTTCATGTAGCAGAAACATATTCTCAGGCCTACAAGCGAACACAGGTTCCTTTACGTAGACAGATCAATCCAAAGTTTTTTTTTGACTGAAATAAATTCATAGAGTTATTAACAGCCATCAAATATATTTGGGGAGGCAATTACCATGCAGTTGATTTTTTTTTTTTTTTTTTTTTTTTTTTGCATAAACATCATTTTACACTCACTGGGCCAAACCGGAAAACAACAAAAATAATAATATTTTAATAAACTTGTTTAATTTTTGGTGCAATTTCAAAACCATTTAAATCTTACATTGGTTCCAGAAAAGGTCCAGGAGTATTAATCTGTCCCTGACCTTTTCCAACCTAGGTTTAATGTTCATTTCTCTTCAGGGACTGGAGCCCCACTTGTGTTACTAGATGCATATGTCTGACTTTTCTTAATTTTCTTCCCTCTTGGTTGCCACTGTTTAGATTTTCATGAAAGTTTCCCATGCCATCTGCTTTCCTCTGCTTTCCACTGAGATCTCGGCTCAAAAGACTTAAGTTTAGCTCCTTCTGCCATTCACATGCTATGGTACGCTCCACAATCCATCTGAACTTTCTGTGCTGTTTCAGTTTGCTAAGTTATACGTCTCTGGATAGTATCCAAGAACACTCTCAGTGCTCTCTCTCTCTCTCTCTCTCTCTTTCTCTCTCTCTCTCTCTCTCTGTGTGTGTGTGTGTAAAGTCAGTGTATATAAACATTTTTTAAAGAATTGTGGGCAGCATTAAGTTCTGAAGTTGTGACACTCGCTTTCATCCTTTCCTTTTATGTATGTAGGTCTCTCAACATGTGGACCTCTTATGGTTGGTTGACAGGCCTTCTGGGCCATTTATTACTTGTCTGAGTTTCCCTCACAATTATTTATGCTTAAGGAATATGCTCACAGCCATGGTACTCATTTTAAATACAGGAAAAATAACATATTCAGTGTCATGTATGAAGCCGTATAAATTATGGTCCCTGTTCCAGCAGCATGTATTCTGGGACTTGACATGACTGTCTTTGAATGTAAGTGTCATTAATACATTGTTGATAAAGCTATGCTCTGGCAAAGTAAGTTCTGGTATGATTCTTCTTCAAGATCTGATCTACTCATTCCTGCTCTCCCTAATAATAGCACATTCAGATTTTAATAGCATTCTCCTTAATTCAATTACCCTTACTTCAGGTTCACTGCCTTCTAGCAGATCAGTCCATTGTTACTCATGGGATTCTCTAAGAGCTGAGAAACCTAGAGCGCAGTATCCAGCATCCCTTTAATAGAAATTCTAGAGTTTTCTGACTTCTGCATTTAAAATGTGCCTACCAGTTTACGTGATTTCTTTGAATAACACCATTATTTTCCACCACCACCACCCCTCCTCCCCAGGAAATGATCTTTATGAAAATCCTTTGAGGCCTCTATACAGCCAGTGTGTATTGCCGACGCCAATATTCTTCCTGATATTTCACGAGTAGTTGGGTCTATTTTAAGAGATCACAGAAAAACAGGAAAACATTAGGAAAAAGAGATAGAGTCCTTTCCTTACTTTTTTTCTTTTCTTTTCTTTTTTTTTTTTTAATTATAACACCACACAGTTATTATTTTAAGTGTCATCTTAGAGGGGAAAACCCAGAGAAAATATGTGGCTCAAAGCATTTGGCTTTGCCTGCGACCATGATCCTTGAACTTGTACTCTGAAGCATTTAAGGGAGAGGCATGCTGCCTATGACTGTCATTGGCTCTGAGTCTCCCAGTTCTCTGAAAGCTGCTTACCACGGTTTCTCAGTCTGTCCCCTCTCTGAGTAATTATTGTAGCAGCACTGTCTTCGAATACACAAAAGACTTCTGATTACATTACACTCTGCAGAGTGACTAAAGTAAAAGGATTTCTTAGGCATTCCTATCTTCCCTTAGTTTTTATGAGCATTGGGCTGTCCGAAAGAAACGCAACAGTCAGAACTGCGCCTTGGAGCTAGAAGGTCACAGCTTCTGCTGAGAGGATGCTGGCTCTCAGCCTCGTAGGCTCCTTAACCCGACAGTCTTCAGGTTGCTGCTTGCTCAGGGCGTGTTCCCGAGTCTATGGATCGATTGCCCAAGTCTTACCTCTCAGTTGGTTCTGGTCAGCCACATCACACTGGAGGAACAGAGTCTTCTCAGGTTCGAACTGCTCATCCAGGGCAGCTTTACACTTTACACTTGCCTCAGGATTCCAATCGACCAACGCTACCTACAAATGAGAGAGAGGGAGAGAGAGAGAGAGAGAGAGAGAGAGAGAGAGAGAGAGAGAGAGAGAGAGAGAGAGAGAGAGAGAGAGAGAGAGAGAGAGAGAGAGAGAGAGAGAGAGCAGGTCTTGTGTGCAACTCCGGCCACCAAGCCCAGACGCGCAAGCGACGAATAAACAAGACGCTCCCATCTTAGACCTCAGAATGTGCTCATCCAAGTTCGAGTTCTCTGCCAGCAGCGTTGGAGGTCCGCTCACGAGCCTGGGGCTCGGCACCCCGGGAGCTCTGGGGCGTGTGGGTGGACGGAAAAGTCCTTACCTTGGCGCCGTGGAGCAGCAGAGCCTCAGCGATGGCTTTGCCTATGCCCTGCGCCGCGCCGGTCACCAGGGCCACTTTGCCGTTCACGTGCATGGTGGGTCGCTGCTCTGGGGGTGGTGGGCGAGCTCCGCGTCTCTGCGCCGCTGCTGCTGCTGCAGCTTTTATGGCCCCCTCCGCGCGCCTGTGCAGCGGCCCTAGGAGCTCCTGCCAGTGGGCGGGGATGAAACTGTAAAGCCAGCGCCTAGGAAACCGTCGTCGTCGTGTCACCTGCCCTTGAGCACTGGGGTCTGGGCGAGGTCATCTTTGCCTTCTGGGCTTACAGCTGTTGGAGAATCACCGCCAAGGTTTGCTCTCAAGCCTCTGGCTGCAGAGAGGCGTTGAGATAACAGAGGAAAGGCAGAGACAAGGGAAGAAAAACTTTCTTAAAAAGTTTGTTGAACTACTCAAAGGCTAATCTTACAGGAAAGCAAGGGAGAGACTCCGGGACTCGGATTTCTCCTTCCACCCTCAACAAATATTAAACTACAAGCAAGTAAAGGAACGAACAAAAAGAAAATTTTAGGGATGTTGTCGTGTGTGTGTGTGTGTGTGTGTGTGTGTGTGTGTGTGTGTTAAAGTTTTTGCATAATCTGGCATCTCAAAAACGAATAATTGTGGGATGGGGTGAGCAAAGATAATCCTTTATTTATTGGTGTTTCGTACAAATATTGACACGAGAGTTTAATTTTGCTCTGACCCCAAGAAACCTGAATCATATTCTAGCGCTGGAGCTTTAAGAATCTTCTTGGAGCTCCTGTTTAAGATCAGTGTCAATTGGTCTTGAATTGTCCGTAGTCATGTCTTCACTTAGACTGTCAGCGTCGATCGTGGCCTGGCATACTGTGGCTTTGGTGGATGGACTCTTACACATTCGGCTTGCCTTGGCTTGCGAGGCTCAGTTTCCAGACTTGGGATAAAGGTTCCCCCACCGACCCCGACCCCAGCCCACCCCCGCCCTGGAGGAACTGGAGCGCTGACTCTAAGCCAGGGTGACTGTGTGCCAGGACACAGGTCCTCTGATTAAGCTTCTCCCATTCTCACGTTCACAGCGGCAGGCTTCAAAGCACATTCTGTCAGTTTAATTCACTGGCATTTATTTTTCATAAACAAAGAAAACTGAGCAGTCCGGGAAGCCCGAGATTAACAGCAGAATGCGTTCTTTGTGTGCTTTGCCTGCTTATAGAAGGAAACCTTGGTGAACGTGCCTGGCTCCTCAGGGAAGTGTTTGGCGAGGCTGCAGAAAATACAGAGTTGGTGTTAAGCCAACTGGTTTCAAAGTTGCCTCGAAACTAGATCTTGGGGGAAAAAAAGGTTGAGAAAAGAATATAAGAAGATATTTATATTCCAGCATTGTACTGAGAAAAGGAAGTAGAGGGGCTGTGTTTTAACTTTTTTCTTTATTCTTGAGAATTTCGTGCATGTATACAAGGAAACGTGACTTGGCCCTTCCAAGTTTCCTCCTCTTATTTTTCAAGTAACCCACTAAATTCAGTTAGTCATATCCTTATGTATTTGGGTGCAAGACCAGGCACTGAAGCATAGGGAACTCACCAGTGACCATCTATGAGGGCTTATGTTGAAGGAGAGAACTGCAAAGACAAATAAATAAATAAATAAGGAAGGAAGAAAGAACAGAGAGCCTGAGCTGATGGCATGTGCAGCACACAGGAAAAGACAAGGAAAGGGCTCTTCCCTGGGAAGGACCTGTCCAGAGCTGGAAAAAAGAGCTACTGAAATTTAAGTGAAGGTGTCTGAAGAGCAGCTTTGCAGCGCTCGATGACACAGAGATGTTCCGAGTGCTTTGATGATCACAAGTGCAAAGTTTGGCCAAAGATTTTTGAATTTGCTAGGGCAGGAGTAGCTAGCATGAGTGAGTCTAGAAGGCACAACACCTTGAGTTGAAATTTTAGGAGAAAGTAGACCAGGGCAGAGTAGATGATTTAGAATCAAGCCCGCCCTTACAGGACATGGGCTGGGTAGCAACTGAGGAGACTGGGAGGGTACTTTTTTTTCCTTTTAATGAAGGACAGAATTGATTCTGACTAAAGAGACTGGCATCAGGGAGAACAACAGGAGTTTGAGCATCCACGGGCCAGATTTAAGGTGGCCCTGAGGGTGTTGCTTCCTCTACTGTGGCTCAGATTCCTTATTTGTGAAGTAAGAATTAAGCAGTGCCCATGGTACAGGGCCTGGCACAGAATAATAGCATGATACACATTAATCTTAACAAATTGTTTCTAGATTGCTCATAAATTATACATGTGAGATAGGGGAAAACAAGGACTTTTTAAGAAGCACATAAGAAGACCTAGGATTTTGAGATCAGTACCCCCAACCCTCTTTATCAATTTCCACTACACACCAATTCTTGCGAACCTTGTTTTTTTGGTGATAGGAACAGCATTTAGGCTCCTGAATTTATTGGCCCCCTACATTTCTTCGTTTCTGCTTCCACACTCAAACCAGAAAAGGCACTCAAGAGATACTATAATGATTACAATTCTTTAACTCCAGGGCACAGTATATGATGTCACCAACACTGTATGTTTATCTAGTAGCCCCTTAGTACGTTCCCAGAAGCAGTATCATCTACAACATCCTGAATCTCCACCCTCAAGCCCTTGCCCTGCGAGGATTGCTCACTGCTCTCCTCCCATTTTCTTCACCTGTTTTTGTCTTCAGCTGTCAAATCCCTGTCCGGAAAATCCAGCTTATGAATGACTGTAATTAGTTTACAATCCGAGTACCTACACAGAAGGCTGTGCCTTTTTCTCTGAATGCCTTCCAGCATCTGGCCCAGTCGTGTGTGTGTGTGTGTGTGTGTGTGTGTGTGTGTGTGTGTGTGTGTGTGTGTGTGTTTGTGTGTGTGTGTGTGTGTGTGTGCTCAATGCATACTGGATGTGGAAAAGCAGAGGTAAACAGAAGTTGTGTCAAAAGAAGATGGAAAATCTTGCCTAAATGATAAGATTTCAGCTACTGTGGTGATTTTCTTCACATATTAAAATCTGAAAAAAATTATTATTTTTTTTAGAAAAATATTTAAACTCTGTAATATATTTTATAAGAAAGGTACATTTTGATTTAAAAATATCTACAGCTCATTGTACATTCTTTTCTAACAAACAAAAATAACAAAACATTCTTTATCCTGTGTGGCTTCCCTGTGAATTGTGTGTACTGTACTAACTTTCATTTCCGTGAGCTACATATGTCTGCCATCACAGGGAGTTGCTACTAAAACTGTGGTTCACGGTAAGAGGGTTGAGAAATCTGAGGTTTATCATTAATATAACTTTGTGAGACCATTCTTATGATTGTTTTATACTTTTAAGCAAGATCTCTTGGAACAAAAATATGAACTTAAATCAGGATAATTCTTCCCGAGGGGAAACAAAATAATTGAATTTTCACCACTTACTGACGGGGGCAGGGTAGACATCTCAAAATAGCTAATAGCTCAGACATCCTGAGGCCACATCCAACACGTATTGCCCCATGACCTTCAGCAAGCTGTTTTAGCATCCCCAAGCCCAGCTTCCTCACTGTCGAAATGAGAATAAGAATAGTACTTATTTGTAAAGGTGCTGTACAGACTGTAATGAGTTAAATGAATACAACTCAAGGGCACAGGCCAGTGACTGGTGCACGACACAAGTTATATAAATGCTATTATATTTAAGCACTATACAAGTATAATTGCATCTGTTATTTACAGCCAAACTGTGAGGTAGTTATTATTGTGTGTTATTTTACAGATGAGAGAAACAGATTTGAGGAGTCTGGAGAACTTGGTCCAATATCAGCAAAACTGCATAGAAAATTGAAATAGTATGCTTTGACTTGGTTCAGGCTGATCTTTTGAGTAGAACAAGCTTTCTTTCTTTGTTTCTTCCTTTCTTTGTTTGTTTCTTTCTTTTTTTTCTGTCTGTCTTTTTTTCTTTTAACTAAAACACTTTGTTTTGATAAAATTATCATGAGTGCATTTAATCATTTCTACATATGTTTTGCTTCATTATGTTTGTTAAATGTGAATAAATGTAGAAACAGGCAATTTATTTACTGAAATAGATAGTAAGAGCAGCAACACAAACAGCAAAATCTTGAAGGCAATTGGGGATAACTCTGAGGTTATGGCTCTTCTACTGGCAGCCATTTGTCTTTCTAGAATGGAAGTGCGTGTTGGGAACTTAGTCATATGCTAATGGTATCTGGAGGCAGCACCTTTAGGAAGTAATTCAAATCCCAGAGGTCATGAGGGTGGGGCCCTCACCACTGTGCTAGTGGCTCTATACATAGAGAAAAAAGAGATTATAGCTGAGTGCGCTGTTATGGTCCTCAAATTCTGCCTGTTTTAAATGCAACCTCTCAACTTTGAACTTGCCGAAGATGAGTTGAATAAACCCACCCAGCATCCTCTGTCTGTTATGGCAATAGAAAATGGACTAAGATAGAAGCAATTTACGGCTCAGTGCCTAGTAAATCTCTGCACTTTTGTAAGATCTGCACTTATCCCATTTACCAGACTTATAAGGTAAGCATTACTTTAATTTTCATTTTATAGATGAAGAAATTGAGGCTTAGGGGAGACAAGTGACCTGACCCAAGATCACTACAAAATTTGGCAATGAATCTGGGCCCTTATACAAGCCATATGAGTCAAAAGCCACTGCTTTCCTGTGATGCTCAGCTGTATCCAGGTTTTTTGTTTGTTTAATTTTTTTTTATTAATGTAGCCTCTCTTTCCCTTTGCTAGCTACCAGAGAGCTTAAGCCAGTAGTTAGGCATTTCTGATTCTATTTCCTGAGCCACTAAAAGGAGAACAAATTGTCATTCTGTGAATCATGCCTGGCACTAATGATAATGAATTATTTACATAGTTGCAAACACTAAATGAATGATCAAACCATGATGGTAGAGTTCAACTCTAGAACTTTCACTTCTACACTGTTGATGGGACTCTATATCAGTGGTTCTCAATTTGTTTGGGCGGGGGTTAAATTAATGTTTTTACTGGGGTCACATATCAGATCTCCTGCCTATCAAATATTACTTTACTATTCATAATAGTAGCAAAGTTACAGTTATGAGATTGCAGCAAAATAAATTTATGGTTGAGGTTATCACAACATGAGGTCACATGAGGCGTTAAAGGATCACAGCATTAGGAAGGTTGAGAATCATTGTTCTATAAGAAAATTTTATAGATTAGTAGCAGTAGAAATTCATATCTTTCAGTTCTGAAGGCTATGCGTTTAAGGTCAACATTTGAGAAACTTGATTTCTTCTGAGGCCTGTTTACATGGCCTGCAGGTAGCTGCCTCTCACAGCATATATGTCTCATTGATATCTTCTTTTAGTGGCCAAATTTCTTCATAAAAAGAGATCAGAAAGACTTGATTAGGGGTTGTCCTAATGTTTTTGTTTTAAGTTAATCACCCTTTTAAACCTCTTACCTTACAAAAAGATTCCAAAAGCCAGAGGTTGGGAGGTACCTGAGGGAAACTGTGTTTTAGACACAGCAAGAGCCACACTCAGGACACTAATGCTCAGAGTACTTGCACATTTTCTGCACAGAAGGGGACTCACAGGCCTCATCTCTAACTGAGGAGCTATGGACAGGTAACAGATCCTAGGAGAGGGAGACTCAAGCATCTTTGAGAGTGAGGCCCATGGCAAGTTGAATCCAGCTTATGGCCCAGTACTGAGAAGTATGTGGGAAGCACAAAGTGGTCTTAAACCACTGGGCAAAATGTCTTGTTTCTGCCACAGACAGAATTCTGCCTAACAATGTACAAGCTTGGATGCAGGCAGAGTCGATGGACAAACTCTGCCATGACAGGGTGAGCAAGTCCTCAATAGTTCCTGCCTTGTAAATATGTCTACCAGATATATTGGGCCAGAAGGCTGAAGATGATGCTCCGACGTTATAGGGAGTTCTGGGTGACTGTTCAGGCATCAAACTGTCTCTGCCATTTTTCCATTTTGGAAGCTGCTCACCTGAACTTCTGCTTCACTCAGGTAATTACGTTTTCTTCCTTCTCAAGGCTCTGATGGGGTTGAAGACCAGCTAGTTTAGTCTCACAATTAAGCTTATTTGTTTAGAGGTTAAGATGTTTTTAGGTCTAGATAGATGTTCTAAGTTAATAGAGATGAGATATGATAAATATTTATTTTCATTCAGAATTTTAGACTCACCAAGATGGGAAAGAGGTTTTCTTCAAGTTTGCCAAATACAAATAGCGAAATTACTATGATTGTAACATTTATATAATTAATAATTGTTTTGTGGTTTTTTTCCTGCTGTACATAGTTTACTTTATTTCTGTGTATATGTATATGTAAAAAATATAATAAAATAAAAAATTTAAATAAAAAGCAACACCACAACAACAACAAAAATAGAGGGCACACAATTAGAGATTAGGGGCATGGGAGTGGTTCTAGGAGGAGTTACAGGGAGAAATGGGATATGAATATAATACAGTACTTGGTATAGAATTCTCAAGGAATTAATGAATTATTTTATTAAGAAATAAAGGTCCCATCTTTAAATATTATACTAGTGTTCTATGTTTCTGGGACTTAGGCTTCAAATCCAGGGGTAGAAGACACAAAATTCCTCACATTCCAGTCTGGAAATAGAAGTCCGTTTAATAATTAAAATATGTATTGGGAAACTTTGTAGTCTCACTAATGATTAAGCTAGGATTGTGGTTTGAAACTAATAAATCATTTCATCATCTTCTGAACAGCAAGAACCAGGTTTGGGTAACAAGAACATCTAAATGGTCAAATTTACCATTACACAGTGTTTGTGTGGTGGTAAACTGTTGACAAGAAGAAAAAAAGAAAAAGAAATCCTCCTCTTATAGATACCTTTAAGGACAATTAGAATAACGTCTATACCCATGTTCCCATATTGACTGACATCTGCTGAGAACAATAGCTCTGCAGCAGCACTGGGTTAATAAATTATGCACATGTTGTTTGTATAACTTATTCATCAGAGCTGTAACCCCCACGAGCCACTGGGGATATGTGAGCTAGCTGAGGAAATGGATGTTCATTTGGAAACAGGCATGTGTGTGAGGGTTGTATAAGGGGAGCTCAACTTAGAGAGGCAGGAGAGGCAGGTCTCCTTCAGAAGTGTAATTTGTTATCAAAGGGGAAAGACGAGTAGAAAAGATGTTAGTGACGACAGAAGAGGGGTTGTGCAAACCAGGGTCTAAAGTTGCAGAGCCAGAGAGAGTCAGAACACTGTTTTCAATGAAATAAAACAGAAGAAAAAGCTGGACTTTGAGTTATTGGAGGGGGTTGGGCAATGGCAGAAGATGACACTGGAGAATAAAACAAAGGCTAGAACACTCCGAACAGTGTAAGCCAAGAAAATGGATTTCAAATTTTCACCCGAAAAATAGCTGAAAATTGCTGAACAGCTTTTAAAGCCAGAGAGCTTTCTCACACTCGGTTGTTTGCAGGTTTCTCCTGGTGGCTTTTAGGGAATGAATTGCCATCAGGGCAAAGGCAGCAGAGTAACTTACTCAGTTGCACTGCTATGAAATGTGCAGTATGGGGAAGAAGTAAAGTAATTCAAGCAAAGTAATGAAAGACGCCAACATGATGCCAACCGCAAAAATTGACTTGACAGAACAGAGGCAAGGGCGGAACATCAACCACTCACAGCTGCGTTTTCTGCTCTTGAGTTTGTCATATTTTTCACAATAATGAAAACAGTATGTTGTGTATAATACACTAAGCTTGTACATTTGCTTTTTAAATCTAAGGAAGGAAACTTTTTTGTGCTTGGCTGAGCTGTTCCATCCTTGGGTAGTAATTTATTCCTCTTGAACTGTTGGGCAGTGTCCTAGAAAAATCTCTTTGCATTGGCACTTTTTTTTTTTTTTTTTTAAATTTGGCAATTCTACTGTCTTGGTCAAAGATACATAATCACATTAGTCTTTTCAAATTTCACAGTATGATGAGGAGAAAGAAGTGCATGTTTTCCACCCTTAAGGGATTGTATGCATTGTTCTCAGACTTTCTTTTGCTCGGTAGAAGAAACAATGACTTAATTCATTTTGAGGGTGTACTGGAGCCGTTATCGGACAGGAAGATCTCTGAAGGTCCTAGCAAAACTCACTCGTAGCTCAGCCTGCTCAAGTGAACAGCCAAATGAGGATGTGACTATGCTGTTTCTGGGCCATTAATAATTGAAGAAGTTTCTCAGGAGATATCTATGTCATCCTTGCTCTGTAATTCCCAGTAACTGAGGTGACATTTTTTAGATCGAGAGGCTGTAATTTGGTGTTCTGGAAAATTTGCTGTAATATAAACTGAAGTGAATGAGTTACGTTAATTAAACACACACACACACACACACACACACACACACACACACACAAGTTTTGTTTTCTCACTTCTGCAGTTAGGAATTGGAGGCACCGGTATCCGGCTGTCCTCCTTCTGAAGTCTCCTCCCCTTCTTTGGTCTCTGCTTTCACCTCTTTTCTGTCTGATGGTTCCTGATTTTCATGTCAGAGGATTGGAAATCCTTGCTACAATAGATAATAAAAAGAGTGGCCAAGGGATGGCTACTGGGATTGAGAAGGGCAGAGTTTAGGACTCAGGTTGCTGTGGATTGAACCTGCCCATTTCACCTACCACATTCTCTCTGACCTCGAGCCTTTACAAGAGTCCTTACAGCAATATGAGTGAGGGGTTACTCACAGGAGCGGAAGTAACTGGAAAGACAGCTGAGTCACCAAAGCCCACCCCAGCATGAGTGACAGCTCACAAAAGCTGGGAATCTGGAAGACACTGCACAGCCTTCAGGCAGCTCAACAGATTGGAAAACTGCCTTTTCCAAGTCACTCAGTTGATCTTAAACCCCTTCCAGGGAGCTAGGTTGCGTTCTGCTTTTTCAAGGCAGCTGGCCTGGTCTTCAGGTGGTCTTAACAGCTTGGCCCGTTTCAGGGTGATTCTCAGAAGTTTGGTTGTTTACCCTTGGGAAGAAAGGGTCTAGCGAATCTGGTCAGTTTCAGGGCGTTCTTGAAGCTATTTTGAGCTGTTTACCTTCTGGCTTAAGGAATGTCCCTGTAATGTGGAATATTTCAGTCTCTGAAGAAACTGTTATGAATTTGAGGACCCTGAGCCTTATGTGGAACCTCTTTGTCCCCGTGGCTTATGAAGAGTCACAACTCCTCATAAGTAGAGACCATTAGATTTAGTATTACGATAACAAAGAACTTACCATTACTGTCTTTGAGCTGGAATTGACTTATATTTAAGAAATGGAGTCTTCAAGGTGAATTACTGGTAAGCATTATTAGGGAAGCCTATTTTACAGATTTTTTGGTACATGCTGTGAGCATTCTGTCACTGGGCCTGGAACATGCTGGATCCTCTGAAGCTATCTTTAATCAAAACTGCCTGTTGTCCATCCATTCTTCTGATTCATGGCTCACAATGGGCCACTTATAATTGAGGACACCGGAGGAAATATATCTACGAAGATCACTCTTAAAAAAAAAAAGAAACCCTAAAATGTTTCAAATTTAAAAACACGTATACACATAAAAAATAACTTAAAAGTAGTCAAATGAATCTTGGCGTTGTCCTTTTGAGAGCTCTACTTTTGTTACTCTGGCTTGATTGCATGTTTGCTCCGCTTTAGAACTGTTTTCCTAATTGTGGTCAATTTGATGTATCTGTGAATTGCGCTGTAGAGGATTGAGCTCAAGGCCTTAGGCATTGTAGCCAAACACTGTCACGATTCTGGCCCTGATTCTCAAAGCTTTTTGAAACTACGATAGTGAAAACTCACTACGTAGGGTAAAAACAAACATACAGGCTATTCCTCTCCACCCATGTGTCTCCAGTCCCGCCTCCCTTCAGAGTGCTCTAATTATTCTGCTTTTTTTTTTTTTCTCTCCCCATCTCTCCACTACGTACTCATATACCATAGTTAGGGTTAGATGTAGTGTATATTTGAGCTAACCCAGCATCATACATTAAATATAGTTTCTCAGCTTATCAGCTATACTTCAATACAGCGTCAAGAGAAAGCTTAAAGTCCACATCTGCCTGCTTAGGAATCAGAATATTTCATAACTCTGAATTGACTTTACCATGATTGGCTTAGGAAAACCATGAAACACTAGCAGGAAGTACTTGCAGACAATAATAATTCTCTCTCTCTCCCTCCCTCCCCGCCTCTCTTTCTTATGCCTGTCCAAAAACGTCTTTTAAGTCATCAAAAGAGTAAACAAAATCTAATTTGCTTTGATAATGATGTATACTCCAGGGAAAACACCAGTGTGAAGTAAGCCTCCTTGTCAAACTGGGCCATAAGCCATGGCACACCTGTGGACATGCTTTCAGGAGTACATTATACCTACCATGACCCAGTCTCTTCCAGATCATATTGCTCACCCTTAGTATTTATGCTAATTTAGCCTTCAGCCTGGCCACTGTAGTCTTACCATAACTGATACCCTCAAACAGAATTTTGGGCATCAGTATACTTGTTTACAGTGTTGCACCCTGGGAATAGTTCCTCCTGAATCATTATGGGTGTTTCCTCTAGGGAAAAGGCTATCAATTTATGATTTCCCCAAAGTACTGTAAGTTCTCACAATACCCTCTCAGTCATCAGTGTGAGCTCTGAGTGGCAACTCCCCCCAAAACACGCACCCAGGCCACAAGCTGATACAACAGGAAAATGTAGTAATTTTTTTAGGCAGCTTCCATCAGCATTGAAACTTAGCTAAAAACTGAACGCAACTAAAATTATTTACCAGTAATACCTCAATCTGGATCTTGACCAAATTTGTATCTTAACCGTGCCTTAACTAACTAAATGGGAAGGACTAATACCTCTCTGAAGGTATTAGTTTTCTTTTAAAAAAAAAAAAGTGAGACAGAAGACAAACATCTGTATTGTTACTACACTGGGTGAGCCACGCTGGGTACCACACTGAGGCAGCGATTTGAACTTGGCGAAGCTCTTGTCTTCCACGTCGAACGTGTTCCATAGCTTCTTATAGCTTATCGTGTAACCTGGTACTTCCCAGAAATCTCTCCACTGCGGATGTTCAGACCTGCGCAACTCAGGTCAGTAGACAGTTTCCCCACAAGGAATCACTCTTCTCTAGTCATTATGTACTGAACATGGAGGCGTTCACCAGTGTGAACGGGCCAACCTTGGATAAAGCTAAGGCTCTATCAAAGAGATTTTCCATCTCCCCTCCCCGCCCCCGCCCCCATTTTCATGAAGCCTTGCTGCATGGTGGACTCGGGTGAATTTTAAGAGAAGCCCTAGCTCCCTTGCCACTTGGAATCTGCACAAAGGATAGAGGGTTCACATTTTCTCTCCGTTGTGTTTCTTCTGATTCCGAGTCAAGTGTTCAGTGAAGCAGAATTATTGCCAGCGTGCCTCATGAACGTACGGTTTTGGCTAAACTGGCATTCCTCGGTAATCTATCAGGTACACGTCATTCGGGACCAAGACACACAATTTACAAGGATGAACTTTCCAGATGGATGCATGCCACTGTGATACTATCTAACAAAGCATAGAAAGTGCCTACTTGTCCATGGCTCCACACCAGCAACCCAGAAAAGTATGCGGGGAAAGTACTCTAGAATCACACAGTACAGTGCCCTCTCTTCTTTACCAAGAAATCCCATCCTTCCCAGGAGTTAGAAAAGGTCCACAGTCTTCCCCAAGACCACACAGGTGGTTTCTCCTTTTTTTGCTGGAGGAAGGCAGCAGCTTTGGGTGACCCAGAAGAGCATACTAAGAACAGGAACTGCAGTTCACTGGTGCTGCTGTCCACTGCCACCAAGAAGCAGTTACCAGAGGATGAGGCTGTGACTCGCAGATGAACTTCCTGACACTTACTACCATGAGGCAGACATGAAGTACAGTGAATGTGAGGAAAACTTATCCCGCTGTTAAAGAGTACGTTTTGGTGGTACTTATTTTAAAGAATTGGTAGCTAAGTAAATAAATTTGTAGTTACTTACTTTGTATTTAGAATTGCATTGATTTTAACGTGAACTAAAGCCAACTTTGATCATCTTTCCGAGCATCTATTTTTTGTGAGGAATAAAATAAAAAGAAAATAGTGTTTTTTGTTTGTTTCAATGTAACTCAAAAAATGAGAGAATGTATATCAAACTGTAATAATTATTTGTTTATGTTATGCAAAACTCATATATGTTACAATGAAATACTTCTGGAAAACCAATTCTTAAATTCCATAATACCACATTTGAGGTAATATAGACAAATCATATATATTTTTGTAGTCATTTTCTTTTTAATTTCAAAATTAGAAGCATGCAGGAATCCCAGAAGGAATTCTACATCTGTATATTTGTCAAAGATATTTAAGTGAAAGAGAAACATATTCTAATTAAAGTGTATATATTTGTTAGCTTGTCTCTAAGCAACTATGGAGATTAGAAAATGACTAAATGGTGACAACAAGACAGATTAACCCCTAACAACACCCAGCCTACCTCAAAGAAGATGATGAGCATCAAAGAAGCTCCTTATGGAGGTGGCTTCAAATGTGGCAAACAAGCCACTGGGCAAAATGTCCTCACTTTGGCCACAGACAGAATTCTGCTTAAAAATGTACAAGCTTGGATTCAGGCAGAGTCGATGGACAAACTCTGCCAAGACAGAGTCAGCAAGTCCTCAATAGTTCCTGTGTCACAAATAGGTCTGTCAGATATATTGGGGCAGAAGGCTGAAGATGATGCTCCAACGTTATAAAAAGTTTTGGACTAACTGTTCAGGCAGCAAACTGTCTCTGTCATCTTTTTCATTTCGGAATCTGCTAACCTGCACTTCCAGTTTATTTAGGTAATTAATTTTATTCCTTCTCAAGTCTCTGATGGGGTTGAATACCAGCTAGTTTAGTCTTACAATTAAGCTTAGTTGTTTAGGGGTTATGTTTTCAGGTCTAGATAAATGTTATAAATTGATAAAGATGAGATATGATAGATATTGATATACATTCAGAATTTTAGACTCACTAAGATAGGAAAGGTATTTTCTTAAAATGTATGAAATACAAATAGCCCCATATTTGACTACGTCCCCTGGATGGGCAGACCTGGTAGCACTCAGAGGAAGGATAGCAGCCTACCAAGAAGAGACTTGATACCCTATGAGCATATACAGGAGGGGAGGTCTCACTCAGTCACAGTCATAGGGGAGGGGAGTAAGGGGAAAATGGGAGGGAGGGAGGAATGGGAGGATACAAGGGAGGGGATAACCATTGAGATGGAATATGAATAAATTAATAAAATAAAATAAAAGTAACAAATTTTGAAATCTGAGACTCCATGTCCATAGTTATAAAAGACTGTGACTGTTACTATATATAAGAAGGTCTAGTTGTTAGAGTGAGTTTTAATTTAACTATAATTATAATTTTATGCTGAGAGGTCATTGAACAATAAAGTGTCATGATATAATTGAGTTTTTAAATGAATCATTCTGGGTGTTGTGAAAAAAATGAATGTAAACGGTAAATGTAGACAAGAGGCATCAGTGCAGAAGTTCAAAAATGCACAGGAAAAAAAAAACCCCAAGTTGTCAGAGCAGTGATTAAAAAAAAAAAAAAAGAAAGAAAGAAGTGAATGGACATAAAGATTATTTACAACCAAAAAAGACTTAATAGTGTTTAGGAGTATTGTATGGCATGCTAGTGGCAGTGTGTATTATGTTGAGGCAAGAAGAAATATTGAGGTTAAATTTCAGGTTATTAGAAATGAGGAAACCAGGAGGGCTGGAGAGATGTGTTAGTAGTTAAAAACACTGATTACTCTTCCAGAGGACTTGGGTTCAGTTCCCAGCACCCATGTGTTAACTCACAACCATCTGTACTCCAGTCTCAAGGAATCCAGCTCCCTCTTCTGGCCTTCTTGGACACTGCATGAACACAATGCATGGATATACATACAGGCAAAATACTCATGCATATAAAATGATAAAATCAATTCTACACGTTAAAAATGAGAAAAAATACACATGCCTGCATTAAACTTTCTTCAGAAGTTTGTAGTAGTGCTTGGGGATCAATACTTATCAATAATATCCTCATGTGTTTCTGATTCTTTTAACTGAAAAAAAAAAAAAAAAAAAAAAAAAAAGAAAAAGAAAAAGAAAAAAGAAAAGCCCTGGGACATTATCCTAGTGCTTGGAATGGCGTGTGGTGCCTAGTACACATTATTCCACCAATGTTAGGACACACAAATGGTTAAGGCTCTTAAGTCACCAGGTGGCCTGCCAAATAGCAATTAAGGAGAGAGCTGTGGAAAGTGAACTACATGGGTTCTAGTCCAGCCTGTAAAGAAGTTGGAAGTCAGTCCCTTCTGAAAAACAATTAAGAGGCACATACACTGAAGAAGCGATAACTTTTCTTAGGGTGAAGTGTAAATGATGCAACAGAGAAAGACCACAGCTCCCAAGAAAAAGTGACAGGTGCTAGTGAACCTGGATCTCCAAGGGAAGCAAGCCAGTATAGGAAAACCTAGACAGTAATAGCTAGCTTGCTAAGGGATGCAATGGGGGATCCCCAGGTTTTTCAGCTTCAGCTCCATAAGTTCTAGCAGGTTCTCAAAGCATCTGATCATTCATATATGTATGGGAAAGTAGACACTTCGAGTTATGACAGAGCTGTTTTTAACAAGGTCAGTGATCTGGAGAGACCAATGACAATCTAACTGCTAGGCTTTAATTAGAGCATCACTGACTCGAGGGAAAGGAAATGGACAACTCCAGTCCACTGTTGCTGTCCTGTTCCACCTACAGGGATGGAAAACTGAAAGCCAAACAACAACAGCAACAAATAGAATACCCCTCCAAAAATAAAAATAAATCCCCCAAAACAAACAACAAAATCAAACCCTACAGACAAACAGCTGGGAGGCACTTGTAAAAAAAAAAAAGTTCAAAGCCAGAGTCCTTAGAACACCACGGTCTAATAATAGGAATGATGGAATGTTTCCCTCTACACACCATATAGTGATATTGTAAAATCTAATTATAGGACTGCAGAATGCTTTTCCCCACACATTCTATAACACTATTGTAAAGATCTATTTATAGGTTCCTTTAACTACTACATCATTTCCAGCTTTTAAGAAACAATTCTAAAGGAAGGAAGCAAACACAGTTTCAATCAAGAACTAACCCTTAATTAGTACCAGAATCTGATAAATCAGGGATGCTGGAACAAACAGACTGGTAAATTCAGGCAACTGCAAGTTCTGTGTTAATGTTTCTATGTACATAGTAGACAGTATGCAAAACATGTAGACACCCTAAACATATGAAATTCTTAGTAAGAATAAATACAAATTCTATGGGTTAAAATGTTACAACATAATTGAAGGATGCTTTGGATACCAGTAAATTATTCAGAGCCCCAAAAATACGTCAGTGGAATGAGAATCTACTACTGCCACTGTCCTAAACCAGTATAACCCCCAACTTCATTCTAAATACTTATCTTTACCCTCACAGGTAAGTGCAGCTCTCACTTTAATCAGAGAAGCTGCTTTTTGCAGCAGATAGAGATCACTACTGAAAGCCACAACTTTGCTTGTCAAAATGTAGAAAACAGCTGACTGTGGGCGTCTCAATGAAGCTAATATACCTATAACACCATCTCTACATCCAAGGCTTAGGGAACATTATGAAAGAGAGGTCAGAAAGATTGCAGGAGACATTGGACCAGGAATTTGTTTCCTAGAAATGGCAGGAAACCTACCTCCATGATACCTCAACAGTAGGAATGCATAAATAAGACAATAACATCAACAGTTGGCATCCTAGTGCCAATGGGTCTCTACCAGAAGACAAACAACTAGAGCCAACTAATGACTTCTCAGAGATTGAGAATTAGTCATTTTCGGGGACAAGCCCACCCAATACCAAGTGGTCAGCTTTAAAGACATGTGTATACAACCTGATAGACTTATCAGGTTGAAGAACGAGGCCATCAGTTTGAGGAGGATGACATAGGAAGAATTAGAGCTAGGAGAGGGAGAGAAAAATAATGTGATTATATTTTAATCATCCTGAGTGAGGTAATCGAGACCCAGAAGGACATGCACTGCACGGTATATACTCACTTATAAGTGCATTTTAGCCAAATAATACAGAATAACCCGTAAGGAGCTAAATAGCAAGGAGGGCCCTAGGGAGAATGCTTAATTCCATTCAGAAGGGCAAGTAGAATAGACTCTGGAAGCAGTTTGAAGAGAAGAAACAGAGGAGGGAGCCTACTATAGAGATCCTCTGAAAGGCTCCACCCAGCAGGGGAGCCACAGAGATGCTGGAACACACAGCCAAACTCCAGGGTGGAGCAAAGGGAATCTTATGGAAGAGATGGAGAATAAAAGTCAGGAGCTCCACAAGGAAATCAATAGAGCCAACAAATCTGGGCAGAGGATGGGGGTGCTGCAGAGACTGATACACCAACCAAGGACCATGCATGGTAAGGTCCTAGACCTTCTGATCAGCTATAGTAGAGGCAAGTCTCCTTATGGGTCCCATAATATGTTGAGTAGGGACTACTTCTGACATGGCCCCACATGTTGATCACTTCCCCCTGGCAGGGTAGCCTTGCCAGGCCACAGAGGAAGAGGATGCAGATAGTACAGATGAGACTTGATTGGCTGAGGTCAGATGTTAGGGAGGAGGATTCCCCTTTCTGAGGACTAGTGGAGGGAGGGAGAGGGTATGAGGGAGGGAGGATGGGATTAGGAGGCAATGAGGGAGGGGGCTACAATTGGAATGTAAAGTTAACAAATTAAAAAAATAATATAAATTAAGAAAAAAATCTTTCAGAACTTCAAGGAAGAAGGAAAATGACCAAAGACAGAAAAGAAAGAAAATGGAATATCCAAAAAGTGTAGCATTAGTACAAAATATATAAGTACACATAATGAGAATTACAAGAGAAAGAGGAAAGAACAGAAAAAATATTTGAAGTAATAATTACTAATAATTTTCTCACAGTAATGGCACAAATGAACCCAAAACACTATATAGTAAGGACTAAAATACAATATCAACAGTCACAGAAAGGCCAAGTATACAAGAGGTTATTCTGAGGCCTGTCACTTTCAATTGGAGAAATCAGAAAACAAAAACAAAAACAAACAAACAAAACCCTGACAGATGCCACAGACAAAACAAAGGCTTTATAAGGCTTTATCTGAAAGTAGCAGAATGAAATATATGAAATAGTAAGAGAGAAAAACTTGGTCACCAACTCTGTGCCCTGAAAGAATGACATGAAAAATGAAGACAACTTCTTAGACAAAGAAAAATTGAGAGCACCTTGTTGCTGGTCAGTCTACTTGTATAAAGTAGGGATTCAGCACCAGTTCTGTAAAGTGGTGACATGACTGCCCTAAGGTATGTAGGGAAGATTTTTATTGTATCTGTGAAGGAGAATCCAGCCAAGGGCTGGAAGAGTTCAGAGCAGAGAGAAAAAGTAGTAGACTGGACCAGGCCATGCATGGGGTAGAGGTTGGGGGTGGCAAGAAAGAGAGGAAGAGAAGAGAACAGAAGAGAAGAGAAAAGAAGAAGAAGAAGAAGAAGAAGAAGAAGAAGAAGAAGAAGAAGAAGAAAGAAAAGAAGAGAAGGAGAAGGAGAAGGAGAAGGAGAAGGAGAAGAAGAAGGAGAAGAGACAGAGACAGAGACAGAGAGACAGAGAGACAGAGAGGCCAACAGACATAGAGAGAGACAAAGAGAGACACACAGAGAGACAGAGAGAAAAGGAGAAAACAGGCCAAGAGAACAAAAAAAACCAAACCAAACCAAACAAACAAACAAACAAAAAACCCAAGAGAATCAAGAACCAAGAAGGCACACGGCTAAAATGTCAGGGTTATATAGGAATGAGAAGCAAGAAGCCCATGGGATGAAGAAGTGTAGGGTAGGGGCAGGGTGAGAAAAGCTGAGAGGATCCAGGACACCAGCATCTGTAACAGGTACTTGCAATGCTGAGAAAGCCTGGTGACCAACAAGTACTTGGTATACTAACAGGCACCACAGCTAGCCATTTGTCCTGAGTGTCTTTGTGACAGCTCACAACTCTCTGCAAGCTCAGTTCCAGGGGATCTGACCAGGGCTTCCAGTTCCAGTTCCTCTAGTCCCTGAGGGCAATGGGCATACATGCAAGCAAACACACCTACACATAAAGTAAAAACAAATAAAATATTTTTAAAAGAAAAGCATGAAAAAATAAATGATGGTAAAATTAAAACTATCATTTCAGACTTTTAAAAGTAGAAACTATTTTTAAATTATTAATTTGTGTACCTTATTCCAGCTATTTCAAAACAATAAAAGCAACAACAGTCTATTTAAATGTTTGATGCTATATAAATGTAATGCATATCAGCAAAAATACAATGGATCAGGGAAAGGATTTAGTGTCATAAAGTACAATGTTATCCATTAAATGGTATAGTTTTATAGAAATTAAGTTTCTTCTTTTAGGACAGCCACTTAGAAACAAAGAATAAACCAACCTAACAAACCATCAACCAACCAACCACAGGTGTGGTGGCACCTGATTGTAATCTTAGTATTGGAGAGGTTGAGGCAGGGGAAATGTGAGTTTGAAGTCAGCCTGGTCTATATATCTAGGTAAGGACCTAGGGTTGACTTCACAGAGACCTTGCCCCAAACAATAACAACAACAACAACAAACCAAACAACCAAAGAAAAACCCCAATCAAACAAATGTAAAACTTGTTAATATAGGAAAGAATAGAAAAATGCTTAATTAAAATCACACACACACACACACACACACATACACACATACACACACACACGGAATTGTGCAGAAGTAAGAAAAAAGAATAAAGACAAAAGAATAAAGGAAATAGTAACAAATATGGTAGCTGTAATCCAAGTATGACTGTAACCATTCCAAATAACAGTGACCTTAATGTGACTAAAGACTGGCTAGAGAACCGAAAACCAAACAGATAACCAGAAGACAGATTTTGTTGTCAACTGAAAATTTACTTTAAATATAAAAGTGGAGTAAAATATAAATCACGTGCATATTTCAATTAAAGTAAGGCCATGGTAGTTATATAATTTAAAAATAAGTTGGACTTCATGGTAGGAAAGTCATCAAGGATAAAAGAGGAATTTCTTAAGATTAATGGTCCCCCTCAGTCACAGACAGAGGGGAGGGGAGTAGGGGTAAGTGGGAGGGAGGGAGGAATGGGAGGATACAAGGGATGGGCTAACAATTGAGATGTAATATGAATAAATTAATAAAAAATAAATAAAAAAAAGATTACAGTGCTCAATATGTCTCCATTAAACAATAAAACCACCAAAACACATGAGGGAAAAGCTGGAAGGACTGCAAAGGCAAACAGATGGATTTTCTATCACAGTGCAAACTTTAATGCCATGCTATCTGCAATAGACAAACAGATCCGGCAGTCAGACAATCTGCAGGGAGAGCAGAATTCAACGACGCCACAAGTCAACGGGATGTAACTAACATTTAGAAAGAGCTTTATCCAACAAGAGCTAGTGCACATGCAACGTTCTCCAACAGTCACCAGCAATCTGGGCCACTAAACACTTCCAAATTTAAGACGAATAAAAATCATACAGTGCCTTCCTCAGACAACAGCGACACTCCGCTAACTATGAATAGGAGAGTAGAAGAAAGCTAAGCAGACTCAGTTCATGGTAGATTAAACAACTACTTTTAAAATAACATACGGGTCAAAGAAGAAATCTCCAGAGGAGTTTAAAAAATATATTTCTTACTAAATGAAAACACAGCTTATCAAAAGATGTGGGATGTGGTGAAAGCAGTTCTTAGAAGGAGATTAATAGCCCTGAAAACACACGCAAATAGTTCCTGATTTATTATGGGTAGGGCCTACAGTTGATCACTGTACCTGGGAGAGCAGGCCATTTGCAATCAGTAAAAACAGGATTGATGATTTAGAATTTTGATCCTTCCTAGGCCGGAATAGGTTATGTGATACCTTCTCTTTGTTCTTGGCAGCAGCAGCAGCAGCAGCAGGGAGAGAGGGAGGAAAGGTCTTTTAAACAGAAACTCCTGCCCTTTTCCTTTAGCTATCAGACTACTGAAGAAATGGGCCCCGGAGAATGTAATTTCCCTAGGAATTTATGCTGGAAGAAGGAAAAGACTGAAGAGCCTGGTGCCAGGCAGAGAAGGAACTTGCCTCCCAGGAAGAGATTCCACAGAGTTCTACTGACATATAAGACCAGCTTGGGGACCACCCAGCAGGACAGCCTAGAGCCAAAACAAATAATAGGAAGGACCACACAATGACCAGTACAGTTTGCAGCTTGGTTATACATCCCCCTTGACCTGTATTTCAAATTGAGCCTACGTCATTACCCTGAAAACTTGGGGGTCTTTGGCTTTCTTTATTTGGTCCTCTTTCCAAATTGGCCACATTGGATAAACTTTCTCTGTTATCACTTGTTCCTTTAATAAGCACATTGGGGATGCTTGGCTGATTCTGGCTTGTTGAGCCTGCCAGAGCAGGTTTCACTCTAAACCCTTCAGTAGCAGTTTCCCTCATTTACAGTGTATCGTGTTGCTAGGCTGTGATGCTCTAATATAGAGGGACGAGTTTTGTTCTGAATGTGCATTGATTTCCTCCCATTCATATCTCACACATTTTTCAATGGATTAAAGCTTGTCTGTCTCCCGGTTTTATTGTCTGTTTTCCAGTTTTAGGATGACTGTCGCGTCTCTAAGGCAAAGAGGTTTCGGTATGTTTTGTTTTCATATACCCCAAGTGTTCCAAGGAGTTCTCTTTCTCTTCCTAAATGAATACATTTACTTGGACATATAAAGCCACTTATTTGTTTATTGAATAGAATCAGGCATGGTGGCTCATGGTAGTTATTCTAGCTCCTGAGAGGCTGAGGCAAAAAGGAGGTGAGTTTAAGGTTGGCCTGAGCTATATAACAAGATCTAGGTTCTGAAAATAAAACTAAATATGTAAAATCCATAAAAAAAAAAAACCAACAATTGATGAAGATGATTGTGTTGGTTAGTTTTTGTCAAACTGGCAGCATTTAGAATCATGTAGAAGAACGAAACCTCAGTTGAGGGACGCCCTCCATCAGATTGGCCTATAGGAGCATATCTTTGGTTGTTAAGTGATGTTGGGAGGCCAGCTCACTGTGAGTGGTGTCATCCCTAGGAAGAGGGTTCTGGATTACATAAGTAAACAAGCTAAGAAAGCGTGGTGGGTAAGCCCAGAAGGAGCATCTCTATTCCACGGCCTCCATGTTTCTGCTTGAGTTTCTGGCTTGGCTTCCTGTGATAATGGACTGTAATCTGGAAGGCCTATAAAAACTTTCCTCCACAGCAACAGAAGCAAACTAATAAAATGACAGACCTCCATGGAGAGGATATGATAGTCTCTGAAGGAGTCTTGGAGAGGTGGAGAGAAACCGGTATGGCATTACCCTTCATTCATTCCAGTACACACTGTCATTTCTGTTGCCTCTTGCTTCTCTTTATGAAACCTTAATCCTCCAGATTTATATTCTCTCTCCCTCATTCCTTCTTCCCTTCCTTCCTTCCTTCCTTCCTTCCTTCCTTCCTTCCTTCCTTCCTTCCTATTTTCTTTCTTCCCTTCCTTTCCCCCTTCTCTTCTTTCTCCCACCTTCCTTCCTTCTCATCTCTTTTCTTTCTCCTTTCCTTTCTTCCTCCCTTCTCCCTCCCTCCCTTCCTCTCTCTCTCTATCCTTTCTTTCCTTCTCTTTTCTTTCTTTCCTCCCTCCATCCCACCCTTGCTCCCACCACCGCACTCTCTCTTGGTCTCATGTATCTCAGACAACATTCAAATTCATAGCAAGGTGAAACAATCATGAACTTCTAAACCTCTTGCACCCACCTCCTGAGTGTTGGAATTGCATTTGTATATGGTCCTACCACACTTGACATATGTGGTGATGGGAATGGAACCAGTATTTTGTGCATGCCACACAGGAACCCTGCCAGCTACCTATATCCTGAGTCCTCTCTTTATCTCTTCATGACACAATTTCTTACCTTGAAGTATTTAATAACCCCACACTGTGGCTGTTATTTTCATCTAATACTTTAGTCTTTGGGGGGGGGGTCCTTCATGTAATCCTTTTTTTCCTGACTATTTGTTTTAACACCTACATGTTGGTGGTTTTTAGAGTGTGGGATCAGGCTGCCCATACACTGTACAGACTTTATCCCTAGTGCATCATTTCAAGAGAAATGCAGGTGTAAGTCAACTCTGTAAGCAAAACTCAATTTTTGTACCCAGAATTCTTCTAAGTGTCTCATTCTCTTGCTTTCCCTCTCAGCTATTCACAGAATCAAGTCACCCTCCTTTCATTTCTTAGGTCTGTATGTTATGGAGCTATTTCTTTCATTTTCCATTGCACAGATTATGGTAATTTTCAACCCTCACCCTTAAGTGATAATCTTTACCTGATCCTCTCTAACTCTGCCATGGCTTCAGTCTGACACTTAAAGCAATAATATCCGGGCAATTTCTATTCACGAACAACCCAACTTCTCTGTTTAGTGCAACAATAATTCTATTTCTTTTTTGTATTTTTCCCCCTCTTATTGAAAATAGATTTCTTTCATCCTACACTGTATCCTGATTACCGTTCCACCTCCATCTTATCCTCCAAGTCCTCTCCATCTCATTGCCATCTGGATCCTCTTTGTTTCTATCTCTCATTAGAAAACAAGCAGGGTTCTAAGGGATGAGAAGAAAATAAAATACAACAAGACAAAAATCTAACACATTGGAATAAAACAAACCAAACATACAAAAAAGCAGCTCAAGAAAAGGCACCAAAAATAGATACAGGCAGACACCCACTCATTTGCATACTCTGAAATTCTATTAAAAAACACTAAACTGGAATCTGTAATATATATGTAAAGACCTGTAGGGTAAAAAAAAAAAAAAAATAGAGGGCAAAATAAAGTAAAAGAAAAGAAAGAAAGAAAAAAGAAAGAGCAAGAAACAAAGAAAGCAAGAAAGAAAGAGTGAGCCTCAGCACATTATGAGACAACATCCAAAGATGTCATTCGATTCATTTTCTGTTGACCATGTACTGCTGGACATGCAACCTACCCTTAAAACTAGTTTGTTTTCCCAGAAGACTGTCTTGGAGGAAACTAAATATTCATGTGTAAATGACTGTCAGTTGGATATTGCTTCTGGTTTAGGGATGTGGTTATGTGTCCACTTTTCCTTTCAAATCTAGGGCCCCACTGCAGACTCTTGTAGGCCACGGCTATGCTGTTGCTTTAGCCTCCCACTTCATATGTCAGCACTGCTGTGTTTAGAAGGCTTTGTTTCCTTGGAGTCCTCCATGCCCTTGGGCTCTTGCATTCTTCCTGCCTCCCTTTCTACAGAGCCCCGAGGGAAGGGATTTGATGAAGACATGCCTCTTAGGGATGAGTGTTCCAATATCTCTCGCTTTTGCGTAATGTCTGGCTGTGAGTCTGTATTTGTTCCATACACTGTAGGTGGAAGTTTCTCTGACGATGGCTGAGAAAAGTACTGATCTACAATTCAACAGAATGCCATTTTAGTGTTAATTGTTTTTGCTGTTGTTTTAGTAGAATAGTAGTATTTGCTTTTACTCTAGGTCCCTGGCTTATCTAGTATCAGGTTCTTGGTAGTCCAAGTAGTGTTGGGTAGGATTTCCATCTTATGGAGTGGAATCAGATATTGATTGGCTACTCCCACAAATGTTTCATCACCACTGTATTAGCATATCTTTTAGGCAGGGCGCCCTTGCAGGTCTGAGGGATTGTGTAGTTGGGTAAAATGTTTTTCTTGGTATTGTGAGATGACACTTAGGAATGGGGATGGGCTAGAAGGAGGCATGAGAGTGTCCATAGGAGGGAATAAAGCAGAGTGTTCCATCAGGATCTGTTTCATCTTCTGGAAATAGGGCAGAGTAAAGAGAGGCCACAACGGATAGGATTGTATATGGAAGAGAGGAGAAAGCATGGATATTTAAAGGTTGTTTACCTATTTCATTGTCCTACTCACTTCTTCTGTAGGCTTGACTGATGTGTTCCCAGAGAGTGCCTGCTGGTGTTGGGGTCCGGGATAACAGGATGAGTGCAGTGGGAGCTTGGAAAAGTAGATATCCTTGATCTTCTGAGGATCGAGGAAGAGTGGGTGGGGAGGTCACAGCAGGTAGTCTGCTGCTACTGAGATTGGCGTGAGAATGTGGGGTTGGTTGGATGAGAGGAAGGTGAGGTGAAGATCCACACTTAGGCTACCTGCTTCTTGGGCTGGAGTTACCTGCGGGTTCTGAGGGAACGCCTGCTGGAGTTGGGGGCTTGGATAAAGTCAAGGGAAGAAAGTTGGAGGAGAAGATGCATGCGATCCACTGGTGATGGAGGCAGAGAGGGAGGCAAGGCAATCCTGGGTGGTTTGTCACAGAGCTTGGGATGAGACTAGAAGAGTGAATTTGGAGGAAAGGAGAGGTGAAGATTTGCAGTTAGCCTACATGCTTTTCATGTGTGTGACCACATCTTCCCACTGTATAGTCTGATCTGGCCTTGAACCCAGAGTCCTCCTGGCTCCATCTCCCCAGTGCTTATACTGCAGGCATGTGGTACCAAAAGCAAGGCATTTATAATGTGTTCTGTGGATAAGGTTTTACAAAAACAAGTAGTGTCTAGTTTGACAGTTTCAGGAGACACTACTTTTCAGATAGTCCCTCCTGCGTATTCATAATAGAGTCTATAGTTATATTGAACATACACCTGACAAATAAGAAAAGTGAACAGTATTCAACTGATCTATGTGCATATGAACCTAGCAGTGCTTTCGACTCTCTTCTGCACTTCACTTGTTTTTTTGTCAGTCATGATGAAGCTGGAATTAAGTGTCGTCACAGCCAGTGAAAGAAAGTCTCAGTCCCACAAGGAGAATTAATATACTTCACCTTAATTAAGTACTATGTTAGAATAAGATGCCAAGTTGTCTTAAGATTGTTTATAAACAAGTATAGGCACATGTCCACATGGCATATGCAAAAATGCTAGTTTTTAACATAATTTTTAAATTTAACACATCAGAGTGATTACAGATAGCATGATGTTTTATATTTCTGTTTCAAGTTTATTTATTTTTTGCATCTTTTTTTATTAATTTATTCATATTACATCTCAGTTGTTATCCCATCCCTTGTATCCCTCCCATTTCCCCTTACCCCCCTCCCCTATGTCTGTGACTGAGGGGGACCTCCTCCCCCTGTATATGCTCATAGGGTATCAAGTCTCTTCTTGGTAGCCTGTTATCCTTCCTCTGAGTGCCACCAGGCCTCCCTATCCAGGGGATGTGGTCAAATATGGGGCACCAGAGTTCATGTGAAAGTCAGTCCCCACTCTCCACTCAACTGTGAAGAATGTCCTGTACATTGGCTAAATCTGGGTAGGGGTTTGAAGTTTACTGCACGTATTGTCTTTGGGTGTTTCAAGTTTATTATCTGCATGTATAAAACAAATATTTGTAGGTTAGTCAATATTTTTATGCAGAGAAAATATAAAACTTAGTGTTACATTGTGACATGTTAAAAAGCCAACTTCATATTTTACTGAGTTCTTTTTTTAATTCTTCATTCATAGCCTCTAATTTAGACCAGTAATATGGATAACTTCAAATAACTTTGAAAGCACAAGGAGGTCTTATTTTGAGTCTATTACTTCAGGCAACTGCAGTGATAATTCTGGGTTCTTGAGCTTAATAGCCTTACAGTGAGCTTTTTAGATGATGGGTTTAGCCTAGACCGTTTGCCTCAGATTGAAAAGACTTAACCTTCCCTCGTGCTTCAAATACTAATAATAATGGTGATAAAAATACAGAGAAACTCAAGTCACTTCTTGTACTTAAAACATTTGGCAAAAAGGAGTTCCAGGACTGTTAAAACTGACATGTTTAATCTGGCAACTCTGTCGTTCCTCCGGGCATAAGCATCATTTGCTGGCTTGGGGTGTATAGGCTAATCTTGAAAGGCATTGTTTTTAAATAGTAAAACTCCTACCAATCTTTAATAGTGGTCAATCTTTACAATTAAATCACATGATAAAATTAGAAAAAATCATTTTCTCTTTAATTAACTCTAAAACATATGAATTGGCTATATGCATATATTAAAGGTCCCATTTTGTTTTCACACAAAGAGCCTCATACAACAAACAATGAGTTTCTTTAATGATGTGAGTGGAATGGTGTGGCGGCCATCATTTCCACTGACACAGCTAGAGTAGTGGTTCTTGTTAAATTTCTCTAAGACCCACCATTTCTTAGCATCTCTACCTTGAAAAGACCAGCTTAATAACGTACAGATAGACAAACAGAGCTTTGGTTCTATGGCAAAATGAACAGCTGTTGAATTTCAGAAAGCTCATGTTGAGAAATCACAGCTCATTCATTTGCAAATTTAAAAATGTCTTTATGTTTTGAATATGTTTCACATGGATTCATACCATGCATACTTTAAAAAAGCAATTAATTCACTTCATATTCTATATATATATATATGTATTATAAAATGAAGGCATCATGTGTGTATGTATATGTGTATTTATCTATCTGTCTTATGAATAATAATTTCAGAGTCATGTACATTAAATAAATATGGTAAAAATAAATTGTATGCACTCTGGCCAGGGAAGCAGGTCAGCTCCCTGAATCCAGTTGTCCCAGGCTCATCCCCAGCTCTATAGAAAACCACCTGCTGTCTCCCTCACCCCATCACACATATCTTCCCTACCAAACTTCCTTCCCTCTACTCATTATATTAACCCAGCCTCCAACTCCAGCAGGTACTCCCTGGGAAAACACAAGCCACTCCATCCAGAAAGCAGGTATGCTAAATACAGATCTTCACCTCTCCCCCCTCTACTCCAAATCCAATCCCCATTTTCAACCCTATCTCAGCAGCAGCCCAGCTGACGTGGCCTCCCCCTTCTCTCTGACCTCATCTCCAGCTGATGGAGGAGATCTTCTCTTCCAGTCTTTCTCTCTACTCATCCTATTATCCCAGTAATCAAATCCAGCAGGCATTCACTGGGAAATCATCAGCCAAACCCAGCAGAAGCAAGTAGGCGAGTGAAGCCTGCGGGTAGGCTTTAGATCTTCACTCTCCACCTCTCCTGGAAGTCCAATGCCCCAGTCTCATTGCCAGCTTGGTAGCTGACTATGCATTGTGTCCTCTCCTTACTCTCTGTCCTTATTCCCGGGTTCTTGTAGAATACCACCCTTCCTGTCCCTCCAGCAAACCATCTCAGTCCTCTCCTAGGCAATCCTCATTCTTAAGTGTCAGCTTCCACTATCCGGAAATACATTGTACCAGGAACCCCAGACAACATACTTATTAGGGTCTGAGGAAAAAAAATTCCCCAGGCTACACACACAGCCACTACACTCTCCTGTGAACCAAAGATGGCAACAGGAAACAAGCAACGAAATACCCACCCAACAAAGACAAGACTGGCTATCAGCACCTAGAATTACAATTAACCAAACCCAGATTGCTAGATGCCAGCATAAAAGCACAGTCACAAATAGCCAGGACAATATGTTTTCACCAGTGGCCAGAAGCCCTACCACAGTAGGCCACAGTCATTGCATAAGCACAAGAGAGAGACTAAACTAGCTTTTATGCATATGATAGAGGTCCAGAAATAGGAAATGAAAAAATTCTTTAGAGAAATCTATGAAAATACAATCAATGGAAGGAAACAATTAAAACAATTCAAGCAGAAAGTGGAAATAGCATCAATAAAGAAAACCCAAACTGAAGGCAATTTGGAACAGAAAGATCTAGAAACTTGAACAGGAACCTCAGAGACAACAGAATATAAGAGATGGAAATTCTCTTCACCACTGAAGACACAATACAAGAAATGGATACCTTAGTCATAGAAAATGTTAAATCTAATAAAAAAAGTAAATAAAAATGAAATCCTAGCACAAAACACACAGGAAAGCTAGGACATTATCAAAAAAACGAAATCTAAGAATAGCAGAAATAGAGGAAGAAGAAGAAGAAGAAATTCAGGTCAAAATGGCAGAAAATATTTTTAACAAAACCATAGAAGAAAAATGTCCTAACCTAAACAAGAACCTATCAAGGTACAAGAAACATACAGAACATCAAATAGACTACACCGGAAAAGAAAAATCCTCTTGTCACATAATAATCAAAATACTAAATGTACACAACAAAGAAAGAATTTTAAAAGCTGCCAGAGGTTGGGTTAGGGAACAAGTAACATATAAAGGCAGACTTATTAAAATAACATTTGGCCTATCAATGGAAACTATAAAAGCCAGAAGGACCTGGACAGGTGTTCTACAGGTTCTAAGAGATTGCAGATTATAGCCCAGACTTGCATACACAGCCAAACTTTCCATCACAATATACTGAGAAAATAAGACATTTTATGATAAAACCAAATTTAAGCAGTATCTATCTATAAATCCAACTCCACAGAGGCACTAGAAGGTGAACTCCTGCCTAACTCTTTAAATACACCCAAGGAAAAAAACAAGGAATAAATTATCCCAGACAAGCAAATCAAAAGGGCACGCGCGCACGCGCACACACATACACACACACACACACACACACACAGACACACATGCACGCACATCACGCCACCACCACAACCAACAACAGCACCATAACAAAATAACAGATATTTCTCAATACCAATGGTCCCAATTTCCCAATTAAAAAAGAAAAAATACAGACTAACAGAATTGAAAACAGGATCCATCTTTCTACTGCATCCAAGAAACACATCTTAACAAGGATAGACATTATCTCAGTGTAAAAAGATAGAAAAAGATTCTCCAAGTAAATGGACCTAAGAAACAAGCTGGCAAGGCCACTTGAATATCTGATCTCTGACAAAATAGATTTCACACCAAAACTAATCAGAAGAGATGGGAAAGGACACTAAATAGTCATCAAAAAAAAAAAAAAATCCATCAAGCTGACATTTCAATTCTTAACATTTACACACCAAGCTCAAGTGCACGCAAATTCATAAAATAAACACTATTACAGGTTAAACTACATATTGATTTTCACAAACTGGTAGTGGGAGATTTCATATCACACCCTTGCCAAATGACAACTCATTAAGACAAAAAATAAACAGAAATGCTGGAGATAACTAATGCTATAAATCAAGTGGTCAATATATATATATTACAGAATATTTTGCCCAAACACAAAAGAATACACATTCTTCTCAACATTTTATGTAACTTTCTCTAAAATTGATCACACACTTTAAAACAAAGAAAATCTCAACAGATTCATAGATTCATGGAAATTGAACACTCTGACTCTCATCTAGTGGCCTTGTATTAGAACCGTATTACATCATATGGCTGATAAACAAAACCAAATGACAGCTCATGCTGGCAAAGATATGGAGTAAGAGGAAAATTTATCCATTGCTGGCCAAAGTGCAAACTTGAATAGCCACTATTGAAATCACTGAGACTGATTTCCTTGGGCAAACTGGAATTGATCTAGCTATAGCACTCTTGGGCATATACCTAAATGACACTTCATCCTATCACAAGGATGCTTGCTCAACCGCACTCATGGCTGCTCTATACACAATAGTCAGAAACCGAAAACAACCTAGATGTTTTTCAACAGAACAACGGGACAAATAAAATGTTACCACATTTACCACCGTTCACACAATAGAGCATTAGTCAACCATTAAAATAAATGAAATCATGAAATATGCAGGTAAATGATGGAACTAGAAAAAATAATCCTGAGGGAAGTAACCCAGATAAGGAAGATATGTATGGTATGTTTTCCCTTTTATGTCAGTACCATGTGTTAAGTAAATGGCAACCAACCTACAATTCAGAGAACCACACAGGTGAGGTATAGAGTGAGGGACTAGTGTGGGACAGATTTCCATAAGAAAGGGAAATAGAATAAATAGTTATGGATGAATGGAGCGTAGCTAGAGCAGTAGAATCAAGTGGAGGAGGGGTAGGAAAGAAAGGGATAAGGGAAGGAATACAAGAAGCGATTTAACTAAAATTAAGGGCCATTTAAAGGGTGGCATGGAAACCCAGTACAATAGGAGCTTCCACAAATATATTAAGGTGACCTAAATGAGACAATGGCCAAGTGAGAGACGGAACTGGACTGCCTTTGATGCCACATGAAGCTTCTAGTACTGGGACTGGTCTATGCCTAATTAAGTTGCTAGGTGAGGAAGTCCCACGGGAATCCTCAAATAGCTCAGGCTGTTGCCAAGACAATAGTCTGCTATCCACAAGTTGATGGCAAGGCCTCAGTCCAGTGTTCCTCATTTTTAAATATAGGAAAAGGTAGGAATGTTAGGATTCTGCTACAGTCGGCCTACCTGTGATGTCACTGCTTACCTGCCCTGGGGGCGTGGCCCTGCCCTGGGCCATATGAAAGACACCCTTCATGTGGCGCTCTCTCTCAACTTCTCTACCTCTTCTCTTCTCTTCTCTTCTCTTCTCTTCTCCTCTCCTCTTCTCTTCTCTTCTCCTCTCCTCTTCTCTCTGTCTCTCTCTCTCTCTCTCTCTCTCTCTCTCTCTCTCTCTCTCTCTCTCTCTCTCTCTCTCTCTCTCTCTCTCTTTCTCCACGTGTGTCTCCAGAGATGGTTCCTGTATCTCCTTATTAAACCTCTTAAGTGGATCTGTTACGTGGTGTACTTCCATCCCTCTGTACAGCTCTGCCGTTCACCTCTCACCCTCTCCCGATCACTTTTAGCAGGAACCACCTACACAACTCACTGAACATGGAGAAGTCCATTTGCTGCCTAAATAGAGCCTTCATCCTCATGTGTTGTTAAAGGAGAAATGTAAACAATAGAACGAGCCACAGACCTATTGATCGGCAATCACGTCCTGCTGCCAAAATATGCTAGGCCAGTGGTGGCACAAAGCTCGTGGGAGTAACCAGTGAATAATCGCCTTGACTTAAGGCACAGTCTGGGAGACAGATCCCATGCTTAAAGCTGCTTGGGTGTAGATTTCTAGGACCCTCTGGATCCTTTTATTTTGCTGTTCTCCCATGTGTCTCTCATTTAGAGTCCCAATAGGATGCCTTCCCCTCTGTTCCAGTTTCCTGGTAAGTGAAGGCTTTCGTGGGACATGCCCCTTGGGCTAGTATGCAGATATAAGTGAGTATATACCATTTGATTCTTTCGGCTTCTGGGTTAACTCACTCATTATGATCATTTCTAGCTCAGCAGATTTGGGCCCAGGGGTCCTGCTCAAACTAAGGCACCAGCCAAGGACAATACAGGAGGTAAACTTTAAACCCCTTCCCAGATCTAGCCAATGGTCAGAATATTCTCCACAGTTGAGTGGAGAGTGTGATACGACTTTCTCACGTACTCTGGTGCCTCACCTTTGGACCATGTCCCCTGGAGGGGGAGACCTGGTGGCACTCAGAGGAAGGACAGCAAGTAGCCAAGAAGAGACTTGATACCCTATGAGAATATATAGGGGGACGTAATCCCCCTCAAGAACAGTCATAGGGGAGGGGAATAATGGGAAAATGGGGGGGGGGGAGGAATGGGAGGATACAAGGGATGGGATAAACATTGAGATGTAACAAGAATAAATTAATTAAAAAAAAAAAAAAAAAAAGTTGCTTGGGTGACCAAGCATCTGAGACTAAATAGCCCAGGGGCCTAGAGCAAAACCAAATATGGCTTACTCTTCTATAACAAACCTAGCAATAAAATGGCTCCTAATGACATTCTTCTCTACTCATAGATGAGTACATTACTCAGGTGTAATGGGAGAAGCCTCCTCCTGAAGAAAATGGGAATAAATACAGAGACCCACAGTTAGACAACATGCAGAGAGTGGGAGACATTGGAACACTCAGCCCTACAGGGACTATCTCCATCAAGTCCCTTCTCTTAGGAGTCAGGGAACCACTTGGAAGAGGAGTTAAAAAAAAAAAAAATATATATATATATATGTATATATATATATATATGTAATATATATATATATATATATATATATATATATATATATATATATATGTATATATATGAGTCAGAGAGAAAGAGGACACCAAGAAAACAAGGCCCTTTAAATTGTTTGAGGTACATATAAACTCACAGAGGCAGATGCAGCATGCACAGGGCCTGCACAGTTCAGTACCAGTTCCATTGTGTATGTATGTGGCTTCCATTTTAGTGCTTTTATGGGATTTCTGAGTGAGGGAACAAGTGGGTTTATGTTTCTTGTGCTTTTTCTTGTTCTCTTTTTCTCTCCCCGTTTTTCAATTCCTACGTCTTTGTTGTTGTTTTATCTTATCGTATTTTATTTTATTATGTTTTATTTTATTATTATGCCTTAGAAACCTGTTTGTTTCTAGTGAGATACAGAAAGGGAATAGATATGTATGGGAGGAAAGGTGGCCATAAACTGGGAGGAGTACAGGTATATATAAGGATATAAAATGTGAAAAAATGTATTTTCAATAAAGGAAATAAAAGAGAAATGACAAGGTCAAGAAATCATTAGTCTCTATAACTTTTTCCTATATGAAAGTTTTTAAAATGTTGTTTTAATTTACATTTGAATAAAGTAGCTACATACTTTTCTATTATTGTCTTAAGTTTTGTGTCATTTGATTTTTTTGTTTTCTTTTTTGTTAGATTTATTTGTGTTTCTGTGTTCATTCATGTAAGTGTATAAGGATGCGCACGTGTGCATGTATGTGTGTGTGTGTGTTCCTCTGCCTTTACATAAATGCCAGAAGAGGGCACTCATCTTTCCCTTCAAGGCAGCAATAGTGGGTGGTCTGAACTTTCTCTGCAGAGGAAGAAAGACAACTCGTCACCCGAAACTGAGCACCAACAGACCAAAAGAAAGATCTCACAAAAATCTAGAATGGTTAAGAAGTGAATATAGCTTGGGATTACTGACAAAAGCAAGAGCAATTTATGGGATGACAAATCGCTGAGGAAACCCCCCATTCTCTCCAGCAACTATTAAAATGCTTATACAAACCTTTGTGTGTGTGTGTGTGTGTGTGTGTGTGTGTGTGTAATCATCCCTGTGAAACTTGAATGGACTCCATCTAGTGCTGGTTTTGTGCAGTTAATCAGAAGTGCTGAGTAGTAGGCTGTTTTTCTCTTGGCCCAAGCTCCTAGAATAATGACTCATGAGACTCAGGATAAGTATTTATAAATACGTAGACCATATATCTAGGCTCTTCTCTGACTAGCTCATTATTTAAATGAACCGTCATACTAATCTACATTCTGCCACATGGCTGGTTACCTGGGCTCAGGTACAGTGCATTCATCCTCCTCACGTCATGCCTTCTGAAACCCATGCACCTAACTCTATTCTAGAATCCTCTGTGTCTACCATACGCCATACCTCCTACTTCCTGCCTAAGCTATAGGCCATCAGATTTATTATTGACAGGTGCTGCCTCCGCACAATACACAAGATATTCCTTCTGCAGTGCTCAGAGTTCAAGAGGAGCAATAGCATGTCCTGCCCAGAGGGCAGAGTTTCATGAAGTATTAAAATGTAAATGCTGATACTTCTTACTTTGACAGCTTTCAGAAACTATTTTGTCATGTAAGCTATTACAATAAATAATATCACAAAATTTTAAGCTGAAATAACTTACCTTTGAAATATAAAACAGAAATGAAAGGCAAATTGCCACCCCTGCAATCCCATCATTTTTCAGTACTGTATCGTGACTCATTTGCAATCCAACATCTCAATCATAATTCATTACATGTAATAATGGCTACTTGTGCATTTATTAAAAGAAGAAAAAAGTGTACTTTCTATCTCCTAAAAACTGCTTTCTTGTTATCAGGACATTTCATAGTTTAAGATTGTTTGAATCCCTGTTCATTTCAAGCAAAGTGCTCTGTGTCTTGGAAATTCAAAGAACAGCTAGTGAGCAGCTGTGACAACATGTATTTAGTTGGTTAAGGCTTTTTTAAGTTCTGTGAAAAAAATTCAATGAGATAATTCAGACAGGAGCTGTCATAGTTTTATGCTGCTCTCTCATTAATTCTAAAAGCGGTTTAATGTCTGAAATCCCATTCTCTTGAAGTTATTTTTCTCTCATTTATTCCTTTAAATAATTTTACCAAAAACCCATTGTCATTGATAGAAAGGTATAGTAGAAATAAATTCTATATATTTTATAGTACAGTAGAATAGATTATCTAAATATAGTATAGTACAGAATAATTAATTTGACAGGATATTTTAGTGAGGGTACAGAATCTTCTCAACATATATAAAAGATAAAAGTATGAGGTCATATGTATGCTAGTTACTCTGACCTGATTGTCACACATTCTACATAAGTATAGATCATAATCTGTATATTTCAGTGCATCAGTGAACAGTAAAAACATATCTTCTTTTTTGTTGGTGTTGTTCTTGAGAAAGAGTTTCTCTGTGTAGCCTTGGCTGTTCTGGACTCACTTTGTAGACCAGGCTGGCCTCGAACTCACAGAGATCTGCCTGCCTCTGCCTCCCCAAGTGCTGTGATTGCAGGCATGCCACTGAACCCAGCTAGTAAAAACATTCCTTAACAGAAAACCTATTGTTGTAGGAACCTAGTGCTCCTTGACACAGTGATATTGTATTTCCTACATTTAAATTGCTCATTGTCACGAGAGAAACAAAGGGCAAACTATTAGAATATAATCAGGTATAATGAACAGTATATTTAATGATATATAAAAACTTTTTTTTTTTTTTTTACAGAGGAAGTAATGCCTGAGATCAGTAGGAGTTCCACTACAAAGACAACTAAAACTTTCCCACAGGCTGATGGAGCAGCATGCACAAAGACCCAGGAAGTGAGGGCAGCAGACGATCACCAGTAGCTATCCCCACACACTCGTCATCTTGAAGGCCCTGTTCCCTACTACCAGCACTGTAGTTGAGGTGCTGGGGATTGTAGTTGGTAGGACCATGCTGGACAAACTAGGTCATCAGTGTGTTCCTCCAGTCTCTCGGCATCCACACTGTGAAGGAAGCCACTCTCTCCCACTATTTTTAACTGTTAGGATCTGCTTCACATCAGTCCAGAAATATCAGCCAGCCATCTATGGTTTGGACTCTCTAACATTATAAACCAAAATAAATCCATCCTCATTTTTACCTTGATTCAAGTATTTGCCACAATGCTGAAAAGTCTAGCACAAAGTGACTTCCATTCATTCTTGTCATTAAAATTGTGTTTTATGTAATTACAATATACCATGATATAAGGGTAAGAATTGTCTTAAGCTCTATGCCCAGGACCTTTGTTCACAGCCAAATAATCTGAGGCACACCATCTGAGGGAAAACTGTCTCCATCCTTAAGTCAATTTAGATTCTGATTACATACTAATTATGTGTCCTCTTTTCCCTTTAAGGCATGCCCAGACTATACATAACATGACTCACTGAGGGAATAGTTCAAACACATTTACCATGACAACTATATAATCCCACACATGTAAGGAGTGTGGCCGAAATGAGTATTTTCAAGTGCTTGATATCGACGTCATCTTATCAATATATTCCAAATGGTGGGTGATTTCCACAGCCCACTGAACAGATTATGGAAGCTTGACCTTGTAGATTATCCATGTGATTGATAGTTGATAAGTTATATAAGGCTGGGGGCAGAGGTACCTTTCGTGAGCTGTGCCAAGACGAGCCCCTACGAAATTATGCTATGTAACAGATCTAGTGAAACAGGCTTTTGGGGAGAGGTGAGGAGAGTGAAAGGCCATCTTGGAGTGGGGACATGAGGGAGAGATAGAGCCAGACCACAGACCATCAGACAGGAAATGAACAAGACAAGGGGAAGGGAGACAGAGAGACAGAGAGGGAGCAATGGCAGAGAGGTCTAGGGATGGAAGGAAGGCTTTTATGCATCACATCTGGCACACCTGGCATCAGGTGATGATGTAAGCTGCTGCTAGGTCCCTGAGGGTGGGCCAGCGGAAATGCTTGATAGCTAACAATAGTTGTGGATTCTTCTATTTGCTTACTCTGAGTGATTAGATATCATTGTGAGAAGCTTTGTAGCCAAATACCCGAAGAATGAAGAGTGGAACAGGGCATGAGAAAATCAGAGATGGCTGTCCACAGCTTACGGTATTGTGGCCTTCATGGCCACAGACTCTCTGCTTTGGAATATGTTTACAGAGAAGTCGCACAAAGGAACACTAGTGGCAGTGAGCAATAGGAACGCAACAGTACAACTCTGCTCAGCAGCAGCTGAAAGAATGTAAATTGCAAACAAATTTTGGATGATTTTTGACCCATAAGCTTTTGATTTTCCCCTCTCCGCCAGGAACGCAGAAAGTGCTGTGCTTAACTACAGGAGGAACAGCAGCACAGGTGCCCATACCAAAGCATTAACCACTGCAGAAAGCAGGGACAGGGTGGGGTTCTTTTTAGAAGGAATCTTAATTAGATCACAGCCATGCAAGTCTAAACAGCAGAACATTACAAATGAAAAAAAAAAAAAAAGTCTGAAAACGCAGGGAGGAAACATTGCATGCTTTCTAACTTGCCAAATGTAGGTCACAGACTGTCTGAGTTCGTCCTGGGTTTACTAGTGTCTCTGGTAAGCTTTGCTACCCTCTTCTGTGCCATCTATACACACCAAAACAGGATGCAGTCCTACCTAACCAACTGATAAATGTAACCTTAAAACTCCTCTTAAGTAACAGGGCAGAGAGTACACAGATTGCTGTGTTTGTTTCTTCTTGTCCCCTACTGAGTAAATGTAGTCAACTATAAAGGTGTCATATCACATGTGACGTCCTCAGAAAAGTTCACACACACACACAAAAAAAAAAAAAAAAAAAAAAAAAAAAAAAAAAAGAAAGAAAGAAAGAAAGAAAAAATGGGGCAAGGCTTGTGATTTCACTAAACCCACTTTAAAAATATGTGTGCAGCTGCCTTTTAAGGTGATGGCACATTAACAATTTTTTGCTATGTGTTAAGAATATTCTGAAAAACAAAACAAAACAAAGCAGAACAAAAGGTAGATTAAAGAATACCAGAAATAATCATACTTCCATTAGTTTAAGTAATGAGACAATCTATTGTTTTGGTCAAGGGTAAGAATTCTAGTATCTATATTTGGAGAATAAAACACTATTTCAGCACAAGTTTGTAGATGATTCTACTGTTACTTTGAAGGCTTAAAGTATATAGGTGGCAAATGGCTGAAATATAGTAAGTGGTTTAATCATCACCTGGGAAATTATTTTAGTCAACATTAATTTGATGACCCAATATGACAAATCACCAAAGATGAAATGTCTTAATGTCAAAGAAATATTGCAGCACTTTTTTTTTTTGTTTTATAGGAATACAGAGAGACAGGCATTCAATCAATACAGTTTCCCTTATGAATAATTAAACAATTTTCCATAAAGTTAATGCCCCTTCATATTAAAAAGGAAACAATTCAGAATGGAAGATGGAGTTCATGGTGGGTAACACTTTGGTTACTGACCAGAAACAGGCTCAACCCTTTGCAGCTTAGAAATAAATCTGAAATTGTCATGTGTTTTCTAGAAAGGATTTCCAGCCTCAACAATTTACATACATGCTGACCTTTAATTGGTAACCCCTCCTTGAAACTGAGAGGGAGTTTGAGCACTCCCCTTTTGTCCAGTTTAGAACAGAAAGTTTAGGCGACAGAGTGGCTCTCAGCTGATGAACCACAGCTCACCCTGTTTCACACAGAGCTGTGTGACTCTGGCTATGACCTAAAAATAAAAGCTGAAAGCCAGCTCTCTGGTGGACACAGCTCCTGATACAACCCTGGTAATTTTGAGGAATGTCCCTGGCTAAACTCCAAGCTGGGGTTGAATGTCACTTTGTAACAGATTCTTTTAACTAAGTTGAATAAAAGATCATTAAAACCACAAAATAATGTTCATTTTTTATTATTTATGTGAATTTGAAAAACTAAAAATTTCAGGTAAAAAGCTGTTAGTGAGCTCCACTTATCACCTTGCTTAAACGCCTCTTGAGTGCCCAGCTATCTCTCAGATCCATGTGACATACTCTGCTTATTTATAATTTGTGGGTGCTATATAGTTCCCCACGTGTCAACTTCATTTCCAACATCCCATTCCACTGGACACATATCCCCTACTGTGTAGATTCTGTCTCGTCTCATCTCTCTTCAATGTGTTTAGCCCCCTAAAAGCCTAAGTACTGTGGGAGTTGAACTAGTACAATCGTTTCTTTCCAAGTATAAGGTTATGCCTATACAATTTTTATTAAATTTTGTAAGAAGAGGAAAAAAGTGTTTTCCTCACGCACTTGTCTTCAGCTTTTCCTGTGTCTTTCTGTCTACCTTCTCCTATTTCTTAGCTTTGCACAACTATGGAATGGATTATGTCAGAATGCCCAGTGTTTCTGTATCACCATTTCATTTTGAAGAAAAACTCACAGCTACGCATGCCGCTGCTGCATCAAATACTTTAAGTACTGATGAAAAACACATACAAATTCTGAAAAACAAGTATCAAAGTTTCTCACCCGAGACAAAATACCGTCTACTACTTATGACAAAAATGCCAATGACCGTGCACTCTTATCGTATAGCAGAATTCTTTTTTTTTTTTTTCCAGGAAGTAATTTTTAAAACAAGCAAGAAACTAGCCTAAACAATCTAGGTAATATATAACTTCTGTCACTAAAGGCTCAGGAGGGCATTATGAAGCATGATTTGATCAGAGACCATGCTCTAATTATAATTTTGTGTGTATTATATAATTCCCTACGTGTCAGCTTCACCCCCAGCCGATATGCCTCTGCTACATATGATGTCGCATTCATATTGAAGGTAAGGCCATGACAGTGCAAGCCAGATGATGTTTGCAGGGTAAAAGAAATAATCAAGTTCAATTCAATTTTGCTCTTTATTTGTGGCCTGCTTAGTAACTCAAAGGTGACGTGAGTAGCTTGATCCTCTTAGATGGCTTAGCCAGCTCTGAAGGCTCACTGAACCCATGATTTTATACACACACACACACACACACACACACACACACACACATACACTATTGTGATGATTCCTATGAGTAGTACGGGAGTAGGTTGAACTGAAGGTCACAAAACTCAAAGCTATTCGAATAAATTGAAAGTCACAGGGCTCAGATAAAAATCAAAGCTATAGCACAAAGGTATGGGGTAAGAATGTTTAAAATTCCGTTAACTAGAAATTAAGCCATGTTCTATCACTGTTTTCATGGTTCTTGTCAAAGAATTCTCATTTCATAATGAATGACGCCAATAAATCTCAAACAGCTTTGCGGTATTTGCTTTTTTGGTAAAATTATTTGACTAATTTGAAAGGGGATGTCTGTGATCAGATCATCTCCTATAACCTTTCCAAAGCCACTTCAGGTAAACAAAAATAAGTAATACCAATGCACTTTGTAGGCAAATACAGACCCAGGCTAGCCTGCTAAAGTCCTTGCCTTCAAAGAGATCACTATTGCAAGTGCGTCAGTTCAGGCTCTGCACTCAGAAGCATGAGTCAGGAAAATCAAAAATGAAAAAGTAATCATGGCACTTATTTCTTTCATATAAAGTCTGGAATTATGAAAGGCTGTGAGTTATGCACGATTATAGACACAAATCTTTTTTTTTTTTAGTGATAAGTTGGCCCAGATCAAAGGACTATGTGATTCCAGAAAACACTAAGGATGGGCATGTATAAGCATTTATGTACACATAACTGAAATATATTTATGGAAAGATTAAGCACTACTCTCTGTTATTCAGGAATACTCATAATTTCTATCGTAAGAAGGAAATGAGAAACTGGAGGCACCCATGAGAACATGCTTATATTAGCTTTATTTTCTTAATGATAACATTTTTCCTACCACACCTCTTCTTGTATTTCCCAAGTAGTCATTATATATATTATAAATAGAGATCCCAAAGCAGATCCCAGTCATAATCAAAGAAACCTTTTTCTACTAAAAAAAATAAAAAAATAAAAAAATGGTGGCATATGCAGAGACTCATGACTGTCCAAAATGCAGAGAATAAGTATTTATTAGGTTCATCCAGAAATAATATGTATATTCTACCCTTCAAGGCTCAGGGGATATTTCAGAAGATGGGGTGAGATATACTTAAAAGATAGACATTAATATAAAAAGCTTATTGTGAAATGCAACTCTTAGACTCAGTACCACTGCTGCAGTGATTAACTCAGGACAACTATTATTTACCTGCTTGGGTAATAATAAGTCAAGGAAGGATTGGTTATAAGGCCCCATTCTTTGCCTCTTGGAGAAGGAGAACTGCTGTCTTAGTTGTCTGTCCACTGCTGAATACACCATACACTGTTGACAGAGTGAAGGAGATCTAAGGTATTAAGTGTCTGAGCAAGTTAGCCTGTGAACTTGTTGAGTGTCCCAGCAGGGGCCTGCCATGTCCTTTGACATGAGCATTCTGAACCTGGCAACTGTGAAAAAGACACATGAAAAGGTCAAGCCAACTCTCAGCGCATGTTAAGTCACTCCAGGGCCTCTTCTGATGAATGATATCGGCATCCACAGGAGTCCATGTGGGTGGGCTTAACATGCTTGCCTGTGTCACTGACTGATTTTAAAAAATAATCCTTTCTGTTTTTTTCTCAATAGAAAAATATTCTAGTCAAAACTCCATGTAGGTAACAACATGACTTATTTAATATTCCATTAAATAGCACTAATTTAATTGGCACAGCAATTGTAAAATATACACATATAAAAACTGCCAATTTGAGTACCACGTTCCCCACAAGAGCTCAAGTTTTATCTGATTTCGATGTGGATGATAACAGTACAGACTGGAATGCCCCATTCAAAATCAGTTTTCCATGGCAGCTGTTTTATTGAAAGCTTTATTTGTGATGATAATGTAATTTAGTTTTGGAATACATGGCAAGCACCACAGTACAAGAGGTCAAACTAAGTTTCAGCTTTTGTTTTTGAAAAGAATCAAGAGAGGATCTGGAAGGATATTTTAATAAAGGTCCCATTTTTCAGAGATTATTTAAACTTATTTTCAAAAATCCATGGAAACTCTTTTTGAAAAATACTACTATAGTCAGCAAGTTCAAATTATTTTAAAGCATTAAATTACTATAAGATGACTTAGTTTTTAAAATCTCTATGCAAGCCACATATATTACATATAGTCTCATGTAATTATATATGGTCAAATATACTGTCTACATACATACACTCTATATCCATCTCATGTTACTACATACAACAGTATTGTGTTATTTGAAGCACAAATTGTATTGATGTTTAGTAAATATTTATGTGTATACGCAAGAGTTGAAACTAATCAATAAAACAATTGATAAATCATTTTGTCATCTTGATTGAAGGTGAACTGATGACAAATTGACTAAAATTATAATTCTCTTTGAAGAGCACCAAGGGATTGACAAATTTGGGGTTTTGTATATCGTCCCAACGGAATAAAAGTTAATCTTCCATAGGCAAGACACATTTTCTTTCCACATCTATAGTACTTCAGTAGCAATTAAAGAGGTTACATTGTTGAGTGGAAAGATGGGTGAGAGGACCCGTGCTCCATTCCAGGCCATAGATGGCAACTAATAACTGCCCGTAACTCCAATTGCAGTGGTTCTGACACTGTCTTCCAGAATCTGAGGACAAAGACACTTATCTACACACACACACAGACACACACACACACACACACACAAACACACACTCATGCACACGCTTACATACACTTGTAAAAAATGAAAGTACATTTAAAAAATGATATTAAGATGCAACCACTAGGGCTAAAGAAATTACTCATCTGGTGAATTGTGCAAACACAAAAACCTGAGATTTTGGATCCATAGTATCTACATAAAAATCCAGCCAACAGTCACTCTAACCTGTAACCCTAAGGGAGGCAGAGACAGGAGTATACCTGGATCTCTCTGCCAGCTATTTTGAGAAATTGGTGATCCTCAATCCAGCGAGGGAACTGTTTAAACAAATAAAAGTAAGTAGAGAAAGAAAGACATCTGCCATTAACTCTAACTCTGCAAGCACACACATACATGTGCATATACATGTACACACACACACACACACACACACACGACAATAGTGTAATCTCCCTTTTACTTCTTTTAGCTATGCTGGGGTTGGAATCTGGGAGTATAAAGAAAACACAGAACTTGTATATCTTATCATAGGCTTTCTGCACCTTCCTTGGAATTTCTTGACTTTGATTGTATTTCCCTTTCACACGTACTCTGAACTCATATGCTGACCTAACAAGTATCCTGCCTCACAAGTGCAGATTTCAGAGTCCACCACTGCCATGTTTTCATTTCCACAGTGGTCAATTACCATATTTAACTATGGTCCACCACTGGGGGAAAAACTGTCTGAACTCAGAAACTGGAGACAGGAAGTAGAAATGCCCTGAAGTGCCTCCTGCTCTTTCCCAATCTTCATTCAAAGTGGTTATTAAAGAAAACACAAGCTTAGAGACCAGTCATACGCCCTAGACGTTAAGACTCTGCCTCCAAGCCTGATGACTTGAGCACCTGAGATCCATCTGAGAGACCAAATGGTGGAAGTTGTGAACTAACTCATGGAAACTGCCCTCTAATCTCCACACATGCACTTAGACTACACACACACACACACACACACACACACACACACACACACACACACACACACATACACACACACAAACACACACAGACACACACTACACACATGCATAAACACATACACACACAGACACATACACACAATACAAATATGCAAAAACCAAAAACCAAACAAATAAATAAAATGAAAAAGAGGAAAGCACAAATTTAACTGAGTAATATATTAGCAACTATGGCTAATTTATTTTGGCTAATTAGGTATTACTGCATTGCTAAATTGAAAGCTCTAGTCCCATTTCCATTTACCCTTCTTACTTGTTGTCCTTAGTAGCCTAAAAATTTTGAAGGTCAAATAATATAGAAACAAAGCATATTTACTGCAGCTTTTCATATAGTAAGAAAATGAAAATCTTGTTTACTAACAGTTAAATCATAGCTTATAAGCAATATAAAACATTTACTATATATACTAAATTATATTTAACATATATGTAAGAGACAGTTGTATGAAGTTTTCAATGAGTAACTGAAAAATATTAAACTAAAGCTTCTGTTCACTAAGATTACAATTACGCTGCACCAAAAGCAACATGGGAATAAACAAAATAAGAGTAACTTTTTAGAATCGCCTGTGAATTTTCTTTTTCTTTAAAGTATTGTTTGTTTTATTATAATCAGAAAAATAAAGAAATAGAGAAAAACATAGCTAATTTTTGTGTCCATATCAGATATAATGAAATATCACATAATATTTCTAGAGGATAATAATTTATAACAGGTTTTATTAATATATGTGTTTGTTTAGTTGTTTCAGAAACTTAGCTTTTAAATTCTTACATTTATACATTGCCTGAGTCACATGGTTCCATTCCAATCCCATCCTATAACCACCAAGTCCATTTCTAAAACCTGGGCAGAGTTTCTTGATGCCCCAACTTGAGGGCAACTTCTTTCCAGCACCTTATTTTTGTATACTTCCCTAATGAGCCAGTAATATTCATATTCATAGGGTTATGGGAATATAATATAACCATTAACACAATCAACTTCTATCTAATTATTGCAAAACCATATGTGATATGTGCACTGATCTGTGGGCACAAATCACAAACTAGTGAGCATGGAAAATATTTAAAGAAAAAAAAAGATTTACCTTATAAAGTAACCATTTATGAGCAATTGTTCCATTATATAAACATTTTCATGCCTCTAGATCCCCGTAGTTTTCCAACTGTGAACTTGTGAGATAACAGCTGTGGAAACCACCAAACTACCTGAAGTGGTTTGGATGCAGGAAATGATCTGTAGCTATACTTTCCCTACTGACATGGACATCAGTATATTGACAACCAAATGGAATAACCACCTTTACACACTTGGTTTTTGTATTCTAGGTCTTCTCCCATCTCCAAATGAACAGTGAACCAAATCAAAACTCCCCAAAACTATGTGATTCATAGATCCTCCTGAGTGCAGAAGTGAAACTAGATCATTAAACTAAATGTGCATCAGCAGCTGTTCATTTTCTAATCTGTTTATACTTATTTACATATTATATTTTTCTGTTATAAAACATTTGATTCTGTCCTATTTCCTATTCCAGCTTAAAGAGCTGCTTTTAATGGCTTTCCTCCCTTCCAGTCTGTGGAGATACTAAAATCCTGTTCTTGCATGTGAGTAGGTAATAGGCACTTTCTGGGCAGAGGTCCCCAGGAGTGCCTTGTTTAGTATGCTCTATTTCCTGTTACTCTCTTAATAGTTTCTGTCCACTGACAAACCAAAACAGGACTAAGCCCAGTCACAGTAAAGCCTGTTAGTGCTCTGTGACTTAAAATCCACCCCAGAATGCCAAGCATGAGTTTGATCTATTTCTTCAATGTCCCAAGACACCACGGGTTGATGCTAGCACACTTGGACCAGACATAGCTTAGTAATAAAGAAACACAAGTTGTAAATCAGTCTGGCCCTTATCTAAATACATCTTTCCTATCTGCTTTTCAATACAGAATCTTGAATACTGGCACAGGCCTTGTGAGAAAGGAAGCAAGATCTGGGAAAATTCAATACTGAGTAGATAAAATATCATTGTGTTCTAAATTATCATTTTTCATTATAAGAATCATTTAGATTTCTGGAACTCTAGACCATAGAGTTTATTTCAATCAATGACTGCTAAAAAATATTTCCTCTGTTTTGTATATTGCTCTAAAACTCATGCTTACATTCTTTTTTTTTTAACCCACAAGCCCTCAGATTTTAAAACACCTTGATTATTTATTTATTTATTTATTTTTGTTTTCTCAATGTTAAGAATAATTCTATTATATTTTGATCATCTCTAACAATTAAATCTAAATCATAGACTCATGAACATCAGTAAATATCAACTACCTGACCTTTTGAGTGCTGGGATTAGGGTCTAGTCAAGAGAGAAAAAATAAATAAATCACAAATGTGTTAACTGTAAGTAAAGTTCTTTTAGGTTTGCCACAAAAGGAAAGAGGGAACTGGAAGATACTGTGGGAAGTCGTAGTAACAACAGAGAGAGACTGAAACTATGAAAAAAATAGGGGTACCGACAATGAACCCCAAAGACTCTGAGCCAGACAACTAATGCTAACGTGGCTTATTGCTCAGGTGTTGGCTGTGTAAGGTTACCAGAGGCTCCTTCTCCCAGCACTCAATTTTTCAACTATTTCCTCCATATATAGGCTTGTATCCAAGGATCAGAAGAACTATGATTGAATACATGGATATTGTACTAAATTCTTTAAGTTTTATCCTGAAGAAATGGTATGCTTGCTCACATTTCAGATCAGTCTCATAATTAATAATGCTACACAGAATCGGTCATTGTTTTGTGGCTCTTTGTTCTATGTTGAACCATTCCCCCCATAAAGAGTAGAAGGCTCAGGAGACTCAGGGAGCTCCTAAAAATATCAAGACCCAGAAAGCACTATGACATACTCTTGTGTGCAGCATACATGCCATAAGCAATTCGCCAAGAAGAGGAAACCTCAGTGGAGCTTCTTAAGTTGGGCAGGTTGTTGTGAATGAAAATCACAGAATGGATTCTCCTGATGCTATGAGGAGAAATTGCTGTCCCTCAGAGTAGAAAGAGTCATAAGGGTGTGACCTAAGAGAGAAAAGTTGGTTGTATGTGGAACTGATGCAAAGGGGCTGAGAGCAGGGCCAGGATTGTATCTAGAATGAGTGAAGTTGTTTCCAGTACACAAAGTAAATGATAAGAAGGCCACAAGTTCTAGAAAAAAAAACACGGTATAATATATGATGTTGATAATATTTTAAAAATTTGTTTGTTTACTCATTGAGTGTGTGTGTGTGTGTGTGTGTGTGTGTGTGTGTGTGTGTGTGTGTGTGTGTATACACACACCTTGTAAGGGTCACATAGGACCTGAAAATAAAGTTCATTAGGATTAGGCTTGGCAGCAAGTGCCTTACCTTCTGAGCCAGCCTTCTGGCACTGCAATGAATTTTAGTATAAATTGTTTATAGTCTATCTAGTCCAGATGAAACTTGAATTCCTCCAAACCCCAAAAGGCAGGCAGAAATGTGTTCAACCTGAACTAGGGGAGGATTTCTGGTGCTTAGAGAAAAGCCAGCATTCTTTAGGAACTCGAGAAGCTAGCTCCTCGGTAATAAAATGAGTCATTTCCTTTACCTCCTGCAGAAGGGACATGTGGTTGTGGTGCCTATCAACATTATCAAAGCACATGGTAGCCTTCAGGCACCTTCAGCGTCACAGGTGTTGCAGACACAGTTTGAAGTCCATGGTAGTAGCATCCTAGCCCTCCTGCCCTCCTCCTGCCCCCGACATCCCCTCCAGCTCACGGGCTTCCCTCCCCACAGCTGCTTATTCTTCTGATAACCCTGCTGTTCTTGCTAAGTTCCTATCTTCTGCTTCTGTTACTTTCACTACGCTGTCTCTATCCTCTAGTCTTTCCTATTCTCTTCTCTATTGCAGACACTTCTGGCCCGACTACTACCGGTCATGTTCAGTTTGCTTCCTTTTCTCTCTGCCCTGGACTCTGCCAGATACCTTTGGAGATTTTCTCTTTCATATTTACAATAAAAAAAAAAAAAAGAGAAGGCTTTCCCTATAACTACACCATGAAGCAGTCATGTTGTCAGTTTATACAGGGTTGATCTTGAATATTTGATGGGACCTAGACCCATTGGAGGAGACTAGACTCTCAGCATGTCTCTGGAGGATTACTGAGATTAGTTTACCCTCAGGGTATACCTATGAAGGATTAATATAGATTAGGATTATATAGGTTTATTACATGAGAGATTAGATAGGTTTTATATACTTCAAATAACCTTTGAAATGGAGCTGCCTGGCCATTGTGGGCTGCACCATTCCATTGACGCTGGTTCTGTTCTGAATAAAGGGGAAAATGGAAACCGAGCACCAGCCCACACATCTCTCCTCTTCTGGGCTGAGGGCTCAGGGTGAGCAGCTGCCCCACGTTCCTGCTGACGTACCTCCATTCTATGATGAAGTGTGCTCTCAAGGTGTAAGCCAAAATGCACCTTCCGTTTTGTCAGACACTTATTTGAGTTACAAGGAGAATAGATAATATATATGGTTTGGGGTCAATTTTCCGGCCTTGGAAGCTACAAGTTTTGAATATTGAGAAAGGGATGATAAAATATATCTTTGTTATAATGTCACTTTTCACATTTGAGTTATTTCCACTTAATACCTCTAGTAAAGCTTTACTGCTGAAGCAGAATATTAAACTAAAAGTAGGGCAAATTGCAGATATATGTTTTTATTAACAGGTATAAAATATTGAGTGAATATAGAAATTAATATATACATATATATGTATATTTACACAAAATAGTTCCTCCGAATTCTGCTGGTTTTAATCTACATGTGGAACTACACAACATGTATTTTTATACTTTTCAATCTTAACCTTGTATTTTTAAGATTTCTAAAATAAACATATCTATTTTAATATTTGTTTACTTTTTTTGTTTATGTGCATGGTTTTGCCTGCTTGTATGTCTATGTGAGAATGCCAGATGGCCTGGAACTGGAGTTAAAGACAGTTGTGCGCTGCCATATAGGGTTTGGAAATTGAACCGTGGTCTTTTGCAAGAGTACCCAATACTTTTAACCAATGAGCCATCTCTCCAGCCCTCTAGTTGAAAATTTATTACAATTCATTTTTGAGCTGACAAGATAATACTGTCCAATGATGCCTATTTTGATCACATTAATATTTATAATAGACAAAGAAGACTTGGATGGGTAACTTTATTTTTTTCATAAAGGAAAATCATGAGACATTCACCTCAGATAATTATAACATTAATAGAAAGGATGATCTCCAGTATTTTTTTTAAAAATGAAGAAGCAATATAGCTCATGTGAAACTGATATGTCATTGCCATTTTTGTGGTATTGTCAGAAATAATACCCATCAGGTATTTTTAATAAGCTTACTACCTTTTTTCAATGATAAGATTTCAAATAAATTATAATTAATGTACATAAAAGTTTTAAAAGTAGGTATCTAAAATCCATTTGTTGTCTTCCTCTCAGCAGGACCTCCACAGTACAGAATCAAGAATTTCAAGAAACTATATAGTCTGAAAACAAGATCCAGCATTTATGTGGAATTGCTAATAAGTGAGAAACAAAAGTCTCATGGGTCCATAATTAATTTTTGCCTCAAAAGCGCATTGTCAAAGTGCTCGTAAAGGTCATAACATTGAGAATAGAACTTGAGTTAATTTTTTAGAAAGAGTTTTCAGTATTAGTATTCCCATGCCTCACCTCAGTGTCAAAGATGAAGCTCCACCTTCACGAAGGTGATAACAACGACTTTTAGGCAGCATTACTTATGGCAACAATGACCAAAGTCCAGAGTGAGGAGAATTCCAACTTACGTATTCTAAAAGAATTCCAAAAGAAGTAGATGAGTTGTGGTTGCTAGAGTCAAGGATAAGAGCACCAGTGTCAGTGACTTAGGGGCTGCCCTCTCCACAGACAGACTTAAATTTATCTTCCCACAGAAGCTGACCAGCTACATGCCACGTAGGTGAATTTGTCTGGAACAAATGGCAAACATTTTTAATGTTGTTAATAAATAGTCACTATGTAAGTAACTATAACACAGCGTCTGAGGTAAGCTAATTTTATAAAGAAAAGAAATATTACAGTTTGGGAGGCTCAAGGGTATGCCAGTGGTGTTGGCTTCATTTTGGTGTTCAATTTCTTGTTTGCAGAGTTTTAGCATAACACTGGTCAATATTTAGCAAGAGATAAGATTCAGGGTGTTTGTGTTCCTCTTCTTCTTCTTCTTTTTTTTTTTTTTTTTTTCATTTTTTATTATAATTTATTCAGACTACAACCCAGTTGTTATCCATTCTATTGTATCTTCCCACTCCCACCCTCACTCCTTCTTTCACCCTAGTCCCCTCCATTAGCTGTCTGACAGAAGGGGACCTCCTCCCCCACCACATGACCACAGCCTGTCAGGTCTCATCAGCATAGCCTGCTTCCCCTTCTTCTTTGTGCCCCCCCCCCCGGCCTCCCCACCAAGGAAAAGTAATCAAGTTGGGGCACCAGAGCTCATGTCAGAGGCAGTCCCCGCTCTCCACACAATTGTGAAGAATAAGCTGTCCATTGGCTAGATCTGAACAGGGGTCTATATTTACTGTATGCATTGACTTGGTTGGTACAGCAGTTTGTACAGGCCCCCCAGAGTACAGACATGCCAGCCTCAATGGTCTCCTTGTGGGACTGCCGAACCTGTAAAACCACTGTGACTTAACCATGGGATAGTTCACCTCTGTTGTAAATAGTTTATTCTATTTAATAGAAAGGGGGAAGTGAAGGAGAGATAAACATGTTTTTTGTTTAGATCACAAGTGGGGGATGAGAAAAGACTTGTGAGAGAGCAGGTGATGTTTATCCCCTTAGAAGTCAAACCACTATGTGGGGGAGATTGGTTATTAACTAGCTGAAAAACGTCCTTGAATAATTCTGAGAGGAGATATAAATTTGAGCCAAAAACAAGAGGTGGGGCCTTTGGAGACGTGGGATAGTTTTGGCTGTTCATCGCTCCACTTCGAGATGCTCCTAGAGTCCTAGAGAGAACCACTTGAGGGAAGGCTTCAGGGCTCCAAGCTCCAGCTGAGGTTCCGGGTTCTGGTTGCTCCAGGTTCCAGCAGAAGAAATCCTGCTGACTATGTCAGGAGAATTGTTTCTCAGAACTGATATCCTGATGGTTTTATTATCGTATTCTTTAATCTTCCTTTGCTATTGTTTAGATTAGTTGGGTTATAAGTGAAGTACTCTTGGTTAATAAGTTCATAATAAAATATATTTGTTAAGAAAAGTGAACCTACACACCTCAGTGACTTTATTTAAACCTAGTAACTTTTTAAAAGCCTCACCTTCAAAAAAAAAATCACCTTAGTTGGATTGAATTTTCACCATTCATATCCTTAGCATGTGACTTTTAGCAACTCAGCTGTATAAGTTCAGGGCAAAGTCACATTTAAACTACAGTGGCAGTTGGGAGATTTCTTGGGCAATCACTTTACAAGGAGAACTCTGGTTCCTTTGGGACGTGATGTAAAGGAATTTTAATTCAGTACATGGCTGCTCTGGCAAGAGATCACATCCAAAGACCTTCTTCCTAGGTCTGTGTGATCCCACTGGAATACAAACTCTTCTTTAATCCAAGAGACAAAGGCAACAAGATCTGAGTTCAAGGTGAACCTGGTGTGCAGCAAGTTTCAAGTAAAGAAAAGCTTAGGTTCAGGCATGGTGGTACACACATTTAATCGCAAACAATGGAGGTAATGTTATTTTGTAGAAGGAACCACCCATGTTTGAAAGGGATGCTTAATTAAATGGCAGAAAAAATGCCTATTTAGAGAAAGATTTGACAGAATAGGATACTCCCAACTCTAAACTCTGATGAGAGGAGAGAGGTAAGGGGAGCTACGTACTTAAAGGGCAAGGCAGAGAGAGAGGAGGCAGTTTTACCAGGACAGTACTAGAGAGTCATGTTGCTGAGAGAGAACTCAGGTGAAGACTGAATGAGCCAGACAATGAGAAAGATACAGGATATTAGAGGAGATTGCTTAAGTTGATTTTAGGCCAAGCAGAGCAATTCAGGGCCTGAGAGAAAAGCCAGTTTAAATACGTTAGCTGACTGAGAAGTTTGAGCCAGAACAGCTGAGTTGAACTAGTCATCAGGGAGAACAATGAAAGGTGAGCTTACTCAGCAGTAAGTCTCAGAGCCTGGAAACATTTTAGAACTAGGTTAGATTGTACAGAACAAGAAACGGTGAGCTTATTCAGCAGTAAGTCTCAAAGGCTGAAAACATTCTAGGACTAGGCTAGGTTGTACAAGGCTAGAAGCTTCCAGGACTAGGTCTAGATTAGCAGACACAGGAAGCCTCCGAAGCAATGACCCTCAGAAGAATAAGCCTTCGTTTTCCAATGTGGCCTTGAGTTAACAACCACCTTGCTAGGGATTTGTTTCTTTTGTTTTGTTTTTTTAATAAGCTTTTACTAATCAAGGTTGTTGCCTATTCAAGAAGAGAACTTACAGAAGAGCGATGAGCTTCAAGAATTGACCTGGTGAATTTAGGAAATGCTGCCTCTCATACTAAATTCTTGCTTGGAAAATCTAGAAGGAAACGATTCACAAGAGAAACCTGTAGCAAAGACCAAGATGGAAACACTTTGCCCCTGGCCTGTGCTGCCATAGCTGCTTAGTCATGTTTTCCGCAGTCCAGACTCTGGACATGTGCTGTGTTGGAAAGGAATTTCTCAAGAGCACGAGAATTAAATGAACCCAGAGATTCTCTGCGGAGGGGTGCCAAGAGCAAGGAGCCCTCATAAGAGAATCAGCTGGGGTGTTCATCACTCACTCAAGAAGCTTAAAAACACCAGACGGTCTCGGAAATAACCCGAACTTGCTATCTGCTACCCCAGAGGGCTCGACCTGGTCACAGTAACTGTCCTATTTGGTGTGAAGTACCCTATTGCAACATTCCTTTGCCTGGACATGACTTCTCCACCCGACCATTAATGGGTCAGAGGTTACAGAGTGAGATCGGGGAAGTAGAAGCAAGACACACGAGGACTCTCCCTCCCTCAAGCTTTCCTGCAGCACAATTGAGCTAGAGGAAGAGAGATTTAAATCTGCTGAGGAGCTGATGGCTTTATATAGAGCTGCAGTTCCTCTAACAACTGACACCATTCATTGCTCATGAGAGTGGCTGTGAGTCTGTGTCATCTCTCCTCAGGGAGAGAAGAGGACAACTGGATGGATGCATCCGAAGGAGCATTTAGGGGGAAAGAACAAATGTGCTTCCTGGTTATCCCCATTCAAATTTCCCTTTGGCAATAGACTGGTCACATAGGCACCAAAAAGAGCAACAAAAGCATTTGAAATGATGGAAATGACAACAAGAAAAAGAAATGTACCCATTTAAATGATTAGGCTGAAAGATAATTTTGAAAAATATAGTATTTGAGAAAATGCATTGCTATTTGCTTATAATACTATATACTTGGGATGGAAGATGAGGCTCAGCTATTAAAAATAAATGCTATATTTCAGAAGCACAATACAAACCTATCCATGCAAACTACCCCCATCTATATCTGATTTTAAAATTCCAGAGGAACTTTATAATGGCTGAATAAATTAACATACCAGTATTTATCATTTTCATCAATAGTTTAAAGAATGGATTAAGAACAGTAAAATTCATAAAATCTGGGGTACAGTGCCAAATATGAAGGAACATTTCCCCCACTATCCAGACTGGGATCATGTGATTCCCAAAGGGCACTGTAATAATCATTATCCTGTGTGTTTTGGGGACATTCCTTAAAGAAGACTTTCTGAGTTTTCAGATTTAGCACATTTAACCTCAAGGGTTAACTCCTATTCATCTGTAGTTCTCCCAATAGCTCCTACCTCTTAAATCTTTTATCATTTCCCAGCAGCACTACTCTAAGGACCAGGACTTTGATGAATGTTCTTCTGGGTGACACTCAACCTCTAAACCATACTCTTACTCGCTCTTGGCTCTCCTAGCTTCCAGAACTGTGAACCCCAAAATCTTTGTTCTTTATAAATTAGCTGGCCCTTGATATTCTGCTATTGTGGCACAGCATTATGTACAACCCAAAATTTAACAGGAATAAATTGAAAAATGAGAGTATCTGAAAATTCGGGTGAGAACATTATTTGTTTTTTTTTTTTTTAATAATTTATTCACACTATGTCTCTATTGTTATCTCCACTCTGATACACTCCAGTTCCCATCCTCCCTCCCTCTCCAACCCCTCCGCTCCCCCATCCACTCCCCCATTCTCCTCCCCTCGTCCATCCATCCCTACCCTCTGACCCCAGCCTATCAGGTCTCATTAGGACAGCCTGCATCCTCTTCCTTTGTGCCTGCCCCCAAGGCCGCCCACCACGGGGACATGTGTAGTTGATGTAAACATGTTTTTGTTTTGATCCCAAGTATGGAATGTGAAACAGACTTGTGTGAGAGTGTCTGGTGTTTGGTCCATGAAAATAGGCTTGTGTTATTTGTCTACTAGAAGAATTCCTCTTGTGGGGGCCATGGACTCCCCAACTGATAAACATTCTGGTATGACATTTGAGAGGAGATATATATATATATATGAGCCCCGAAATGAGAGGCTGGGTGTTTTGGTTTTGTTATTGCTTCCTATTGTTTGGCTGTTCATCGCTCCACTTTGAGACGTTCCTAGAGAGAAACGTTCCACAGAACGCTTAGAGGTTCAGGGTTCCAGCTCCTGCTGCTCTGGATTCCAGCTGCTGTGGTTGCAATCACCTTTTCTGAATTACTGCTTTGCTCTTTAATGAGTCTGCTGAAATACTGACTATGAAGAGTGGAATTGCTCCAAGGAACGAAGTCTAAAAAGTCTACATCTCCTGTTCCAATTAACCTCTTCTCTCTCCTGTCTAGGGTAGGTGGGTTGGAAGGGAGGTATAGGCATTAAAGAGCCCCAAATAAAGTAGGTTTGAAAAATTAAAAGCCTACAGAAGTGATCAAATCACAGCTACCAGAGTCCATGTCAGAGGCAGGTCCTCCTCCCCTAACTTAGGGGGTCCATGTAGAGAATGAGCTGTCCATCAGCTACATCTAAACCAGGACATTATTTGTTATGATGTAGTTAGATACTTTTAATTTAAATATTAAGAGGAAAAGACAAATGGCCTATTGAGATCAAAGGATAAAACTAAGTTGGAGGCAGAAAAAGCCCTATATTCTCTGCCTTCTGTCATTTGTCACAACTGCTTACCCCATTTCTCCAATTATTATAAACATAGTGTTTATTGTTTTTCAAAGTACACTTAAAATATATATAAAATGTGTTTTGATGTTATATAAACATAAGGGCAATATAAATCAAAGCATTATTATTCAATGCTAAGCAGTATTTGGGGCCTAAGGAGCTACTTTCTCTTATCATTGGCTCACACTTACAGTGGTTGATTTGGCATGGTTTCTAGAATTCCTTGGGTTTTATGTGGAGGCGCCACAGATCTATTTCCATTAATTGAGCCCTATGCCCTTGATCTCCAAGAGGCAAAATGTCAGTGGTCAGCTAGAATTCAATGGAAGTACAGCTAGTTAAATACCCAACCAGAAGAGAAAACATGAAGATATGATCAAATTTATATCAGATATCCAAAAGTATAATACATGTCCAAGTTCTATTCAACAGCAAAAATCCTGCAAACAGAAGCTAGGACAAATAGTTCTTGGTAACTTTGTGGAACAATTATTTTCTGACTTCTGCCTTTTTGGTCCAAAGAGCCCCTATATTTTCAGTTTTCAAAATACAGCATGTTTTAGGGAAGAAGGAGAGAGGGGACTGCCTATGACATGAACTCCGGTGCCCGTGATTTGATCAGTGTCCCTTAGCAGGGTGTCCTTGCCAACACACAGAGGAAGAGGATGCAGGCTATCCTGATGAGACCTGATAGACTGTGATCAGACTGTGGGGGTCTACAGGAGGGGAAGAGAGTGGAAGAAGGAAGGATGTTGGAAACGGGAAGAGAAGAGTGAGGGGATAACAACTGGGATGTAATGTAAATAAATTACAATAAATAAATAAAATTTTGAAAATGCTGCATGTGTAGAATTCTTTACTGTACAAGTATTTGATCCTGAGCTTATTCATTTTACACTTCCGTGTCTCTTTCCATCACCGAGGGCTGTCAACACAGGAACTGAAGTAGAGACCATGGAGGTACTGCTTACCTTACTAGATTGTTTTCCAAGGCTTGTTTGGCTACCTTCTTTGTACTACCTACCCAAGAGAAGACTATGTGTTCCTACTTCAATCATTAATCAAGAAAATGCCCCTCCCTCATCCCTATCCCCAGATAAACCCATTTTTTTTTAATTGGGCACATGAGCTCTCACTGTTTCATTAAATAGTGATTTACACATAATTTTTACACACATATTTTTAAGTAAGTCAACAAGTAGATGAGTTATTTCTGAACAGAAACATCCTTTCATTTTGTCCAAACAATACTGATTTGATAGGGGAAGAAATATGTTTATTTCTCATTTATGGAAGAACCCACTCAGCCAAGAAAATCAGGTTTCTGGGTTGAAGAGAAAGTTAATCAATAACCACACTGCCAAGAAAAAGGAATTTACTTAGAGAGAAGGAAGAAAGAAAAGAGTTTCTGGAAACTGTAAACATTAAAGGATGCACAACGAATGGATTCCATTTATATAGCACTCTAAAATGAAACCAATATATATAGTGATAGCCACCAGATCAGTGTGTGGCTGGGGAGGGAAGGAGCCGTGGTGTTAAGGGAATAATAGGAGGAGAATGCTTGTGCATGAAGAACACGTTTTCTGTCTTGTCCTGGTGATATTTCACAGGTTCATACACATGTCAAAATATGAAAGTGTAACTTTAAACAGTGCAGTGGATTTGTGATACAAGTTGACCTAACCTCAATTTCCAGGAAAAAAAAAAAAAAAAAAAAAAAAGGTTTGATTCCAGCTAAGCTCTCCAGATTATTCTAAAAGGTTAAAGGGAGAGCAAACTAATCGTTGGGAAATAGTCCCTTTTCTCTATTCCAGTGTGTGGCCTAAAGCAAATACAAACTGAAAATCGGAGATTTGTGTTTAGAAATGTCAGTGCCTACCTGCAACCCCAGCACTATACACAGAAGGCTCACCTGGGGGGTTCTCAAATTTAATACCAACCTGGACCACACAGTGAATCAGAGGCCAACCCACTAAGGATATATAGCAGATTCCACCAAATCCACAAACAACAAAATACATGGGAGAGGGGGGAGACATTTTCTCCTACCCACCCCACACATATACCTTTATAAAGGCCAAACAAGACTTGGCTCATCTCACAACTCAGATAAATTTCCCTAAGGACCTAAGAGCTCTTGAATCTCAAACAAACTCCAGCAGGAAATTTGTTCCAATTTGCTGTGAGAAGTTTAATCTCTCCCGAGGAAAGCCAATACAGGGTGTCTCTCCAACTCCCGTGCTGAAATCAGGAGGAGCTACATGTGACAGAGCTGTGTTGAGGACCTCTTTAAGAACTGAGACCATGGATGCCATTGGTATCTTGGATACAAGATTGTGGAGAAATAAGGAGAATGATGCTCCTATCTGTGTCTTCAGTGTGATGTGCATCACACTCTGAATTAATGCTTATTCAGTAACAAAAGCTGTTTTCTCTCTATATTACCAAAGAAGAGGAATTCCATGTTAAAAGAATATTATTTTTCTCGTATTAGATGTAGTCACTCATTTCAGTTTGAAGTTTTAATTTTACATTTTAATTAGAATAGAAACAAATTTAGTCATTCATCTTGGACTTTGTCTCCCCAAATGTTATAAAGCAAATTATTATTGTATGTGTTCTTTGTAGCCCATACTACCAAAGAGTACATCTGTTTGCAAAACGGTAGTAATAATGGCTCAAGTTGTTGCAGCTATTGATGCGTAACATGTATATAGCTGCATATATACGCATATATCATACACATATTATGTATACATGTATATATGCATCTATATCCATGTTATGTATGTAGGATATGATATATATCCATGTGTGGCCATATATATACATACATATATAAAACTTATATTATATAATATATAAAATAATATAATATAATACATATATACATATATAATATAATAAATGGTGAATAGATCATGGGTATATATACATATACGTGATCTATTCACCACGTAGTATTGCTCATATGTTTGTGTGTTTAATACATCAGGATTGGATCATATATCATGGGGCTCATCTCTGGAAAAGTTTGATCTACGTCAGTCAGCAACCATTGATTGCTTATTATTCTTTATCTAGGAGAAGTGTCTCAGGATTCCACCTCTAAATGTTTTCATTATGCCTCATAATTTTTAATTTTTGCACTAAGTGATAGGTTTTTTGTTGTTATTGTTGTTAAGATTTATTATTAGTGTTTTGCCTGCATGTGCGCCTGAGTGCCAGAAGAGGGCACCAGATCTCATTGTAGATGGTTGTGAGCCACCATGTGGTTGCTGGGGATTGAATTCAAGACCTGTGGAGAGCAGCCAGTGCTTTTAACCTTTGAGCCATCTCTCCAGCCCCTAAGTGGTAGTTTTTAATAAGCTTCAGACCACACTACCAATCAGCAAGAAGTGTTCAAATACAGAAAGCACACCCTTGGCTCTCTTCAAACTGAAATAATTTTCAAACATAAAATCAAAATAAGTTGAGGTTTTTTGTTGTTTTTTTGTTTTGTTTGTTTTGTTTTACTCAACAGTGGCATGATCAGACCATGAAATGTCATGGAAGAATACCAAATACATACATTTGACATTTCCTAAAAGCCAAACTATAGAGACTGTAGGTAGAGGGGAAAACAACAGGAGACTCAAAGAGGATTTTACGCTACTCAAGATATAGACTCACATATCTGAAAATGCATGCAACCCAACAGCAGTGTTCACAGAACACTCTAGGAGATAGTAATGTGTGAGCACTAGTACACAAATTATTATAATGTGTCACAATGGTACGAATCATTGGCAATAGGCTAAGGGATGTGGGTGGGAGAAGACATAAGGGCATTCTCTATACTCTTGGCTCATATTTGCTATGAAACTAGTCTAAATGCATGCTAATCTTCCAACACTACAGCCATGTATTAAAGCAGCCAGCAATATGGTCATCCCAATCCGTATAATACCCTTCCCCCACTCCAAAGGCGCTTGTTTATTCCCTCTACACTTACTGGCTACGACCCTTTAGTAAATTGCCTAACCAACAAGAGTTTCAGTTTCCTCACCTTTAACTGTGATCATGTCTTTACAGGAAGGGATATGTAAACACCCTGCACATCTCTGGACCAGCAAACAGGGAGTGTTGGCTGCTGTTGCCTTTGTAATCATCGTCTCTTCATTGATCCAGAGGCTGCAAATGCATCATCATTGATGTGCACAGCTGGTAATCCCTGGTAATAAATTAAGCACAGCTTCTTTCTTTCTACTTCTCTGGACAACCACAAACTTTTATGAGCAGAAAAAAATAGCATTACAAAAGTGTCAACAATCATTTTAAAACACAAACCCTACATTTAAATAATAGAGTATAATAGAGAGAAACAAGGACAGGGAAGAGCAGAAGTATGGGGGGAGAAAAGCTGAAAGACACATGATAGATTTAGGGGTGTTTCAAATATGAAAAACGATATCTTCTGCATAAGTGAATGTGGTGCACAAGGCTGAAGAGCAGATTAACAAACTGTCAGTAATTAATTCAGCAATCTTGCTAACCCGATAGAACAACTTTTCAAAGAAGGCAAACACTGCATCATTGCTATTTAAAGCATAGTATCTGCAAATGGAGAGGACCTTGCTTACAGAGAGAAATGGCATATAGTCAGTGTAACTGTGAAGGAAACATGTTTCTTCTAGGTAATAATACAGACTTGTCTCATCTCTTCTCAGAGCTTCTGGCGGTTGACGCACGACCTTTAGGTCTGTTTTGCGTGGTACACAGCTTTTCTGTTCTGTGTTGCACTAGTTTAGTCTTGCAATGAAACACATTAATTACTGCCATTCTTTTTATTAAGAATCTTGGACAGTGTTCCCAGAATAGTCATGGTTTGAAGTGATTCAAACGTCTCAGAACTCAGAAAGGTAAAGGAAGTTGTTTTATGCCAAATATGCTAAAAGCTCAGTTAAAAAGAAAGAAAGCATTGAGTCGATGTTGGACAGACTTAGTTTCCTTTGTGTTCACCTCAAGCATACCTTGAAAGCCTATTAATAATGTTAACTTATGTGACAAATGTCATGACAGAACCGTGCCTCCAGAAGCTTGCTTCTGTGTTCCTGTAGGCAGAATTACATTTTTAAAACTTCAAGGGAGAAAAAAGTATGACTGCTGCGTGAAAGAACTTACAGGAAGGGATTTTATATCCTCCGAAACTCATTCTCCTTTTTTTCACTTGTATTGGCAGGCCATTAATCCTTCCTGTTCATTTGTCTGTCTTTTCTCCTGTAAATTGAGTTGCTGATTCTTTTTCTGTCCTCACCTTTTCATCCTATTATCCTTAACCCTGTTTCTGCCAGATATTTCTTGGGACCAAGTTATGGCTCTCTTCTCTTTCTTTTTTTTCAGCATGTAATCATTGTTCCTAGCCACCCACCCTCAATTCTTTCATCACCATAAAAATGTCTTTTAGTTCCATTTCAGAGTCTTCCAAGGTGTTTATATATGAAAGCTAATTATTACTGACATGGTATGGTATTCTCAAGAGCATGTATCTTCACAGCTCTTTACAATTGCTTATTTTGTATGTGTGTGTCTGCACACAGAAGTGAAAGTGTCATATGGCACACGGAGTCAGAAGACAACTTGTGGGAGCCAGTTCGCTCCTCCCTAGATGAGTCCTGTGGATATAGGTTGTCTGATTTGGAAGGAAGAATCAATATCCAATCATCCATCTGCTACCCTTGTCTTCATAATGAAGTACATTTCTTACTTATTCTAATTTTTGTTGATATATTATCTTCTTTACACTTGCTTTTTAATTTTTTATATGTATATTTCTTTTATATTTTCTAAGGTGTTATTAAAAGAAGTAAATATCTATGAATTCCATGACTTTAAATAAAACCAACCTAAGAATGGAAACTGAATTAGAATGAGATTAAAACCCACGTCTCTAAAGTTTGAGAACTAAAATCCACATGTAAGAGAAAATATACAATATTTGACTTTTTGATTATGGGTTACTTCACTCAGAATGATTGAAATTTTTCATACGTTCCTATTTCTTAACAGCTGAATAGTATTTCATTGTGTAAATACACCACATTTTCTTTATTGCATCCATCAGCTTACTGGCATCTAGGCTATTTCTGATTTCTGATACTGTAAATAGAGCAGGAATGAGCAGGTATCAGCAAGTGTCTCTGTAGTAAGACATAGAGGTCTTTGGGTGCATGTCCAAGAGTTATATATCTGTAGTAAGACATAGGGGTCTTTGTGTGCATGCCCAAGAGTTATATCGTAGTAAGACATAGAGGTCTTTGTGTGCATGTCCAAGAGTTATATATCTGTAGTAAGCCATAGAGCTCTTTTGGTGTATGCCCAAGAGTAAAATAGATGGATCTTGAAGTAGATCAGTTTTCAGTTTTTGAGGAACTTTCATACTGATTTCATAGTGTCTACAGGAGTTTACATTCATACCAGTAAGTGTTGCTCCATCCCTGCCTCCTCATTAGCATGTGCTGTCATTTTTAATGATCTTGGCCATTTTTACTGAGGTAAGATAAGGTTAGGTAGCTAGTGACAGACCAGGTAGGTCTGTGAAAGGTATATATCACTAGTTAATATAAAATATTGGGATGGAGAGTTGGCTCAGAATCTATGATCACTTGTATCTTCCTGCAGAGAATCTGGAATAAACTCCCAGTACTGACATGGTGGCTCACAATGGTCTATAACTTCAGTCACATGGTGCATACATGTACATGTAGGCAAAACACTCAGACTATGAAAATATTAAAATAAATAAATCTAAAGTCATTGTAATGAACAGTAAGAGTGTACTCGACAATATGAAAATTTCCTAGTCTAATTCAAATCAATAGAGTAGTAACTCCACTACTCACTCATACAGGCTACAATCATAACATTCTAGATTCAGAAAAATTCTGATGTTACATATAATTATTCAATGAAACATGGAGTCAAATAATGTTAATTTCTGCTACAATATAAAGATTGAGTTGCTGTCAGCTGTAATAATAAAATATTATCTAAATAGATTTTATATTATTACTTTAGCATTGAGGCATTTGATTATAAACATATTGTTAAATTGTATTTTGTTTTTAATTTTTGAAAACTGTATACATCTCATGATCATATATAGTCCGCACACCAAACTTCCAACTTGTCACAAGACTATTCTAACTTTATGTCTTTTTTTGGTATTTATTTATTTATTTTAAAATTTAAACCTTCTGAGCCTCCTTAGGGACTGAACTCAGGGCTTTACCTGTGGTAGAAAAGCACTCAAACAGCTGAGCCCTAACACAAGACTCTAGACATGATTCTGTAAGGAATAAACTGCATCTTCTGATTTGGGCTCCACTTTTAGTCTTCCTCTCTCACAGTTTCTCAGAGTTATTTGTATGTTAGTTACTGTTCAATAAATATGCATTATAAATATCTCCTGAGGATTTTGTATAGTGATCCAACATATGACTTCTTCTTATTATTATTATCATGGATTCTACCATTATCAGTATATCCAGAAACTTTTCAATAAAGTATAAAACATAATATCAACAATACTATGCAACTTCTAGTTTTTGAGAGTTTCTATATTATTTTCTCCTTGTATACAGGTATAGCAGCAAATATGATAATAATTATTGTTTTTATTATTCAATTATTTTTATTAAAATAATTATTATTGTTCTAAGAGGAACCAAAGTAAATCCCATTAAAATAATCCTTTAAATAGTTTTTCATGGTGGCATTTTCGACACTTCCACACTTACTATTTGCCTTGTGGGTTGAGTCCTAAAAAGTTAAAATCCAAACCCAAATTGAAACTTGTCACTCAGAAAATCCCATGCTATGAAATAAGTAATTTCAGTTTCCTTTGCTAAGAATAATTTTCAATGTAAATGAAGCATAGTGCCAAATTGAAAAGTTGGAGAAGTGCTTTCCTGAACTTTTTTCTTTTTCGTATAATAGGGTTATATAAAGTTGTGAATATACAGTACACTATCTATGCCATTTATTCTGTCATTGCTGTTACCTGAACACAGTTACCTTTTGTCATGTAAAGAAGGGAGACGAGTAGGATATGCCTCGTAAGGAGGCATATGCTTTAAATAGATAATGTATAGAGGCTATCCCATGGGTTTTGAGACTTGTCATTCACAAGATACTTCTCACTTTTGTTATATTAAATACCATGTACTATAAATAGGGATTGTATGGTTTTCTCCAATGGAGAGACAGTGAGTATATCAACCACTGCAGGGAAAGATTCATATTCTGGAGTAGTTGATTAATATATAATGGGTTCCACAGGATGATGTTGTTCTTTTGTGTGTGTGTGTGTGTGTGTGCGTGTGTGTGTGTGTGCGTGCTTCTATTTGGTTACAGTTTGTTGTGATATTTGTGCAGGGGGAGGAGTGTTGCATTTTGTTTTCTTGGTTCTGAGTAGTGTTGTTGTATTTGCTTTATGTTTTGTTTTGTTTTGTTTTGTTTTTGAAAATGAAGTAAATGTCAAGTGGGTAGGGAGGGGGAGAGAAATTGAAAAGGCTTGGGGAGAGGAAGAATATGATCAACATACTTGAATTTAAAAAGTATCTTATATAATTAAAATGTGGGTTATACATTCTAGAACTTATTATGATGTGAAGTACATGTATCACATATTAGTAATATACACTAAAATTACATAAAATATTATATGTATATATATGTGTTGTATATTAAATATTTTCACATATAATATTACTATTTATTGTAAGCGCTATGGTATTTTAACTATCACTACTTCTCTTTTTTGGTAGTACTATATTTCTGTGCCATTTATATTTTAGAAACAATTATATTTACAACAATATAAAACATTTTATGGTTTATTCACCTCTATATTTGGCTGAGTTTTATGTTGTTTTTCAAGTTACCTAACAAGATACTGTCAACAAGGAATGCAAAAGAAACTTTCTGATTGCAAATATTCTTATAGTGCCTTTTAAAGGATTCCTGTATTTCAGCTGTGAGGTGAGAGAACCCTTTTAGGGGAAAGAGTGTGAATTGAAGTAGGGAATAAGGCTGTAAGACTAAGCATGTTGATCCACTATTTCATCAGCCTCTCTTTGGCAACTAACTTCCACCCATAGTCAGCTGTTTTTTCTATAGCATTGTGAGGCTATATGTACCATTGAGTTTATAATGATGAGGTGGATTTGGCTGTGTAGACTTGTGAAATCCTTTCCTTTATAGCACATGTGGGAGAAATATTAGGAAAGCTTATTGTAGTTCACTTTTCTTATTACCAGTGTCCTCAGCTACAGAACGGTGGCTCAAGCTGTCATCAGCTGTGATTAAAGGTGGATTTAAAGCTCTCTCGCTATAAGAAAGCTAAAGTAGAATAAGTGAGGAAATCCTGCTTAAGAATATTAGTTCCAAACAAATAGACTTCTGTTCTGTCTTTTAAATTAAGCAAACAACTGGGCCAGTTACACCACACATCTTAGAGATTGTGGATATAACACCTTCTCTCTGTGGAAGAACAGGAAATGAAAATAAGTGGAAGTAAGCATTAACTTCCGGCAGGAAAATGATGGATCTGGATTTTGAACTGTAAGAGAGACAGTGATTGAACAAACATCAGCTCAGAGGAGCCTTTTAACTGAGAACACTTTATTTTACATCTTGACTGGTTTACACAGAAAGATCTGGAAACTCCAAAAAACAAAACAAAAACACATTTTGCTTAAAGAAGACTGACTTCATTTGAGTTACCAGATTGGTAGATTTCTGGCAGCTAAGTAACATGTACCCTTCACAACTATCACCATATCAACAATAAATAAATTAATTTTTATAAGGATTCTTCTGAGTCCTTTGCAACTGTGCCTATCATTGGCAATCTAGCATTTATGAAAATTTTCTCTATCACTTCAGAAGAGGAACTCATAGCTGGGTATTATTCTGATGTTTATATTAATTTTATCCTTCAGTCAGCCATAATCCCACAGGACAGGGAATCTTAATTGTGAAACTTATGATTTCAAGAAAATGCCTTTTGTAACATTCAGGTTGCCATTTGACTGTCATCATAGGAAAATTGGGTAGAGAGGCTTCTGGTAGTGGCTTGGTCATAAGTGTTTTGTCTTTACCAATAGCTTAATGCCTTCTCTCAAGCAGTGAGTGCTTATCTCAGCAATAATTCCTGATATGTAAATGTTGTTTTTATTTCCCCAGAGGAGGGGATGGGATGAAAGTCATGCCCAAGCTATACTAAGAAATGGCTTGGGCTGAGTCCAGAATATTTCTATCTCTGTTCTAACTATCCATAGGTGGAGCACTGGAAGGTTCTAGCCTCCATACAAAATAATCTTCTGCAAGTCCAGACCTTGAAGGCTTCTACTTCTAGCCTCTGTCTGCTAATCTAGGCCTAGAATGTTTTCAGCCTCTGAGACTTACTGCTGAATAAGTTCACCCTTTCTAGTTCTTTCTGAACTCTCACTGCCTTGTTCAACCCAGCTGTTCTGGCTCAAAACTCATCTCCAAGCTGACTGATTCAAATTAGATTCTCTCAGCTTCTGACTGAGTTGCTTTACTTGGAAAAACTGCCCAGAATTCCATGAATTGCATTGTACTGACTCCTAAACAGACTCCCCAACCCTCCTACCCTCACTCTGACCCTCTCCCTGCACTGCTGTTTTTTTTTAATTTTATTAATTTATTAATATTACATCTCAGTGGTTATCCCATCCCTTGTATCCTCCCATTTCTCCCTCCCTCCCATTTTCCCTTTACTCCCCTCCCCTATGACTGTGACTAAGGGGTACTTCCTCTCCCTGTATATGCTCATAGGGTATCAAGTCTCTTCTTGGAAATAGCCTCTCTTCCCTGTGTTCTTGTGGAAGTTGGGCATATCCTATCTCTGACTCAAATCTTTTTTTTTTTTTTTTTGGTCTTGATCTCTGGTTTTTTTATTATTATTAATTTATTCTTGTTACATCTCAATGGTTATCCCATCCCTTGTATCCTCCCATTCTTCCCTCCCTCCCATTTTCCCCTTATTCCCCTCCCCTATGACTGTTCCTGAGGGGGATTTCCTCCCCCTGTATATGCTCATAGGGTATCAAGACTCTTCTTGGTAACCTGCTGTCCTTCCTCTGAGTGCCACCAGGTCTTCCCCTCCAAGGAACATGGTCAAATGTGAGGCACCAGAGTACGTGAGAAAGTCATATCTCACTCTCCACTCAAGTGTGGAGACTGTTCTGACCATTGGCTAGATCTGGGAAGGGGTTTAAAGTTTACCACCTGTATTGTCCTTGGCTGGTGCCTTAGTTTGAGTGGGACCCCTGGGCCCAAATCTGCCTTTCATAATGTTCTACTTGTAGGTTTCTTGGACCCTCTGTATCCTTCAACTTTGCTATTCTCCCATGCTTCTCTCATCTAGAGTCCCAATAGGATGTTCTCCCCTCTGTCTCAGTTTCCTGGTAATATGTCTTGTTCCTCATACCACATTATTACATGGTATGGATATATGGCAATGTATTAAACCAGGAATTTATAATTATCTGCTCATCTATTTTGTTAAGGCTAATGATCTGCTAATTGACATTTTCTTAGCACCTTGGAACTTACTTAGAATGTAACTTCATTGATAACTTACTGTCTACTCTTTCCCTTCCACAGTCTTCAACCACTGTAATCTGTTTGTTTCTCCAATAGTGCCTTGTTATGTACTTTACCTATACCTAAGTGTTGGGTTCAGATTTAGAAATGCCTGCACCTAGCCTTCATCTCCATCACTCTGCCTACCACCTTTCTATAAATAGCTTTAAAATGGAATTCTATTACTTGAGACTCATTCAAACACGAAACTTATTCTCTGTTTCCCTTTCTTTCGATTTCTCTTCTCAAAAGAGGGTCTTGTTCTCTCGAAATAGACTGGCCTAGAACCAGTGATCCTTCTGCTCAGCATACTGAGGAATTGAGTGCACAGGCTTACATTACCACACTCAACTTTCTTTGCAGTTTTATAATGAATCTATACAACAAAATTCCTACTCAAAACTCTCTTATTTGTTTACATTATCTCATTCTTACGGATGAGATCCTCACAGATTCAGCATTCAGCTGTTTTCCTCCTATGTGACAGCCACCAGGAAACAAAGACATATGATGACTTTCCCTGTGTTTATGTCAGCAAACTGCTTCCTTCTCTATAAATTGTGATAATTTTTGTATTCTGACTTTTTCCGTCTTCTTCCTTCCCAGTCTATTATCTCAAGAGCAGGTCTGTATTCTATGTTGATCTATGTTATATCCTTAGCACAGAGCAGTGATTGGCAGGTACAGTGACTGGGTGATGCTGGTCAAATAATGATGGAGGGTGTGATGTGTATAGACTATGTCCTGCTGGAGTAGCAGGCTGACGACTTCGGGTGTAGATCTTGGATGGTTTTTATACCATGCTGTTTTAGCTAACCTCCCCTTAAGAATGTCACACTGAAGTAATAAATCTCATTGTAGAAAATTATAAAACATTCTAATAATTAGAAAATAAATTGTTAGAATATCTTATTGAACTAATGAAACTTATAGAAAGCTTTAGGAAAACTAGAAGGTTAAAAAGGTAAGAAGAACATCACTGATACTGTTCTTTGTACCTATTTTTTTCTTATAGGAAACGTCACTGTATGTTAACTGCAAGAAGTGATTTCTCATCCAGATAAGGAAAGGATGCCTCTCTCTCTCTCTCTCTCTCTCTCTCTCTCTCACACACACACACACACACACACAGACTTAGATTGGCTGACTGAAGATCAGTGGTGGAAAGATAATGCCACTTTTCAGAATAAATCAAGAAAAACCATATTATTGTACATGTACAAGTAACGACAGGCTTATGTTAGACTTTGTCCTCCCCTCCACACACAAGTAAGATGAAGACTTTATTTAGAAATTAGGACATTGCAGGAACTGCCAGCTACACTTAGATGTGTGCACACTACAGTCAGCTGGGCTCTTAATCCATTAGGACAGTTGTTTTTGTAAGAACACAGCAATATCAAGATAAAACAAAGAAAATGCCACATGCCCAAGATAGCATAGATGAAGATGCACAGTTGTAAGGCCAAAAATAAAACAGGCTGCCAGCAAGTCACCGTAAAACAGATGGAGGTAAGAAATGTGTTTGGAATGTAGCCTCCCCACCTCGTATCATGATTTAAGACTCTTAACTACCAGAAACATGAAGCAACAAATTTGGAGTGTGATATGTCAGCCAATTTATAGAACATAGTTACTGCAGTTTTTGCAAATACAGAAAATTGTTAACTGTCCTTTCGTAAATCTTGGGCAGAAAGCCAGGGTTTTAATCAGCCTACATGTGTCATATAAGGTATGGTATTAATAAAAAACTTTTACTTTTACTTTCTCTTTTTTTTCCTGTGGTTGGTTCAACTCTAGAAATTCTAACTATCAAGTACATGAAATCATTATTGAGACAACACTTATTTATTAAGTTTTCAAGTAAAGTAACATTTCAATGGGAAAGAGAAAGAAATTGGATTATAGACTATACATATGTGGTTATTTATTATATATTTATAAATGCATATGTTTTGGTCACACTACTTCCAATTGAAATAGAAAATTAAGTATCTGAAGAAGAGTAAACCATAGTCTGGAATTTTTTCCTGATATTGGAGCAGAGATTATTTGAAAGGCTTTGATAGAACATCCTACAATGGAAGAACTTTTACTTTTTGGTTTTTCAAGACAGGGTTTTCTCCGTGTTATCCTTGCCTGTCCTAGACTTGCTTTATAGACCCGGCTGGCCTTAAACTCACAGCCTCCTACCTGCCTCTGCCTCCCAAGTGCTGGTATTAAAGGCCTGTGCCCCCAAGCCTGGCTAGTGGAAGCACTTTAAACAAGTACCACATTATCTATTCCAAAACAATGGATGTTCTGAACATTTGCTACAGTTCTGGCAAATGTTTCCTGTAATGAACTGAAAATTGACAGTTTATCTAGAGAAAGAGTGTTTTACATTCATTATTGCACATAAGCTTTGGAGACATACACAAACTTAAAGTAAGGGCCAGATGGTTGAAGTTTCAATAGTAATTTAAGCTATGCAAAGAAACAGATCTCAGAGAGAGAGAGAGAGAGAGAGAGAGAGAGAGAGAGAGAGAGAGAGAGAGATCTGGCAATAAGTTAGGAATAGGAGGGAATGAGAAGTATACTAAAACAAAACTTGAATAGTTATAGTTGAACCATCTCAAGAATTCTTTAATATTTACTTGCTGAGAAAATAATGAAAGTTGGGCTAATGTTGGTGATACCTTCTAGTGTTTTCTCCAGTGGCTGTTAATCTTTCTGGATTATTGAACAAGTTACTGAGATTCTTACAGGGAAGGCTTTAAGGTAGAGAAAACAATGAGAAAGAATAACTAGCAAGTATATTTGGAAAAACCATATAAAATCCTATTTAATACTATATGTTTACATACATATATCCAACAGTATGAAACAGTTTTATACAAAAACAAACATAATAGTGTTTAATTAGAGTTACCCTATACATGGAGTAATGGTCCTCCCAAAAGCCATAGGCTGCCAAATAAAACATTCAATATCATGTGATGTATCCATTTCCGTAGGCTTAGAGTTTCTACACCTATTTTATTTAGGGTTCCTAAGCGCTTCAACCTCACTTGTAACCCACTGACCAGAGAAAGAGGAAAAAGAATGTTAGTAGTTCTTGGGCCAATACGACTCTGTCTTGTCAAGATACAGTAGTCCAGTCCAATAGCCAGCACCAAAGAGTCACATGAATCCGTAGTGGTGGCACAATCCAGAAGAAACCTCAAGATTCTGCTAAATCCACATGAGTCAGTGGAAGCGGCCAGAACCAGCTAGAGTGCCACAAGAATTTCTCTGGAACATCTCTTCCTTAGAAGTGAAGACCAGTAAAGACCAGCGAAGACTAGAGAAGCCTTGCATGGCAGGGTAGCAATGCACGATGCCTTTTTCCACTGTCCATGGGTTTTTTTCTTTCTTTTCTTTTAAAAAAAATTTTATTATAAGTTTATTCAGATTCCATCCTGATTTTGAACCCCTGACTTGCATCTTCCCATTCTCCCTTCCTCTTTTGCCCTATTACCCTCCCCTAGACCTCTGACAGAAGGGGACCTCTTCCTCCACCATATGACCACAGCCTATCAGGTCTCATCCAGATAGCCTGCTTCCCCTTCCTCTGTGTGCCCATTGGGCCTCCCCACCAAGGGGAAGTAACCAAATTGGGGGGGGGCACCAGAGTCTCTGTCAGAGGCAGTCCCTGCTCTCCTCACAACTCTGGAGAATGAGCTGTCCATAGGCTAGATCTGAATAGAGGGTCTACGTTTACTGCATGTGTTGTCCTTGGTTTGTACAACAGTTTGTGCAGCTCCCCCACCCCGTCATCCTATTTATACTCTTCCAAATTTATACCCTTCCAAACACCACACTCCCTGCCTTATGTCTGCTCCCAGCAAAACATCACATGCCTTCTCACAAGATCTCTTCCAGAAAAACATCATGTGACACAACTGAGTCTTCAAAGAAACCAGAAACTTCCCCTTCACCCCTCCTAACATGTTACTCAAGGGTAACTTGGAAAGCTTAACACAAGCTATTGCTTTACTCTTGGCTTCCTCCTACCACTTAATGGTAGAGACCCAGTTACTGAAAATAGCAAAATTTTAGTTGCAGGACATGGTGTAATCAAGTTAGTACTGACCAGGAAGCTTCCTCCTTAGTTAGCTTTCATAGTACTAGAAGGTGTTATGAAGGCTGCAAAGGGTAAAGTTATCAACAGTCTTATTCAGCTGCGAATTCTCTGAGGTGCAATAATGACTAGTAAGGTCTGCTTCTGCATGGAGCATTGGGGGATGGGGGCTCTTGCTCTTAAGGCTCCAACTCTGAGCTGCCATTGACGGCTGATGCTCCTAGGAGAGAGACTGTCAGATACGGCATGCATATCTGACATTACCTCTTTTTCATTTGTAAGCACTTTCAAGATCAAGAGCTAATTCTTAACTTTATGTTGATGTCCTCTCTTTAAGTGATACTATTTTGGAAGAATATAGCTGATTGTCCTTGTACTAAATATCTGCCAAAGGTTTAAAGTAACAAATGTTTACACAATTCTTCTTTGTTTTCCATGCATTCAAAGTATAATACACAGTATAAAACCTGCTTCCAAAAACACAATGATTTCCATGTCTTCCTGAGGATAAGACAACATTCACAAATTCTGGAATTCACAAAATAGAAGGAAATGAATTTGCAGAATACATTTAATTATATGCTAAGGTACATTATTGTTTTTCTTTTCTTCTTATTTTTCCATGAATAGTGTTTATTGATTCCAGAAGACGTCCAGTGTGTGTGAAGTATTTGAAAAAGCCACTAAAAATACTAAAAATAGTACTTGATATATAAAATAATAAAGTCCTTATTTGTAAAACAGTTGAAAACAAATGGAATAGACATAAAAATACAATAGCAGTAATCCCACACAGGTGAACTTATTCTTAATGTAATGGCTTGTAGTTTTGATCATAAGGTCATGAATATATTTTTTGCAGATCACAGTCCCTGTGAAAAGAAGCTTTGTATAGCTCCATGATCCTTTCTCTAAAAAAAATTTTTTTTAATTTATTCACATTACATCCCAGTCATAGCTTTGTCCTTCCTCATCTCCCAGGCTCCTTGCCCTCTCTCCTCCCCTCTCCCAAATCCCTTACTCTTTCGAACAGGGGTGATCCCCCTTCTTTTAAAGTTAATTGTATGAACTTTGATCCAACTTTACCATGAAAGATAAATTGAAATTGGTTTCCTAGGACATAATCGTTGGCTAAAAGCTCTGTAAGGCAAAGGACACTGTCAACAGAACAAAACGACAGCCTACAGACTGCAAGATGATCTTCATCAAGCATACATCCAACAAAGGGATAATATTTAAAATATATAAAGAACTCAGGAAATTAAACACCACTAAACCAAATAATCCAATTAAAAAAATGGGGTACAAAGCTAAACAGAGCAATCTCACCCGAGGAACTTTGAGTGGCTGAGAAACACCTAAAGCAATGCTCAACATCCTTAGTTGTCAGGGAAATGTGAATCAAACTGACTCTCAGATTCCACCTTATGCTTGCATAGAATGGCTAAGATAAAAAATTCAAATGACAGCATATGCTGGTGACGATGAGGAGGAAGGGGAATACCTTTCCATTACTGATGGAAATACAAACTTGTACAACTACTTTAAAAATCAATTTGGTGCTTTCATAGAAAATTGGGAATAGTGCTACCATAAGACCCAGCCATAACACTCCTGGGCATATACCGAAAAGATGCTCCACCACAAAACAAGGACACTTGTTCAACTATGTTCATAGAAGCTTTATTCATAATAGCCAGAATCTGGAAAAAAAAAAAAAAAAAAACCTAGATGTCCATCAACCAAAGAATGGGTAAAGATGTGGTACATTTATACAACGGAATACTACTTAAATATTAGAAACAAGAAAATCTTGAAACTTGCAGACAGATGGCTGGTACTAGAAATGATCATCCTGATTAAAGTAACCCAGACCCAGAAAGACATGCATGGTATGTACTCACTTATAAGTAGATATTAGGCCAACATTGATGTCCTCTGAGAGACTCCACTCAGCTGGGGATTGACACAGATGCTGGAGCTTGCTGCTGGACTCAGGGTGGAGTTCTGAGAGTGGTATGAAGGAACGGGGGAATGGAAAGACCCACAGGGTTCAGGAGCCCCACTGGAGACCATCAAGGCCTACAGGTCTGGACCCAGGTGGGCCTGCACAAACTGCTGTACAAACCAAGAACAACTCATGCAGTAAATCTAGAAGGCCTGTTTAGATCTAGCCAATGGACAGCTCATTCTCCATGGCTGTGGGGAGAGCGGGGACTGACTCTGACATGAACTCTGGGGGCCACTGATTCGATCATTTCCCCTTGGTGGCGAGGCCTGGTGGCATACAGAGGAAGGAGAAGCAGGCTATCCAGATGAGACATGATGGGCTATGGTCATATGGTGGGGGAGGAGGTCCCCTTCTGTCAGAGGTCTAGGGGAGGGGAAGAGAGCAGAAGATGGAGAGAGCATGTAAATGGGTAGACACAAGCAAGGGGATAATTTTGGGATGAAATCTGAACAAATTATAATCAATTAAAAATTTTTAAAAAGGAATAATAATTACTGGTTCACTGGGACATTCAATAAGGGAAGGGGGTGTGTACAGCTTGCAGAATAATAATAATAATAATAATAATAATAATAATAATAATAATAATAATAATAATAATAAATGGATACATGAAAATGACATTTGACCTAAGTTTTCTGTGCAACTCAACCTATCATGAAACAGATTTGTTGAATATTCATTACATAAAGTTAAATTTTATTCTTCTGGGAAAGTAGGTACACACAGAGAAAGAAAAAAATTGCGTCTTCTATCACTGGCTATGATGGAGGGTTCTTATCAGATGAGCGAATCCCATAAACCCAAGTTTGTAATTCAGAATAGAATCTAATGCTACCTGAATGTTGACATATACTGCCTAACCTATTCCTATCCGCAGTGCTTACCAAAACATTTGTCTGAAAAAAATATATATATATTTTAAAAGTACTCTACAACTACCAAGGTACTGTTTTTCATAACAGTAATCCCGGAAAAATATCCAAACTTCTACATGCAGGAATTATCTTACAGATGATCTTCAGCAACAGGGACGCTGGCTTCCTATTGATGAGTTAATGTCACTCTTTTTGCATAGTTAAGCCTGAGAATAAGGGAAGTATATCCACTGGCTGTATCTAATGATTTTTTAAAGAGAGTGGATAATGAAGGAAATATGCAAAATACCTGACTAGTCCTCCTTAAAACTCTCAAGGTCATTAAGAAGGATATGCTAACAAGCTGCCATGGCCACAAGATGTCTAATGAGACATGACAACTGAAAGTGCTGTAGTAACTTTGATGGGATCTTGGAACAGAAAAAAAAAAAAATTATGGTAAAACTAAAATGTCTGAATAATGTATGGGCTTTATTAAAAAGAAAGTGTCAATACTGGGACATTAATTATAATGTGTTATTGCAACATAAGATATAAACAGCAGGAGAGAGTGGTGTAGGATATATGGATCTGTGTCTCTGTACTATGGCAATCTTCAAGGACTTCTAAAGTACCTTTGAAAGTTAAATTTGCTTTTTTCCTTAACTGGAAATAGATTTTTTTTCCTCATATGATATATCCTGATTACAATGTCTGCTTTTTCTCAGAGTTATTACCCTCCCTCCAGCACATCTAAATTCACTTCCTTTCTATCTCTCATTAGAAAAAAAGAAACCAAGCTTATAAGGGATCATAATAAAATTAATATAATAAGATAAAAACCAAAATTAATACATTAGAATTGGACAAAACAGACCAAAAACCAGGAAGAAAAGAGCATAAGAAACAAAGCACCACTTATTTGTACACTTGGGCATCCCATTAAAAACAAGTGAGAAGCTGTAATGTATGCAAAGAACCTGTAGGGGAAAAGAAAGAATAAAAAGATATATAAATCCAATAATAATGTGAAATAAAAAGAGAGGAAAGGTCTGCTTTGACATTATGAGACAGGGAACCTCTACAGATGCCATTGACTTCATTTTCTGTTGGCCATTTGCTGATGGGCCTACAGCCTACCTGAAGAGTAATTTGTTTCTGAAATGGGACTTCCTTGGAAGAAACTAAATTTTCATTTGCAAGTGGTTATCAATTGGAAATGGTTCTGGGTTAAAAAAGGAGGCAAGTGTCCACTTCTCCTTACAATTCTGGGGGCCTGTGTGTTCTGCCTCAGTGTCTATGAGTTCTTATGTGTGCTGATCATATTGATTTAGAGGGATTCATTTTTGTGGTGATTTTCATCTCCTTGGGTTCTTAAACTCTTTCCTCTCCTTTTACCTCAGTGTTACCTGGGCCTTGAGGGTAGCAACTCAGCGGCGGCATTCCATTTAGGGCTGAGTGTTCTCTCACTTTCTGCTTATATGGTAGTGTGTTTCTGTATTTGCTCTCATCTGCTGCAGGAAGGAAGGGTCTCTGTTGATGGCTGAACGAGGTCCAGATCGATGAATATAGCAGAGGTCATTAGGATTCATCTTATTGTTACATGCACCTTTATTTTAGAACAGTCTACGGTTTTACCCACACGTCCCTGAGCTATATAGACTCAGGCTCCTCTTCTAAGCAGTATCAGGTACGGGTTTTATCTCATGGAGTGGACCTTAAGTCAAATAAGATAGATATTGGTAAGTTACTTCCCAAGTTTTGTGCTACCCTTGCACTAGCATATCTTGTAGGCAGGATATAATTCTAGATGAAGGGATCTGTCCCTGGATTGCTACTTATATTTCTCCTTTGGTAGCATACAGAGTACTTTCTTGTGTCAATGACACTAGTACAGTAGGGGTAAAGGCTCCATGTAGTCACAGCCTTGGCTTCTGCATGCTCATTTAGTTGTATAGGTGTTGTTTTCAGTTATGGGAAGACCAACCTATAGTCTTGGCAATCATCTATGTTGTTTAGAAACTCCCATGATATCCATTTAGCCAACATCTCAATTATACGTAAACTCATACTGCAAATGGAAGCTTCATTTAGTGACAAAGGACACTGTCAACAGAACAAAACGACAGCCCAGAGACTAGGAAAAGATCTTTACCAACCCTACAGCTCACCAAGGGCTAATATCCAAAATATATAAAGAACTCAAGAAATTAAGCACCACCAAACCAAATAACTCAGTTGAAAATGGGGCACAGAGCTAAACAGAGAATTCTCTACAAAGGAATACTAATGGCTGAGAAACACCTAATGAAATGCTTAATGTTCTTAGTTATCAGGGGAGTACAAGGCAAAGCAACTCTGAGATTCCATTTTACAACTATCAGAATGGCTAAGACCAAAAACTCAAGTGATAGCACATGCTGGCAAGGATGTGGAGAAAGGGGAACATTCCTCCATTGCTGGTGGGAATGCAAACTTGTACAATCAAATGCATGTGGATTTCCCTCTCATCCTCTACAAAACAAGCTGTCACCTGTTTTGTTAATCTCAGCCATTCTGACAGGTTTAAGATGAAATCTCAAAGTAGTTTTGATTTGTATTTCCCTGATGGCTAAGGATATTGAACATTTAAAATTTTCAGCCATTTGAGCTTCCTCCTAGAATTCTCTGTTTAGATCTGTACCCCATTATAAAATTTTAAATTGCATTACTTGTTTTCTAAATATCTAGTTTTTTGTCTTAGTTCTTTATATATTTTAGATATTAGCTCTCTCTCAAATGTATAGTTGGTAAATTTTTTCCATTCTGTGTGCCGCCACTTTGCTCAGATGGTGGTGTCTTTAGCCTTACAGAAGTTTTTCTGTTTCATGAGGTTCCATTTATTTACTGTTGACCTTAGTGCCTGTGCTAATGGTGCTCTGCTCAAAAAATTTTTTCCTGTGCCAGTGAGTTCAAGGCTATTCATCACTTTTTCTTCTATCAGGTTTAGTGTATCTGGTTTTTTATTGAAGTCTTTGTTCCATTTGGTGTTGAGTTTTATGCAGCATGATAAGTATGGATCTATTTGGATTTTTGTACATGAAGCTATTCAGTTTGACCATACCATATTGTCTCTTTTCCAGCGTATTTTTCTGGCTTCTTCATCAATAATCAGGTGACTTTAAGTGTGTGAGTTTATATCTAGGTCATCAATTTCAGTCCATTGATCAACATATCTGCTTTGTGCCAATACCATACTGCTTTTATCACCAAAACTCTTTAGTATAATTTGAGGTCTGGAATGGTGATAGCTCTAGGAGACTTTTATCATACAGAATTGTTTTAGCTATCCTGTTGTTGTGGTTTTTTTTTTTTTGTGTGTGTGTGTGTGTGTGTGTGTGTGTGTGTGTGTGTGTGTGAATGTTCATATTAAAATGAAAAATTTCCTTTCAAGATCTCTGAATAATTGTGTTGAAATTTTAATTTTAATGAGAATTAAGTTAAATCTGTAGCTTGCCATTGAAAGGATGGCCATTTTTTTCCTATAGTGATCCTTCCACGAGCATGGAAGATCTTTTCATCTTCTGATATCCTCAATAACTTTCACGAATCTCTCACAGTTCTTCTCATACATGTCTTTACTTGCTTTGTTAGATGTACTTCAGGATATTTTATATTATTGAAGGCTATTGTGAAGGTTGTTGTTTCCATGATTTCTTTCTCTGTCTGGTTGTCATTTGTTTATAGGAGGGCTACTGACTTTTGTGAGCTAGTGTTGTGCCCAGCTACTTTGTTGAAGATATTTATCTGCTCTAGTAGTAGCATGGTGGAATTTTCAGGGCCATTTCTGTATACTAACATGTCAGCTACAAATATATATATGTATTTCCTTCAACCCTCCTGAAGTTCGGTGCTGGGATAAAAGATAGAGTTGTTTGGAGAGGGTCAAATTAGGACAGAAAGATCCATATGACCTGCTCAAGATGAAGGTAGGGAGGAGAAGGGATGCTGCAACAGGTGGTTTTCTGCAGAGATGGGGATGAGACTGGGAAATTGAACTTGGAGGAGCTGAGGGTGATAACCTGCAGTCAGCCATCCTGCTTCCCTGGCTGGAGTCAGGTTGGTGATGTTTTAAACTGGTGATCCTAGGTAAGACACTGGCAAGCGTATACTTCTAGACATTCACTCGGGGTGAAGATTAACTTGGCATGGCATTTGTGCTGAATCATTTGAAAATATCTACAAAAGCAGAAGTTTACATCTTCTACGTACAGAAATTCCATTACTGGCAACTTCTTTCAAGCACACATGCTAGATTTTGTTTATTTATATGTACAGTTTCCATGTTTTCTGCTTGTAAAACTCATGTTGAAATTTATTTACTATTTTAACAGTGTTAAGAGTAGAATCTTTATTTATGGTTGTGAGCCTAGCCTTTAATGGCTGAGCCATCCTGGTGGCACTCAGAGGAAGGATAGCAGGTTACCAAGAAGAGACTTGATACCCTATGAGCATATACAGGGGGAGGAGGTCCCCCTCAGTCACAGTCATAGGGGAGGGGAATAAGGGGAAAATGGGAGGGAGGGAAGAATGGGAGGATACAAGGGATGGGATAACCATTGAGATATAACAAGAATAAATTAAGAAAAAATTTTTAAAAAGAGTAGAATCTTTATCAAATTATTAGGCCTTGAGTGTATTAATTCTGCTGTACTCATGATGATGCATTTGTGTCCCACTTCCCTCTGCTTACCCTCTTCCTTCTTCCATGGAATGACATAGCAAAAACATCCTGGTCTTGTGTTATGTTTTCAACCATGGACTTTCTAGATTCTATAACAATGTGAAGTTAGTTTATGTTTATTATAAATTGCTTAATCACACCATGGGTTGCATGATAACAATCACTAAGAAAATATGTCAAAGATATTATTAAAAATGGCGTGTTAAATAGAGGTATTTAAAAGGATATGTAGAAATACCTACAGTAGGTGAATATAAAAATAATTTAAAACAATATATATATATATATATATATATATATATATACACACACATTGGTATACTTTCTGTTCATCAGAAAAAGAATGATTTACATATACTTACATATATACATTATACCTAGCATATAAAATTTTTGGAGAATATATGTTTTGGGGCTTCATGGGGCCCTGTTTGGCCTCAAACTGACTAGGTAACTGAGGATGACCTTGAATATATCTTCCTGTCTCTACATCTTGAGTGTTGGGATTACAAGCAGATTGTACCACACAGAATTTTTCTATTACTGGTCATTAAACATAGAGGATTTGTAGAGGTTACACAAGAACTCTAGCAACTTAACTAAATTTTTAGCCTCTCTCTCTCTCTCTTTTAACATTAGGCCTAGCCTGGCCTTGAACTTTCAGGGCCAAGATTATAGGCAAGGATAAGTGTGAACTACCACTTCAAGTTTGGAATATATATAAAACAATATATATATGTGTGTGTGTATATGTATATATACATATATTATATATATAATATGCTGTTATTATTAGGTTAATATTGGTATAAAGACGCTACCATTTGGGACTGGTGAGATCGCTCAGTAGGTACAGAGCTTTGTCATCAGCTCTAATAACCTGAGTTTACCTTCTGTATCCTCATGGTACAAAGAGAGAACTGACTGTGTCCACTAGTGTCCTCTGACTGTAGAACACACTGGCATATATTTACTAAATTAATACTAAACCTCTTATCATTTGGTTAGTGTTTATTGCTCTTAATTATCACTTTCTTGTACGATCTTTGCAATGCATATTCTTCACTTGGTGGGCAGTGCCTTGCTTTACCTGGGGTTCTGGGATGTCTTTTTTTTCACTTTCTCTGTTAGAAGACAACTCCTTACTGGTACATGCTTTAGCTACAACCTAAGAAGCTCTTTTTATGAGACTTGCCCTGGGCCCACTGAAGCTAGTGTGACAACAGAGTAATAAAACTGATTGACAGTTCTCTATCTCTGGACCTTGCAAAATGATGCCTAGTGGCTGCTGGGTGTAAAACTTCAAAGCCTCGCTTCCTCACTTGCTTGCAAGGCCTCCAAAGTCTACCTTCCAGCTCACTGGATGCATCAAGCAGAAGGCTGCCTACTATGGATCCATGTTTTCACCACATCTGCTCTTGACTTCTTCCTTTCTCTCTGACTAGCTTTCTCCATTTCTTTGCCTACCTCCTCCAAGACTCCCTCTTGAATGAATCAATTGTTTTGATTTTTCCCCTTAGCATCTGCTCTTATTGACTCATCTGGCTGTGTTATTACCATTCACGTGCTATTTATTGCTACATTGCTTCTCTTAAAATACATCATACAAGAGAATAAAGAGCAGCCAGCTTACAGGAACCAGTAGACGTGGACCTTTAAAATGATACACAAACATTATTACCTAGTAAAACAAGTTACAATTTTAGACTTTGACTTTTTCAAATGCCAAGTTCTCATAAATGACGGTATGATAGGACTATTCAAACTAGGATATTGGCTTCCTTCCCTCCATTCATTCAGGCAAGGTACCTAAGAATAAATCCACAGATCTTTTCTTGGGCTTTTTTCAGTTATGCCAGTTATGGTTTGTCTTATATGCCATTGCTCACCAGAACAAGTTGAAAGCATTTGGTAGCAAACAAGTACCAACCAAGCCTAAATGGATACTGGTGTTTGAGGCTGAGTCCCAGAAATCCCCATTTTCCTGTTTATGAGAGATACTTAATTAACAGCAGTCAATTCTCTGTGTGCCTTTTGAACTGCCTCTGATAGGCTTCAGTTATCATAACTTGAAAGCACAAGATGAAACTAGATCTTAGAAAAAATACTCAGAGAAGAAAAAAGGTAGCAAGTTTGGCGAACTCTGCTGACGTTGCTTTCAATGTTGGTATTCCAAGCAGCTTTGTCATAATGACTTGAGAGAATGCATGCTAGCACAAGAATATGCTACTTATAAAATATCCTTGGTAGTAGTCCAAATATATATTTAATATATTTCTTGTCTATAGGAATTTTTTCCTGAGAATTTTATTTTTGGTGTTTTGTAGTCAATGTACAAGTTGACACATGCACAAATCATACCCCATACTACTTATTGATATCTCCCACCTGGTTATTCAAAAGAAATATTTATAAAATGCAAAACTATTGTAAGTTTACAAGTTTTAACAAATGTACGTATATCCTGTGAGGGATTGGTCCTGACTATCACACTGAAGAATCCTTCCTACCACAACACTGTTCTTAGACCATTCCTCTTCTCAGCTAGAGATAATGAATATTATGATCTTTGTCCACAGAGTTTCCTGTTGTAGACTGTCTACCAATGGATTCATTTATTATGATTTTTTTAGTCTAGTTTTTCCTTATTGTAATGTGTGAGAGATTCTTCTAAGCCACGGAATGCAACATAAAGATATTTCTTTTTACTGTTGGCAAGTTGTCCAGTGAATTAATATACCAAAATTTATTTAAGGATTGTCAATGTTCATGAGCATTTGAGTTGTCTGTGGGTTTTGTTCCTTGGTAATACATCTGATCCAAACATTCCTGTGCAAGGAAGCATAGATGTTTTCCTTTCTCCTGTTCCAATTGTTAGATCATAATGTAAGGATATATTTAAACTTCATAAGAACTGCCAAATCTCTTAGCAAGTGGTTTGTACCAATTTATATTCCAGCCAGTAGTGTGGAAGGTTCTGATTGCTCTCCAGCATAAGACTTTGTCTGGTATTTGATTTTAACAACGTTCATCCTTGCATTCACTGTGATTTTCATTTTCATTTCATTGATGACTAATGAAGCCAAATAAAGTGCTTTTTAGCCAGGCATACTTGGCTTTTGAAAGACAAGTTGTGCATCCCTAAACTGTGAACTCAGAATCTAATTTACATGGCAATATCCTCAGGACAGGAAATCCTGAAGAAACTGCTGAAGCATGATGCATTTATGTGTAGTTGACAGGCCCCAGATTAATGCAGGAGTGAAAGAAGAAATGAGTAACCAAATTACCTTTATTCTAGGAACGCTATTGAGACATACACCATGGGGAAAGAGAATAGATGTTCCTGGACGATCAGGGTCATGTTAATGATTTTGCAAACTGAAGTTCACTGTAGCTCTGTTAAATAAACAGCCTCTGTGATCAAAACTGTCTTCTAGTTTTGGTGTGAAAAGAACATCTCTCCCCACAGGATCTTGATGACTTGCTGCATGTGGGAAAATATAGGCCAAATGGTGCTTTTTGAAGTTATAGTTCCTCAAGTATCTTCAGAGTTAAGTAACTATCTATCAATTTGGAATATTTTAAGATGGCACATCCTTCGAAAACAAACAATCACAGCCCGTCATGTTGTTTCAGCAGACCCTTTATTTTCTCTAGCTATAAACAAAAATTGTGCATGTATACATGAAGCATTCACAGCCAACTTCCGTTTGACATTCTGTCTAGTTCTAAAGTCCCTGTCCTTCTTTAGATTTTGATACATTATTTCATCTCAGACTTTTCTTTAACCTGTCAGTAGGTGCCAGTTAGTGGATACAAAATATCTTTGTCCACCTGCGATTTTCTCTTTCTTCTTCTCTTGACTCTGCACCAGGCTTCCTTCACTCCTCTTCTCTACTCATCCTCCTGTAAGGTGCTCGGTAAAGTGCACAGCTTGTGGTTGGGCTCACTTGGCACCGGGATCTTTCTCCGTCACAGTCACTGCTGTCACTGTGTCACATTACCTTTAGCTTTTGCTGTGATATAACTTGTGGGGACCAACTTATGTTATTCATATTTGAGCGGATCTACAAGATTTGATCTTTGCAAATCTGATGTGTCCGTGGTTGACATGGTTTTAAATTTGAACTTTTCTTTAGCCAATGCTAGCTAGTATAACTAAACTTTTAGCTGTATGGGATTCTGAAATATTATTTATAAAAATGCTTTCTGTTCTAGTTAGCAACATCCAGAACCTCTGTCTGACATTATTCCACACTAGGTTTTCTGTGTACCTTTAAGGTATATAAATACCAGCCCCCCACACACTTTTAAGGTTAATTCTTTGGCATTTACAATATCCAGTACATATGTTATAGTTACACAGCATCTAGGACAACTGTTCCATCTATGGAGGCTAAGAAGGAAATATTTCTAAGGATAATAAACTTGGAGTAGTTTTGACAACATAAATGCATTCACATCTTATTTTTTAAGACTATTTTTTTTTTTTGTGAATGCCATATTTGAGTCCTGAATTTTCATGTCCACCTCCTCCATCTTGCCTTTCCCACATCTTCAAAATTGAGCCTCTATTAACCATTTCTACAAATTAATTCAGTTTCAGAATAAAATGTGCTAAGGATACAGATACAAATATAGAAAAAATGATTTTAACCAAAAATAAGTAAGAAGAGAAGTAACATTTGACCTAGGATAGGGTAGCCAAACTTTCATTAAGTCGCATGTTTGGGAAAAATAATAAAAAGATGAATTTTATTTTGGTACATTTTGACAGAGCATCATGGTTCCTTGTTGGCTCTGGTTCCTTAACAATTAAACTTTATTATGAATTTATTAAACAAAGGTATCTTCCTTACAACCCAACTCTCCTAACCAGGTGGGGAAAAAGGTAAAGGAGAATGAGAATGATATCTGGGTATCAGTTTCATGGGGCAAATCCCTTGGTGTAATTCTGCAGGAATCTCGCAGATCCTCTGCATTGCTTGAGCCTTCTTCCTCATTCTTCTTGCTGGTCTCTTCTCCAACAATCCCCCACCCCACCACCTCCCACCCCACCCCCACCCCCTACCTCCTCTGGTTACCTCCTCCCATCCATAGAATAGCCTGGTTGGAGTCCACAGTCCTTGTCCTTAATCCTTGGCCCAAAATGGCTCCTCTCAGTCTTATTACAAATGTTTATCTCAGTGGGATATCAGTGAGGTCAAGCCATCCAAGACTGCTTTCACCTTGGGCCCAGTCTAAGGCAAGGTCACATCCCTTCCACACGTAGTCTTATCACAGATGCTTATCTCAGTGGAGCATCAGTGAGGTCAAGCCACCCAAGGCTTCTTTCACCTTGGGCCCAGTCTAAGGCAAGGTCACATTCCTTCCCCAGTTCCTGCTGTCATTTGTTTTCAGAGTGAGTATAAACAAAGCAAATGGAAGCATCACTGGGTTGTAGTTTATGGAGATCCCCGAGTGCACGTTCACAAGTTAAGGTGTTATTCTGTTGTCTTCAGTGAATCAACAGACGTCCAGAGTAGGAGGATGAAGTTGGATCTTTCTTTTTAAATTACATTTTTAGAGGAAGCAAAACTCTACCTCTGTTTTCCTTGGGTTTCCAGGTAGGCCTGAAAATTAAGTCAGTCTAACAGAAGAGAGGTGTACAGATTGTTATGTGTATGTGGGAGCACCTTGGGCAGGGAAGATCCAAAGATGCAATTAGAATTGAATATTAATCAATTCTAATGTGAACCCAAAGAGGCAATTATGAATAAGAAACTACAACATTTGGGGAGGATAAAGTAAAATGAGAGTTGTTGTCAATGTCATTGCGAGTATTCTCAGCGTGACTTGCTTTAGGAGCGGTTTTTCTCCTACTATAGGAAAGAAGGCACATCAGAGTTTAGGGAAGAATTTAATCACTGTCTATTAGTGAGAAAAGCAAGAGGTTCAATTACCCTTATAGCTCCTACTGTTATTTAACTGTGTTTTGTTCAAAATAATCCTAACAACACTCATAATCTATAGTAGCACATTCTGCACAGTAATGTGTCTATATTACTTGCATTCCATTATTTAAAAACATGTTAAAATTTTTTCACATACTTAAATTTCTAGTAAAACATTAGTTTTATGTTTCAATAGCTGATTGTAACACACATAAAATATAGTTAAAATGTGTATTATAGAATGATACATATAGTTCAATTTGTTTTGGCTATCATATGTAAAAGTCAAACCAGACCAAATATTTTGATACTTGCATTGTGTTCTTAAAATCTATGCAAGAAAAATCTGGAAGAACAAATTGGTTAGAAATCAAAGACAAAACATATCTAAGTATTTAGTACTACAAATATAAATTATTCTATGAAGATGATATAAGTCTTTATCTGAAGGGTTTTTTTCCACCAAAAACCTGTACAAATATTAGGTAAATTTAAAAAACAAATCTGTTAATTAGACATTCACAGCTTTTTTCAAAAATCAAGGGAGAAAGAGCGCGCGCGCGCGCGCGCGCGCGCGAGAGAGAGAGAGAGAGAGAGAGAGAGAGAAACTGACTATATGTGTCTATGTCTCTGGTTTTCATCAGACCCTGAAATTGGTTATGAACATCTGTTTTAAGAGAAGCAACAAGTGTGCTAAAGATTAAGAAATATTTACATTTATTATTTAAAATTTTCAATAGAAAGATTAAAATAGTTACTTTAGAATATTTTAAGGAACTCAAAAGGGACATGAATATAGATGGGGTAAACTGGGAATTCAAGTGTGATCTTCAGTTTATTCTATGTGTAAAAGAAAAAATAACCAAGAAATTATAAGATTCAGAAGTCATATCAAGAGATGTATAAGCTTCCATGAAATTGCCCTTCCAGTCCATGTGTATTTGTTAAGTAAAACCACAGTAAGGATGGCTAAGGCATCAAGACAGGTTTTCTACAGTAGAGGTGAGCAGATTTTTAAAATCCTTGCATTGAGATGGAATTAAAACCAGTTAGTAAGTAAAGCAGATAGCTGGAATTACAATAAAGCTCATCTCTCAGTTACTACTATTGTGAAGACACCAACTGCCTTAGTTATGTTTACTACTTCTGTGTTGAATCACTATGACTAAAGCAACTTGGAGAAGAAAGGGTTTAGTTGCCTTACAATTCCATATCACTCTTCATCATTAAAAAAAAAAGTCAGGACAGGAACTCAAACAGGGCAGACAAATGGAAGCAGGATCTGATTCACAAGGCATGGAGGGGTGCTGCTTACTGGCTTACATCCCATGGCTTGCTCATCTTTTTGTCTTATAGAAGCCAGAACCACCAACCTAGCAGTGGCTCTACCCACAGTGGCCTGAGCCCTCTGGCATAAATGGTTAACTAAGAAAATGCCATACAAGCTTGCCTACGGCCTGGTCTTATGGAGGCCTCTTCCCAATTGAGGTTTCTTTCTCTCTGATGACTCTAGCTTGTGTAAAGTTGACATAAAACCAGCCAGCACACTAACATTTCTGAAAACTCACACAGCTGTAACTTCGTAACATATGGAGCTGTAAACACAAGCTTAGAATTATAATCTTTTAAATTTATGCCTTAAACATTATAACATTAGATCAAAGGCTAAACATTTTAAGACACATTTCCTTCCCTCAACAAAAGTCAGCTGACTGTCCATATAGTTTCCTTGTCTACTCTTATGTCTTCCATTTTCTTTCTTCAAGAATACTTGAGTGTTACTTGTGTACTAGATATTATGTTAAGTGCTATTCATACAAAGCATAGTGGTATGTACATAATTTCAATGACCACGTAATTATGTTAGAGGGAGATGGGGAGATGGCTTGGTGCGGTAAGAGTGCATGTTGTCCAAGCATGAGGTCATGAGTTTGAGTACTAAGCACTCATAAAATAAACTAGATGTAGCTACATGCGCACATGTAATCTTGGCACCCCGTGTGTTAGCAGAGGAATGCTGACGGTGGGGCAGGACAATCCCTGAAGCTTGTTGGCTACTAGCCTCACTCCAGGCCAGCAAGGGACTGACCCTGTGTCAAGAGATTAAGACAGAGAATGACAGAACAGGACACTCTAACATCCTCCTCCATGGCACTTCACACATACGTTTGCACATAAACCATACAAATACATTATACACAATTTACATTTTTTAAGAGATGAAATAAAACAAGTAACAGTAGTCAGTGCTAATAGTGTATAGGAATAACAAAACTGTTGCTTTTAGGGAGATCATCCAGTACAGATAAGGAGGAGGACCTGTATATTATAGTGTGCTGCCATAAACACTAAGTATGAATAAGGACAGTGGCTATACAGAGTTAGGAAACTCAGAAAAGAAGAATTCAATTTCTTGGAAGAGACTGTCATGAGTGAGCTATGTTGCACCAGGCATCTGGAAAAAGCTACCTCTACCTGAAAGAATTAGAATACGCTGAGAGACAGAGGAGGGAGGGAGGGAGGGAGGGACAGGGGGAGAGAGAGAGAGAGAGAGAGAGAGAGAGAGAGAGAGAGAGAGAGAGAGAGAGAGAGAGAGAGAGACAGAGAGAGAGAGAGAGAGAGAGAGAGAGAGAGAGAGACAGAGACAGAGAGACAGAGACAGAGACAGAGACAGAGACAGAGACAGACAGACAGAGACAGACAGACAGACAGACAGACAGACACAGGCACAGAGACAGACACAGACACAGACACAGACACAGACACAGACATAGACAGAGACAGAGACAGAGACAGACAGAGAGAGAGTTTTTATGGAAGCATACAAACATGAGGTAGCATGATTATGTTAAAGTCAAACAACATAAGCATGACTTGATATAGAATGCTGACGGTAGAGTATAAGAGTGGGGCTCAGGGGACCTGAAGGGGTTCTTAGTAAAGTAACTGTTACTCTGCCAAAACACAGTTTAACAAATTCTCATCACACTTGGTGTAATGTCTCCATTCCTGGGTGTGGCCTCTAGACCTCACAGCCTGTTTTGTAGCCATTCCCTGCATACCACTGAGATCCCTCTTATTTTCTAAATTTATCTCCTGGCTGTCAATGTTTCTGCTGCCCTCTTAAGCTGTCTGGATGCCTTTACTATTTCATTGAAGTTGAAGGCAACATGGGATAGCTTTCTTTTCATTCCCTCTTTGTTTCTTCACATAAAGAAGTTTCAGCTTTACTTGTCTGTCAAAGCCTTATGCACATATGTGGTCCCATGGTGCCACACATGTGGTACACAGAAGACAACAGTATTATAGACAATTTTCCTTGGAGTGTGGGGCACAAAACCCATCTGTTTCCAGCTTCCCATGTGGCTGACACACTCTGAATGAGAGTTCACCCTAACAGAGATAAGCGTTTCTCACTACTCAATCATATCTAGTTTCTTCCAGAAACTTCCACAGTTCTCCAAGGTAGAGAAGGATAGGATTCCTCTTGCCCCTTACAGCAATAAGTTTTCTCTCAGTAAGATGTTTTAAGAGGATCAAAACTTTAACTTCACTTTTTGAGGGTAGCAAAGAGATAGAGAACTTATGTTCACATCAAACAAGTAGAAGAAAAGCATACAGATTTTATTTAAGTTTTACAGGACACAAGAATTCTTTTTCATAAGATGTGACAAGCAGCTCAAGGCTATGCTTTAAAGGGACCAAAGAAGAGCAATTGTGGAAAAGTAAACTGAAGAGACACTAAAGAAGTTGGGATTATTTTAATAAGCTCTGTGGAGAAGTTTTTCCTTGTGACTTTGCTGAGTCTTTCTCTTCCCCTGGTACAGGAAATACATATTTCACAGGGGAAGCTTTATCTGCCACTCGCAGGAAGAAAGAGGGAGATTAAAATGCTTCTCCTGCAGCTGCTGTTTTATAAGTGCCTTCAGCTCAAAATAATCCTTAGATTTAAGCAGAATCATTTGGGGTACATGATGTCACCTTTCATTGGGTTTTTTATATAGCCCTGGATTAGAAGAATCTTTAGAGTCGATTTGACCAGATTTGGCCTTCTTATATTTGGGGGAGCTTAAAGCATTTAGAAAAATCCTTCTTTTGGTAAAGCCCTTTTTAAATGTAAGTCTCTAATCTTATTGTAGTATCAAAATATTATCCTATGCTTTAATAACCAGATATTGAGATTTCTTTATTTTTATATTCTTCATCTTCAGCCCTGAAAGAACTTGAGGCTAAGGAACAGGTTTAATAGAAAAGGAATGAGATTAGAAAAATGATATAAAGCGGGGAAAACTATGTTCATGCTTTTCTCCCACTGTTACCCTGCTGTGTTGCCAAGGAAGGGTACGGGGAGGCAAAGCTTAGGATCTCGATGTGATAGCAGAGTTGGAACACTGGCACAGAACGTAATAAGGGACTATTTCAAACTTGGCAAAGGTTTGAGTATTGCTACTGCAAAACAGCCAGAAAAGGCAGTCTCGAAAGGAGACACCAAAGAAAACATCAAAGTTGTGTAAAACTACAATATACCTATTAGAGAACACTGAGGACTGACCTGAATACAGCCATTTATAAGCTGCCTCTACAGTTGTCCATTTACTTCTATTTGTTTCCTCAGAGGAGTAAGACACAGGAGGCAGTGATTACACGGAGTGGCATTCCTTAACTAAATATGGTCATGTGTAAGGTATAATTATGCAATTTGGGATGGTATTTCTGGGCTTTATTTTATATGAAGGATACATATTCACACGTTTCAGATTAGATTTAGACCATGCTAATCAAATCACATGGATTGAGAACAAATCATACACATTTGGGACCTTCGAGATTAAAATCTCATGCATTGATTTATTATCAAGGAGAAAAGAAGGTAACATTTATGTAGGGAAAGTCCAAGGGTAAACACTAGGAAATGAAAAACTTATTTTGATTGTAAGCAAAAACACTTACAGGAATTTTGTTCACATGTAGTTTTGCATGTATGTAGATTTGGAACCAGTGGGCGCCCCAGTTATTTTTCATAGTTTATCTATGTATTCTATTTTTAATTTTGACAGTTATCTCCCAGTAATGGCTATGTTTCTTTTTGCTTTTTATAAATATTGCTATTCCTTATTTCTTTTACTTTTTTAAATTATTGTCAAGGAACAGCAATACAATGTTGGCTGGACACATTGTTTGTTCTCCTCTCTTACCGGTTATACGATAGTTACTAGAACTTAAGCATTTACTTTGTATCTCAGGAAAATTTCACATTTCGTTTTCTCTGTGGGTATCCTGCATGTGTGTGTGTGTGTGTGTGTGTGTGTGTGTGTGTGTGTGTGTGTGTGTATAATTAATATAATATTGTGTTAAAAGCATCTTGGAAAGGATAGATAAGCTCATGAAAGAACAATGAATCTTAGATTTACATAGGGAAGTTCACGGTATGTGAGAGCCAGTAAAGTAAAAAGTCTAGAAGCAAAGAGGCAAATATTATCAAAAGCCTAGACTCATGCCAAGAATTTCAAGACAACCAAAGCAACAAGAAAAAGTGGGTTAAAATGTTCCAGTTTGTTTCTTGGAACAGGTTCTATCGTTTAATACTTCCCTTTGTGCGTAAGCCACAGTGGGTGTGAGGGGGCATTAAAATAACCTTAGGTAAGATTGCCATCCATTTTGGTAGGAACCAAGAAGAATGAGTCAGGTTGAAGCAGGCAAAACAACATCTCAGCGATAAATGTGTCTATAGAGCATTCTGTGATTCTTGCAATTTTCCCCCACCTGTTTCTGTCTTCTTGGATACTTTAATGCTTACTGCTCCAGTGCTTGTCGTATCTCCCATTTTCTTCTGGCCTCTTGTCATTTGTACCATTGTCTTCATTCTGTTTCATTGCCCCCTCCCCGCTCATTTTCTTTTTATATCTATTTGTCCACACACTTTTCTGTTCAGCCTGCCATTAGGTACTACTTTCAAGTTGTAAAACTTGCCCGAGTTCCAATTCCTCTCCTCAGTTATGCATCAGGGTTGGGTACAACAACATCATACCTAATGGATGGGTCCCAAGAAGCACAGTGGGTCTTCTCTTTATGGTTGTAGTTTCCACCATTTAGTTCTCCAAACAATACCACCAGAAAAAGAGCATTTAACTGTTCTAAATAGTATACTTTTTTTGCTATGTAACATAGTTCTCTCTAGGCACAGCATGATTAGATCTCAGGTTCTACTTCAAACTATATGAGATAGCAATCACTGTGCTCAGTGTATCCATACTGTATATGCTACTCATCTGTTAGTTACTCTTAACCATTTTCTTTTTGGTGGGGTTGATTCGTGTGTACACACTATCATGATGATTCTCCTCAAGAGCGCCCTTATTTTAATGACAGCATCACTAAAGCACACTAGTTGTGACACTACTGATTTGGGCATCCCAAGGGGTGCAGAAAAGGACTTCCTGTAAGTGAAAAGGTGGAAGTTCTTCTGTTCAGCTTTTTTGTGTTGTCTGCTTTTGGACTTCTATTAGAGATCTTGGAACATATGCCTGTGTGTAAGGGGAACTAGTAAATATTTAAATATTCTACTGTTATTTGGAGGTATTATGATTTTTATAAAAGAAAAAGTCTTAGCCCCAAACCCAGAACACCCTTAAATCAATGTTACAGTATTTGAACAAGAATTTTATACTACTGAATATGAAATGTTCTCATGCTTTATGAAAAGTACCCAATTTAAATGTACACTTATTTGTCAGCATGTATAAGGTAGTTAACCATGGACCCTTACAGTCCATTGCCCACATCTTAAGGCCAAAATGCCTCATGAAAGTAGATGACGGGTGGGTAGTGTGGGCATACCCTTCCTCTGGTTGGCATGCTATAACTGACCTCAAATTTGGTCTTCATTTTGTTGGGAAATTAAGCAGAATTATTTTTATATATGTAGTCTCTTTATTGCTTTATTTAATCAATTTAACTGAATCACATTGATTAAAAAACCATAGTGGCACAATATGGATATTTCATTCTCGTCTTTATATCTGGAGAATGGATTTCTATAGTACTGACTAGAAGGTTGGAATTGGCAATACGCCTTATACTTTTTCCATTTCTCAGGATTTGCAGTTCACTATTTCATCTATTAAAAATGTTCATTGAGTGCTTATTCTCATTTTTTAGGTTATTCAGATGAATATAAACAATCTAACAACCCAATATTTGTGAGTTTAAAAATTCCGTGGTATGTTTGGGGACATGGCCAAAAGAATAGTAATGGCATGACAGCTATTACAATGACCATTTATAAAGGGTATTTTGGAAATCAAGAACAGACTAGATAGAAAGCTTTACCAAAATGGGTATGTTTCTATGATGAATATTTTGTGTGGGGAATAGAGTACTATAAGGGGTTATATGTTGTTAACCCCACTTACTAGGCAAAGCAAATGACATGCATAAAGGCTCACATGAAATATGGTAATGTGTGGAAAATAGCACAGCTGGATTAAAAGGTGTGTGTAAAGCCTAGGACTGGTTCTACAGTTTCCAGATGATGGTAGGCCTCCTAAGTGTTTTGTAAGCAGCGACATTTAATTGGAGTGTTCTAATGACCCCTCCTGTACAGCTGAGCCCTAAGGACTGACTGCAGCTAAAACCTGAGGAAAGGAAAATAGTTTGGAATCCATATGAGAAAAGATTAAGATCCGAACAGTAGAAATAGTAGTAGGAACACACACAATACAAGAGAAATCAGGGGTACATGAGAAAAGTGAGAAATTTCAGATAACTGAAAAATAAATCGTTTCCTGTGTTTTGTTTGACAGTTAAGAAATATGGAAACATATGTGAATTGGGTGGAGATTTGTTACACTGTGGGTAATTGTTGGATCTTTTGAGCACGTGGAATATCCTGAGAATCACATGAAGTGCAGTGTGAGAAGAAAGCTAATATTGAATATGGCTGCCATAAAAAGGGCAAGAAATTCAAAGGAGAGCAATGTCAACTAGGTTTGACTGTATAACCCTTCCTTTGGGAGGTAAACATGGTAAGTTTAAGGTCAAATATGATGTGTAGAATATTATTGTCTTGCTTCATGAAAATGATATAAAAATCTTTGATTCTTATATTTTGAGCCAAACCTACTTTAAGAAATGAGTAAGTGACATGGAATTAACATGGAAACAGTACTGTTTTATAGCAGTTTTCCAGAGTTTTATCTTTGCTGGGTGACTTCCTTAACTTTATAGTGACTTCATATGAATCAAGTACTTACATTTGCTATCTATAGCCTTCCATGTTTACAACTATGAAGAGTTAAGCTCAGTTTGCCTTGTAGGATTAAAATTCTCATCTTTACAAATAATATCAGTTTTTTTTACTATAATATAATACATGTAATATAAATATATATAATATTTGAAGAGAAAATTGGATTTTCATGTGTGCATGTTCATATGTGTGAAATGTTCATGGACACATGTGTTTATGTGTTTGGAGGCCAGAGCACAACCTTGGGTATTGCACCATGGGGGCTAGCTATCCACCTTGCTTTCTAAGAAAGGGAACTGAGGTGTAGGGACACTGTGCCTGGGAAACCCATGATACATGGCAAGAAAGCACAGAGGACTCTGTCCATATTCCTAGCAGGAGATGGCATGTAGACTGTGTCTGAGTGTGTTAGTAGTGAGCGTACACAGAGCTGTAAGAGTGTGGTCACATAGGTATTATCTGTGGTTACTGTAACTCTTGAATGACTTTGCAGTTTCTTGAAAAACCAGCTTTACAACCAATGTGTCATTCACTACTAATTCCATCACTGCTTCTCAAGTGTCTGTTGGTCAAGTGCGTATTTTAAATAGAGGATAAGTTAATGGACTGTGGATTTCTTATATTCCCATAGCCAAGATCACTCATAATTTTGCCCATATCTTTGTGGCAAACGTCACCTCAAAAAATCCAAGTGTGCCTTTGATCCTGGTAGTCTGAGTGTAGCATAAAATGTTTTTCTATTATTATTATTATTATTATTATTATTATTATTATTATTATTATTATTATCATTATCATTATTATTATATCACTTTACCACCTAATCCAGCCCCTCGCCTTCTCCTGGACTCCCTAAAGATAAGAAACAGATGTGCAGCATGGTCATCGTGTGACTCCCCAACAATGGAAGTAAGGGCTAGCTCTGACTCTGTTGCCTGCCTTTGTATCCCTTCTTCCTAGCTGGCTTGCCTTGTCTGGCCTCAGTAGAAGAGGATGCACTTATATCTGCTGTGATTCAAAGGCCCAGGGTAGGTTGGTATCGGTTAGCCCCCTCCCTCAACAATAGACAGATCTGGGTGGGGGAAGTCTTCTGGAAGAGTGGAAGAAAGCATTGAAGGATCAGTAGGGCTCAAGGACACCACAAGCAGACCTCCAGAATAAACTAACCTGGGCCCCTGATGGCTCACAGAGACTGAATCACCAACCCAGGAGCTTTTTTTTAAATTTCTTTTTATGTTAATAGGTATCATTCTATGTTTTGTTTTGTTTTGTTTGTTTGTTTGTTTGTTTTGAGATACTGTTATAGTGAATCTTTACAATATTTCTAAAAGCCCCTACTTATTTGTATTTTTGAGAAGTGGATGCAAAGAGGTAAAAGATTTTACAACGTCTGTGCCATTTATCATTACTAGAGGTCTTCTGCCTTTACCTTCTCCCACCCCAGCTCTTTGATTGAGAGGCGAGATTTCAATATTGATGTTCTCAACAGCTCTTCTCTTCTGCTCTTTGCAACAAGCATGGCAGAATCCCCCTTTTGTTCTCAGCGGTCATATTTATAAGCCTAGGATTCTATAGTCTATTATTCATTTTTCACCTCCTAATTAAGTCTTCAACACCCATCATCACACCAACACACAGCAAAAAATACTGAAATGTTTACACATTTGTGACAAGCAACTGGTTGCTTTGGATGTTTGTTACTTCAGAGTGTAATGAATGCTACAACAATTATTCCACACCAATGAGGTTTTTGTAGAATTGCATAAGGTAGCACACGCTGACAACACGGTGAGTCATGTAACTTTCAGAGGAGCACACACATTAATAAAACCCTTATGTATGTCATGAGTTATGAGTCGTAGGGCTGGACTGACGTAACACACACAGCCTCAGGCACAAGAGTGATTCTTCTGAAAGATTACTTATATTGTTGTATAAGACTCTTGAGAAACACTTCTACTTTACTCTGCCTTTGTCACACAGTAAATACTTGTTTAAGATACCAGTTTTACCATTTTTCAATTGATTGTTTGATTATGTGAAGATTTATTAAGTGGTTGAAATTATATACATATTTAAAATGCCCACATAACATCCGCCTGACCTCAATCTCCTCTCTTCAATGTGCTATAATAGTATATGCAAAATATTGCCTTCTCACTAAATTACTGACATATTTTCTGCATTATCCATTTTCTCATTTATTTTAATATATTAAATTTTGATACACTTTACCTATACCTTAGAATATTCTAAAATGTATATGATATTTATCCAAGTAGTTACATAAATACAATGTTTGTTAAAATTTTCAATTATATGTCTCATTAAAATGTATTATTATGAAATAATATTCATATTGAACATTATTGAAAACATCATAATGTTCAAAACACTGCAGTCTTTCAAGCTTATTCTGTTACCAAGGAAACGTAATGCAAATTCTGGTAAGCCTTTTACTTGTTTTCTACATGTTTCATCAATTAAAAAAACTCCAGGGTGATAGATTTCGAAAGAATTGGGGAAACAGAAAAGAACAAAACAACTTCAGCCTTGCGATGGCAACAGTATTAGTAAATTTAAATATTGAGAACAATATGAACAACATTTAAAATCAGTTAAAGACTGCTTTACAATAATTATTTGTGATAAAGGAGATTTTATATTTTAGCAATACGTTAAAACTGCACTAAATATTTACTATTTTATTTTCATTTACAACTTCTTTTACTCTATAACTCCTCACTTAAAGACATATGTGGAGCCAAAAGTACTGAATGCTGAGAAGTGTTTGATACACTTGATCTAATTATGTAAAACTGTGCAACTTTCTCTAATATGGAAAGGCGCAGGGATCAGGGAAATTAGTACGCCACAAACTAGCTTGGTGTTGTACCAAGGCAAAGATATTTATAGTTAGCTTAAACCAATGACTAAAGAAGCTAAACGAGATGACTGCTAGGATTCTGCTTCGTCTGCACCCTTTTGGTCGCTGATCGTCACTGACTAGTCGCTAGGAAAGTCTGTGTCCCTGTCTTTTGAGTCTCATTCTGTTTCTGGGGATTCCCTAATGGATTACTAACTTGACCTCCCCATGAGAAATGGTCCATTCACCGCCTCTCCAGCCTCATCTTGGGATGCCTTCTAGAGAATTTCAAATCCCTAAACTCACAACAAGGGCGGCTAAGCTCACACATCTCTGCCACCAAACTTGGACAGATCCAAAAATGACTCTTTAATTATTGCCAGCAATCGGGAAAAATGGAAAGTAGCTCCCCACATCCAAACCTTTTTCTTCGCTTTCCCAAAACTGCTCGCATATATGTTCCAGTATCCTGCCAGTCTTCCTGCATCTAGGACAGCGTCAAAGCAGCTACCCACAAGTGCTCTAGTCCAACCTCACAGTTCATGTTAGCTGGACCTACATTGCTCCTCCTAGGCACAGATGTTCTCAGACCCTGGGCAGCGCTCCTTGGTCCTTATCTGCTTCAGGACTTGGCTGACATACCCTGCCCTCTGCCCTCAACTTTCAGGACAGAGTTTTTCCTTCCCCTTCACTATATAATGTGGACGTTTTGTTGCTATTCTCTCTCTCTCTCTCCCTCTCTCTCTCCCTCTCTGTCTCCCTCTCTCTCTCTCTCTCTCTCTCTCTCTCTCTCTCTCTCTCTCTCTCCCTCTCTCTCTCCCTCTCCCTCTCTCTCTCAGTCCATTACATAGCAGCCAAAATCTGCTTCCAATGAATCTACATTTATATATATTTAACTTACCTTACATAAAAAGCAATTCAACGTTCCTCATTTATTTTAATTACAGGAAAAGGGAGGAATGTTAGGATTCTGCTTCAGTCTGCCTATCTGTGATGTCACTGCCTGCCTCTCACTGGGTGTGGCCCTACCCAAGATTATAAAAGGACAAGCCTTCCTCATGGCTCTTTCTCTATCTTACCTCTTTTCTTCCTACCCCCCTCCCTCGCCATTCTTCTTCCTACCACTCCCTCTCTTTCTTCCTCTCTCTCCCTATCTCTATGTTTCTCTGTTTCTCTCTGGGTACCCCTCCCCGTTTCCTCCTTTTCTCATGATCATTTAATAAACTTTTCAATCTAACATCTGTTGCCTGGCATTTTACTTTTTAAATTTCATTGAAAATCACCCACACATTATTTGTCTTCGTTTTCATAACAGCCAGCACTTATTAGTTGGGTAGATTCCATTGTTTTAATTATAAAATGACCATAATTTCTGCTGTTGAGGTTCAATAATAAAAACAGTGAATGACCCTACTAAATAATAAATGGCCCTGCAATGAGAAATACAATTTTAATGGTGATACACTATAAACAAAATACAAAATACAAGCATCATGTAGTACTGAAGATACAGAGCAGAGTAAGCACATGAGTTTTTTTTATTGATTCTGATATTTATTCCTAAACTTTTAACTTCCTCCGTTGATGGAGATCATGAAAACCACTAGCCTTTAGCATATGATGAATACACGTGTTCTTTTGCTACTTTTAATTTTTTCCATTAAAAAAAAAAAAAAAAAAAAAACCAACTTGAGTGGCTGGAGGGATAGCTCAGCTGTTAAGAGCACTATATACTCTCCCAGGGCTCCTGAGTTCAAATCCCAGAAACCACATGGCAGCTCACAACCATCTGTAATGGGATATGATGCCATCTTCTGGTATTCACAAAGACAGAGCACTCATGTACATAAAATACATACATAGATACATCTTTAAAAAAAAACTGTAGAGAATTAATCTTGCTAAATGCTAACTGGAGATACCCTCTGAGGTTAGATTGCTTTCTGCAGGCTCATTGTCTCATTTAGTGTGGGATATTTGTTTGCTTAGAGTTTTTCTGGTTCTACTAAACATCTCTTGGTCAGTATTCTTGAACCCAATTAGTATCATCTGTAATTTAAAACCTCAAGGTGAAAAGGACAAAGATATGTGTGGATGTGGCAAAGGAACAGCGCACATTTGGGCAAGTTTTAATTGAACTCTTTCTGACTTTATAATAGTTTCTAACATGTCAGAAGGGGTCCCATAAAAACATCTTTCACTGGAAAATCAACATGGCCTATTTTAACCACCACTGTCATTTGGCTTCTGTGTTTGCTTTTTAGGTTTTGAAAGTGACTTCTGTTTATAAGATGCAACATTTTAGGAACATTTTATTAGTAAATATTCTGCAACAGAAGGTAAACTCATGTTTCAACTTTCATACTAAGTACCCCATAGGCAATAAAAACATTTGTCGACTCGTTAAAGAATAACTTAAGGAAATACATATATGCTAAAAATTGAACAATTCTAAAGCCTCAAATTAATTTATAAGCATCATTTAATTTCAAATGATTTCTTGTCCCCTCTCTTTCTCCATTAGATTTGCCTTAGCAAAATCAACATGAATTTTCATGGTTGATGTTAATTCCTAAATGTTACAGACATGCAGGTTATTTATACTTTTTGTCTTTAAAACCATGTCTTATGGGACTGGAGAGATGACTAAGTGGTTAAGAGCACTTGCTAATCTTGCAAAGGACCTCAGTTTTGTTCCTGTCACCCATTTCTGATTGCTTACATCTTCTTATGCTTCTACCTCAGGGAATCTGATACTATGTTCTGGCCTCTGTGGGAGCGTGCACATATGTATTTCCACACACTTACGCATACACATGCACTTACATGGCTTGAACTCTCTATGTAGACAATATTGGCCTTGAACTCATAGAGATCTACCTGTCTCTCCTCCCAAGTACTAGCGTTAACGGCATGTGCCCCTTCATCTGACATTTATCTTTAAAAAAGACATTTATGACTTAGCAATGAAAATTATGGGTGTGGTGAACATGTGTACATGTTCATGTGTGTGAACACATATGTGGAGGCCAGATGTTGATGTCAGATGCTTTTGTCAATTGCTGTCCACCTTAGTTCTTTAGGCCAAATCTCCTATTGAACCTGATGCCAATTCAGCTAGACTGGCTGGCCACCAGGTCGCAAAGATCTTCCAGTCTCTGCTTCTCCAGTGTGGGGATTATAGGCACTGCTAAGCCTGAATTTTTAAATCTTTGTGGAGATGCAGATTCAGCTCTACACGCATGTGTGAGAAGTTCTAACTAACTGAGCAATCTCTCTAGCTTCTGATGGTAGAGATTATAAACCATATAACAAAATCATACAAATAGATGACATATCACTGGAACTAAGGCTTGATTGTTTTGATAACACATCTTAACATTAATTGTATGATTATTTCTCATATATATTTTACAAACTTGGATTGTATCTTCTGTAGTATTAGTGGTGAGTTAACTTGCTCAAAGCACTTAGACTAATTAAGCCAATATTTTAATATGATAATTTCTCATGCTGGAATGTTTAAGAATTTACACATGAATTATCTTTGCCTATATATGGTTCTTTTTAAATAAAGTGATCTTCATCTAGCATTTTCAAACTTTTGACATCAATTTTAGGAAACTACATAGATTAAAAAAAGAAGCATAAAAAAGCGGAACATGGTTCAATGTTAAGATTTACAAGGTGGTAAGATTCTTGTACAATTTCTTGACTGTAATGTACTCCCTCATTGCACATGCACATGTGTGTGCCCCCTCCCCAAACACATCTGCTGCAGCTGAAAAGAACAGTTTGGTTCCCAATGATGATTAAACATGTCCACCAACAAACTGTAACTGAATCAAAACGCAACTGAAAGAGAAACCAGTGATTTGGCAGATTTTCCGCTGTATCTTTTGGATTCCATTTCTGTTTTACGGTTTACACTTCTCTGAACTTTAATTTTTTCACTGCATATTTTTCTTAGATTTCATAGGAAACTAGTCAGTACAGGAAAATGCGTGTGTTTTTATTCATTTTGTAATCTCTAAACCTTCTTCTTGCAATGAGATGATCAAGAATATATGTTGGCATTAACAGTAGATCACTAATATTGATACAAATTGCTCCTTTACCTTAGGTTCCACTCCACTACTTATAAAACAAGACCTTTAAGCTGGCTACTCCCCAAAAATCTCATTTAGTGAAGCTATTAAAATGTAGAATTTTCTGTCCTATTGCATATGTTTTTTTTTCACATTAATATAGTCCTTTATGGCAAAGCACTGTCACTTAAATTCATTACATTTTTGAATGACACATAGTTTCCATGCCATCTTGTGGTTTAAGTTTTTGTGTGTGTGCATTTGCAAGATAAAAGTGTTTTATAATTACAAATCAAGCAACTTTAGGCATATAGTAAATGTGAACTAAATTTTCATATTACAGATACAGAAATTTCTTAACTTGGACGTACAAAACTGTTTTTCATATATTTCAGATGACCTTTTGAAGAAAAAGGTGTTTAGGTGTAGCACAACATTACTGCTACCTGTAGTTATTTGCTGATGTAGCAAAAAAAAAAAAAAAAAAAAAAAAAAAATTGAACAGGAACCAGGTTGGCAGTTGTAATGCTTAGCTGAATGTTACAGCGGTGTCTGCCACTCCATGTAGGAAGTACCTAGTGTGTAGATGATGACACTAAAATAGAAAAATATCATCTCTTTTTTTTTCAGTATAAATATTTTATTTTAATTTTTTATGATACTATTTTTTTTTATTGAAAAATAAAATCATTCATATTACATCTCAATTGCTCTCCCATCCCGTGAAAATATCATCTCTTATTCCCCCCATAGTTCTGAACCATGAGAATCAAACATTTATATAATATATATATACATACATATATATATCTTAAGCATGAAATAACATTATGTGATATAATATTTTTACTTTGCAAGAACATAAAATTGAGCTGGTGAAGTGGCTCAGAGTGTAAATGTACTTTCTCCATAGGCTGAAGATTATAAATTTACAACCTGGAGAGAGCTACTTGATCCTAAAAATCATCCTCTGGCCACTCATGCGCTACCTATTTTCCCATCCTCTTGAGTGTGTTTGTGCACACATGTGCACATAATATATCAATAATAGCTGAGACCTAGGAGCTGAGCCAACTAACCAAAGCTGCCTACCCTGGACCTACCTGGACCATGTGTGCTCTAGACCTAGGCCCCCTACATAGATGTAGCCAACTGGCAGCTTGGTCTTCATTTGGGTTCCCTAGCAAGGGATGCCAAGGCTGCCTCTGACCTGCACTCTGTTGCCTGCTCTTCGATACTTTCCCCTGGTGGCACTGACTTGCCAAGCCACAGGCAAAGAGGATGTATTCAGGCCTGATGCAACTTGATGTGCTGGGATGGTTTGGTAGGAGAGATTTTTACTCCTTTTCTGAGTAGTAGGGAAAGAGGGATAGAAGGAAGAGGGAGGGAGAATGGGACCAGGAGGAGAAGAGGGAGGGTGCTATGATAGGGATGTGAAGTAAGTAACTAAAAAGAAAACATATACCAATAATAAATATAATGTAATTTTTAAAAGAAGATAAATTGGCCAAGTGTGGTGGCACATGCCTTTAATCCCAGCACTCGGGAGGCAGAAGCAGGCAGATTGCTGTGCTCTACAAAACAAATCCAGGACAGCCAAGGCTACACAGAGAGACCCTGACTCGAAAAACAAAACAAAACAAAACAAAACAAAACAACAACAACAACAACAACAAAAAAAAATATATATATATATATATATAGTGCATTGGTAGGCACGTATGATTAGTAATAATAGAGCAATTAGTAAAACTATATTAAAACATTAAAAACTACCACATCATTAATTCATCTTTATATTTGTTTTCAGAGTATATTACAGTGTCTGTTAGGTTAATTATTTCAACATGATGTTCTTATACACTTTTTTTTTAATCACTTAAAATAACAACATCTTCATGAATGATTCCAATCTTTTCATTACTTAACTTCCAAAATGTAAACAAGCTATTGCAAACTAGCCTTTCAGCATCAGTAACTGAAGGATTTGATTTCAAATCAATTCCAGAGACTCACTTATCTCTACATACTTCACACAATTTTTCTTTGCCCTTGGAAGAAAGACACGCAAACCCAATCTGTATTGGCTTTAGGAAAAGTGTCAACTTACACCCCATCATTTTATGAAACAATTGTTTCTTCATTAGAGATTATTGATTACTTATATATAAAAAAAAATCACTAACAGAAAAAGCAAAGAAAATAAGCCCTGATCCACCTCATGTCATGTTGCTCCTGCAGCTGTTATTTTCTCCCCTTTTTGCTATGAGAAGTAGAAGGAGCCTTTCTAATTCACTGAGGACTAACAGCAGATAAATATTTTAAACATTGATAATGAAGAGAACAAAGGAGGCACCAAGAAATGAAAAAAGTCTTATCAGGTATGCTTCTAACATCAATTGTGCTATTTATGAAATAAAATATAATAGAATAGCAGTTATTTTTCTAAGATTTTCATCTCTTTTAAGGAGCTTCTTAATAAGTAAGACTTATGCTTTGGTCTCTTTTTTATTTTGTGTCAAAAAGTTTGACAGTGTGTAAACTCTCAGTTAGTTTGCTGTTTATCTTTTATCCTCATATTCTTTGATTCTTAACCTGGAAAGGGACATGGTGCAATGTTATATGTTAAGCAACAACTCCCACAGAATATATGTTTCAAGTGAGGTCAATTTGAAAATGAAGAAAGGCTGTCTCTCTTTGTCTAGTTCTCCCTTGGTCTGATAGTGTGCCTCTCCTTAGATCTTTGTGTTATCCAAGTGTATATACATACATACATACATACATACATATATTCATACACACATATGTACATATACATATATGTACACACATATATGTACATATGTATGTATGACTTTTAAATGTGTATTTGATTTACTGAAATAAAAATGAGATCAAGCCACAAAAATAAATTATTATTTGGGGGTAGGTGGGTATATTTGTGTCAATGATGCCCTACACATGCAATTTTCGTAGTATTTTATTTGGAATGATTTTGTGTTTCTTTCTGTACAAAAAGAAAAACAGAATGCCATCAATGCAGAAAAATGAGTTGATGATGGATGGTTGGAGAAGAGATTCTGTTCACAAGAGAAGGAAGTAGTAGGCAGCCCAATGGCAAGTATAGGACGTAAGTTTTAGCTCTTCAGCATGTGGATAATGTATTTTCACACAGACCCCTCCTTGTACCATATAAGCAGATCATTGATGGACATGGAACTCTTTCCTTGACCAAAGTTTGGCCACTTTTTGGTGAGCACTTCCTAATTTGACCTCTGTCCTTGGACAATTTTAATAAGAATTCTGCCAGGTTGGTCTTTGATTTTTTTTTTTGGGGGGGGGCGGTTGTTTGTTTGTTTGTTTTTGCTTTGTTTTGTTTTTATTCAAACTACTATTGATATCAAATTCCTTTTCTTCACCCATCTTATCTTTCGTTTTCAGCCTGCCTTCATCAAGAATATTCCTGAGTCAATTTGGCTAGAATCCCTCTGACAGTGATGTTTTCTCTTAGTGATTTCTACCCACTGACCTGTTAGTAAATACCCAATTGTCCTCGTAATATTAAGAATGGAACTGGGTTCTATGCTGAGGAGTATTTAATCCTACTGCAAACCTCCTTGGACAAAGCTTACTTTCACTGCTTTGACTTACATGCAGAACTGTTTTTCTCTAACAGCATCCAAGCTTAGTTTACTTAAGGGAATTTTCAGATACTAGTAGAATAGTTGGTAAGAAGCATCTGCATAACACAGCATATGGTTTCAAACATAAGGAATCAAACAGTAAATACGCAAATATTTCTAGCATATAACAGTTCTACAACAATACTTTCACTTTGATTTAAGATGTCTATGAATTGGCTACACTGATTAATCAACATAGCAAAGAAACACACTTCAGAAGTCATTTAATTAAAGAAGAAAGCAATTGTTGGCAAAAAAAACATGTTGAGATAAGTTATGCAGAGAAAACTCAATATTTGGTGGTTTTGAAAATGATAAATATAGTTAGGACAATAATAACAGCCTTAAATTATAGTAATTTAAGTTATATGATATTATAAATATTATTATATTTACTATAAATATAAACAAATATTAAACTATAGTAATAAAATTGACTTGAAAAGCCATAGTCCACCAATAAATATCTCTATATTGTTGTTGTAGTTGCAAATCATTTGTATATTTTGCTTACATATTTTATTGATAGATACCTCTAGCTCTTATTCTTTGAGATGACTTTGCCAACCCTGGCTGAATTTCAGTCAAGGGATTTTGCTGATGTTAAAATGAGAACCATAATAACAGTTAATGAAAGCCAGTTTATTGAGGAAATATGTTCCAATTTAGCTATGAGTTTCCAATCAACAAATTTTACTGGACCTTGTGAAATAAATCTATAAAGTTAAGAAAAAGATTGTTACAGATAGATTTAGGTTCTGCAACAATGAGAGGCAGGTTATAAGCCTATACCCTACAATCCCCTGGACGTGGAGGCCTGGTGGCACTAAGAGGAAGAACAGCAGACTACCAAGAAGAGACTTGATACCCTATGAGCATATACAGGGAGAGGAAGTCCCCCTCAGTCACAGTCATAGGGAAGGGGAGTAAGGGGATAGTGGGAGGGAGGGAGGAATGGGAGGATACAAGAGATGGCATAACAATTGAGATATAATATGAATAAATCAATAAAATATATTAAAAAATAAATTGTTTTAAAAATAAATGTTTCTGTCTTTTATTTTCTAGTACACTATCACGACCTTCAAGACTCACTTTGTGAGGAACAAGTTAAATTTGAAGATTAAAAAAAAAAGTTTAGCAAAACAATCCATCTTGAAATAAACAAAGTAAGTGAAAGTAAACAAGTTTTAAAGAAAAGGGTCTCCAACAATGCAAGTTTTTTTTCTATCTTTGGTAAAAAGTAAGCACCTTAACAGATATCATTTTTGGATATTAGATCCTGAGCTTTATAATCCAGGATATGATAGTTTCTAACAGGAGAAATGTAGTATGATTTTTGGCATAAAATAATGTAATTATTTGATAAATTTTCTTTATAGATAATCAGACAAAAAGAGGATCACAGTCTTGAAAAACATTAATTTTTATTATATTCTGATCAAATTATCTGCAGTTACATGAGGAAGACCATATATTGTTCACAAGTTAATGATTTATTAGAGGATTTGTTAGCTGCAAAATTAAACTAAAGGTAATATAACAAAGCAAGTTGATAAAATCATGCATGACATTTTCGTACATTTTAAGCACAATGTCTTGAAGTAATGTGGCATCAACCTTAACAGAAAGACATACTCTAATATCCTCCTTGGGAAGACATAGTTTAGATATACATAAAAATAATTAGCATCATAAAATAGCAATACTTTTCTGAGGCTTAGTCTTTTAAAGCATCTTTTCTCACTAATATTATGAAGTCACTGTACATCATGTAAGAGAGTTCATGGAAAAATATATGACATGGTTTCTTTTAATTTTTGTTTCCCACAGTATGTTGCACAATACCCATAAAGTGTCAAGATTATCCACTATATCTTCCCAAAGTATTATCACTCATCATACATTAAAATGTAAGTTTAAGGAAAAGCTTTCACATAATTCAATAAACATAAAACAGTAAAGAAATGCAAAGTTATTCAAACAAGTTCAAGTACAGTCTTACATCTGAATACTTTTCTTTTTTTTTTTTTTTTGCATTTAATTCAGAGTTTCTTCCTTCTCATGTACATTAACAGGTTTGGCTAGGGACTGTGTGGAAATTGTGTCTTCTGAAGATATTTTTGCTAAAGCACTTAAGAGAAAGATCAGATAGTAAAATAAGCCTAGTCAGGTCATTATATTTGAATTCACCTTATTCTAGATAATTTTAAATGAAAGCATTATGTTTCTTTCATATTTTTAAAAAGATTTGTATTTCTTTCCAAGATTTTATATATATTTATATCTGAAATATATTTAATAAATATTTAATTTAAAATCAGTACTAAGTTATAGGAGGAAATTTAAAGTTACTGTAAATAATTTATGTATAACATTTGCTGATTCTGCCTACTAAATATACAATTTTACATTTTACTATTTTGAAAACCTGAATACATCTTATGGCTTGACAAACTGCCACAACGAATTTCCAAAATAAATAAAATGGATACTAAGAATGTTGACTTTGGCAATAACAGTGACAGCAGGTCATAAGACAAGAACAGTGGAGTATAGTTGGAACAGAGCGGAATTTCCTTTTTAGGAAGTAAACATTTTCGGGTGACAGCTAACCTTTTCTTATGCAAAATATGCTGCAGTGGAACAGGCTGCTGGCCTTAGGCTTTATATAGGAGCTAGGAGACTGTCTGAACAGTACACTATTATCATCAGTGGTGCTTGGATTGAACCCAGGGTCTTATATATGTCAGGCAAGCATTCTCCGCATTCAGTTCAGAAGTAATATTAGGGATATAACTGGAAGCCTCCAAAGAAAATACAGTAGCGAGTTCTGAAGGCATTGTGGAGAATATGACTCAGTTACCACACTCAAGAAGTAAGTCTTTAATAGAATTCTAAACTTTGTAGCAATAATTCCCACTGTCCCTTACTCACATAAGTTCATCTAAGGCATTCTTGTTAAAATTATTTGAAGGACATTGCATCTGGGAGCTTCCTTTGATTTATAGACACAGGTTAGACAGTCCTGGGTCCAATTTTATAGGACTTCAAATGTGATACTTAAAATACCGTGCAGTTTTGATAACTAACTTCTTTCCCAAAATGCACAAAAGGCACCAGTTTACTGAGAGTTGAGAGTCTCCTTGACTGCGCAAAACTAAAAGGATTAGGGCTGGTATAGCAGCTCATTGCTCAGCCATGAAGCCAGTAGTAGGCAATACAATCAGAATTATCTTGCTAAACATGAGTGCAAATTAACAGGCCAGGAATACAAGTGTTATAAGTGTGCTTGATTGGTAGGTATTTATTAAGAGAGCTATGCAATTTCAAAGATGAGATAAAAAGTTCTTAAAATCATTAACACACCAATCTAGTTACTGAGGTAAGATACTTTTTATGTTTATAGTTTGCATTTTCATTGACTATAATTGCCTTGGGTTGATTGTCAAATTAAATTGCTGCATGGTTAGAAACCATACAAATGTGTTCCTAATAAGTTTATCAAGATATCCAGTGTCTTATAGTCCTCGCCTGTTCAATATCGACAAATTCTGACCAACTTGGCTGAGAAGGACAGAGTATATGTTACTAATTTTAAAGACTTCATAATGTTATTTATGTGCAAAGTGTGTACATCTATTTTGGAGTGGAGTGGATTGGAGTGATTCCATTTTCCCACTTTTACTACTAAAAATATTTCCTATTTTAATTTTTTGTCTCTCATATTCTCATAAGTCAACGGGGTATACATTTTATAAATAAAAAAAATTTAGTTGTCAGTATATATCCAAATATATACTGTTCACTTACAGAAATATTGGAGTAGTTAAGAGCATATAATTTATTGTCTCACAATTTTTATTATAATTTCTAGTATTTATATAGATACTGGGCTTTTATAAAAATCAATGCATGAAATCATGTATTAGGTATATATAGATACTCATGTATTTATACTTCAAAATTAAAATTAAATTTATTAGGATGTATTCATACAATAAGAATGTATTATGGAATAAGGTAAGCATTCATGATATTCTGTGTAGCAGAGCTGAGAGCTGGATTAAGTCTTTGGGTAAATATTATGGAAAAATTCCTAGAGAGAATAGGGATGGTTTTATACTTTTCTTTCCCATTTCTACAGTGGTTCTGATGTCTACTCTCTAAGTCATAAAGAAAGGTTTGGGTGTTACAGTGATTAAGAATGAAAGAAAAAGTTGTACACATGTATACTAATAAAAAGATTACCCAAAAATGCATGTTTTGTGGAACCAAACATTTCAAGAACCAAATATTTCAAGTCAAAATGCATAAATTTTAAAATTAAGTGAAATGAACATCACTCACACCCCATCCCCCCCCCCCCCCCCCCCCCCGTAGTATGTGTAGTTCAGGATAGTTCAGAGAGTTTGCACTGAAATCCTAACTTAAGTGAATGGTAGTTAGTGTATTTGCATATTTAAATTATTTCTTACCACTGATAATATTCTGCCTTTAATTCAAGATTGAGATTCAAGATTGGGCTGTGGCTTACTAGTAATTCCTTCTCTATCATTCTAATCCTCAGTACTAAGAAACACAATCTCATTTGACACAGGGCTTTTTGAGGCAAATACCTCAGGATGTTGTTATTATTTAAATTTTAATGGCTCTGTAATGCCTCATTACTTTATTACAGGGGACACAATTCTTTAAGCCCTCTTGATACAGACATGTTGGTTTGTCTTGTAATGACTGCCTTGGGAGAAAAAGCTGTTAATAGTATTTTCTTTCTGTTGGAAGACACAGTACATATAATAGATAGCAGAATTATTTATAAGGAAAGATAAAGAAAAATGTACTTTTGAGATAGCAATATTTCTATAGAGCTAACGTCATTCTTGACAAATTTTCTCAAAAATACAGACATCCAGTGGCTTCAAATATGAAAGCTGGTCAGTCACACCTGTGGTTTTCTTTGGGGCCTATGTGTTTTGTGATTATTAGATTTCAGCTTGCTCCTGGCAGGATTTACTCAATTTAGGTCATGTCAAAACTTTTGAATTAAGATATATAAAGTAGACAAAAGGTATGCAAGCACTTTGCCAACATTGAAGGACTGTAGTTCATTACTTTAAACCCTCTGGCTACACCCAGCATAGGCAACATATCTCGCTCTAATGTTTAATACATAAATATATTTCTATGGTTTTGGCTCATAGACAGCAAAGAATTACATGTATGCTCAACTTTTAGATGCATAGTTTTCAAGCAAAGAAAACACATTGTAACAAATTATTTTAATTCTAGACTCTTCATAAATCACAAACATGGTTCTCTTACCTTGTGCAAATTACTTATAAATGTGCTAGTTTGCTTTTTATTAGCAAACACTCATTAGCATGGGTTGGTTTTTAAAAAGTTAATTTTATGATCTCTTCTTGGGTTAACCACACTACAGAGATATTGAAAAGTTTTTAGTTTTAAATGGCAGTTTCTGCTTTGAGTTTTGGGAGTGGTTGAAGGTCAGAAAATAGTACCATTTGGTTCAAAAACTATTGGTTTTCCTATAACATATCTGAGATTTTTAAAAATTCTTGCAATTTTCATTATATAATTTTATAGACTAACCAATGATTAAAATATCTAAAAATCACTCTAAAAATTTTAAAGTATAACATTAATGACAATAATAGTTAAGAAAAACAGTAAATGAATCAGAGCTTGGCAGCTGCTATCTGACTAAGCTAAGAAAACTCCACTGCAGCTGAAATAATTGCACGGGTTGTGAACACATTTCTTTTTCAAGCAAAATTACTTTTAAATACACTTTGAAACTACTGTTTTGAATGCGTTGGCTCATAAAAAGCAAAATAATCTTACTTGATAGAATTGATGTTTAGGTCACTTAGAATTAAAACCCATCCTCCTGCTACTTAGAGGTATTTTGGGCTCACATAACTGATGAGAAAAACTATTCTTATTTAAAAATATTTTCATGAATCTACTTGTATTTTTCCTTGAATTTGTTTATTATCAAAATGTAAGTGCTTTAGTATAATTAATATTTAAATTCTCATTCTAAACTTAATAGAAAAGTCTTATTGAAGTTTGTTTAATTACACAAAAACACCAAACATACAAACAATTAAGCCGCTATTAAATTTAACAAAAACGATTGTGCTGGCTTAAAATCTTTAGTGTTTGGCACTAATTAAAAATAATTGTAACACTTATTTACAAACAAAGGCTGCCTTCAGTGTCTTCATCTTCACTCCCAGAGATGAAAGGTAAGTAGAATTTTTATGTAATGTGATTGCGTAAATTGTTTATTTTAAATTTTGGCAGAGAGATATTTAGTATTCTAAATGATGACTTTCATTTTGGTGACCCAATTTATTGTTATTTTTTATTGTGTATATTGGTTCTACCATGTTCCTATGGATGGCGTTCTAACAGTAGTGAACTTGTCATTTAAAGACCTTGTTACTTTCATTTTTTTTAATATACTGTGCATCTTAAGCCATTACTTTTTATTATTCTCTTCATTTTGTTAAACTTGCTTCATAAATTTTTACTGTGTAAATCTTGATTCCACTATGTTTACTATAGTGAAGTAAAAATATCAAGAAATCCCAAAGTAGTTATCATGTCTACTGTATGTGCTAGTAAAACATATACAACACACATTGACACAACGAAGAAAACAGATCATTTGGCAGTAATGTGAAATAGGAGCTCCCCCCACCCCAACACACACAATGTATTTTGTATCCTTTATAAGAATCAATCTGTCTCATTATTTTACATAGAAAATCAAAATAAACTCTTCCCCCATATGCTGTTTGGATGCATTGGCTATCACTTGTACACCACACACACACCTACCCACGCCTATGGCAGGAAAGCTCTTTCTGAATGCAGCGTTGTTGTATGACTTCAGAGTCTTAATCTTGCTGCTGATGAATGTCTTCATGCCTAAGAATTTTATAGATAACCCAATAGAAAATGTTAAAAATCAGAAACGCCAGCGGAAAGCAGGCTCGGGAGATGGTGTCAATCTTCTTGGCCCTGTCGATGAAGACCTTCCTCATATCCTCGGGGCTCTTTGGCGTTACCTGGACAGCGTGGTTGGGCCCTTTTGGAACCACGCCATCCTTTGCTTGCAGGCACGGCCCCATCCCGTAGGCTGTGAAGCTGAACCGACTCTCCCTCACCTCATCATCCTGTTTGCAAAAGACAGCAGGAGGTGTTTTAGTAATGAAACAGGGCGTGCCACGTGGGGGGGGCGGATCAGAGTCACGGCATAGCGTTTATCATGATGCGTGTGTTTGCTTGGGTATGGAGACTAGATAGCAGAAGCACATGACGATGAGCTGGCTTGAAGCTTTCCCAAATGAAGTATTAATGGAGAGATAATAATCTTGTGGTGTCTACCTGTCACAAGATTCTAAATGAGAGTAAGAAAACAAAACAAAACAAAACAAAACAAAACAAAAAAACCTATTGAGAGGTTGATTATAAACATGCACATCCCAGAAGTTTTTGGTTACGAGTTTAAATATACAAATGCCCCATCAAATGGGAAATAGATACTCGAATCATTGACTAAATTTTTCTTTCTCATGGAACCAACTTTTTAATATGTATTTTCTTCTTACAATGCTAGTCACTTCCTCACTTCCTCCGAGGATACTGTCTGTCAGAACACGCTGCTTGCTTTGCGCTGCCCTTTAAGTTGCTTCTGTATGTTATTCTATCATGTTCTGAAGAGCTACAGGAGACGCTATAACTTGCTCTAATTAATACACAGTTATTTCACATATTCAGTGACTTGATGAGTTATGAAAGGAAACTAGAAGAACTTTATTTCATATTTTAAAAAGTGGACTTATTAACTTTTGGCCCCTTTAGTGAAAATCAATTGAAAATTAATACACTTGTTATAAAGTTAAAATTCACCAGTAAACATCATTTGAAACTATACTATTACTTTTAAGCATGGCAAATTAATGAAACATTTCCATATATTTACATGAGAAACAAAATTTGTAGCCTGACAAATGGTTCGTTGGTTAAGAGCACTTGTTGTTCTTATAAAAGGTCTGAGTTTGGATCTCAGCACCCACATGGTGGCTCACAACTGCATATTACTCTGGCTCCAGGGGATCCAGTGCTCTCTTCTGCCTTCCTCAGACATTCCAAACACACAGTACAAATAAACTTCCACAAACAGACATACATATACATAAAAAGCTAAATTAAAAACTCTAAAAATTTTACTGTAAAAGGGTAAATATAACATCTTTATGATAGAGAAATGTGTTAACTAATTTATAAGAAAAATCAATGAATAATTAGTGTGAGAATAAATGGTTACTGACAAGAAAAATCTTTTTTTGCTAGTATAACTGCAAGTTTAATGGTTCTAATTAGCATATTTTCTATGTATATCTCTGTTATGATAATTCTTTTTATATTAGTGCAAGAGATAAAATAATCATTTGGCTCTAATTAGGTCTATGAGTGTATCTGTTCAATAAAAAAGTGTATCATAAAATAAGAAAGCAAAAAATAGAAGTAATTATGGATTGTAAAAGTGAGAAGATGAACAATGTTAATTGATTAATGTGTGAAATAGTTTTCGAGAATTATGAAGGTGAGGCAATTTTAACTGAAAGACAAAAGTATATGTTACTGGAAACATTCAATTGTAAGATTCATTAAGGAATTGGATTTGAATTAAAACAATTAAACTATGACAATTAAAAGTGCCTTAAAATACAGCTTCCATCCATGTTACCTGTGTCTACTGTTGTAATTTTGAAAAACAAGACAAAAACAAAACCAAAATAATTTTTTTTAGGACTCTAGTAAATGCAATTTTTAAAAATGTGGTCATAAATTGACTTCCAAAAAATAATTTATGGAAAATTTACTGCGTGCTATGAAAGTATCTGTCTGTCTTTAATAAAACTGTATATCACTTCAATTGTTATTATGTAAATGGTATTTTATCATCTTTAGGATTTAATAAATTATGCTGGTGCTTGCACATCAGAACAGAAACATAAGTTATCTCAGTAATTTATATTATGTGTGCAGGCCATTTGATGTTGAAATATAATATATTACCTAAATCCTATCAACCCACAAGTTTAAAACACATAATTAAAACAGACAAAAAAGCTTTTCTATGAGCATTTTCATAGGTTGGCATACTAGTGGAAGCAATTGGAAATTTTATTATTAAAATACTAGGATTTCATGATTCTACCATATATGTTTAGCAAAACAGATTTCATTGACCAGCTTTCTTCTCATTCGTTCTGGACAATTTATTTTAAATTCTTTGAGACCGCAGCTGTTCTGCTCAAGTAAAGGGTTTTCATTCAAAAGGAAACAAGAATGAGTGAAGAACCAGACTTTTTCTGTTGTGTCTTTTTTCATAACTGGCTGTATGTAGTGTGTTAACATCAGGCCTGAGCTGTTATGAAACTCTTTGTTTTTTTCGAGACAGGGTTTCTCTGTGTAGCTTTTGCTGTCCTGGACTTGCTTTGTGGACCAGAATGGCCTGGAACTCACAGTGATCTGCCTGCTTCTGCTTCGAGTACTGAGATTATGGGCATGCGCCAGCTGCCTGGCTATGAAACTCTTGAGAGTAACCCCTTGTTTCTAAGCCATAATTCTCTTGAAAACATAAAATTAAGCTAAATGAGGAATCAACTTCACCACCATGGAAATGTCAAGACAGACTGTACATAGGCCTGTGGAATTTTAGGCAGTGTGACCAAGAGTATAAAACATTGGTTTGAAAAAAGAATATCTATGACTCCTGTGTATAAAGACAATCACCTGTGTATAAAGATAATCACCTACTCCTTTATTTTCATGATTGCATCACTGTGTGATTGAGGGGCCAAAGAAGCTCTGGTCCTCAGAAACAGCATCTTGTTTGAGATGATTATGATGCTAAAATTAGTCGAAAGATTGTTGTTGTTTAAAGACTCTGAGTGACAACTCAACCCAAAATTGTGCAGTACACACAGAAGACATTTTTTTAGAACGGCTTTGACTCAATATGCCTACAAAGCTTTGCTCTGATGTGTTCTTAGAAGCTCTTGATCAGCTCTGGGTTTAAGGAAGCAAGAGATAGGAAGACAAATTACTGGGCCTGAATTATATGATGGGAATATGGATGGCACAGAGTTATCCCCTGGTGAAGCGTTATGTGGAGGAGCAATGAGATAAAAGTGTAAGAGAAAGTGCCCCACAATCCAATGATTTATTTCTTAATTAGCCACTCTCACAAAATTGGAACCAAATGGTAGGAAGAAAATTAGCAAGGGAAGAAAGCAGTTAGTTCTTTGACCTGCCTCAAGGTAAAACTTGAAAGACTATTTTTCTTAATCTTGATGACATCCATAACCTCTGAATGGTGACACTCAAACCTTGTATTTATAATACTCTGTGCCCCATAAAAATATGCGAGCCACATGATAGCAAGCTACTTGAAGCAGACAGAGCTAATTTTAATTAAAAAATTTGAATTTGGTATTCCAACATGATATTTCAAATTTGCACAACATATACATTGAAAAATTTTCACTTTCTTAATACTAAGTTTTTGGCATATGGCATTTACTTCATCTATAAACTCAGGCTACATTTTTAGTTTTTGGTAGCCATAGAGACAACAGCCACTTCTGTCATGGCTGTTAAGAAACTAAAAGATAATAGCGAGAGTGGGTAGGATTTTGTGAGGGATTTCCTGGCACATCTGTCACCATCTCCAAGGAGCTACCAAATAGTTGCAGTGTCATATTTTGAGTCATTCTGTAAGATTTAGCAGATCTTGGTGTGATCTGTTTCATGACTCTTGAAATGTAAGAGCGAATCAAAGAATTTCATATAATGCAGCATAAAAATGTTTGACAGAAATGCTGACTACCCACGTGCACTGTTCTAATTCAGGGATTACTGGCCTTTGTGATCACAGGTTCACTTTTGAGGGGGAAGTCTGTGGTGCTAGTAATCCGTCATGCAAAGCATGATTGGTTTTTCACTACTGTGAACTGGACCTCTCCTGTAGATGTGTAGATATATTTAAGTGTAGTAGGAAGCCGAGGCTAGTCACATCCTCATCTGAAAGGAGCTTTCTCTACCCATACTCTCTCCTCTAAACTTTGTAGAAACCCTATGGGGTAGGAGCGGGGTCTTTCTTTGCAGAAAGGGGGAGGACTTGTAGATTTCTGAGCACATTTATCCCTGCAGATATCATGGTGGGTTCACCAGGGAGAAGAAAATCCCTCTTGACTATTTAGAAGAAACACCATTAGCACTTCTGTCATGGCTGTTAGGAAACTAAAAGATAATAGTAAGAGTGGGTAGGATTTTGTGAGGGACTTCCCAGCACATCTGTCACCATCTGGGAGGCCTGAGACAGGTTTAGTTTCAGAAGCTACCACCCTTAAGGAACTCTACGAGATTTGTTCACATCAGACTTTAGAGTCAATAGTAACAGTGGAAAATGAAGATAAAGACATCGATACAAGGTTTTAAATTTATTCCATGCCATCTAATATATCTAAGTGAGCAAATAAAGTTGACACTTAAAGATTGTCTTGAAGGTGAGGGTTTTCTTGTCCATCGCTTAGTAGAAATCCTAGATTAAACTATGTAAAATTGAATAGTCAAGGACAGTAAAAGCCTATTTTCAAGATACTGGAAGTCAGTGGGAGATATATGATACTATCACCAAGGAGCAAGAATACAATAAAAGAAGTCAAAGAGAAGTTGGTGGGGCAGGAGAGAGGAGACAAAGTGACTGGCTATGGCTATGGGTATCAGTGCTCACAAAGGTTCTAGGAAGAAATAAAAAGAAAACAGAGGAGATTTTGGTTACACGTACAGTTAAAAGAATATATTTCTATTTTTGGTCTAAGCCAAATAATCTTTGATAAGCTATTTTTAGTATAGTTTTAATTGGTTGTATTAGATTAGGAGCTATTACAATGACGTAAATCTTCATCTGAGATAAGTGTCAAACACTATGGGTTGAAAAGTGATTTTCTGAAGTGACTTCTTGGAATTAATCCTAAAAGTTTGATCCTAAATAATAAAACAATGGTGAATCTGCCTTAGAAGATTGTTTATTATTATTATTATTATTATTATTATTATTATTATTATTATTGTTGTTATTATTAATTGAATTAGAAGAGAGTATGGTAGATTATTTTAATGTGAAATTAATTTTAGTTTTGAATAACCCAAGGCATAAAATTACCTAGTATTTGTGAATGCTAAGCTTGTTTTGGTATACCTTATTCTAATCACCTCCCAAGTATTTATTGAATTTAAGTCATTTAAAATATATTCTTCAACATATAAAGAAATGCATGTTACAAAATCAACCAATTATGTCATATTAATATTGGGTCAAAAAGTTCTCTATATATTAGATAATAGTTAGTGGTCATATAATTAAGGTATGTTATAAGTTAAAAACACAGAGATTATATAGAATAAAGATTGAATTGAATCTGCTAAATTAAGCTAAGGAATATGATTGATTAAAAAAGTAAAACGAAAACTTTAGTTTCATTTACTTATAACAAACACCCTTATTATCCTGTAAGTGAGTTTCAAAGGAAGACAATGAAAAATTTAAAATGCCACTTATTTTGCCATATAATTTCTTTTTACAAGAAGGCTATTTAAAAAGAACTTTTGAAAATGGGAAGAGAAGAAATGTTTTAGTAATTATGTATCAGAACTACACTGTGAAAATTCTAAATGCCTTTTTACTTTATTTTGGGCCTCATACCGAGGGGCGACTCATATAATTGCATATTATAGATTGAAATGGTAGAGGTAGACTGAAAGTTGCAGCCCAGATGTGGTCACTCAGCAAAATCACATTTCTGTCATTACAATAATATGTTGCCATACACGAGAGGCCAGAACAATCAGAAAGAAGTTTTAAAAATCACATTCTGGGACTTTAAAATTATGAATTAAAAATATAAACTTGGCATCTGATAGTGATAAAGATAGGAATGTCACCACCAAATGACCATAAAACATTAAGTACCTATGGTGCCAGGAAGTATTGGTACTGTGAATTAAAGTAAAATATACCAAGAAATATTACATATGATTTTCACCTTAATATCTCCATCTTAGCAGATGCCTTTCAGACGTTTCTCCACACAGTTAAGACAATGAATGGAGAACTGTAGAGGTCTATTTGTTTAAACAGTTTTTACAAATTTATTGTCAAATACGTATGCAACAGAGAAAGGCAACTGAGTTCATTTCCATCTAATTGATTTTGAAATGTGTGGATTATAAGAATTGCTAGTAAATATAATTGCTTATTTTGCTGGGGAAACTATCATTTAGAGAAGTCTGAGACCAGATGAAAGATGATAGCATGTTGTTTAATTTACCACTACATGTTTCTGTGTCATTTCAAAAACTAAGTCTTAAGAAAATACAAATATAGTCAATAAAACCATTTCCATAGTTGAAAGCCGAATGTTGACATGGAGGTGTCTGAACGTGAGTTGAAGGAGGGCTTTACATTTACTACAGGTGACTTTGTCTGGCAGCCTCAGAGCTCAGCGCATGCTGCGTCTACTGAACGTTGACTCCAAAGCAATTAGAAGGCAAAAAGCGGTACATTTTAAGTTGTTAAAGATGATTGTTCAGGATCTATGTACATTTTGAAAATAGAAGATAGACCTTTTAAAGGAAAGATAAGAAGTCCACAAAATACTTTAAAAAATATATTTCTACTTCTGGTGTACTTTATTAAATTCTTAGAATGATTAGTAAGTATTTATTGACAGCTATATGAATACAATAGATGGTATAACTTTGATAAAGAAGCAATTTTGACATATTTTAATTTTAAGTAAGAAGAGATTATATTACTATTTTAACTTTTAATTATTTATTTGCCTATTAATTCTCTGTGTGGAGGACAATTTGGGGGAGTTAAGTCTCTCCTCCCCACCTTGGTTCTGAGAATAAAACTCATTGTCCATTTTGATAGCAAGTGCCCTTATTTATAGAACGTTCTTACCAGCTCTATATTACTTTATTGAGTATTATTTTCATGAATTCAATATAATACATACTCACATTCAAACAATATACACCTCAAAGGAAGAGTTTGCATGAAACAAGTTTTAAACAGCTGCTTTCCAAAAATAATCACAGTCTTATAATCTTTATTTTATTCAGGAAGATAAAATTGAATGCCTCATATGAGTGAGTCTTTAAAAATTAATTTTGTCAAATTTAAATTATTGAGAAACTACTTTTTAAAGATATATATAAAAATGTATATATATAAACTTAAATACCTACTTAAAATATTTTAAGTCTAGAATACAACATAAGTAGATCTAGAATGGAACACATTAAGTGATTTCATGTAATGTGGATACCATATAGATTCAGCAATGGGGTTTTATCTTTTCAACCAACACATTACACATATAGTTGTATTTTGTTTAACACTATAGAGATGACAAAGCACAAGACAAAAATAATGTACACATTAGTCGTAAAAGTTACACTGAGCTATTTTAAAGTAAGACAACATATAAATTTAAAATAAGAGTAATTTTAAGGTATTATTCCAATTTTCAAAATAGAGTCAGTTGTATCTGTATTTTATAAAGATAACCATTGGCCTATCCAAACACAAACTTTGGTCATAATTTCTTGAGTAGAGCACTAGCTCATTTCTACTTTATTTTCCTATGCAGATAGTCCTTAGAAAGACAGAAGTTCTAGAAGACTGTGCAAATGAATTTTCTCTTAGCAAAGCCTTACATCATCGCTGTAACTTATGCAAGGAAGCTACATGAAATGTGCTGAAGCAGTCCCATGTCACTCAAAACTCTCAACAGATAATACATTTGGAAACAACAACAGTACCTGAATCTCTCCATAAATGAGAATAGTAACTTCTAATCAAAGTATTTTCATGTCATGCATACACCCACACACATTCAGCGCTGGAGACAGCATCTATGACATGGCACAGTGGGAGTCAGCACACAGCAGGCTATGACAGTGTGGGGTGGGGAAATTTGGATAAAAGAGCAAAGTGTTATTCTTCCAAATAGACAGAGGTTTCTAGAAAAGAAGTAAAATTCCAAAGATGACATGTAAAATTCAAGTCAGTACTAAGCTAAGTTATAGAAATAACATTTCTCATTGTCCATTTGCTTGGAATACATTTTCAGCCTTTTACCCTGAGGTAATGTCTATCCTTGTGGCTGAGATGTGTTTCTTGGATGCAGAAGAATGTTGAGTCTTGTTTATGCATCCCTTCGGTTAGTCTGTGTCTTTTTATTGGAGAATTGAAATCATTTATGTTGAGAGATATTAGTGACCAGTGACTGTTAAATCCCTTAATTTTGGTGTTGGTTGCAGTAGAGAGTTTGTATGTTTGTGGTTTTGCACAGTGTGGTTATTTATTTCCTGTGTAGTTTTGGTTGTAGTTTGTCCCTTGGGGTGGAGTTTTCCTTCTAGTAACTTCTGTGACAGGCAAATCTGAACCCGGGGGGTGGGGGGGGGTGTCTGCCCAACCTACTGCACCAACCAAGGACAATACATGCAGTAAACATCGAACCCCTATTCAGATCTAGCCAATAGACAGAACATTCTCCACAGTTGTGTGGAGAGTGGGGAACTGACTCTGACATGAACTCTGGTGCCCCATATTTGACAACTTCCCCTTGATGGGGAGGCCTGGTGGTACTCAGAAAAAGAATAAGCAGGCTACCAGGATGAGACTTGATAGGCTGTGAACATATGGTGAGGAAGGAGGTCCCCTTCTGTCACAGACCTAGGGGAGGGGGAAAAAAGTGAAAGAGGGAGGGAGGGAGGAACGGGAAGATAAAAGTGAGGGGATAACAATTGAAATGTAATGTGAATAAATTAATAAAAAAACATTTCTAGGAATTCCATCTTCACTAATGTAAGATCTATTCTTGTGATAAAATGTCTATAAGAAGGCAATTTTGTTTCTTTTGTTAATCTCCCAAATTAGCATGTGGGAGGGAACTCATGCAAATTGGGGCCATGAAAATAGACACTCTGTTTTCATTTGTTTTTATTTTGATTATGTGAGTTGTAAGACTTAGATTGCTCAGAGCATTTCAAAGCAGAATATATTAGTTTCAGAGAGAAAAGAACTTGGTCAGCACAGATGGTTGTTAGTTTGAGAAAAATGCTTTATGAAAGTCAAAGTTACTATTATAAGATTTGTACAATGTGTATCCTACTTATTGAAAATATGAAATCCATATTTTTCTAAGTAATGTGTTTACATTACTATATTGTTTTTCTGTTGAAAATAATTGATTGTGGGGTCAGGGTAAGTTTTTATCAGAAAAACTTATAAAGCCATAATTAATAGATTATGCAGTTTTTCATTGAGTAGTTTCTATAATTTTTTAGTTACTAACAATATAATTATACAATTTTAGAGACAGATTTTACATATACATATATTATTTATTATATATTACTACATATGTATATGAATCTCTATTGAAATGACCATATTTGAGTATTCAGTTTAATGAAATTTAAATAATTGCTAATAGGATAGCTACAGTCACTAAAACATATGACATTTTTCACTGATTAAAAACAAGGAATATTTGGAATGAAGAAATAAGATATGAATTTGACTAACAAAATAAACTAGGTAATTGGTAGTAGATTTCATAGGAACTCAGTAAAGTGAGGACTTGTCTTAGTTAGCGTTTCTATTGCTGTGATGAAACACCATGACTAAAAGGCGAATTGTGGATGGGGGAGGGTTTATTTAACTTACGCTTCCAGATTGCAGTCCTTCATTGGAGGAAGTCAGTACAGAATCTCAAGCAGGGAAGGACCCTGAATTCAGGAGCTGACGCAGAGGTCAGGGAAGAGTGTGGTTTACTGAGTTGCTTTTATAGCTTGGTCAGTCTGCATTTTTATTGAACCTGGGACCACCAGCCCAGTGATGGCACTACCAACAATGGGCTGTCCATCCCCCACCAATCACTATAGGAAAATGCCCTATAGCTGGATTTATGAAGGCACTTCCTTAATTGAGGTTCCCTCCTTTCCCACGATAGTCATTTGTGTCAAGTTGACATAAAACTAGCTAATACAGTACTTTAAAATAGTACTGGGTAAAGATTTTGTACAAAAAGTTGAGCTGGTAAAATTATTCAATTAATGTTATTTTTCACTTGCCATATTCTTAACTGGGATGCACAACAGAACCATCTTGGAAGTTGCTTTAAAAATATAATTTAGCCTAAAAGCTTTCAGTTTTACAAAGTAGACCATTTGTAATGTAACTTTATGAACCAAATTCTTGGTCTTGGGACATTTATAAATCACCTAAGAAACAATATTCTAGATTTCCTTCCTAAATATGTACACATTATGCTTGCATGGGTGTCTTTGTGATATCTTTTTTTTTTAATTTTTAAAATATATTTTATCTTTATATATTTTTATTTGTACATGTGATAAGATGTTCTCATTAAAACAAAATTGTTGGTTTCCTATGCATAATCTTATAATGAATAGATTCTAAGGATACACAGACTGCACAAAGCATTTCCGGTTGCTTGTACAGTCACTCCTAGAATTCTGTATATAAATAACTTTCCTATTTATTTTCTAACTTATTTACTGCTTTTGTTTGTTTTAAATTATCTATCTATTTATATACTCATTTACTTTTGAGACAGTGTCTGGTCTGGCTGCTCTGGTTGGTCTGGAACTTGGTGTGTAGGTGAGGCTGGCTCAAACAGAGATCCATCTTCCTCTGTCTTTGTAGTGCTTGGATTAAAGGTGTGTGCCACTACACCAGCTCCCATTTGTTTTGAAGTGAATTTTCTCTGGATCTATAAATTTTTTCCCTTTGTGGAGATTTTTACAAGACGTATATAGTATTTTTAAAATATATATTCTTAAAGTCACTTTGACCAGTTAAATAGCTCAATAGGAAAAAAAAAAATACATAGTTTGCCTTTTGTTGAACAGGGAAGGGCAAGAGTATAGTTCTTAGAAAAGCTGAAGGGAGTGCTGTTTGCTTAGCTTTCTGTCTGAAAGGGGCTGTGTTTCCCCACCAAACACTGCCACGGAGCAGAATATGCTATCTGCTTTGTATAGGTGATCACATTCCTCTACTTAGAGTTAAGAAAGACATTTACCGTGTCTGAGAAACGGTAAAACTTCTCCAGTGCAAAAGCTTCTGTCTGTGGACCAAGAGTGATTGAGAAACCAGAGAATCATGTCAAGAATAATTACACAATTGATTGAATCACACAGACACACACACTGTTTTATCATACATATGTATGAATTCATTGATGTTCACAGATGCAAAGTATCTATCCAAAAGTGTTGAATCAAAAATAAATTGCTTTGTTCTGCATTAAAGTTTAATTAGCCTTAATCATATATACTTCTTGAATATTTCAAGTAGTGATAAGAGAATGATAAGCCATTATTATGCTTATATTTGCTTATAATTTTTCTTGAAACACCAGTAACTGAAAATATTAATCTTTGCTGTGAGCTAAAGAGTAACAGACATTAAGTACATCAAATATTTTTATCTCACTCCTACGTGAAGCAAAATTGAGTAAAGAGGCACTTCAGTCAGAAACTTTTAGAAAGGAATCAGAATTTAATATCTAAATCTGTGGTCTGTTTCATTCTCCAGTGACATTTAATGTTGACTAAGTAGGAGCTAGCAGTCTTTTCCTATTAGACAACATTGCTTGACACTTCTCACTTCTAGTCTAGGTGGTCCATAATTGAAGCATGCTACAGTAGATAAGAAAGGAGAGAAAGTAAAGCTACAGAAAAATGGAAGTGTAACATGAAATACTAATGATAAAGAAACTGAGTATTGCCCCAGTTATAGCAAACAATTGTGTGGAAAATTGTATCAGTCACTAACAGGGAAGAAAGGCATGTGTTTCATCCCTATTAAGCCTGGCTTCCATTGCAGTGTGTCCATATGCTTAGTGGGGACTAAAACATAGCTCCCCAATGACCAGAGGAAGGTTATAAGACAATATAAAAGTTAATCTCCTTATTATGATATATTTAAATATATAAATGGTATACATTAGTTTTCATGCAAACTTAGAAAATGAAAATCTAGTATTGCTTCATGTCACAGAGCTGATGCTCCGTTCCTGCAGTCATCTGCAGATGTTTATTGGGACTGTGATTAGTTTTGTAAGTTGGTTGCCTTACAAGTCATTTAATACTAAAAGGACTTGAGCTGATACATCAGTCTATTGCTTTAAATTATTCAGTAAATATATAAGTAGTAAATAATACACAAATCATTTAGCCTTTAAAAATAATTAAATATTCTTACTATATAATCCATACCATTGTCCTTAAGATTTATGTTTTGTTGAAATGTCTTAGTATATAGGATGTGGCAATACTTTTTTATATGACTCTGACAGTGTTGTGTTGAACAAATGTTTCCATTTTAAGTTGTCAGTTGCCACATTTGCACTGGAATAAGTAAACCATGGATCTACTGTTGAGAGAAATTCTGTTAGTATAAAGGAAAAAAGGTGACTTTAAATCATGTGTCCATAAAGGAAGATAGCTTACCAGGATTTAATGAGAGGAACAAACACGTTCTGGACAAGCCAATTCAGCTAGCATGTTACTCCACAACTTACTATAACCTCCCAATGATGTTCCAAATGCACTTTCTTATGGACTCATATTTGATCAGACACTAGCAAGGCAACAATAGCCCCTTGTTGTGTTTAACCACAGAGTTTCATAGCAAAAAATATTTAAATATGAAAATGCTTAAGAAGGAGACTGCATTGCATGAACTCACCATCATGTTAATACGCTCAAGATGCTTTGTGAAAAATAAATTAATTAACTCAGAAAAAGGAAGTTTTCATAATTAAATTTGATGTCTGTGTTAATTAATGCCATCAGAAATAGTCTAGCATTGCAAGTAGTAGATGGAATATTTATCCACTGCAGCATGAGAAGCACTGTTCCTGGAAATAGACTAATAACTGTGATAAAGGATATCTTGTCATTAGATATGCTACTTAAGTATAACTCAATACCACAATTGCCCTGGAACTCATCCTTAAACCCTTTTTCAACTGAACAAAAATGAGAGAATATCATTTCATTTAGTTTCTGATCTGAGTTTCACTCCTGTACACATACACTGCACTGAACAAATCATTTTGCACTGCAAATTGCTATCCCACTAAACCCAATAAAAGTAACCACTTACTTTGTTCTTTCTCTTTCGTCGAAGTCTCAGAAGTTCTTTGTGTTGTCTTGATACAAAATTCACTGCTGCATACTCCAGAAGTGCAGAAAACACAAAGAGGAGGCATACTGCCATCCAAATATCAATAGCTTTGACATATGACACCTGGCCAGGAGAGAAAAAAAGAGCAAGCAAGTTGGCTTTTATCACTACTATCCTTAAAAACAAAATTAATTCTTCTTTTTTGATTCTGAATATAAATTATAAATTAGTTAGAAAAATAAAAAATCTAAGTGGTGGTGGCACACACCTTTAGTCCCAGCACTCGGGAGGCAGAGCCAGGTGGATCGCCGTGAGTTGGAGGCCATCCTGTTCTACAACATGAATTCAGGAGGGCCAAAATAAGAGAGAAACCCTGTCTCAAAAAACAGAAATAAAAACAACAAAAAAGAATTCCCAAGATATTTTTAATAAATTTTATGGCTTAGACATAATTGCAGGACTTGAATATATTTTGTTATTATTTTCAACTTAGGTATTAACTCAAACACAAAAAGAAAGATCAAATATTCTATATCTGAAATATTATCAAGGAGAAACAAATAGGGAAGGGAGAAATCAAAGTACGATTAGATTTTGCGCACGGGGAGACTTCTAAAGCTGATAAGATCAGTGAAGTATAAGAATACCAAATTAGTACAGAATAATTTTTAGTCTTCCTAAATACAAATGACAAACAGAATGAGAAAGAAATCATGGAAAAATACCTTTCACAATAACCTCAAAAATATTGTGGGACAACTCTAACCAAGCAAAAGAAAGGCCCGTGTGATGAAAACTTTAAGACATTCAACAAGGAAGTTAGAGAAGACATCAGAAGATGGAAAGATTTCCCATGCTCATAGATTAGCAGAATTAATATTGTGAAAATGCCTGTCCTACCAAGAGCAATCTATAGATTCAACGCCATCCTCCACCAAAATTCCAACCCAATTCTTCACAGAAAAACAAACAAACTAACAAAAAACCGTTGACTTCATATGGAAACAGACCAAGAAACCAAAACAAGGATAGCTAACATAATGGTGAAAGATGAAAAAGAATGTCTGGGGGTATCACCAGTCCAGCTTTCAGACTGCATTACAGAGCTACAGTAATAGAAACAGGATGCTATTGACAAAAAGTTGATACGTTGATCAGCAGAATCAAATTGAAGACCCATATCTAAGTCCAAATATGTAAGGACATCTCATTGTTATGAAGTACATAAAAATACATGCTGGAGTTAAGACACTATCTTCAAAAAGCTGTGCTGGTTAAAAGATGTTGGCATGTAAAAGAATGAAAATATATCCTATCTATCTACCACTCTGCATAAAACACAAACCCAAGTGGATCAAAGGCCTCAGTGAAAAACCAGGTACTCCAAATCTGACACAGTGTAATACTTGAAATCAAACTGAAATATTATATATCAATATAAGACCAGGTACCATAAATCTGAAGCATTATAGTTCTTGAAGTCAAACTGTGATATGTACCGTGTATATATGACATATATATGATAAAAATATAGATAAATATAGAACTGTAGCCATAATGTTATTATAACATAGAATATAGTTAACTTTTAAATATTTACTTATTATATTTTCACTATTTCTTTTTTATACTTTGCAGTAATTTACTGTGTCTGTGAGCCAAGTGAGGTATGCTAGGAATCTAACCCTTGTTCTCTGTAACAGCAGACTGTGCCCTTATCACTGGGCAATATCTGCATTCTTTAAGGAAGAAGTCTTTAGTAAAAAAAAAAAAAAAATGCCTTTTAGAAAACAATTTCAGGGTATAGGCATATTGAACTTTAAAACAAAATGTTTATGTTTATCTCATGCTCACACTACATACTGTTATGATTGACCTGAGTCACATTTCTTTTTTTTAATTGACAAAGCTAGAAAACACACACACACACACACACACACACACACAGAGGCACACATGCACACACACACACAGGCACACATGCACACACACACAGAGGCACACATGCACACACACACATGCTAGTCACTCTCTATCTCTTTATATATATATATATATATATATATCTTCTGTATATCATCTATGTACCTTTTATCTATCTATCTATCTATCTATCTATCTATCTATCTATCTATCTATCTATATGTACTTACCTATCTTCTATCTATAAATCCATCCATCCATCCAACAAAGTTGAACACAGGGTAATATCTCTGATTCTATTTTAATATCTTAAGGCTCATTCTATCCTTTACCATCTTCTATCTCACCCTAATTCACTGAAAACTACCTCATCCTGTGCCCTCTTGGAAGGATCTGTCTTCCATTCCTAGCCTCATTCTTGGAAAGCACAGTGCCCCTTTTCCATGCTCCAATGTCCCTAGTAGTCTGGATGTATCCATTTCTGCAGCCAGTCTCTGGATCTTAATGGTTCTCAACCAAGATCCCACGGGCCTTGCGTTCTCCTTGTCAAGAGACCTCTAAGGGCACAGGTTTAAAATGGTTGTAAGTTGCCATATAGGTGCTGAGTATTAAACCCAGGTCCTCTGGCAGAGCAGCAAGAGCACTCTTAACTGAGAAGCCAACTCTCCAGTCTCTGAGAAATTATTTTTAAGAGAAAAATCTAACTGCATTGATTTCAAGTTAAAACTAACTATTTTCTAGTCACGAATTTAGTTCATGACTAATCTCAAATTTGTTTTATGGCACAAAAAACACCCTTGCTATTGCGCTCTACCATACTTCCCTTGTTTTTACCACTTCATGCAGTATTTATTAAATATAAATGATCAAACCAAGATCTATTTTTTGTATTATAGAAGTAGAGATGATTAGTGAGGTGTATGTTGAAGCAATTAAGTAAGCAATGCTTACTTACGTAGTACTTACGGTGTAAGCAGTAAGACAGCAAGAGAGCTCTTAAAAAGGACATGTGGACGAATGACTGGGCAAAGGAGATCTAGGAAGACAGAGACCTCTCAGAGGATGTGTTGATTACTGGTGTTTGCTACTTTAAAAAAAAAAATTTACTCTATTCTAGCTTCCATTTCCTTCGCTGAATTTTTGAAAAATTCAAACAGTCATCAAGACCTGACTTAGCAGTTTGTACTACTGCTTTGAGCCCCGTTTGTTCACTGGGCATCTGCATAATCTACTTTCTCAGGAAATCTTTTCCCAAATGTTCGTAACAGAACACCTCTTCTCTCTACCTTCCTCTACTTATTTCACAACTAGAGACAAAGCTGCCCGTTTTGAGGATGGTACTGAGTCCTAGTGAGTGCCTGCACAAAATCATTCAGCTACTATATTACAAAGGTAAGAGCTGAATATAAGTAACCTACTTCTGGTGACCATACACATGGCTAACAGTCGGCTACCTCCTTTTTAGACTTTAAAATCTTCGCTACAAATTAAGAACAATATTGTAAGTTAGTATTCATTTTGTGTCACAAACGGTCATCTTTAATCTCAACTTAATAGTAAAAGTCAAAGGTAATCCTTGTTATTTTCTTTGATCTTAAACCTAGACTGTTCCCTCTTTACCAGACTGTGAGAAAGGAGACAGACAGGATCCAGGCATTTACTAGAAAGAAACATGATATCTTTTGATCAAGAGAAGCTAAATGGTTAAAATCAGAGAAAAATTTTAGCCTTCAAAATACAGTAAAGAGTCCCCTGATTATATAAAATATAGGAAGCATTTTGATCCAGTCAGGATTCATATGACCATTGTATACTGAGTTAATCTAGGGAGGTATTGCTAGCTGTATAGCTCACATTTAGTATCCAGAGACAACTTACTCTAAGGCTTGTTTTAAAAACTTTATAGCTCATTCAAGTTCATTCAAAAAGAAGGTTTATGGTTAATATGCAGAAAAGAAGTGTCCGTGGAGTGTTTAGCCATAAATGAGACATCGATATCACTAGTCCCCCATTCCAAGACTGAGAAACAATTTCAGAAGATGAACCCAAGAGACTGTAAGAGCCAAAAGTCTGGGAGAACCATAATGAAACAATATTTTCTGGACATGACATGACCACTACACTGCATGACATGATAACTGTGGTTGCCTGTGTAAAATCAAGCCAGTCAGCATTCTAGTGTGGGGAGAATGATTCATGAACCTCCACCCTAATTGTGGCACTATGAATAGTTGACAAGTTACAGGGAAGAGAGAGTCAGTTTTCATCAAATTGATGGCTACTGGTAGGTTGACCATACTTCAGTGAATGATCCCACACCCGACAGTATGTGGGCAGAACGAACTGGACTCAGTGAGTTGCTGAAAAAAAAAAGATGGCATAGAAAGTTTATTTATTCTACTCTCAACATTTTTTAGTTTCCTGCAGTCATTTGTGGAAGGTTGAAGACCTTGAAAGAGAGCAAGGAAGGGTAAGAGGAGGCTTTGGAGAGAGGGAAGTAATGGAGCGATGTGAAGAAAAGTAACATGGGGAAATGATGTGATTATATTATAATTTCAAAAAATAAATGAAAAATCAGACAAAAGATGGATGGGGTAAGGAAATTGGGGTAGATGTGGGAGTAGTTAAAGTAATGAATGAATGGGTGAATTTGATCAAGAACATTGTATGAAGTTCTCAAAGAATTAAGAAAAAATATTATAAAAGTTTATATATTCTGTAGACTTATGTTTAAATTTCAGAAATGCTATGTATTTCTTATACTGCTTAATGTTATAATTAGAAAGTGGAGAAAACTTGTGTTACAAATAAGACATAAACATATGTGACTGAATTTTGTCATTATTGATGAATTTGGATATTATAGACAGAACCAAGTCACTTTTGGCTTGGGGAGAGGTCATATTTGGGAAGCTTGCCTAAGTACAAATTTCTCTATGTTTTTCACTTTAATAATAATAAAACACAATAAAGTAGAAGTTGGCTGGATAAGATTCCCTACATAATACAACATAGTTAATAGACAACATCAAAGTCTCGCTGGCTTGAAATGACATTGTACTGCCCACTTTTGTTGAAACGTGGCTCTAGGGAAGTGTTGTCATTATAATTCTTTCTTGTGGCACAGCGCTGGAAGAAATACAGGGCACTTGTGGTTGTCACTTTGGGTGATTAATGGCAAGGCTTGAGGGGGCATGGGTCATTTTGGTTAAAGTTCAACAACCAGAACCATTCAGAGTCAAATTCAACATAAAACAAAACAAAAACAAAAACTGCCAAGATTTTTTGGTACCTGGTGGGAGAAACTCAGACTAAGAGGCCCAGCATTGTGCTAGAGACAGAGGGAGTCAGAGAGAGGGATTTTTTCTTTTTTGTTTTTAATTCGGAAACAAATGGAAGAATCTCCACTAGTTCAGGAGTTATGATATTTTTTAATAGTGTAAGATAATAGTTGTAAATAGAAGCTTCATTAGAGAGCCAAACATACTGCCTTCAAGGAAGAGCATATGAGTTATGGTGGCAGAAACCATGAAATGTAGCCATGGTTTCTAAGGCCACACTGTCAGGTAACACATAGTAAGTCATTTGTAAGGAGGTAAAATACTAGAGTCACAGCAATCCTGTAATGGAGTGCTTCTTAACCTAAAGAACACAACTGTCTAGAGACAGAGGATAAAGGCAGAAACTACACACTATTTCACCTGTGAAATGGCTTTGTTTGAGCCATATAGTTTCAAAAAGGGTGGATAGGAAATAGAAGATAAGAATAAGAGATGGGGAGAGAGGATGGAAGAGAAGGAGCGGAGAAAAAAGAGAAAGAGAAGAAAGTAGAGACAGAGGGAGAGAAAATAGTACAGAAGGCACTTGATCACTTTGCTAGAGTGCTCATCCTTCTTCCAGTCCATCAGTCATTTGTGGATGTAGTCCTGATATCATTTCATTTGTACTCTCTGATCAGGAGTGATTAGTTGTGGATATCGCTGTAAAATAGTTTCTAAGTGCAGTACCCCTGTGCAAGATTTTTATAAGACCACTCAAGAGCAGTTTTAGGTTTTGTTGACTGACAAGCACATTGTGGGAATTATATTATGGATATGGAACCATATGATAAGGTTAAGTGGTATAGCAAGACACATGCCTTTACAGTAATCTACTAAGATGGTCAAAAGAATGACAATGAGGTCAGTAAATTCCTATCCTACAGCCATAGACACAAAGTGTTAATAGATAAAGATTTGTTGCATGTGGCTTGCTAATTATTACCCATACTAGTGTCCATTAGTTATTTTTACAAATAAAAGTTTAAATGAATTTAAAAGCTTACATTTGAGAATAGGAAATTTGCCAGGTGATGGTGGCATATGACTTTAGTTCCGCTACTTGGGAGATTGACGCAGGCGGATCTCTGAGTTTGAGGTTAGTCTGGTCTACAGAGTGAGTTCCAGGACAGCCAGGGCTACACAGGGAAGCCTTGTCTAGAAAAACAAAGTAAGACAAAACCAACCAACCAACCAACCAACCAACCAACCAACCAACTAACCAACCACAACAACAATAGCAACAACAACAACAAAGATATATACTAAAACAGAACCCAGGTTAAGCCTCAGAAGACATCTATAAGGCAAATTTCCATGGGTCATTTAAGAACGATTGTTTTGTCACTATTTCTTCAATCTAAATTTGCTTTTCTTAAAAAAGAAATATGCATTACAGAACAGTGCAGTGTATGCCTTTGGGTAAGGTAATTTGTTCTTCCTGTAATGGCAATCCATCTTTGCAGATGTCCCCAATTTCACAAATGTCAAGTGAACAACGATGGATAAGTGTGACTGTGGAATAAGCAAGTGGCTCAGACACACAGACAAATGTGTTTCCTAAAACATCTTGAATCTTTGTGTGTTGCTTTGTTTGCTGGGGATTTTACTGCTGACATCTATGAATTTTACTTAATCTTTTAATTTATTCACTATCATATAAGACTCTGCATAAGATGTTTACATTTTGTTATAAGAGTAATATTACCCTGAAGTACATTCGAATGTTATCTAGTGTCAGAGGTAAAGTAATTACAACAAAGGGAAAGAATAAACAGTGCTTTAAAGTCATTAGATAAAGCAAATTGAGTTGGTATTGGCAACACAAAAGGAGAGCAGTAGACAGTGATGCAAGTGAGAGATATTTAGAACATTGACAGCCTGGGACTTTTTGGTTTTTGTTGTTGTTTTGTTTTGTTTTTGCTTTTTCGAGACAGGGTTTCTCTGTGTAGCCTTGGCTGTCCTGGAACTCACTCTGTAGACCAGGCTGGCCTCGAACTCACAAAGACCTGCCTGCATCTGCCTCCTAGAGTTCTGGCATAAAGGCGTGGGCCACACACCCAGTTGACATCCTGAGATTTTTGATCCATTTCCCTGGAGGGTGACTCACAGCAGTTGCACTGATGCCGCACTCACTTTGATTACACACAGACCTTTAGTAAGTACACGGTGCATAAAGGTTTTTACCTTGTAAATAAAATGCTGCAGAAATGCCTCCATCCTGAGTCGCATCATTTCTGGTGAAAGACTAGAGTTGCCCTTCCACCAGGGAAAGACCAAGGATTGCGAAGGTCACAGATACCTCTGATAACAGCCTCAGTTACCCAAGCTTGATTTTCATATCTTCTAGAGTGTGTGACTAGTTTTTAAAAAAATTTTCACGATGATGTAAAATAAACCTAGATGTCACCAGAGGTGTTTCTAGAAAGGATGCCGTTAGACTTCTGGGCATGCATAATATAATAACTCTTGACCTATTCCTCTGAAGTGAAATTAAGCATGTGACTTCTTGCCCCAGTCTTTACATGCTAGAGATTTTGCACTCTGCAGCTGCCTGCTTACTGTGATCATCTTTCATCCTAATTCCTTTTTCTCAGGTGTCTAGGAGCGATATTTATGACTTCAAACTAGAATCATGGAGACAGAGGGCACCTATAAGGGCCATTTAAGCACTGAATTTTGAAGCAAGGTCTTTGTTTCAACGGAGGTATAGTTGTACATGCTCTTTTATCCTTTAGGAAGTTCATATATATGGTTCTAATATATATATGATCCTTTTATTTTATGTGCATTTTTCTTTTCTATTTTTTACAAAATTAACATGTATGGGATATTAATATATCAGAGTAAAAATTTAAATAATTGAGTTTATTGATCACAATCAAATGATCTATCATAAAATTCTGTTGAAAATACTTTGTTACAATATTAAAGCAAAAATGAACTCACGTGTGTTATATTTTTTCTAAATTTACTTGAAGTAGTATCAGCTAACAATATTTTGAATTTAAGTAGTAAGAACAAAACTCTGCTGGTTGAGTAGCGTTCTACTGCTAAAATAATAAGAAAGCCTGATTACTGTATGCTGCCCTCGGCCTTGCTACATGTTGGGAGCAAAGAGGAAGGTCCTTGAGCCCATAGGTCTCCAGAGACCAGAAATGATAAGCTTTTCCAAAGGGAAAGATGAAAAACCCGCTCTTCCACCCAGAAAGCTGAGAATTGGAATTGGCTAACAGCCTGGTGATCTGTGTTGTCTGTTGGCCCAGGCCATATAAGTTCTAACAACCAGAACCAGAGATGGCTAACAGCCCAAACGATCTCTATGCTATCTGTATGACTGAGATCAGGCTAGACTCTCAGGCCCCTGAGCTAGAACAGGTAGCCTATCTTTAGGAACAATCTTCTTGGAAACAACAACACATACCCTGAATTGAGTTTCGATGTAATTACACTTCTTGTGCATCAGATATTGCATTACACCTGGAAGTTTTTCGTTTTTCAATCTATACATTGGGAGTAAACTATCTGGCATTAGACTCCCCAAATCTGACCCAGGTTGACTATGCCAATTTGCTCCAGCTTTCTCATTTTTACCTTTTCCTGCAGTTAGCTTTCTGTATAACACATGCAAGGATCTCCTCAGCTACAGATAAAAAACTTACTCTTTAAATCCACAGAGCAAAGTATTTTTAGACCATTAAGAATATGTCCTTGTTAATTAATTTCTTAAAACATAAGTATAACTCCTTCCTATTTTTATATTTTATTCTTTCAGTTAAAACAACACCCCCCCAAAATCTGTATGCTAATATAATCTAAGTATTAAAAACATATAATGGTTCATTTTCAGTTTATATTAGTTATATAGTTACTTCTATAATTGGTGGTGAAACGACTTTTATATTTTCCAAAAACCACTGTTTTCTTTATACTATACAGGAGATAAATACACGATTTAAATTCATTTTCATTAACTTTGTAGTATTCTAGAGAGAAAAACAGAAGCAGAAGTAAAATGTAATTCAACTGAATTTTCAGGCTACAACAAAAGAGTAAAAATGGAATAGTTTTTTCACTTTTTAAAACAAGTATTGAATAAATAAACTAAAAGCTCATGCTGCTCAAATGTGCATGAGAGTCTCAGTAGACACACATATACAACATTGGGTTCTGAGGATGGAAATGTGTGAATGATGCTTTGTCAGCTCATGAGGCTACTTCCAGTGGGTTATGCAAGCAGATTGAACAAAAACAAAACAAAAACAAACAAACACCAAAACAAAACAAAAAACAAAAACAAAAATGGAAAGTAACGGAAATAGTAGGCTCAAGTTCCTGTCCCCAAACTTTAAATATGTCTAGAATTTGAAATCTGTGTCAGCTAGAGACTTCTGGGCCTCTGTGAAAAATTCAATTATTTAGACTTTCAAGTGTTCTTTGTCCTTTTGTGTTTAGCAGCTTTTTGTAAATAAGATAGCTCCAGTAGTAGGAATAGAGTGGGAGAAATTCACATTGCATCTTCCTGAGAGTTTTCGTTCTTCTCTCTCGACATCTCTTCTCCCTTTCATACTCTTTTTCAAAATATGTAAAAATGAACTAGAGTGTAGTCTAAGAAAAGAGACACAGTTTTCCTAGGTAGCATTACTTGCTTGTAACCATGCCTTCCCTTCTTTTTCCCCTCACAGCTTCCTTGAGCATGGGATACCCTCCCCATTCTACTGACTTTGGGCTAGCCATGGGACTTGGTATGATTTGTGGGATGAGAACCGTAATGAATTATATGTCCACTTTGAGCAAATGGTTTTTTTTTTTTTTTCTGTCTGCTTGCTTTCTAGTACTCATGCACTCCCACTGGAGGGGTTCAGGCATATGGCTGGTCACCACAGTTGATACATGATAAGACATCAGAGCAAACCAAACCACTCCAGTCTAAACCCAAGACCACTTTCTTTCAGTCAATCTCAGGCAAGCCCAGAAGAGACAAAGGTAGTTCCCAAGTGCACGTGCAAGGAAAAAAGTTGTTTTTCACAAGACTCTGAGATTTTGGTGTTATTTGTTATGTAGACTAATTGTAATTAAATCAGGATGAGACAGCATTGGGCCAAGAATCTTGGGCCAAGTACTTTGTCTTAAGAGACAGAGTTTGGATGAACTTTCAACCCAGATATTTTCTTACTCTTGCCGAGCCTGTGCTGTGATGGATGCAAGTGTGTGGCAGAAAAGTACCTAAAGCTCATCCTGAGTCTTTAGAAAACAGACATTTTAGATGTTGATATGTTAACTAGATATTAATTTAAAAACACAAATGGCTAGGACCAATGCTTCCACTCCTGACTCAAACCTATTCCTGTTAAAAATGACTGTTCTTCCACATTTCAAAACTGGTGATGCAATGTTGTGATTTGGATTGGAGAGAAAGTCTTTGGGTAAATGACTTTTGTCTTTAAGCAAATGGACCTATTTTGTATATGGCTGGTGATGGACCCAGGGTAAAATAGAAAAAAGAATAAAATTTTGAAGAGCTAGGCACAGTTTTTAGCTGGAGAAAGTGGATCAAGCACAGACTGCTTTTGTTTTGTCGTTATTATTGTTTTTCTTATTTCTGGGCCTTAACTTGTACTTGAAAAAAATTCACCTGTAATCTTTCACCATGTCCCCTTTTCATTCTTAAAAGTAGGAGGCCTGGAGCTCTTGGACTTTGACAGTTTCATGTGTCAGCTTTACTGATGTCTCAACATGAAATGGAGCCTTAGAGCACTCTCTCCTCATTCACCTTGTGTTGGAGATGACTTGCCAGTCGCACCCCTGTGTACCACCCTTGCCTTTCCTTGCCTCTACAATGTCCTTTTCATAAGCACAGCTTATTTCACCTCTACTTTCCATAACGGCAAACATGTCTACTTCCTAAATCTCATTACTCCCCTTTCTCCTGCAGCTGGCCGACCACCATGGACAGTGAACTATACCAAGTGTCTGTGGGATCTTCCCACTTAGAGTTCTATCTACGCCTCTATTCTCCTCACGCAGAATAAGAATGATGACTCATCTTAATAATTTTTTTAGGTTGCCCTACCATTGTTGACAAATGTAAGTATTACAAAGGACTATGATGCTATCCATATCTAGACCCCATAATCATTACCATTTTCGTTTTGTTCATTTTCAATAATCCCATGGCGCAAGGAAGCTTTTATCAATGTAAACTATCTTGGACCTTTGTTCTCAATAGAATGCAAATGACATCTCTTCTGACAAATTGCTGTGGGCACTGCCAAAATGCAAAATACTTCCAAATTCTCAGGAATGGACCACGTATGTGTTCTTGCTTTGGGCTATGAAGTATTTGACTTAGCACAGCCTTGCAAAGGCCAATCAATTGATCATAACGAAGGGGAATCTGAAGGAACAGCCTAAATATTTTCTAAGATTCTTTCTTTTGAATCTTGATTAACTTCCCAGCTTTTTTTATACTACTGGATATGTACTAGCATACAGCCTATGCAAAACACCAAACAATTATCTTAAGTTAATGATACTTTGTTTTTCCTGTTATTTAATAAATTGTATTATTATAATTGCTAAAATGAATTTGTTTTCTACTTCCTAGAATGTGCCATTGGGAAAATGGTGGATGTCACAGTGCCAAGGCTGACTTTTGTGAGCTCTTTGAGACTTCAAACAGCAGATTGAAATTGATACTTTTAGGTGACTTTCAGAATCTGCTTCCCTGGCCATCAAACAAAAACCAGACAGACAATCCTGCTCCCCAAATCAAAATTCAAATTTCAAAGAGATATTCTCTTCTTTTGAATAATCTGATCCAGTTCCAGTATATTAATGGATGTTGTTTATACTGGGTATTGTTTATAGTCAGAAAGGCTTTCCTTTTTGCATAAACTAATATTCCATTTTTCCTTATTAACTTATTGATTTCTTTATTTCTGACTTTTCTTTTCACAACTTTTCACTTTTCTAGTCCTGCCTCACTCTATATCCTGAATACCGCTCTTCTGTGCCCCATAAAACCCATTAACTTCTAAAATAAAGCATATTCTGTATTTTTCTATTTGATAACTTACAACTCAAATAAGTTATTTCCAGATAGCTCAGGAATAAGATAGAGATAAGTTTTGTTTCCAATTTGACCAGGAAGTTTCTACTATCACCCAGACATCCTAGGACATTCATACACAAACTCATAATCATTGAAAATCAGGTGAAACAAACAATTTTATAATTTTCACATGGAGAATTTCATAAAAACAAAACTATTTGGACTATTTAAAAGGTATAATTAAAGTGTTAAATGGAGATATTATTTTAAAAGACATCATTAATTCTTAATGAGAAAAGTGAACGTTGTTCAACACCAAATGCTGTCTTCTGTAACATTTTCTTTTTTTTTTTTAATATTCATACTTAGGATTTTCTTTTTTGTTTGTTTGTTTGTTTTTTTTTTTAAATTAATTTATTCTTGTTACATCTCGATGGTTATCCCATCCCTTGTATCCTCCCATTTCTGTAACATTTTCGATGAAAAACTACCTTGTGACGAAAAATTTGTTTACCCATATATTTTTATTTAATAAACTAAACTAGAAATCATTCATAGAAACCCCTAAGGGGACTGTGCGTACATTTATAATTTACTTCAAGTATCAGGTTCAGCATCAAACATTCATGAGAAGCTAATATTTCTTTATTAAATTGAGTTTCATTATTTTAAGAAAAATAAGATGATATAGTGTTGGAAACAGAGAGTTTTTCAGGTAATAGACACTTCTTAGAAATATCCATATAAGTAGAGAATAATTTTCTATTTCCATTTGGCTAAGTAGATAAACAGAACTTCTTACTTATCTTGGTATGTCTTATTAAGAAAGATAATGAAGCTTTTTAAGATTTTATAAATTCTGGATGATTAGACTACATTCAAATTCTAACATTAGATAAGCACTTTTGCCTATTGGCCTACAGCTTTCTAGGAGCTGGAAGACAGGGACACAAGATAATGGAAACCAGGCCTTATCACTATGGAAATCTGACGCAGTTCTTGATGGGTAGTAATTACTATAATGTTCTTCTGGAACCAATTTTGATAATACATTACAAATGCATAGAGCTACTAGTGTTACAGCTTATGTTCTACGCATACGCTAAGAAAATAATATGAAAAGGTTATCTGTGTGTATCTATGTGAACATATTTATGTATTATGCTAGCAGTTAAAATGATCATGTAGATCATTTAAATAATTTGTCAATGTATTTTAAAATTTTAAATCTATAGATACTTCTGAGAGGTTTCATCCAGCAGCTGGTGGAGACAAATGCAAACATTCATAGCCAAACTATAGGCTGAAGTCTGGGAGTTCTGTGTAAGAGTGGGAGGAAGGATTGAGGAGCTGGAGGTGTCAAGGACATCGCAAGAAGACCTACAGAGTCAACTAACCTGGGCCCATGGCTGCTAAGAGAGACTGAACCACCAACCAGATTATACACGGGCTGGATCTAGACTCCTACACAGATAGAACAGTTGTGCAGCATGGTCGTCATGAGGATCCCCTAGTAACAGGAGTCGTGGCTCTCTCTGACTCTGGTCCCTGTAATTGGATTTCTTTCCCTTAGTTAGGCTGCTTTGTCTGGTCTCAGTGGGAGAGGGTGTACTTAGTCCTGCTGCGACTTGAGGTGCCAGCTCTCCCCCAATTCTTTGAGAAGAATGAGAGGGTGGGACTTGGGGGGACAGGGGGAGAGACTGATATCAGGCTGCAAAGTGATTAAATTAAAAAAAAAAAAAAAAGAAAAAAAAACCTAAATACAAAAAAAAATCCCATCATGCTTATAATGATTGTTGATGTTTAAATAATAAGAAATCATTAGACACTATGTGAGTAGCAGGCATCACTGATTTACAGAATATTTTCTTTCATCTATACCTTCATTTTGCAAAAGTTAGTGCTTTAAAAATCAATAATGAATAGTAAATACACTGAACAAAATCTGGCCAATCCGACAACCACATTTTTATGCACGCATCCTATGCATGTCCCCTCAGGATGCTTACCTTTGGTAAGGAAGCCCGAGATCCAGAACTCTGTGTAGTCATAGTGAGCACAGTGGTGATGCCCAAAGCCACCCTGGCTGGGGCTGCATCCATGTTAATCCAGAATGAGACCCAAGACAGAATGACAATCAGAAGACTGGGGATGTACATCTGGATCAAGTAGTAGCCCATTTGCCGCTCAAGATGGAATCGAACTTCTATGCATGTAAACTTTCCTAGTTGTTTATAAAATAAACACAATAATTAAATGGAAGTCGGGTTCTGTTATGCCATCAAATATGGCTTAATTTTCATGATAATTTTATTGTAGGGATTTCAACTATTGAAGGAACATTAAGCCATATAGTCAAATTGGGTTTTGCTTTCTCTCTCTCTCTCTCCTCCCTCTCCTCCTCTCCTCCTTCCCTCGTCCTCCCTCTCTCCCCTCTCTCTCTCGTCTCTCCTCTCCTCTCTCTCTCCTCCTCTCTCTCTCTCTCTCTCTCTCTCTCTCTCTCTCTCGAGTTTGCATCTGAAAGCATTGTGACAGGGTGTGAACTCTTCCAAGAAACAGTATGCAATTCTGTTTTCATGTTCAAATAGCTTTTCATTTTTGTCAACGATCTCTGTTTTCAGTTTCTAATGCTTGCTCTGAGATGGGTAGAACAATACATATTTATTGTGTAAAGGTTATCTATACTATGTCTTTCTGGAGCTTTCATATGCTTATTTACTCAGAGGTTGTTTGTTTCAGAAACTCTCACATTCCCTTTAAGTACTAAGAGATAAATGCAAATGAAGACTAATGGTTTTAAAAATAATACTACAAAAGGAAACATGTATTAGTTTGCATTAATAATTTTTAAGCTCATTTTAAAACACATCAAAAATACCAAGTCATATTCACTGTTTAAATGCATGCCTTTGTGTCTCTGTTACTGCAAATAGAGGTCAATAGCATCTTAATATTTCTATTTATCCCCTGGTTCTAATTCTATGCATTTAATCTCTACTTCTTTCTTATCCATCCTTCAAAGAAATGGTCCTCTAAGCCATTTGAGTCTTGGTTTTATTGTGCATTATTTTGAATAAGACGATGTCAGACAGCTAACAGGCTCTTTAAGCATCGTTCTCTGAAATGGCATGGGAGGAAGGTGTCAAAGGGCGTGACTGGAAAACCTGATAGTGCATGGCAAGGAGAGTCTCCAGTGCAGAGTCCTATTAATGTAATGAGCTCACGGGTGATGATAGAAGGGAGACAATGGCACAGCCTCTGGAGGAGAATAGAAGTAATGTCAGAACTTTCGAATCTCAATAGTAGCTTGCAAACTCTGAGGGCAATGGGTCCACTTTTTAATATAGAGCAACCAGAACCATGCAAAAGCCAGACACGATCCTTCTGTGAATTTATCAATGAAACGGTTAAAGACTCCTGAAATATGTGAATATATTTAGATTTTTAAGGCAATATCAGACATAAAATTTTAAATTTTCACTGTAAAGGAAATGAAGTAGATCAAGTTTAATTGAAGTATTATTATTTCAATGTTAGGCTATTTAAGTAACTGCATCACAAAATCATAAGTGAGTTACTTACCCTTTGTGTAAGTTCTCTAGGTTCAATGTGATCCTCAAGAAAAGTGCAAGCTTTCAATGTCTATTTATTTTAAAATTGTTTTATAAATACAACTAAATTGGAAAACGAATTCATACACATATGCAAATATTATTGCTTGCACATTAATGCACATATAAATGTATATGTTCAGGTATGTATACTATTTCTGTGTTTGTCCACATGTACATTTTTTAATGTGCTTGTGAAGAGAAAACTTTGAAAGTTGGATCAAACTTATCGTTTATGCATAACAAGACAAAAATAATAAGTAAAGGGAAGTGAAGAAGGAAGGTTTTAGATGAAAAAACAGAACAATTAACCCTGAAGTAAACTTTTAGATTTGTGCAGTTTAGGTTTTGTGCTGCTATTGTTGTTTGTGTGTGTTTGTTTGCTTCTTTGTTTTCTATATAAACTCTCACTATGTAGACCTGACTGCTGACTGGCCCGGGGATTTGCTTTTTAAAACCAGGCTGCCCTTAAACTCACGTGGATCATCTTGCCTTTGCCTAGCAAGTCCTGAGATTAAAAACATGTGCCACCACACCCAAATATGTAAGTCATCTGTATATTAACTAATAACTAGTAATTTTATTTCCTTGGAAAATTGGACGTATGTAACTGTGGATTTTTTTTAACTGTTTTTTCTTTAATATCCAGAGGGAATTATGCAGTATATGAATATACATTAAAAAAACAATTAAAGTAGGAATCTTTCATGTTGGGGGAATTATATAAAAGAGAGATTAAGGTATGCGACAAATTAGTCACATATGTGAGTGAAGATCCTTCCAGATGTTTCTATATGGTTTTGAACTGTGATGCTTGTGCATATTTTCGTCCTCTGTATTATATGAATATTAGACAACTATGCCTTCTAGAAAACTGCTACCCAGCTGATTGCTTAAAGTAAGCACTTATAAGTGTGAACTGTAATATAAAGGTATGTAAACGCACTTTCTTCTATGATGGGTCTCCTGAGTTTGTATCATCAAAATTCTCTCCCATATGATGTCTACAGGGGCAACAATTGTTCTGTGTTGAATGTGTCTAAATTTCACATTCTTGAAAACTCTGTGAATTTTACTTTATTTAGAAATAATTGAATTGAAGACACAAAGTTAATATGAATTCTTTATCTGTATTAATGAGACCCTTTCCAGTATCATTAATATCCTTATAGGATGAGAGTTATTTGACTACTGTGACACAGATGCATGCAGAGGACAGCATGTGACTGAGGACACAGACACTAAAGTGATGTGTCTCTAAGTAAAGAAATACTAAGAGTTGTCAGAAATAGGAAAATGAGAAAATAACAAGGAATACATTTTCTTTGGAGTAAACATAATTTTGCTCATACCTGATTTTTGATCCCTAGTGTCTTGAGCTGTGCTTTAAACTGTGGTAACAGTTCTAAGAAACTAATGCACTACTATATACCACCTCTAGAGTTCTTCTCAACATTTACTAAAAGAAATTATCTATTTTCCATCCTCAGAAAAGTGAGCAAGGCTAGGCACAGTGGCACACGCTTCTAATCCCAGCACTCAGGGAGACAGAGCAGGCAGATCTCTGTGAGTTCGAGGCCAGCTTGACTACCATGTGAGTCCAGGACAACTAAGGCTACACAGAAAAAACCTGCCTTGAAAACACAACAAAAATAACAACAACAACAACAAAAAAAAAAAAAAAAAAAAAAAAAAAAAAAAAAAAAAAAAAAAAAAAAAGAAAAGAAAGAAAGAAAGAAAAAGAAAAGAAAAGTGAGCAAGGACACTGCCATTGAATTGTCTATTCTTTAATTTTGTGCTTGGATATTAACTTTGCACTTCCTGAAAATTAGATAACACCTTCATTTGTAAGTTGAATATGGTAATTAAAACTCAATATTACAAGTTAGTTAAGGAGATAAGAGAGACTGGGGACTTTATGGGATGCAAACTGAGCTCACAATTCTGGAAAATGCTGAAGCCAAGATGAGTCATCTTTTCCTGTAATGAAGTGGTAAGAGTAACGGCTGGTGTTAGCATGCTAGCATCAGGTCATACAGACATCTCATCATGGGGAAGCTTGAGTTGTGGGCAATTAAACGACATTTTTTTGTTGTTGGAGTAGATTTATTGGAATTAGCCCACAACAGTTAAGAGAAGTGAATAGATTTCATAAGGGTAAGAACAACAGACTGAGTTTCTTAATCTTTGGGTTTAGACACAAAGTTCCTCTACCAGTCCGAGAAGTAACTTAAAATAGAAATTAACAATAATATTAAAGTAAGCAGAAGATAGGTAAAATAGAATCATGTTTCAGAATACATGAAATATGGCAAATGATGTCATTATTCAAGTCCTCTGTTAGCATGGTAGTGTTCACTTCCAAAGATAGTTCAATTACTTTCCAATAAAACTAAAGACAAATGTTTATAAGTATCATTTTACCCATATATGTTGTTCCATAAAGAATTTTCAAGTATAACTGAACATCAAGCATTTCTTTGGTTGTATACCTATCAAAGATGCCAAGGTACAATGAATAAAAAGCACTCATGTACTTTGAAATTATTCATTTTTATACTCCCCAAGGTAAGACAGCTAAAATCAACACTTTACAATTGTACTAATCTGTGTATCATAAGATCAGAAATCAAAAGCATAGAGAAAAATACTCAGTGCCTACCTGTATTGTAGTGCTTAGTGCAGTACCGCAAATCTTTCTCTTCTTTCAACAGAAACTGAGGCAAAGTTAGTCCTTCAGCCACTTGTACTGGTGCCTCATCTTGCCACTCAAAAATGAGATCATTCATTGTGTACCCAACTAGACAAAAGGTTACAAGAGACAGTTATAGTCGCACGGGGTGAGAAGATCAGTTGTGACCCTTAGGTGTGAACTGAAAAGTGCTCTATCAGATTCTTCATCAAAAAAGTCTGGCAGCGGTAATGAAAAACAATGAGGTGAGGTCATAGGAACACAACACGGAAGGTAGTGCTTATCCTTTCTTGGGGATGGGAAGCTCTTGGATTAATTCAGCCAAACAGCCACTGGTTAGAAAATGAATTAAAGGAGAAATACCTCTGGGGAAAATACTAATGCCTCATGCCTCCCTTGCTTTAATCATCTCAGCTTCTTCTTTTATCTGCTTCAGTATCCCAAGTCCCAACACTGACAAAATGATCTTAAAATGCAAGCTTGTTCTATTTGGTAGAGCTGATTAAAAAGTATGCATGCATTAGTTTGACACAGTGGTAATGAGTTCAGCATCACCCTAACAAGTGAATTCTGCAGTAAGTCAGCAGCTTATATTAAGTTTAACTATCGTATTCCTCTTTGGAGGGGCTTAATATAAGCAGAATTTAATCTTTTTTCCCAGCTGAATGAAAAATTACGCTGCAGTGTTATTGTAGTGGAGGACTCTACGTAAATGCTATCACCCTATCAGTGAATTCCATAGAGTTAAAAAGAGAAAGGAAACAGGATATGGTCCATGGATTAAGTCAATTGGGTAAATTATTCAGATCTATGGAGCTGCGAACAGGGAAGTTTGTGGCACATTTTCATGCAGTGATTTGGCACAGCTCTTGTGAATAGATCAGCCAATGGTTAAGAGAGGACCCCTTCATTCTCCACTCTCTCTCAGAATCCACCAAAGTGGAATCTCATCTAACTGTACAGACAATTGAGCATACTTAGTAATGTGCACTCTATGGGCAATTACATGACAGTAATGTCAGTATTCAAACCTCTTAGATGGACTACGATTTAGCTGAGAGGTTTTCACAGGCTCCATTAATGTCTTGACTCATTATGGGTCAAGAAATATTTGGCAGAGTTTGTATGGTATTCCAAGTTGAAAGGTGACATGTCAAGATTTGGGTTCAAAAGTAGATGTGTCATTACAAGATTATTCTCTGGACCATGGTTCTCAACCTTCCTAATGCTGTGACCCTGTAATGCAGTTCCTCATGTTGTGGTGACCTCCAATGATAAACTTATTTTCCTTGCTGCTTCGTAAGTGTGGTTTTGCCACTGTTATGAATCATAACTGAAATATGATATTCAACCCACAAGTTGAGAACCATTGCTCTAGAAGGGATGATTGGTTTATTTATATTAGAATACCTTTCAGTGAAACCCCAAATTAAGAACCATTGGGTTGGTAATAAAAGAGTTTTTCACTTTTATTCATAGTCCTTTAAAGTGTGCATTATAAATAACACTATTCTTTAAGACAACACAAATGCATATTTCTAAATGATCTAAAGACAGTAAAATAAACCCCAATTTTATCTGCTGCCAGGTAAAGTATGCATTTTATAATCCATACAAAAAAATCACAGAAGATAAAATATTTGAGATTTTTTATAACAACTTAGACAGATTAATGAAAAGAGAAGCCAAACCTCATTCAGTTTTGACATGATAAGGTTTTTTGTAAAATCTTCTCTAAAAAGAAACTAGCTGTCTGAAATTTATGGAAGTCAAGCTTTAAGTTTTCTCTCATCCATTTTGTAGGAGCACACATAATTTGTTATTGTGGTGAGAAACTATTCCCATCAAGTGATCTATAAGTGGAGATTCTACAGCCATATTATCGTCCACTTATTTATAGTTCACAGGATACATAAGCTTGAGAGTAGACGGTTAAATAATGAGAAGGGACATGTCCTAGGACCATTTCCTTTATTCTAGGTAATTTAATGGGCATTTAGGGAAACTTAGTGCCTCAATAAACCTTCAAACAACCTTTAACACATTCTCCTCCATAGCGTTCAATGTGTTTTAATATTCTTTTCTTTTGGCTAACAAATCTTTATAAAAGCTTGGAAATATTAAGAAAAACAGATTGGGCGATGAGAGCAAGGTGGTAAATTTAATTGCCTTGAATTGTATAATAATCTCACCATGAAAAATTAATTTACATAAAGAACAAAGATATTCACCAACCTTGACAAACCATTTCATTTGATGACTATGGTGAAACCTGCCATAGGATAGCTCAATTCTTGCTCATCAGCAGTATTTCCTGAGTACCAGGTATAGGTAAGGCATTCTGCCCCACTTGACTGAAACCTTGAAAACAACACATGACCACTCCCCCCAAATGACAAAGACAATAGAAAGTGGAGAACTTCAGGAAAAATGAAAAGTAAATGTAGTTGAAAGAAACTAGTTAATCCCAAGATTTATATAGAAATTAGTAATAAGTCTTTTTATCTAGATTCAGTTTGCATAAAGAATCATATGAAATGGATACACAAATTAATACATGCTTGTGCTGGGTTAAGTTCTGAGATAAATATTTAACTTTTTAAAAATATCTATATGTAACAGATTGACATTCTTTAGAGAAACAAAGTGACTCCCCAAAGTAGTGCTTCATAAACATGACAGTAGCCTCCTCCTTTCATGAAAGTCACAAGGCCCAAATCCTGCATGCTCATAATGACACGGCATTTGTATTTTTCATTGCTCTAATATCTTCTCCAATGATGAAACACTGGTGGGTAAAGCTGTAACATAAATATAGGCAGAGGCACCAGGCTGTGCTGGAAGTTACTGTATTTCTAAGTGCCCTGTCCCTCAATAATGAATGCTGTTCCCATTTAATTGTGCCTGTGTTTGGGGAAGTAGTAAATACCTTGTGGTAAATGCAATGCACTTTTCCAAAAGTATCCTTGATCTTTGAATTAGTAATAAGTACTAATTTACTACAGTTTGATCCTTGTAAATGTCTTTGTGAGCTGTGGCAAAGTGGGGAGCCTGTACAAGCGTCCATCTGCATACTACAGTATATAGCTTCTTTCAAGAAACAGCACTAATGGACTAAGGTACAAAGTGAAGCAGGCTTTTTCTTCTCTTGTGGAAACATGCATCTTATACTTAAAAAGTAGAATGATAATTATTTTCTCTAGGTATTTGGCATTCCATTTAAAAAAGTATTCACAATATGGATGCACCATGGTGAGGGAAGCTGGTAATAGTTCCCTGTGAATCATAGATTCTGAAATTTCAGACCAAAATTAGTTGTTTGGAGAGATTATTTCCTGCCAAGCTCCTTGAGTGACCATGAAACTGAGACTTGACAGCCCAGGGGCTTAGGGTAAAACTAAATACTATACTGTTCTACTAAAAGAACATAGCAAAAAAATGACTCCAATAAAACATCCTGCTATACTTATAGGCCAGTGCCTTGCTCAGCCATCATTAGAGAAACTTCCTTTGGTAACAGACAAAGACCCATAGCTAGATATTATGCAGCAAGTGAGAGACTTTGGAACACTCAGCTCTAAATGGAATGTCCATCAAATCCTTCCCTTCAGGGCTCAGAGAAACGTGCAGAAGGGGAAGCAGGTGAAAGTCAGGTCCCTAGGGGATGGAGGACAACAAGGAACAAGGCCCAAAGTTAACATGATAGATGCACATATGAACCCACAGAGAATAAGGCAGCATGCACAGGGCCTGTAGGATCTGTACCAGATAGGGTCTTAGAGCTGAAAGGAGAAGTAGGCACATGACCCCATCCTTAACCCAGAAGCTATATCCCAGTGATAACCACTTGTGAATGTACATATCCAACAGAAAATAACTCAGGGAATCGTTGACTGCTTCTTGTTTCATAATATAGTATCAGGGATGTTGTTGTTGTTTCTCAGTTTTTTTTTTTTACATCACACACACATACACACACACACACACACACACACACACACACACACACACACACACGTCCTTCGCATATGTATTATGGCTTCTTTTATATTTAAAAGTTAAAGGCAGTAAAATGTAAGGTATTAAAGGTATAAGAAGGTACCGGATGCCAGATGTTATATTGTAGAGAGGTTTATTAAATGATCATGAGGGGAGAAGAAAAGGGAGTAGGGGTACCCCAGAGAGACAGAGACAGAGAAAGAATGAGAAGAGTAAGAGGGGTAAGAGAGAGGGGGTCACATGGAGGTTTATCCTTTTATATGGCCCTGGGCAGGGCCACACCCCCGTGGCAGGTAAGCAATGATACCACAGGTAGGCAGACTGAAGCAGGATGCGAACAGCTTCCAGTTTAGTGTTCATATGGGATCCCTGGGTGATTGTGTGAGTGAATTCTGCATTTATATCTGTTTCATGTGCCCTCTGTCTTTTGTTCTTTTTTTTTTTTTTTTTTTAATACTTATTCTGATGTATTAGGATTTTTTGTTTGTTTGTTTGTTTTTTGTTGTTTTTTTGAGACAGGGTTTCTCTTTGTTATCTTGGTGGTCCTGGACTCATTTTGTAGACCAGGCTGGCCTCAAACTCACAGCAGTCTGCCTGCCTCTGCCTCCCGAGTGCTGGGATTAAAGGTGTGTGCTACCACACCCAGCTAGTGTTTTTATTATTTAATTTTATTTTTATCTCTTAGAATCCTGTTTGTTTTCTAAAGAGAGTCAAAAAGCAGTGGGTCAGACTGGAGAAGGCAATGGTTGGAACTGTGAGTAGACAGAGGGGAAACTCTAGTTAGAATATCTTAAGTGAGGAAAAACTATTTTCAATTAAAGGGAAAAAACGTCCAAAGTGTTAAAGGAAGGCTTTTCAGTCTTTTAAGCTTCTTTTGTTTTTCTGTTTCCTCATCAAGAGGTTGTTATTTTTCTTTTTAAAAAGTGAGTATATACTATGCCTGTCTTTCTGGGTCTGGGTTACCTCACTCAGGATGATCATTTCTAGTTCCATCCATTTGCCTGGAAATTTCAAGATTCCTTGTTTTTAAATAGCTGAGTAGTATTCTATTGTGTAAATGTACCACAGTTTCTTTACTCATTCTTTTGTTGAGGGACATCTAGGTTGTTTCATGATTCTGGCTATTATGAATAAAGTTGCTGTGAACATAGTTGAGCAAATGTTTTTGTTGTATAGTGGAGCATCTTTGGCATATATGCCCAGAGTGGTATAGCTCTGTCTTGTAGTAGCCCAACATAGATGTCCTCTGAGAGTCTACACTCTTCGGGGCATCAGGACAGATGCTGGGACTATCTGTTGGACTCCAGGTGAGAGTGGTATGGAAGATTGGGGGTGATGGAAGGACCAAAGAGTTAGGATCCCCACAAGCAGACCATCAAAGCTGGTGGATCCTGACCAAGGGGGCCCTGCACAAACTGATGCACCAACGAAGGAAAATGCATGCAGTAAACCTAGACCCCTGCTCAGATTTAGCTAATGGACAGCTCATTCTCCGTGCTTGTGGGGAGAGGCAGGACTGCCTCTGACATGAACTCTGGTGTCCCCAACTTGATCACTTCCCCTTTGTGGGCAGGCCCAGCAGCACACAGAGGAAGGCAAAGCAGGCTATCCAGATGAGACCTGATAGGCTGTGGTCACATGGTAGGGGAGAAGGTGGCCTTCTGTCACAGGTCAAAGGGGGAGAATAGGGTGAAAGAGGGAGGTAGGCTGGGAACTGGAAGATACAAACAAAGAGATAACAATTGGAATGTAATCTGAATAAATTATAATAGAAATGTGTATCCAGGAGGACCAATAGACAGTGACAAGTTCAAATTTAGAAATATATGTTACAACTTTAAATCCAAATTATTGTGATTTAATTTTAACTTTGGATATGATTTAAAATGGGGTTAGAGCTGCTTAATTTAGCCACTAAAATAACTTTTTAGTTAATAATATTACATTACCTTTAATGCTATCTTTGTTCTTCTTTTGCTTTTAAAAGTAATCCACATTTGGATCATAAGGCTCTCCCCTGAGAGGAAAACGATTAGGTCCCTTCACAGATGTACAGAGCTATGAGCTTCTTGGATACTTGTGGAGTAGATAAATATCCCCCTAACCTTGATATCAGATACAGGATCTTTCTTCTATGGCTGGGATCTAGCATCTAATAAAGTCTGAGATTGGTGAAATACATGGTCATTCCTATTGGCACTACCGTTCTTTGATGTTCTCATTTGTTGCCATATCAACAGGGAAACAATTTAAGCCAAAACCTCTAAGGAGCCCTTATGTCCACAGATTCAGCCTTTGGCCTTTCTTCTAACATATTATTTTACTTTTTCCAAACAACAGGATATGGAAGCTCTTTATTTTAAAACCCCTTGGTGGGTGAGCTAAGAATTGAAATTACAAGCTCTGAGTTTATGGGACTCTATAGACCATCTAGAGAGTCTAGACTATTTTCAAGTAACACAACAGTAACAAATCAAAACTATTTTTTTAATGTGTTGGTTATCTTGTCTATTTATTTTTTTTCCATCACTCAATGCAGAAACTATCTATATATATTTTTATCTACTATCATATGCATCTCAACCTATGCCACACTGAATAGGTAGGATGTGGCTGTCTGTGTAGGCTCAGGTCACCTTGCAGGGAGGCTCGCTCACTCTCAGAATAAATGTAGAGAAAGAGTACGCTAACACAAACACTTTCCTTTTCAATTCCATTAAATCTTTCTAAAGCCTTTGCCAGTTAATCAAACTTCCCTCTGACTCTGCAGACCATTGTACTGATTCAAGGGATTTTCTCTATATAAGCCCAACAGACTGCTTTCTGTACTATTGCTCTTCTTCTCAGTAGACACTAGAAAAAAATGTATATTTCCAATATCATTGCTGGGAATTCACCTTCCATCCCATTGATGGACTTTTCTCCAATTGCTTTATCTGCTATAGGCTACTCACGCCTTCTCTTCTCTAAAGAAATAAAACAAATATATCCTCAAAGTAATATCTTAAGCAAATGAAAAATTTAAATATCATCACATCATTTAATGTGGACACTGTCATGTACTTACAAAGAAAAGTAACATTTAAATAATTGCCGAAAGAAAGACATATACAAACGGTGAAATGCTATGGTCATGTGCAGAAGTTGACACTTGTTGTTACATTTTTCTACCAAAATTAATCCGTAACTTCAACATAATTTAAATGAATGTTTTACTGTGATCTTCAATTTGTAATTAATCAAAAGTACAAAAATACACTTCACAGCGCCAGTTGAGAGAACAGTGTGGACCTGCCAGTAACTAGACAAAAAAAGCTGTAGTCTTTAAATGATTTAAAATGACCAAGTAGAGAATTAGTACAAAATAGGACTCAAAATCTGACTTATGAAGGGAGACAAAAAGTAAAAGTTTCACTTAAAATCAGAGTGGAAAACTAAATAAATGATAATGGAAAAATATTCTATATTCCTAGAAAATAAAAATATAGTCTAAGTCAAGGAAGATGGCACAGTGAGTAAACATATTTGCTATACCCTGAGGATTTGATTTCAATCCCGAAAGCACAAAATGAAAGGAGAGAACTGACATCCAGACTAATAACAACAACAACAACAACAACAACAACAACAATTTGTTAAAATAAAGCAAAATTATTTGTTTAAAATGTAGGTACAATCTGTCTTATTGAAATTCTGAGTTAAGACAAATAATAAAATTTTGTATAATTAATTACCATGTAAAAAACAACTTCCGAATACTATAGATTTAATTACATGTGCATTTGATACACTGTGCTATGAAAAATGAAATAAAGTTTTGTGATGTCACTAACATATACAAAATAAAAATACACATTCAAATGGACCCTAGAGACTAAGAATATATTTAGATTCAATTGGAGCTTACCAATGTATTGAAGAACTATAAATTTACATTTAATTTTATAAGTAAATAAGTAAACTTTTGTCCTAGCTCTCATGAATGTTTTTAGGAGAGAGACAGAAAATTATTTCTAGTTTGACCTAGTTTGCAAATTCTTGTGTTCTTCATCAACATCTGGAATTTTTAAAAAAAAAGAGAAGAAAATACTCACTCTTGGCACACGCTGATTTTTGCTGGGAGAAATATTACTTAAGTCACTTTTATTGACTTGACAAGGAACAACTGCTACGTCAAAACACATTTAACTAAAAAAAATTTTTTTTTATGATTTGTGCATTTGATTTGAAATCCTTTTCATAACTCATACTGTCACATGTGGTTTCATTTACATTTGTAAGCCTGCTAAATTAAGTGTCTTTTACTTTCTCTAAAGCTTTCTGGTATAACTGACTTATAACTTATCTCACAAGTACTTTGAAGATTAGAATTATGCTAGCTTTTCCCTCTTTCTGTTTGGGATAATGGTAGACATATAGTGAGTTGTAGTCTTCTTAAATGCCAATCAGACTAATCTCAAACAAACCATAAGATTGATCCACATTGAGCGTATGATGTTAAAAGTTCTTTTGGAGGAATCAAATAAAATTGGAAAAGGACCTGACCTTGAGCTAGACCATGTTAATAAGAAAAAGGTGTTGTGGTTAGTTGGTTTTTTGCAGTAGGGCAGGTTACAGGAGGACACTGACAGCTTACTTCTTTGGAATAAACTTCACATGGTAGAAAAACCAATGCATGTGTGACTGCAAAAGGTCAAAGCCTCATAATGGTTTGAATTTATGAAAAAAATTGTCTCAAAGGCCTCACAACACACCAAAGAGATACACAGTGAACCTAATCAATGTGTCAGTAACTAGAAGTTTAAAATGTTTGGAACAGAGACTAAAAAGAAGCTGCCTTTATCTTCTTGAGATTTATTATGTTTAATACTTCAATATACCACTATTCGCTTCTGAAAGAAGTAAGCTCGGATAGTTAAAATATTTTATTTGATGCTAAAGAAAGTAACTCAGACTCTTCTCTCAGGAGGTATTTAAAGACTGTCCTGTAATAATATTCACAGTAGTATACAATTTAATTTTTAAAATGATTAAGTAGATTAAAAAATGCCATTATAAAAGCTTAAAATAATTGTTTTCCAAAGTGGAGTATTATAAAATACCTAACATTGTAATGCATTCAAAGAGGTCCAAGGTGGAACTAATCAGCACGGTATTGGACAGATTCCAGACACCGAAGATGACATTCAATACACAGTGCAATAACATCTAAGTGTTAGTATAGTTTATTTAGTGTTCTGTATTTGGCACAAAAAAAGTGTAACAGCACTTACAATCACTACTTTCCAATTGTCATTAAAATCTAAGCAATAAATAAATAAATAAATAAATAAATAAAAAAGAGTATTGCCAAAGACAAAACATTATCAATGATTTCCACCCAAGGTCTATGGTATCATATAAACAAAAGTAAAATTAACTATTATGCGACAAATATTCATGTAACTAGAGGTATGCAGCTGTAAAATTCTGTTTCAATCAAAATAATTAAGTTACACACCAAAAGACCTATTGACTGAAAAGAATGCATGTTTATGGGAGCTTTTGATATATTACTGTGAAAAATACTGTAGTAGTAAAATGCTTATAGGATAGAAAATTTTCACATCACTGAAAATATCACATCAAGAAGACTCTGTATTTGAAGAAATGAGTTTTAATTGACCATTGCAAATACAATTGAACCAGAAGTTCAAAACAGCACTTGGTTTAAATTATGCCAGTACTGTTTTAGAGAGTTAACACAAGCTAAATCATTATCACAAATATTTGTTATCTAATTTTATTATAATTTACATCCACAGGATATGTTTTGTCTTTGAGTTATCATTCACTAATTGCTAATAATATGATGATCTATAACAGGTAAATACAGAAACCTAATTCAGGGTGTAGAGAGTTTCACCCAGGAAGTACACTTTGGCTACAGTTCATGAAGAAGATAAAAACAGAAACTGTAGTTACATTAGGATGAAAGTTTAACTATAAATGAGCATAACTACATGCAGGAGGACTGTACTATCTTTTGTGTCCCAAGTAGTCTCATATATAATTCTTGAGTTCAAAATGACAATGTAAGGCGGGCTTATGAGATTCCAACTTTGGAAAAACAATCATTTGTCCTATAAAATATTGTACTATCTACAGATAGTGTACTGTCCTTATATTTCTATATAAGGACATATTGTAGAAAACAGACACATTTATGAACTTACACGTCATACTCATTGTGTTAAATCTGCAGTGCTCTAGCAGTTCTGCCACCCCTCAAAAACGTCATGTAATTTTTTTATGCCTTTCAGGGTCTAACAATATGCTGGACATTTATTTTTATTGCATTTTCACCTCTGCCTTTGATTTTCCTTTAAGTCTTACTTATTCTGAAAGAAAGAAATGAATTGCTAAGAACTGGATATTATAGGTTGGATATATTTTGAAGAATAGGACAAACTCAATTATAATACAAGGTTTACTTCCAATACTTTGAAAGTGCTATTACAGGCTGATTAGGATAAGTAAGTTATACCAGTTAATTGTTAGTTGATCAAATCATGGTCATATCAATTACTAGTCTATTTTTATCTCAAGAATATACGTCCTAGGTATAACAGATAGATATGATTCTATAGAAAGATAAGGTAAAATGGATAAAATCTTCAAAAACCCAAGAGACATACAGAATATCGCATTTAAAGATGTTTTTATTATTTCAAAGATACACTTACAATGAGACAGATTAGCTCCTGGCAACACCCAGACTACTTCAAAGAAGACAATGAGCATCAAAGAACCTCCTTACGGAGATGGCCTCAAATGTGGCAAACAAGCCACTGGGCAAAATGTCCTGAATTCCACCACAGACAGAATTCTGCCTAAAAATGGACAAGGTTGGATACAGGCAGAGTTGACGGGCAAACTCTGCCAAGACAGGGTAAGGAAGTCCTCAATAGTTCCTGCTTCACAAATACGTCTGTCAAATATATTGGGCCAGAAAATTCTGAAGATGATGTTTCAACATTATAGAGCATTTTGGGTGACTGTTCAGACAGTAAACTGTCTCTGTCATCTTCTCATTTGGGAAGCTACTAATCTGCACTTCTGGTTTATTTAGGTAATCAGTTTTATTCCTTCTCAAGTCTCTGATGGGGTTGAAGACCAGATGGTTTAGTTTTATAATTAAGGTTAGTAGGTTAGGGGTTAAGATGTTTTTAGGTCTAGATAGATGTTTTAAGTTGATAATGATAAGATATGATAAATATTTATTTACATTAAGAATTTGAGACTCGCCAACATAGGAAAGGTACTTTCTTCAAGGGTGCCAAATACAAATAGCCAAATACTATGAATGTGTGTGTATATAATATATATGTATATATATATATATATATATATATATATACATGTTTCCTGATTGTTTTGTGGTTCTTCTTGCTGTAGGTAGTTTATTGTTTATATGTGTAATAATATAAATGCATATGTAAAAATATTTAATAAATGAAAAAAAAGAGTGAATAAAAACTGACCAAGAATTCTCTAATAACCACAGAGACTCCAAAATTGTCTGGAATGTGAGTGCTTTTTTGTCAAACAGCTAGAAATAACCTAATAATGAGGCTCTTAGAACACGGCTGCACAAATGGACAGACAGCAAGTGGCCAAAGCCAGTGCCATCAGTTTTCCCAGCCCCTAAATTGGACCCTCAGTGCATACTCAGACACTTCTTTTTGAAAAATTATTTATTTATTTTTAGTTTCACATGCACTGGTGTTTCACCTGCATTTATGTCTGTCTGAGGGTGTTAGAACTGGAACTGCCTGGAATTGGTGTTACAGACAGTTGTGAACTCCCATGTGGGTGCTGGGAATTGAACCCAGGCCCTCTCTAAGAGCAGCCAGTGCTCTTGACCACTAAGCCACCCCTCAAACCCTTTCAAACACTTCTTATGTTTACCTCAAAAATATTTAAAATGTCACTTTTCAGTCACATATTTGAAGGCCTTCAAACATAGATTATTATTTACAAATTTTCAATTATATTTTTTACTTCTTTTTATTTCTTTTCTGCTTTCATCTCAGTTATCATTACAGACAATTCATATTGCTTTTGTTAAGTGGGTTGAGTGAATTTTATGGAATCTTTATCCATAATGTAAGGATTCTATCATTTTTGATATTGTTTTTAGTTGTAGCTTTTGGATTCATAATTTTGTATATGTATTTAAATATTTTATGGAATCTGAGATTTGAGGTGACCTTTTCAGTCATCCAATGTAGTTCACTTGTCTTACAAAAGAGACATGCAGCCTATGAAAAATTAATGAATTTAGTAGAGTCATGTTATTCTTAACAAAAGACATGAGGCTCTTAGAACACGGCTGCACAAATGGACAGACAGCAAGTGGCCAAAGCCAGTGCCATCAGTTTTCCCAGCTCCTATTGAAACCTCAGTGCATCCTCTTGAATTTCTTTTCTTGATTTTTTTTTTTTTTTTTTTTTTTTTTTTGTGGCAGATGCCAGTGGAATACTTTTCTTAAGGGGTATTTGTGATTGCACTCTGGAGTTATCTCTAAGGAGAATATTACTCAAGCTTTGAAAAAGCCTTCATGGTTTAGGTAGGAACTGTAGGGTAGTGGGAGCTGAAGCTATCTGGAGAAGTAATTAAAGAAAGAGTAAATGGTGACAACTCAGTGGAAAAGAACAGCTAACTCAAGAATCACAGGGGAGAAAAAAAATCAGTAATGCTTTAAATTGCAGGTGATCCTTGATGTTCTAACATAAATAAGGATGGAAATAGGACAGACAGTGACTTGGTGTTCTTATTTTAAAGCATCCTTGCATTAAGCATGGTATCAGTTAGACTGAACTCTGCTACCCTGTGCAAGACAGTGCCATATTAATCGCTGTCAAGATAGACCATTTTCCTAACTAAAAACTAGTGAGGAAGAAAGATAGTCTCCTACCCTCATATAGAGGATGGAGACAGGTTGGGGAGTCAAAATGATAAACATTTCAGATATTAATGTGGTAAGTGGTTGGGGAGCTGACATGTTAAGTGTGGAGAAAGCATGGGTGGGTGGAAGTTACCTCGTAGAAGTATACAGTGGGTCAAGTGTTTTTATCTCTATCTTTGGAGAAATAAATATTCTGAGAAATGGGCATGTCTTACAGATATGATGGAAGAAGAAATGTTGCATCTGTCATGTATGAAACATAACTTCACAGAGTTCACTATATTCAAGTTTATTAACAGGCAAACACTGTGTTTTATATCAGAGCTGAGTACAGAACCCCAAAAACTGTGAGAGAGATTTCAAATAGGAAGGCAGGAAGAAGTGGTAACCAGTAGGAACGTAGTTTGTGCTCATAAGGGTAAAGGTATATTATATTAATATGCCACCATGGTATTATTAACTTTCTTGATGGGAATGGTTAATTAATTACAGAGTCACTTTAATTTTAGATTAACATTTGATGTGTCATAATATTATTAAGATTTCAAGATGATTTGATCAGCAGTCATTGGTGATTGTTTAAGCAACATTCGGCTAGTCAAAATGAGATGTTCTCCCGGGAGTGACAAAATAGAAAGAGCTGTAACATATTGTTGCCCAGCTATTAATACTTTCCTTTGGGAAATGCATAATGGTGTGCTCAGGTCAAGTCTCTGGATGACTAACCACATCTGGATGGCAGGCTAGCACAAGAAGATGATATTTAACTAGAGGAAAACAGAGAGTTGGTGTTTATCCAAGGGAGCTATATGGACAGATATAGGATGGAGGATATACATAGAATTTGTTTGTGATATTTTACTGGTTGACATGTAGTCTGAATCAAAAGTGGTTTGCTGCTGGAAGATGCTCAAAGAATGACTGACTAAAATTGTCCTCCTTTGAGTCTGAGGGCCAATTTTAACAACTGAGGAAGAAACGAAATAGGAAAAATATAAATCAACCTTTTCTTCTCAGTATTGGGCATCTGAACCTTGCAGAGATAATTTAGACCATGATAGTGACAATTTACAAGTAGACTCACCAGATAGGTTTTGTAGAAGTCTAGCAGGCCAGAGAATGACAAACACGCACTGGCAGACTTTGCCTTTCTCCTTTCCCTCCCCTTTGCTAAACCATAGACTGAATCCCTAAAGCTAGCCACCAAATTCTAGTCCCTTCTTTGGACACTTTCTCCTTCTGTGGCTGTCAACCAAGATTCAGCTATCAAAGCATTGAAGTCCAGTAATTAAATGCACTTTTTTTTTTCTGGCTGCCCCAATTAACACAGGTCTAATAAAAAGAAACCAAGTCATTCTAACCCTAAAGCGGTGCCCCCTTTTTCTCTTTATGAACTGTCTTTTGCCTATAGGCCACATTTGTCTCATTCTCTATCCAGAGGCAGTGTTTTGTCCCTCAGGGGACAATATCTCGTTCTCCCTCTCCCTTGATCTTTTCCCCTTCTTCCTTGTCCCCTGTCTCCTGTCTTTGTCTCTTTTTCCCTTCCCTTTGTCTCCCTCTGTCACTCTAGCATATAAATCTTTCTTTCTTTCTTTCTTTCTTTCTTTCTTTCTTTCTTTCTTTCTTTCTTTCTTTCTTTCTTTCTTTCTTTCTTTCTTTCTTTCTTTCTTTCTTTCTTTCTTTCTTTCTTTCTTTCTTTCTTTCTTTTCTTTCTTTTGGCTGAGCATTTGGTCTTGGTGTGTCCTGTGCCAACTCTGGTCTTTCCAGGTTTAAAGGTGACTGATGTTTGTATGATGTCTTTAAGAGTTAGTAAGTCACAGTTCCCTCTGTTTATTTCATTGTTTTGTGCCACTGGGTAAAACAGCATCTATAAGTATTGATGGCTTACTTAGAAATGGAAAAAAACCCATTTCATTACGTTGTGGCTGGGATTAAATCAGGTAATATATCTGAATGATATAAAATCATAACACTATTTGTGACATTATCACATTATATACTGGCTGCTGTGTCACATTTTTATTATATTGCCATATGTTTAGAAGATCTGACAATCAGATCTTTGCACTTTACAAAGATGGGAACTAAAGAGGTGGTAAAAGCCACTGTTGGATGAACTTCGGATGCCCAAAGTTCAACTAGGAATTTCTTTTACAAATAAGGCGTTCAGCGGTCAATATTTTTGTCTTGAGAGAGCTTTTTCCTCTTAAGTAACATTGTAACTACAGAGATTAAATAACAAATACAAAACAAGAACCATCTGTATCTTTCAGTAAGCAAACACAAAGTACAATGTTACCCTGAGCTTAACCCAGACTCTTAAATTATGAGGGAGTTTGGATAACGGTAGAAATTATTAGGGCATAATTGTAAAATAAACATCACCACAAGTGCCCTCTCTCTCTCTCTCTCTCTCTCTCTCTCTCTCTCTCTCTCTCTCTCTCTCTCTCTCTCCATCTAAACTTAGCCTAAGATACAGAATAAGCCATCTGTATGTATATCAGACCTGGCCATGACATCAATCGGAAAATGTCAACAATAAAAACCGTTCTACATTTAGAGCTCTCTTCCAAACCTCCACAAGGCATCATCTATTTTTGAACATTTCCAACTTCATATTATATTTAAGTCCATTTCAATGTTTTCCTGCTTTCTCTAAATTGACCCTATAGCCCCTCAGTTTATTTTATTTTATTTTATTGTGATTTATGACATTGTTTAAGCGTTAACTACATTTCTTTGCTACTCTGTGTTTTCATTGTTTATTTTTGAGCTTGTAATTTAATTAGAAAATTTCTTCTTTCCCTTTATTCTTTCCTAAATGCCCTTCTCCACGCTCCTTCAAATGCTTGGCCTCATTTTTCATTAATTTTTGTTGCGCTAGCGCGCGCGTGTATGTGTGTGTGTGTGTTCCTAGCTATAACCTGTAGAGTCCATACAAAATTACTTGTATGTGTATTCTCAGGGCTGACTGGTACTGGTTTTCTTTTTTTCTTCATTTTTACTTTCTGATCTCCAACAATTGTATTTGTTTAAATATTACACATGCTGTCATCTCCTTACGTCTTCTGTGTTATTCATTATCCATGAATCACAGAATTAGAGCCCTGTGGTTATGATGATGATTAAGGTTCCTGTCATTTTTAGCAGACAGCTGGCACTACCAATAGGAGAGGCAAATTTACATGTGTTTTTTTTATGATACGAATAAAAAAAAAACTAGAAGTGAAAAACAGAACCTTTCCCATTGCTGTGTATCTCTTTGTACTATAGACCCTTTAGGGATAAAAAGTTAGCCACAGTAGATCTGTGTGTGGGGGGTGGGGGGCGGCGTTAGTTAATCCATGTCAATACAAAGTAATTTACAAACGTATTCACATAAATATATTTTTAAATAAAACTAATATCAATTAAAGTGTCTTTTGAAAAGACAGCTTATTGCTTTAAGAATTCTTTTAAAAGAGACCACTCAGTGGAATATCAAAGTCCATAAGCTACTTCTGCGCAGACCTGAAAGAGAAGGTCAGGAAATCCTCATGTCTCACTGATCTGTAGCAGGAAGTGCCTTCAGTTATCTGTGCACAAACATGGTGTTCCCAAACTGAGAACATTTAAAAGCTAAGCCTTCCTCAATTCATGCAGGTTCGTTGGGATTTTCTTTGTGACTTTCAATATAGTCTTGACTAATGTCCCCATAGACCTAATGCAAAGGGAAAACTCTTCCAGTTTCACAGTGCTCCATGATGCTTATAAATATTCTCTATGGTCATTCAGTGGCTGATTTACCTCTTTTTACTTGCTTCACATTTGTAGAAGTTATATGCATAAATGCATATATTTTAGAACTATTTATACATTGTTAACCAGAGTATTAAGAAATTTTTATGTTTCTTGTAGTAGTCTCCTACACTTATTTTTTCTAATATTAAAATTATTATACCAAGAATTGGTATGTGTAGCTTAATTATAGGGCACTTACCTAGAATGAGCAAGAGACCAAATTAGCTCTCCATCACGGAATAACTAAGTAACTAGACAGATAGACAGACAGGTAGACAAACAGGCAGGGCAGACAGACAGATGAATACATTCCATGTAGATGTATTTCTCAGGTATAGATTTCTACATTTTCTCCTCTCAATTGTTTTTGGCTTAGTGCCTTTAAAAAAAAAATTGGTTTAGTCTTAATATTTTTTAACATGTAGTTTGGAGTTTAGAGTTTCCAATATGGACTCAACACTCTTCCATTTACTTTCATTAATGTAAATTTAAGATTATTTTTGTCCTTTTTATATAACATACACTGCACATCCCAAGTCATAAATATATGCTTTGAGACATGTGGGATCATTTCTAGTTTTCTCAAAATAGAATTCTTGGGTATTTTTTTTTACTCTCAGTTCCCTTCTCATAGCCACCATCTTTGTGCAAGATTCTCCAAGCACCTGCTAAAGGAGTTTAACAAATGGAGGAAGGTTGTTTCTGTCAAGAGGGAAGGAAGTGTTTGATGACTCATGGCCTCTTGAGGCAGGCATTCATTCCTGATAAAGAAGTTAAGGAGAAAGAGGGAATGACAAGACGCTCTGTTTCCCTGCCGTCAGCTTTAGAGTTTTCTGGAAATATTTTGAGGAGGATCTCATGTGGCAGTCCCACAAAATAGTCCTAATATGCCTTCTTTATTTACTTTTAATACTATTTTATTTATTGTTTGAACAATTCATATTGTAAGAATAACGTATCTTGAGTCATCCCTACATCTTTTCCGGTTTCCCCTAGGGCACTAAACACACTTCCCTCTCTACTTCATATTCTTTTAAAAAAAACAATAAAAATTATTATTAATCCATTGAGTCTCACTATTGCTACCCACATGTATATAGGGTTATTGTCACCCAATGGTGCGTGGGCAACCCACTAGAGATTACTTTTCACAGAATTATTGTTGTCTCAGAAGCCCTCAAAGTCTAGTAACTCTCCAGCTAGGGGTAGGACCTTTCTTGCCCTTTCCCCATGCAACCTGGAGCTTTCAACTGTGGTGATCTTGTGCAGATCTTGTGCATATAACCACAGTTGTTCTGAGCTCTACAACCCAGCTAGCCCTCAAGTGCTGTGTTCTTCATTAACCTCTCCTGATCAGCTTCATTCATAGGCGATCAGACCTCTCCTATCCACAGGCTATCAGATCTGGCTCTTCCTCCTACTCTCTCATTACCTAATATTTTGCTTTTTCAGTTTTTAAAAATAATTTAACTTTGATCCTCATTATTCTAATCACAGTTGTCATTGTCAACAATGAACACTGGCTATGTTTTCTGTTCTTTAAATTTCACTCAACATAGCTGCCAAATTGGGTAGTGTGAAAGAGCTCTCTACAGCCTCTTAAGACTGAGGAATAAGTTTAATTTGTCATCTGTGACAACTTTTTTCTTGAATTTCTTCCTACCAACTTATACATGAAAGGTTTTCTTAAGGGTGTACTCCTTGTAGTTAATTTGTTTTTTGTTGTTTTTTTTTTTTCAGTAAAGTCAGCTGATTTATTGAGCAAAAATTGATTCAGATTTTAATCATTTATCTTCAGTTCTAACTGTTTTTTGACTATAAACCTAAATATGCCAAACCACAAACTACTAATATTGCATTTATTAATAGTTCTACGAATACTTTCTTTTTCATATGTTCTAATTGTTTCTCACTGTTTATGACATGATCCTACTTATATGACCTTTTTAGCTTGGACTGACTCGACTCACAGGTACCCAGAACGTTCACATCCACATTATGTTAATCATCTTTAGTAACTATTGTTCTTTCCAGATTCATATCTCCTTTTCTTCCCCCTTTCTTTTTTCTTGTTTTATGTATGTGGGAGACTACTGGGATTTTTACCTAGAACTTCCTTGAACATGCTAACTTAGTGCTCTACCCACCATTTTGTGATGTCATAAGCCCTCTGTTGTGTTTTTATTTTGAAACAAGGGCTCATTAAAAAGCTCTGGCTAGACTTCAACTCATGATTCTCCTACCTCAGCCTCCCAAATACCTAAAATTACAGTCCTGAACCACAGTGACCAGCTTTGTTCCTTTATTACATAATCTTGGTTCCTTGGTAAAATAATCTATGAGGTAAAGCATATGGTGTTAGTACATGGCTCTCTTGTTAAAGTGCTTGGTATACAAATATGAGGACCTGACTTTACTCCTCAACTAGTCATAATAATCTGAACGTGCTTGGAAGTATAAGGCTGGGGAAGTAAAGACAGGAGGGTGCCTAGAGATTTTTTGTTTTGTTTCGTTTTGTTTTTGTTTTTTCCTTTTGATTGTATGTTTGTTTTACTTTTTGAAATTTTTGTTGTTTAGTATGTATGTATGTGTGTGTGTATGTATGTATGCATGCATGTATGTATGTATGTATGTATGTATGTATGTATGTATTTTGGATAGCCAGTAGCCATGTCAGTGAGCTACTATCTAAAAATAAGTAAATAAATAAAGTAAGTAAATATTAAAAATAAAGTAGAGAAGCAACTGAAGAGTCTCGGACATCTCTGATCTCCACATGTACACGTCCTCATGTACATGTGCACCTTCATATACTTGTGTTCACACAGGCACATGAATGCACACATATGTAACAAATAAATATAAAACCATTACCAAATAATTTCTTTGCTCTTTAAGAGTTTGAGCAGTTCCATTTTTCCCTCTGAATATCCTTCAATAACCTTGGAGTCAGTGAACTGTTTTGTCCTGTGGCCTTCTTGCCAGGTAATTATATGTTCTCTATGTCCTAACATTGATCAAGATACACAGGCAACTCTCCTAAAGTTGCTTTTCTTTGTTGAACAAAGACCAAGGAATAAACAGCTAGGCGTTTTCCCTTACTCACGACCTTCATCACCTAAGACCTAAATATCTCAATTTTAAACTTCTCCTTTTCCTTTCATTTACTTTTGAATTTTATCAATGCTTGTCTTTAATATTTAAGACACACTTACAGACTAAACTACTTAAAATTTAAAAACGAGAATTATTATCAGAGAAATAAATATTTGTATGTCCCATAGAAAAACTAGTGCTGGGTCGGGATAGAGGGTTGGGCAGAGTTCCCCCCATGAGTTTTGTACGCCATCTAGTGACAATTCCACCTCACTACAAGACTTGCCTCTCAGACTCTGGAGTCTGCAGATGAATTTTCCAGTTTTTTCAGGAAAGATATCAAATTAGAACTTTCGTTTTAAAAAGATATAATATAATATAGTTATAGAAAACACTGAATATTTACTATTAGTCCCCTTTCACTAAACACTGTTAAACATTTTGACATTTATATACTAATTACTATGTACTATTATATCATATATTATTATAAAATTCTTTCATGAAACAAGCATCTTAAACTTTTCATTATGCTTGTGTTGTTCAACGATATCCATTTACCAAGAAGACTTTTGAAGGAAACTTGAAAGCTTAGATGGGTCTCAACACATTTAAAGAACCCTTCTCCTGATGTGACTCACATTGCATATTCAACTAAAATATCAAACACTGAATCATGGAAACGTATAAGGTATAGAGCCAAGCATGGAGTTGCCATCAGCTCTGACTACTCTAAGGAATCATTTTCACATCCCAAAACATCGGAAAAATATGTCTTTGAACATCTGAGGTGACATGCGCAAAATGTTTGGACCCTTTGCAGGTTTTCAGCAAATATAGATGACAGTTTGTATTCAATGAGGTCCGTGCTTTACTTTTGTTTATTCAATAAACATGTGCCCAAGAATTATAAAATAAATTATCTGTTCAATTACAAAAGACTTACAGCCCCTGTATTTTATACATGTTCCGAGAAAATAAGTCAATCGTACTTACAGCTTTCTAGTTGCATTATACATGTCTGTACATCCATTGGGAAATTCTTGAGATCCATTGGACAGGACAGTGTTAATGTTAACCTGAAAGGATGAAAACTGTTCTTAGAAGCAGTTTACACTGACAAGTGAATATTCTTTCACGTTGAAAAAACGATTTTTGTATTGATAGTTACTAACACTCTGCAGATGACATTTTATCCAGCTTCAAATGTTATTTATTCTGAAATAACTATATATTTATAAATAAATACATTTATTTTGGCAGGAGAGATGTTTAAGTATCATTGCACCTATAGATATTCTACTACTTTATTTGTTTGTTTGTTTTGTCTATTCCCTTACAGCAAAGATGCATAGAAGAGACATGACTTCATGTTTACCAAACCAACTTCTGATTTTTACTCACACAAAGGAAATTCAGATGGTCTACACTAGCATTCTGTCTTTGCAAAGTGACCCCCTGAACTTTCAGATTTAGCAAGTATGTTCCATATGATTCATTTCTTATATATAAAAATACATTATATAATAAAAAATAATAAATGCATTCCTGATATATCTTTCTTTTTAGGCAAGAATTTGTACTTTATGAAAGTAGGAGAGAGAAGAGAGTGTGGTCCTGATCCATGGTCCATAGTCTTCCAAGTTCTTGTCTGAGAAATGCCACACAGGTGCTTTATATACATTTTCTCACTGATAGCCTTTGTATTAGTGCGCATGCTAAGTGGCTCATTTACTTCAGCTCTGTGACCAGAGACATAGCACTCCCACCTCCCTGCACAACAGCGTCCTCACTTTTAAACTGAAGATGACAACGGTACCTATGGAGAACCGAGGTATGGATTCATGGGCTGCTGTTTGGAATTCCCTCACACAAGTGTTGGAAACAGAGAAAATATGGAAAGCTTACTAAATTTTAATGATTGACTGTTGTATCTACCATGTCTTCCCTCAAAATTCTAGTGTGTTGACACAAAGACGAAGTAATTAAATAACGTGAAAGAACGATTTATATTTTAAACAAAATAGTAATCCTACAAGTACATTTGTATATATAATATATGTACAAATGTAGTTATCTACATTCTTTAAAATGATGTTTTTATGTAGACCATAGACAGAAAGCTCCAATGACATACAGTCTCCGCCAGTATCTTGCAGACACAGGTTCAATTAGCAGAGTTTGGCCTGCATAAATGGATAGACAGATGGTAATGCTGGAGTTTTAAGAGTCCCAGAGGGATCACTGGGTAATTCATTGAAGTCAGATTCCTTAGCACACTAAAATAATCTGAGAGCTAAATATTCAAAAGGAGTGTTGTTTTTTTTTTTTCCTGGTCCGGTTAGGTTAAGTGATATTAGATAACATGGTGGATTTACAACGTTCTGTTGTCAAAAGGAAATCTTAAAACCAGGTGGACAGAATGTTCCCTGGCTTGTGAAAGGGTTTATCAGGAAAGATTACACATGCACATTCTGAAATTCACACACATTAATTTCCCAAATATCCAAGGTTCTTGCCAGCCAGTTTCCACACTGACTTACAGGATGCTCTGACCTTTTCTAAGGAAGTAAAAAGTGTTCTCAGAATATTTTCCTCACTCCCACAGTTCACATGCTGTCAAATTCATATCCTGGATATTTCTCTGGCTTAAAACGGGAGCCCTGTTACATAATTCCAACAACAGCAACAACAACAAAAGAATAAGTTCAAAGGAATTATTTGGCCAAGGAAAACTGTTTGCCAAAAACCTGTTCCAAATCGTAACTATTGACTTTGTTTTCTTTTATTTAATGTAAAACATTCTTGATTAAACAAAACACTGATTGACAAACAAGTGTCTGCTGATTACAATATTGAATATGTTTATCAAGATATTACACGTAAATTAAAAATGTGTTTTGACCACATCAAAGGTGAACAAAGCGAAGAATCAATGACTCATACTCTGTTTTGGAGATGAATGACTACTTGTTTGAGGAGGACACTACGTTCTCGTTCTGAGACAAGATACATAAACAGGATCTAGCACTTCTTCCTTCCCCTTAAGAAGTCTTGGCTTAGTGAAACAGTGATGATTTTCAAAAGACTGACTTGTCTTTGAAAATCATTGGCCTCATTAAAATTTAATTATTATACATTTCAAAAATAGCGTTGTTTATACTGCAGTGTCTGCTCTGATGTCTGTTTGAAATCAAAGGTGTTTTCTGAGTCTATCATAGCTTTTTAAGTTAAAAAAATAAGAATGTTTATGTTTTCACTGGAATTTTATACATAATGGTATTTTTCTCAAATACATATTACTCTAATTTAAAATACTTTTAAATTTGATACCATAAAGACTGGTCTCTTGCTCAACAATCTAAGGATCTTTGAAAGAGTTTCTGTAATCCTGTAATAACACATTCATGCCACTTATTTTGTAGTAGAAAGGAGTCCAAATATCTTGTTGGTAGTAACTTATTGCTTCTGTAATACAAAAATAATAAGATGTGTAAATAATACCCACTCTCTTTAAGTGAAAAACAAGGTTTAATATAAATAATATGGAATTATGTAACAGAAATGGGCAAAGCAAAATTTGCAATTTGGTGAGGGTGTGTCTAGCCTAGAGTCCAAGGTCTCAACCTTTAAGTGCGCTGCCACTCAAACGCGTTGGGTCATTTCAGTTTTATGTATAATGATAACAAAAGAATTGATAAAATGCATATACTATTAGTTGTTAAGTATGAGACAAGACATACAAACCATCCTTTTTATGTACTTAGAAAGATGTGATTAGACTGCAGAAAGCATAATAAGTTTGCCCAGGGAGTTTACATAATTGAGTGGTTTAGTTTGTGATTATGAATGATTTCATAGGGAATACATAACTTAGAAGAGATCCAAGGATAGAAACACCAGGACAGAGATTAGAGAATGTTACTATGAATTTAATCTGGGAGGGTTTGGTTTTGTTTTGTTTTTCTTGTCATTGGATCGTTAAAAAAAAGCACAAACCTAACCAACCTATCACAAAAGCAATAGCATCAATGACAGTCCCTGTGGGAAGTAGATGTAAATAATAAATCTTCAGAAAAACGCACGTTTGTTTACACATGTGCCATTACCCCAAACATATGTTCCCCAGCGTTACAAATAGACTTTGCAATGAATGAACATTATAAGAGACATCAGTTGACATCAGTTACATTTTTTTTTTTTGCTTAAATACATTAATTTCTGTCAGTGTTCAAAAATAAATATGTATTATGCAGGTAAACTTTGATTATTTGCACAATTAAATTTCATTGAAATAGAAAGTTTATCTAGCTCAAATAAAAGTTGGAACTATGATAAGCAAGTTGTATGCAGTACCTCTGACGTACAAGTTCTTTTTATGTTATTTTAAAAGGAGATGGCTTCTGCACCATTAGTAGCAGAGTTGTTAATGTGCTATTTGCGCAGTTGGTATTTAATATCGAACAGGCTCTGATGTGCTTCGGTACTCCCTAATAAGGATATTGTCACTACAGTTTACAAGTCACAAGGCTGAGGCTTATGTGAGACATTTTGAAAGTGTTCATTATTGATTGGTGGAGTCTGTGACACACCATATTTATATTTCTCTGCTTTCTGTGGTTTCCTGTTTTGGAAAGATGAAAGTAGAAACCTTAGTGCCTACTGTATGCCTGATACACACTAAGTGTTTCACAGTCATTATTTTTAGCTTGATTTAATTGGTATTATATAGAAGGAAAATGAGGGTTCTTAGCAGCAAAGAATCTCCCATCCACTCACAGCCAGTAACCAGCATAGCCCAGATCAGAGTGGAGGAAGTACTCAGTCTTCACTGGGCCTCCTGGTACTCCCACATATCTTGTTGAGCATACCAAGGCTAAGAACCCTGCCAGGAATTTACCTGCACCCTGTCTAAGGATTGAAAACTCTGCTAGCATTCTGACATGGGATTACACTGTTCACTTGGAACAGGAGAAGGCTTCTTGCAGTTTGCTCTAAAAATAGCGCGTTCCCCAAGCTCTGCCTTCCAGAGTCATGACGTGACTGGCTGTACATTTTTACTCATCTAAATCCATTGCATTGGTCCAGGGAGACTTGGGGAGATGGGAGAATTCTTGCCGCTTCCTTTTCCTTAATAATAAATTCCATTATTTCCGAGTCAGGAATTTTGTGTTTTCAGCAATCATAAAGCAGTGTTAGTAGTTTTATAAAACTTTATAAGCAGGCTGAAAATAAAACTTGAAACTTAATCTTGAGGCAAATGTCTGACTCCAAAGCCCTCATCCAAAAAGCAATTCAATTAAGTGTTTTTAGTATAATCCATATATATGATTTAAATTTTTAAATAGTTCTGAAAATCATAAAAAAAAAACAAAAAAAAAAAACAGTCACACTAAGGCTAGAGAGTTGGCTCAATGATTAAAAACACTTGCTGCTCTTTCAGAGGACCTGACTTCGGCCCTGTATCTCATGGTACCTATCAGCAATCCATACCTCCAGGGATCTGACACATCCTTCTGACGTCTTCAGGTGTCTGGCACAATATGATGCATGCACATATATACAGGCAAAATACTTACACACACAAAATAAATAAATCTAAAATATATTTCTTTAACCATATCATTTCACCCATTCCTTTCTCAGTTGTACTTTTTCAGGGTTAGACATTTTTCAGCTGTATGTCTATTACTTATACTAATATTTCCGTGCTAATGTAAAACAACCACAGTGGTCCTTAATAGTTGAAATCATGTGGCTAATATCCTGTAGGGCAATATAAGATATTTTAAAAATCTCATAACATATTTTATGCATACTTAACTTTCCACCAACCCCAAAACTTACTTGTAGTTAGACAAATATCACACAATTACCTCTTAGGAGTCTGTGATTAATGCTTGTGTTATGGTTGGCAATTTGCATAATTACTGCTTTTGCAGAGGGTTTTCATTTTTCCTTGGTATTAATAAGTGTCTCACGTTACTGTCTTTATAGTTTTATATTCTTACTGCTGCTTCAAAGTCTACTCAGTCTCGCTGCTACTAAATCCTTTTTAGTTGTTGAACATGGCAGGGTGTATGTATGTGCCATTTCAAAGGAAATTCTTCCCTTTTGTCTGTTCTGCCTTTCAACTCAGGTTTGGATTTCTGTACTGATGTTCAGAATTTTACATCCTTCTGTCATTTGAGTGTGTGTGTGTGTGTGTGTGTGTGTGTGTGTGTGTGTGTGTGTGTGTGTGAGAGCATGCACACGCTTTGATTCTCCTTACTTGCAAGTTTCCTCTACTTTGCTTAATTTTTCCCACAGCTTTTTCATATAATGTATTAATGTCTTTATTCTTTCATTCCTGGAAGTATCATTTTATGCATGCTCTAATGATGAGAAAAATCACCCCTGGTTAAAGAGGGAATTAGGACAGGAAGTTCACTAATGTTCTCAAAAGTTAAATCCATTCGCCTTTGCCTCTCTTCTCTCCTTCATTTTGGTTCTTTGCTATCCTTCATTTTCTGCACAGCTTTTTGCCTAGAATTTATTTAAGTTTGAAAATGTTAATTATTTTCTGCCTTCTGTTATTTCTCCCACTTTGTCTTGTATTCTGACATCTCTATGTGTTCACATTCGTTTCCAGGCTTCTTAGACAATGTTCTCACCACTGGTCTGTTGTTGATTTCTTGTCTGTTCATTTCAACTTCCTGGGTACCAATGTCATCTTTCTTCCTTATTCAGTTTCAATTAATTGTTTTAGTGAAACTTAAAGAGGAAATACAGATGACTGCTTGAGTTCACTCAGCTGCACTTGCCAGGACATTCTACCTTCTTTAAACGGACAGGGAAGCCAGATTTCACATGAAACACCACTGATGCTCCGTTTGTGATCTGAACAAGATTGATTTTCCTGTATAGTTTTTTTTTTTCTAACAAAGAAACTGAAGATTTTAAAGTCTTGTGAGATATCCAAAATCAACTCACAAAAATTATTTTTTGTTTGATCATTTGATCCAGGATACAGGAATGACTAGGAACCAAAAGGCCTTTTGTTTTATCTGAATTCATACTGAGAGACAAAAGATGCATTTCTGAGTCATTCCATAGTCTTTTCTCCAAATACTAGAAGAAAGACAAGCTATCTATGGTAGATGATATTGTTTACAAAAGAGATAAATTCAGCATTATTCCTCTTATTTTTCAATGAAATACTCCATCATTTATAAAGGATACAGTAACATGGTCTTGATCATTATACTGAAATTCTCTTTCAAATAAATGTTGATACTTTTACCATGATGTATTTTAACTGGAGTATTAACTGGTGTATTTTAATTGTTCCAGTCTTAAAATCATGCAGTCTGCTTAATAAATATGCCTGATTTACTGGATGACTCTTTAGAACTGGCAGACTTCATTGTTTTAAGCTTTCAAGACATCATGTTGTTACCAAAAGTTCCTCCCCACAAAAAGGACTCCAGTTTATTTTTTAATAATGTGGGAATGTGTGATAGTGCTGCTCTTATTTTTAATGAACAGTTTTAAGTTTCAACATATTTATGTGGGGAAGGTTCCATGCATGTCATGATACTCAAGTAGAAGTCAGATGACAGGAAAAAGGCGGTTGGTCCTTTTATTTCGGTGTGTGGGTCCTAGGAATCAAATTCATCAGGCATTGTGCAATGTGCCTGAAGTCTGTCTCTCTCTCTCTCTCTCTCTCTCTCTCTCTCTCTCTCTCTCTCTCTCTCTCTCTCTCTCTGTCACACACACACACACACACACACACACATACACACACACATTCTTTCTTAAATTTTACTTTATCATTTCATGTGTATGAAATGCACATTTGTGCATCACATCTGTATCTAGTGTCCATGGAGTCCGGAAGATTTGTTGAATCTACTGGAATTGGAGTTACAGATGACTATGAGCCACCATGTGGACATCTGGAAGAGCAGCCAGTGCTCTTACCTGGTGAACTATCTCTCCAGCACCTTATTCATGTTCTTATTGATGAACATATAAGTTACTTGTGGTTACCACAAGAGGTACCTTTGTATGCAAATTTAATGTACACACAATATGTTTGTAATTTAGATTCTTAGAAATAAATTTACAAAGTTGAGGAACATATGAATCTTTTCATGTTTTAACAGATCATTTTGCCAATTATTAATAATGCCCACTGAGTCAATAGTTTTCAACACTAAATATTATCAGCATTGTTGATTTCTGTTTGCTATAAAAACAACAACCTGGTAGATGTTAAGAATCACCATTTGCTACCAAGAAGAGACTTGATACCCTATGAGCATATACAGGGGGAGGAGGTCCCCCTCAGTCACAGTTATAGGGGAGGGGAGTAAGGAGAAAATGGGAGGGAGGGAGGAATGGGAGGACACAAGGGATGGGATAACAATTGAGATGTAATATGAATAAATTAATAAAATATATTTTAAAAGAATCACCATTGGCTTGTTAAAGTATATTTTCTGTATGTCTCAACTGTTATTTATATGTTTTCTGCAGTGGCTATAACTCTAGCTCATCTGTCAAATGTAATTTGATAAACTCATGATTAGGGACAATCTATTATATTTACTCATTTTTCTTTTGCTATATTTTTTTTCTCGAAGTTTCGTTGCCCTTTCTTTCACTATTTCTTGGTCAGAAAACTTTTTTTTATCTATAATCTTAGAATAGATTTACTTCTAGCAAATTCCTAAAGCTTCTTTCATCCATGCAAACTTCCATTTCCTTTTCATTTTTGAAGGATGATGTGTTTTCCAATGTTACAGTTCTACTTCTTTCTTGATATGTTGTATTTTTTTTTTTTACTTATACCCAGCCTGTTGCTAATTTGTTCATTGAGGTTAACATGGGTAAAGCCCATCCAATACTTAATGTCTCTACCATTTTGATATTTGGTATTAATTTTCTTTTTCTTCTTCTATGTTATATTTTGGTCCTTTTATGACAAATGAATTTTGATGAAAATATAGTCATATTTATATTATTCGGATGGACTCTGGATCTCACTTTTATTTTCTGTCTTAACTGAATGTCTCTGACATTGCTCCAGCAGAGCTAGAGAAAGGTTGCTACTTAGTTACTTCCACAGGCAAGTAGACATAAACTTTTTTCTAACCAATTTCATATTGACCTGCGAGGGAATAGTCCTACTTACCCTCACCAGTACCATTCGTTAAAGCAAAGTGGTTTGAAAGTATTGAGTGCCAAACTCATCTGATACTATGCAAGCACAGAGAAGGGATTTGTTATTGATGGGAGAAGGTAGTTGGATTTGGGCTCTTTCTTGGTGCTTTAGTCTTGTAGGGTACTCCGAGGCTCCGGCATTGAACACTGAGCTGACACTTTTTTCCTGACGTTCACTCAACTTACGCAATGGGATAGCTCATTTTGGCCTAACAAGATTGGAAACCATGGCTCACCTCCTGAGACTGTTGGCTTTGAAGCTGGGCTGAGGTGGTGTCCTATTTCTGTTGTTGTTCAGTATCTGAGTTGGTTAAGGTTTTTTCTTCTAGGACACTGCTTTCCTCACTAGAGTAGTTAGAGAAACTGAGCTTCAGCTGGGACTTATTTTGTCAGCACCTATTGGTGCTTCTGGGTTGATAGCTTCTTGATCTCTATGTCTTGGATCTATAAGGCCATTTTTTTTTTTTTTTCAGGAATCATTCATGCTGCATTGTCCTCAGTTTTCAGAGTCCACAGTGAGCTTGGCTATTTCATCTACCTCTGAATGTTTCTTTTAGTTTGGTCTATGTATTGTGTATTTAGGTAAGTAAGATAAGAAAATATTTGTCTGATATAACTTCCTAGTGGTTAAATTTTTACTTAACAGTTATTTATGTTGATAATTCCCCAATAGACTTCAGAACTCTTTTGTCCAAAAGGGATCACCATGAAGCTATTCCTTCATATAGAAAGTGTTTTAATTAGAGAACAGTCCTAGAACTTCCATTATCATGAGTACCACTAACTCACAGGTGTTCGGAAATATTAAAACATTTCTAGTTCATGATAGAAACCTTTACGATGCAAAAATGTATTAAAAGAATGGATAGGTACTTGAAATAGAAAAACAGAAAAAGCTGCAGGAGTGCAGGACGATGAAGAGACAAGAATGCAGACTGTAAATACAGAACAACATACATTTGGAAAACCCCTGGGCACAAAAGTTTCTAAAATAACTTTGCCACTAAGATTAAAAACTCATTTCCCTACTTATTCTACTCTATTGTAAAAGTAAAAACGCCTTTGATATTGGAAATATAAGATGAAAATCAAATTCCTCTATTCTTATGAAAAGAAGAATTAACAAAACCAAGAACAAAATGACACAGAGTCAATTTTATGCCTAACTTATAAACATGAAGTCTAACTTTACATTTAAAAACATTCTACGGTTGGTATAAAGATTTCAACAAAGATGGCATGAGTTTTGTCCATGACGTTTTGTCTACATAGCTAAGAAAATAACTGTGAAATACTTTTTAAAAACAATTAATTCATATATTTTGGAAGGCATTTCAAATGTGAAGCTGATTAAGTAGATTCCTGTAAATAGCTGTTTTCCCTGTTTATTGAACCTATATTTATTTGATGTCTAATAATCTACCAAAGTTGAATGAGTTCTAGTGCTTTGATAGGTGACCCAGATGCCTCTCAATTGCCCTTGTGACTCCTGCCAAAGTGCTTATTTTAATAGTCCTCACTGACTTTTTATGATAGATTTTTGGAATTCATATTGTCTCTGGGTTAGATACTTAGAGCTGTTGTTATTTATTGGATAGATTTGGAATACCATGTATTAGAGCACCCCAAGGAGAGTAATGATAAGTTACCCCCAAATTTCAAAAAGTATACCAATAGATATAAAGAAAACAAATTAAAAACCAATACCACAGTACCTGATTTTACTGAAACTGGCCATTTAAGCTTGTGCTTACCTTATGGAGTAAAGGACATTTCCATTTTTGAAAATTCTTAGAAGCTTGTTGTCTGTGGTGACCTCATGGAAGTTAGCCCCCTTCTCATTAGCAAAGAATAAATCAGGTTTCCAAATGGAGTCCAACATGGATGGGTCCAGGTCCAACGAGTCATCAGGGTACTCACTGTATGCAAGACGAGGATCATTCCACTTCTGACGAAGAAAGATATTTACTCTGTAGTCCTGGGGGGGGGGGGAAGGGGGAATAGCGAGAGCCCTTAAGAAGCATAGTGTACCAATGTCTGCCATTGTAGCTTCACCAATTACAACATGGAGCATTATGTGGAATATGTTGATGATGGCAAAAGCTATGCAGGGCTTTTGCTGTCTTGGCTATGGCTTTGGGACACACAGGCCTTCCAAGAACCCAGAGGATGACAGTTCATTACACTTTATTCTTTTCCCTTTAATTTTTAGTTTCTTTTCTTGTCATAGTAAAATATGACATAGCAGTTAGACCTTTGAAGCCAAACTTTTTCTCCATTACACTTACCTTTAGAAACATTTCCTGTAGAGATTCAACAAGATTCAAAATGATATTTTTCTGAAAGCTTTCTGTGATATAAAATAAACCATGTATACTTTTTACAGTTATAAAAAGCATTTTTACATTTATCTTGTGAGACAAGGTCTTACTATGTAGCCTGGGTAGGTAGACCTGGAATTCACTATGTAGACCACGCTGGCCCACAACTCATTAAGATACATCTCTCTCTTCTTGATAAATGCTAGTATTAAATGTGTGCACCACTATATTTGGCATGAAACACTTGTTTAATATTTAATGTTGTTGTATAGTATGACAAGTCCAAAAATACATAATTTAGGAAAACCCAAAGATTTTATATAAATATTAAAATAATAATGGCTAATCCCTGCAATATTTTAAGTTGATTTTGATAATGATATTTTTCCAGTATACTGTTAAAAGATTATTTTAAAAGAAGAGTCAATGTTTTCAACCATAGTTTAGTTTAGCTTAGTGTGTGTGTGCACGAATGCGCGCGCATGCGTGTGTGTGTGTGTGTGTGAGAGAGAGAGAGAGAGAAAGAGACAGAGAGAGATAGAGACAGAGAGACACAGAGACAGAGACAGAGACAGAGACAGACAGAGATTTGTGTGTGCACAGTATATAAAAGGATGATCCTGAGCTGGTAATCCTTATGCTTTCACCTCTCATGTGAAAAATTTACTGGTATACACGAGCATGCCACAACACGTTGAGTTTTATTATTAGTTTCCTCCTTACATTTTTGAAAAAGGGTAAATCTATATATGTGATTTAAGCATATGTTTGAAGACAATTTTAGTTATCTAAAATATACAGAGAAACTGAAAACCCATCCATTTTTTTATTTCTTTAATATCAAATATGGTAAGAAAGCCACACAAAGAGGCTCCCAAATTATCAGACATCCTTTAGGCAAGTCAATCCCAAAATTTGCTTTGAGTATTGAAAACACATGTGTCACTCTGATCAGTACTGGACATTAGTACTACTTGCCTCTTACTTGAACAGACCAGATGTTCCCCCCTCTGCCCGCTCGATGTTTCATGAATTTTCTTCTGTCTCTTCTTATGGTTATATTTTATCATCTCAAAAAAGAATATAAGCACTATACAATGTGCAGCACTTAGCAATAGGAGTATATAGATTCAATTCTTTAAGAATTTATATATTTTACAAAATTTCTTTTTAACATTTTAACCTCTTCTCTTAACTCCCCAAGACCTCTTCTTACTCCTCCCTACATAGCAAGTTTTGTGTCTTCTTTTTATTCGTAAACCCATAAATTCCAGTTTGTGCAGTCCATATGTGTGGCTATCCACTTGTGTGTTTCCACCTATCATGAGCTACTTATACTCTTAAAGAAAACTCCATCTTCTGGTATCTATCAATTTCTGGTAGCTTCTCAGGTAACGTGGGACTTGTGCCCACATTCCCTCTCCATGATGATATTTGGTCTGCTTTGGGATTTTACAGATTTTGGGCATACTGCCAAGTTAATTTTTAATATGCATATATGTATATTTTATTACTTCCCAGATATTTCTAGTTATAGATTTCTGATTGCAATCAGAATGGATATGTGGCTTGAATAAAAATTCAAAATTTATGAACAAATTTAAAAATAATCCAGAATTCCTGTATTAAGGGGTCCTAAACAAAGTTGCTGGCTCAGTTAAAAAGTAACCAGAAAGTTAATTATTGTCAAAGAAATAATAAACCCCACCACAGTATTCAGCTGGTTTAGTTTTCTAGACTTTTCTATTTCTGAAGCACTGAATAGTATAAGCTCTGTGCATCACGAAGCACAGAGCACTAATACTCAGTGGTGGCATAATTGCTTCTCTCACTGTCTCTGTAATATCCCCCACGTCGCCTACACCATCTGTTCTAGAAGCATCCGCCGGGAGGCTGGTCGTCTGGGACCACTGATTCTGAAATAATAGCCCATTGGAAAAGCCTCATTCATTCTTCAGTTACTAAACCAATAAGCAAGAAAGCCATTTTATATGAGCTATTTGGAATCTGTGAAAGGTTACTTCAAAACTCCCCTTGAGTTCCTCTTCATTATCCATATGTTTACTCTCATTGAAAAGGTCAGAATCATTTTTAAATTACCCAAAAAAACTGTAAAATAATATAGTCTTGTCCCAATTCTGAAATCAGAAGAAAATAAGACATACTGGGTTAGAATATAAAATGTGATAAACTGATGGAAATACATATTTATACCTTTATATCAGGAACTCCTTCGTGTATTCAAGATTGAGAGTCACAGATCAGGAACACTGACCAATCCTTACACTCGAGTATGAGAATTGTTGAGAAGGCAAACATATTGTGGTGAAACATTCTCTCAGAATTTAGAGACTTGTTTCAACAAATTGAGTTAATTCAATTTGGGCACACCTAGTTTTGTAGAGAACCAGTGGTGCACAGCTAATATTTCTAGTAGCTACTGGATATCAGTGAAAAATAACACCATGGCGCTTTGGGTGAGAGGTGAAAGGCATCTCAATGTGTGCATCACAGCAACCCACAAGTCTCCACCATTCTTGTTATCTTCTCCTGCACATGTCCACTTCTGGTCTTACTCAGTTCCTTTTTATTTGCATTCCATGTGTCTAATTGCCTTCCTTCTTCACATCGGCCCGGGTAAACAGGCAGAATACATTCTCATAGCCAATTGTGCTAATAAACTGGTGGGTAGGAATTAAAAACAATTCAACAGAAACACACTATGTTTCTTCACAGTGTTTCATTTTATGTTATACCACATAGGAAGACAAAATAAGAGTCCTCCTGATTTCAACACTGTAGACATGGAGATCTTGCCACTACTGCTACTTTCTGTCCAAGAAACAAATCTGTACCTGGGAGTTTCCTCACTCCAACTTACAATGAGTCATTTTGCGTAGCTGTGTCGTTACTTGATGGGCATCATAATTTGCACGTGAAACTGGACACAATCATTGGTGCATGGCACTCACTAGCAGTATAGGAGCACGGTCTATTGCTTATCTTTGGGCTTCTGTTAAACCAGTATCTTCCCCCATCAGAATATTTAATTAACTCACAAAAGTGACTAAAAAATTTTTGAAGAGAATGAAATCTTCAGAGAACATGCTGTTTTCCATCATCACCAACAATGCCTTCATCTTTCTAAGGATCCTGAACATTCCTTCCAACTAATTGAAGAAGCCAAAAGGTCCCTGAGGACTTTACAGACAGACAGCATCGTCACTAAACATAAATTTGAAGGCATCCCAAACAGTGTGTTTTCTGGATCATCTTTTTTAAAACTGTGATATATACAATAAGTGCTTGAAATATATGGTTAGATGCACATAGAATTAGCCATTGGTTGCACTTCATACTTTCATAATATGGTGTAGCCATTGCAACTCTTCAATTCCAGACTATTTTTTGTCACCCCAAGAAGAAAATCTCTGCTTCCAAACACTGATAACCAGGACTCTGCTTTCAAATTCTATAGACTCAGTAGCGCTGGACCTGGGTTCATTGAAATGAAACAGTCTATGATTCTTTTTGTCTAGGTTCTTTCTCTCATTACAATATTGTAAGATCTGTAAAGCACGTGTAAAAATATAGAGACTGTGGTTAATTTATTAATTACTGAAGTATCTTATTGGTAGAATTCTATCTGAAGTTTACCTACTTTCCAACGATATGCAAGTCTTTATAATTGACTGATATTTATATGCATATGTATGTTTTGCAATGCTATCACAATGTACATGGACATGTATTTTTATACATGTATATATGTGTGCATAGATTTGTATATATATAACTTATCATAAACAACAATCATCAAAGATGAAAACAGTATTATTAAGTGATGAATGCACTTATCAAACATTAGTCTACCTTCCTTCCTTCCTTTTTTCTTTCATTCTTTATTTTTTACATATACATTTATATTATTCCACATATATACAATAAACTACCTATAGCAATCTACCTTCTTTATAACATAATCTTACATAGGTGATTCATAATTCTATTTAAGCATGTAAGAAACTAGCAGCTTGATCTATCTTGTGTAACCAACAGATTTAATGGTTGCAGTGTCTAACAATCACAGTATCACTCATTTTCAGCAATTAGGTTTTATTTAATATCATATGTAATTGGAGATTAGTATTTTACCAGTAATTAACCAAATGTTTCTTTTGAGTCTATGTAACATAAAGTTTAGCAAAGATAATTATGCAAACCAAGCTTCTTTACTTCAAAGTGTTCTTCTTTAAAGATATTTATCTAGGTCTCGGCAGCTAGATCAATCTGCAGAGAGCTCACAGGCAAAAGCATGAGAACTTAAGTTCTGTCCCCCTAAGGTACATTTTAAAAAGACAGCTTGATGATACACACTTGTAATTCCAGTGCTGGAGGGGGAGACAGGTAGATTGCTGTGGATCACTGGCCAACCAGACTGTTCTATGTCAGGAGCCATAGGACCTTGCCTGACCTGCCCCAGTGGCTGAGAGGCCCTGCTGGCTGAAAGCCACAGCTGTCTGCATACTTGAGATAATTATTCTGCCTGGCAACCACAAAGATCCAGCCTGACCTTGAGAAAGAGAACATTCGGTGTATCGCGACTTCTGTATAATCGCCCCACTCCACACCTGCTGTCCTTGGGCCTGGCCCAGAAGATTTTGTAACTTTCCACTGCATTCCTTCTCACCCCCGCCCTTTCAGAAGCTTATTATAAATTTGGATATCCCCTTACAATAAACGGCCCTCGATAAGCAAAGTTTTTCTGGGCTCGTGCCTCTCTTTCGCCTATTCTTTATTCACAGGTCACGACCCTCCTCGCCACTCCACGAATAACTGAACCCGCGGGTCGGGGGCAGTTCTATACAGCAAGCTCCTGATTAATAAAGGAATTTGACTCTAAAATCAACATGAGTAACACCTGTCAAATGATACTTAAAATAATCACTAGCTTCATATAAACATGTAGATACACACACACACACACACACACACACACACACACAGAGAGAGAGAGAGAGACAGAGACAGAGACACAGAGAGAGACAGAGATAGAAACAGAGAGAAAGAGAGAAAAGACGGAGATACAGAGAGGCAGAGACAGATAATACAAATTTGGTTATAAATAGGCATTTTTCAAAACTTTAATCTAACATTTTTATATACTATTTACACATTCCTTCACAACTTCAATGTTCTCTTAATACAGCAGCTTTGTGTTTGTGGAAAAAACACAGTTTAGTAAACATGAACAAAGAAATAGATATTATTGGCAAATAATTTTTGTTGTTAAAACAATTTGGATACATTAAAACATTGTAATGATTATTTTTATTATTCTCAAATACTTTTGAACACTTTGGTTTCACTTAAAATATAAACCATTTATGTACATTTCTAAATTTTAAGTCATTTATTGTGCACGGAAATTTTATAAATTCTGAGAGCTTATTTGTTATGCATCATCTACTAAGCATCATTACAAGCTGAAGATTAAGACACAAATGCTCCATTTTTCAAACTTCTAGAAAGTTAAACATTATTCAAGATAAAATTAATTTGTTTTGCATTTGTTTCTTTCTGAGCTATTCAGATAACTCTTTAGACACTGTTTATTGATTTGGAGATTGGCCAAGAAGCTGTGTGGAGGCTGCTTCCCGTACCATACCAATGCAGAGAATTAACTTCTTTTTAGAAACTATTATTGAAGGTTGCAGCCTTGCTTATATAGTTCTTCAGATTAAAAGACAAAATGTTTGCTGCTTCCTAGTCAAAAGAAGTGAATGCTTTAAAAAAAATTAATATTAACATAGTAAAAATGGCTATCTTACCAAAAGCAATCTACAGATTCAATGCAATACCTATCAAAATACCTACATAATTTTTTAAAGACACTGAAAGTTCAATTCTGAACTTCATATGGAAAAACAAAAAACCCAGAATAGCTAAAACAATCTTGTACGATAAAAGATCCGCCGAAGAAATCTCCATACCTGATCTCAAACTGTACTATAAAGCAATAGTAATTAAAACAGCATGGTACTGGCACAGTAACAGGCTGGTTGATCAGTGGAATCGAATCAAAGACCCAGATATGAATCCACACACATATGGTCACTTGATTTTTGACAAAGAAGCCAAATCCATTCAATGGAAAAAGGATAGCATCTTCAACAAATGGTGCTGGTCTAACTGGAGGTCTATGTGTAAAAAAATGCAACTGAAACCATATTTGTCACCTTGCACAAAACTCAAATCCAAGTGGATTAAAGACCTCAACATAAAACCAGAGACACTATGTCACTTAGAAGAAAAAGTGGGGAGGAGCCTGGAACATATTGGCACAGGAGACAACTTCCTGAACAGAACACCAACGGCCCAGGCCTTAATGTCAACAATTAATAAATGGGACCTCATGAGGCTGGAGACACTGTCAAGAGAACAAAGCAACAGCCTATAGAATGGGAAAAGATCTTCACCAACCCTACATCGGACAAAGGTCTAATATCCAAAATATATAAAGAACTCAAGAAATTAAACACCACCAAACTGAATAACCCAATTGCGAAATGGGGCTTGGAACTAAACAGAGAATTCTCAACAGAGGAATATCAAATAGCTGAGAAACCTTTAAAGAAATGCTCAACCTCCTTATTCATCAGGGAAATGCAAATCAAAACAACTCTGAGATTCCATCTGACACCCATCAGAATGGCAAAGATCAAAAATTTGAGTGATGCCACATGCTGGCGAGGATGTGGGGAGAGAGGAACACTCCTTCATTGCTGGTGGGAATGCAAACTAGTACAACCACTTTGGAAATCTATCTGGTGCTATCTCAGAAAAATGGGAATAGGGCTTCCTGAAGGCCCGACTATTCCAGTCCTTGGAATATAACCAGAAGATGCTCCAGCACACAACAAGAAAATTTGCTCAACCATGTTCATAGCAGCCTTATTCATAATAGCCAGAACATGGAAACAGCCTAAGTGTCCCTCAGTAGAAGAATGGATAAAAAAAACTGTGGTACATACACACTATGGAATACTACTCAGCTATTAAAAACAAGGAATTCCCGAAATTTGTGGACAAATGGATTGAGCTAGAAATGATCATAATGAGTGAGTTAACCCAGAAGCAGAAAGACTCAAATGGTATATACTCACTTATATCTGCATACTAGTCCAAGGGGCATGTCCCATGAAAGTCTTCACTTACCAGAAAACTGAGACAGAGGGCAGGACATCCTATTAGGACTCTAGATAAGAGAAGCATGGGAGAATAGCAAAAAAGAAGAATCCAGAGGGTCCTAGAAACCTACAAGTAGAACATTATGAAAGGCAGTTTTGGGCCCAGAGGTCCCACTCAAACTAAGGCACCAGCCAAGGACAATACAGGTAGTAAACTTTAAACCCCTACCCAGATCTAGCCAATGGACAGAACATTCTCCACAGTTGAGTGGAGAGTGGGGTATGACTTTCACACATACTCTGGTGCCTCATATTTGACCATGTCCCCTGGAGGGGGAGACCTGGTGGCACTCAGGGGAAGGATAGCAGGCTACCCAGCATATAAAGGGGGAGGAAGTCCCCCTTAGGCACAGTCATAGGGGAGAGGAGTAGGGAAAATCTGAGGGAGGGAAGAATGGGAGGATACAAGGGATGGGATAACCACTGAAATGTAACAAGAATAAATTAATAAAAAGAAATTTTAAAAAGTATTTAAACAATCTACAAAAAATCAGAACTAAAAGGGAAATGTAATGAAATCTTCAGATATTATATTTCATGGGTGGATTATATTATTAGCATCATTTGAGGACTTATAGACTTTTTAATGTTTTTATTTATGTTTTGAATTTAAAATATTATTGTATCATTTACCCCTTTCTGTTGCTCTCTTACTCCCCTTCCGTGTGTGTGTGTGTGAATTCGTATATATGATGTGTGTAATATATTTGAGGAACATATTAGAAAGAGTTGGATGTAAGGTGTCATAATCGGTAAAGATAAGTTGCCGAACTCTGGTATGTTTTCATTTTTCATGCTTCTCCATGGTAATCTGTGTCATCTTTTATTTGAATACATTGTGAGAATGTTAGTATAACTGAATGAAAACCATATAGCAGGCTTAGCATCACTGTGATGCTATATGCACCATTATTCCGTTTCCAGACCATAGTTTTGTCCTGGCCTATTTACGAATAGACTGAAACATTAATTTTTCTCTAAAATTAGCTTAGTATTTGCACTTGACTACTCTCATAAAGGAAACTTATTTTAACTGATTAAATTTCCAGAGATTGAGAACATTATGTTGCTTTCCTAATGCCACATGACAGGCCAGCATTAAACCTGAGGTCTTGTCATTTTCCTTCAGGCTGAAGAATAACTCAGCATGCTACACAAGTGATGTCTCAAAGCAAGATGTCCTTTGTGGAAGCAGATTATTTTCTGTCAGGTCCTGCGTCCATCCCAGTCACGAAATACCACTATGTGACCTTTATTGACACCATGTGGAAAGGGCCCTGCAGCATTTTTCTCACCTACAGAGGATCATTTTTTTTTGCTCACTTGGAAGCAATATTCTCTTGAAATTTTTTTCCTTAGTAGTGATGACAAAGTGTTTCAGGACTCTTGGCTGAGAAGTCTAGAATCATATTTCCTTACAGTGATTTTGTGACTTCTAAGACTAACCAACTTTTAAAACTATATTAAGTAAACGCATACCCAAGATATTCCTTTAGCTTTAAATAAAAGCATTTTCCTCAGACACACAGGATAATTGGTAGTGTAATTTCTCTAGCATGCTTTATGTAAGCAGTGGTTGAAAAAGTTAATAACAGAGCAATGGCCAAAACCAAATGTGACAAAAAAAATTAAAAATCTTAACATTTGTTATTCAAACACAGAAATGAAAGATCACAATATTCCTTGTTAGGAGGCTGATAAGCAAAATTGAATCAGTGCTTTCAGTATTTATGTCCATATTGAAAATGGGCTTGCTTAATTCATTTGGTGTTAGAAGAATGCATTGTTCAGAGTTTTAATAAGCTGTTTTGAGAAATGAGATTTGAAGAGTAAAGGCAATAAACTACCTTCAAAGGCTGAGTTATTCAGAATGAATTTAGGTTTAGAACATATTCCTCCATAACCAAGGTAGTAAAAATTGTCAAAGGCAAATAATTTAGCCCTGATAAATAATGAGAAATAGAAGGCCCATAAAGGAAAGAAGATTGGAAAAGTAAATTGCCTGCATTCAGAATGAAATAGTTATTCAGCTTTTATAGTGTGTAGTACTTCTAAACTCATGGCAAAATTGAAGAAGAAAATGTGTCATTTGTTTCATAATTTTTTTGTTTTTGTTTTGTTTTTTTGCTTTCTTGTTTTGAGTTAGAAGGAAGGTGGACAAATTCACATTAAATCATTCAAATCGTATTTCCCAAAATAGCTAATTACAAACTCTGAACAATGCATTCTTCTAACACCAAATGAATTAAGAGAGCCACTTGTCAATATGCATATAAACACAGACCTCACGGATTCAATTTTAGCTCATGAGCTTCCTAACAAAAAATATTATTATTTTCTCATTGGCTTGTTGTAAAAATTATAGAAGACAGATGATATCCTGTAAGTCCTGTCTCATAACATCTCATTGTCTTTCTTCCTTTCTTTCTTTCTCTTTCTTTCTTTCTTTCTTTCTTTTTTCATTATGTAATTTTTTTTCCTCCTCAAAGCCTGTAAGAGTTACATTTAAATTACTTTACAAATTAACCTTACAAAGCTGGTGTGAAATGAAAGCTCTATAAGAGTTGACAGTTATGTTACAGAAAACAAAAGTCCTACCCCCCCAACACAAAATAAATAACAACAACAACAAAGTAAATGTTCAGTCTTTGACCCTCCCTGGGAAAGTGAGCCAGTGACATGTAGCATTAAGCCTTGGGTCACACATCATCAGCTGGCAGGGTTGGGATGCTGATCTTGGCGCATGTGAAGTAGGATATCTTCTCTCTGAAGGACTCCCCCTGCCTAGGCACCTTCAGGCTTTTGCAAAGTGATGCCATCAGAATAGGCTTCCAGATCTCAAACAAAGATGGTAGCACCAATGTTGGGGATATAGTCCATAGAAGTGTACTTCCCCAGCTTGCACATTGCCTTGGCTCAATCCCAGGAGTCATAAAGGTAAACAAACTCACTAGTTACCTAGTGATATCTGTAGTTGCTAGTGCTATGGATAACATTCTGTCATACGTAATTGCAGGTGAAGTCAACATGGTTACCATAGGGAAACTGCCTCAGAATGCCATTCATAACATAGAAACGCACAGTTTTAGATGGAAGATGTCTGGGAATAGGGTCAGTAGACTTGACATTTAGTAGTAGCTCATTAGAAAAAAAAATCTGACTTCTAAATAATCACATGAATATGAGGGCCTACAAATAGTATGTCCAGGTTATTAATAAATTAGGAATTTTGCTTATAGGTGAGTTTATTTTCTAATTGTTCAAAAAGCTTCTAAATAGATCTGTAAGACCAGGCCAAACATGCATAGTCCAGATCCATCTATGGCAACTTCCTAGCAAAGTTTCAGCTTAAAAACACCAAGGTTGGTGTTTTTAGCACAAACAACTCCATAAAAAAGGAGACCAGTAAAGAAAATGCTACACTGGTCCCAAGACTGTAAGTCCCACCTACAGCTAACTACCCATAAAAGTGAAGCAGCAACAGAGGTCAAGGGATGCATTGGCCATGCTTGGGCCTTAGTGTTTTCAATCTCTGCAGTGATACTAAACTTTGGCCTCAGTCTTTATCACATAGAGTAGCTTGACTAACTAAATGCCCTTCAGTCATTAGCTCCCTGCTGCCTAGATTCTCCCTCTCCACTACTGTCTCTACTGGTCTTGCATTTAGTAATTATAGTAGAGTGTCTTCATGTCTCTATGTCATAGCTTGTCCTTAGGTGCCCAGGGTGGCTTAGTCTCAAGCAATAGACCCTCTCTCAAGACAGAATTAGGTCATAGTTCTCTGAGAGATAGAAAGCTACAGAACTGATTTTTCTTTTCTCTACCTCTTATCTGATATGTAGGAGAAGACAGCATCACATCAAATCTTTCGACTGGATTCAAGGTGTGTGAGAACTGGAGGGTCATCTTGTGGCTAGGACTGATAGACTGATGTCCCTGGTACTACCTTCTGGTCCAGTGTGTGTGGTTTCAGCTTCCCCTCCCTACAGCAGGCAAGAGTAGGAGCTTCTGTCTTGGTGACTCTTTTATGATTCTTTTTTTTAAATTAATGAATCAATTAATGAATTAACTTTACATGAAATCCTTATCAGAGGTGCTTCCCTTCCTTTTTCTCATCCCAGTCCCTCCCTCTCACCTCCCCTTCCTCATCCCCACTTTATTTCTCCCCAGAGAAAGGGATGCCTCCCATGGGTATCAACCTGCCTTGGCACAAAAGTTGCAGTAGGACAAGGTGCATCTTCTATTGAGACTAGAAAAGGCTAACCCAGTTAGGAGAAAGGGACGCAGAGGCAGGTAACACAGTCAGAGACAGTCCCTGCTCCCACATGAAGAACAAGCTGCATATCTGTTATATATGTGTAGGGAGTGTAGCTCCTTCCCATGTAGGCTCTCAGATTGGAGGTTCAGTCTCGGCAAGCCGGTATGGGCCCAGGTTATTTGATTCTGTATGTTTTCTTGTGGTGTCCTTGACATCTCTGGCTCCTTAAGTCCTTCCTCCCTCATCTTCCACACATTTCCTTGAGCTCTGCCTAATGTTTGGCTGTGGGTCTCTGTGAGAAGAGTCCTTTCAGATAGCAATCATGTTGGTTTAGCAAAGGATCACTGCTCCTCTTTTTAGCTCTTGAGGTTACCACTTAGTTGCTCAGAGGAAGCTCTTAATCCAATGCCTTACACCTGTAAACAGCAGTCAGTGGAAAGATGTGTAACCAACAAAAGTGCTGTGAGTTAAACGACGACCTGCTCAGCCCAGTGATTAACCCTACTCACCACCAATGCTCAGGGAACATCTCAGGAAAGGAGACAGAAAAGGTAAGAGCTAGATGATGTGATGGGGGAGGGTTTTTGTAACATGTTGTCTTCTGGATGAGACATTCATCACACCAACTGTGGTTCCCTATGCAAAATCAAAACAGCCAGAATCCTGGCAAAGATGGTATAGCTGGTCCCCAGGATTGATCCTACACTGAAGAGCTATTGGCAGTGGGTGGTTCCTAGGGGTGGGAGAATAATTCTTTATTGATGATAATATGTCAAATAATTATATATGCTCCAGTAAATGCCCCATGCTGATTCACAAATTGGCAGTGCAAACTGGATTTAGTGTGTTATCAAAAAAAAAAAAAATTAAAAAGTTACTCATACATATTTTGTTGCATTGGAGACAAAGAACTCCTCTATATAGGAGATGTTTTGACAGTGATTTTATCAATTGTCAAAGAATAACATTCAATGATACTTACATGAGTGAAATACAAGCCTAAAATATCATAGACTACAAATAAAGTAAAACTCTAATTTGTACCAGTATGAGTAATACATCTGGAAGATGTTTGAATGGATCTAGAATTAATGCAGATGCCCATTTGCACACAGGTACAATTGTAAAGTTAAAAAAATAGCATATGGGACAGATACATGTTTTATTACAGAAGAGGGAATATAATTTCAGCCTACATGTATTAATAATTTTGCAAATATATGGAAATATTATGTTTCTTCTCTCTCAGTGTATTCACTGTCTTTGCTCATCCCAATGTACCATTTATTACAGATAGATTAGTTTCTGCTAACTTCACCTCCTCATGAATATCATACAAATATATGCTCTGGAGGCTGGAAATGTAGCTAGGGAGTAGAACATTTTTCTAACATGTGTAAGGATATGACTTGGGTTCCAGAACAACAGAAACAAGAATTCCAATATTAAATCTGTACTTTTGAATATTCTGTCTCATGAAGGACAAATGTTGTTCCCAAGGGAGCAGAAATATGATTCTTGGTGGTTGAAAAGAATCATCATTTTCAGAAATACTTATGATAGATAAATAAATATGTATTGTAGATTAAGTGTTAAAATTTTATGGAGAGGGAAATTAAGGAAGAAACTATGTAAAATTGGTTGAGCAATTTGAGAGGTATAATGAAAAATAATAGTGCTTGTGATCCATTACTTTGGGGGGATTAAAGCAAAGAGGAGATGCAAAAATATATTTACTTCCCTTTTCATGTTTGCTGGCAAGTATTGATTAATAATTTAATCTCATGCTGCATTGGATGAGGGATAGCAATTATCTTTATAGCTAGTTATAATAGGATAAAGAGTAAAATATATTTATAATTGGATTTTCATCCTGTTGTAGCTGTTTCTTGAAATGTTTACTTAAAACATTTGATATATTGTAATTCAGCAAATGATCATTGAAAAAATTCAGTGAGCAAAAGCACAAGAGGAGCTGTGTGAACACAAATTGGGAGTAAGAAGCAGGGGAAGTGAAAGCACAACCCAAGGCAAAAAAAGGCTTCCGCCAGAGAGATGCGTTAAGTCTTTATCCAATTGGCTCAGATTGGAGTCAGGCTGCCTTTGCAAATGGTTCTGGTAGAGAGTCTCCAAGATGGCTTCTTTGGAAGAACAAAAGTGAGCAAAGGAGAGAAAGAAAAAGGTTGCAGGGAGGTGGAAACAGAGACAGAGACAGACAAATGGAGACAGAGAGATACTGTGAAAAGAAGGGAAGATTATTTTATTTTCAAAGGTCGTGGAGAAAAGAGAGTGGGATATTTTCAGGTTCATTTCCTGTTTCAGAGATTAAAAATAAGTTTCCATTCAACTCAACTGACAAAGGAAATGCTATCACAAGTGAAAGTTGCCCAGGATTTATTTGTGAATACTTGATGTATCTGTTTAATATTGATAGATACATGTTAATAAGCTCATTTTTGTTGATTGAATCCTTTAATATTATGTTGTGACAGGATTATTTGTCTTATGACTTAGCTACTCTTGGATTGTTGAAAAATATTCCTAATAACTGAAAAAGAATTTTAAAAGAATTCTCTGTATTTCAGTACTAATGTGATACTAAACTTAGTATTTTTTCTCCATAGAGCAAACAGTTTATGTTTTTAAGTCTCCATGAAGACTTGCTTTAACTAAAACAAACATTTTTTTCTTTCATTGTAAATCTAATTTCCTTGTCCTAGGTTCCTTTTCAGAGAGATGGAGAGGAGGAGTAAGATCGTGTCCACTATGAACGTCCCATTTTTTTATTGGTGTTTTGAGTGATAAGTATTGCTTACCTCTTACCTATATGTACCATATTTGACAAGGCATAGTGGTTCAGAGTCGAATTTTTGTCACCTTGGCATGTTTTGAGCCCTTCTGATACAAAGTCAGCTGGGTTGTTGTTTTCTGTAGATAGACTGATAAAGCCAGGTTTCAGCAACTGAAAAGTGCCAGCAGACGGTACAACAATGCTTGATGGACAGCTTTGCCTTCTGCACCAGCCAGCCTCAGCTAGCAACTGAGGACCAATTGAAATTGCTTGCCACATGCTTATTGTTACTTGACATGAGCAGCAACAAATGCTGACAACTGCCAATCATTTTAGAGAAATGACCCCAATCTTAGCTCCTGTTTTTATCGTCAGTGGTTACAGTGACATTCTGCAATGCACTATTTCAGCATACCACCTTCTCTAAGGACACAGCTTGATACGAATGCCATGAACTGTTCATGGGAGCCTGTCGTTCCCATGGCTATTGATGGTCAACAGAAAGAGCCTAACTGACATATGCCAAGCCTGCCTCTAAAGACATCTGCACGGAGACCTTCGTTGTAAATTCAGAGTAGAGACAGAGGAATTAACTTAAGTGACATACGCCTTTACATTTACATCTCACATTAAAGAATTCAGCCCAAAGCTTTCAAATATTAAAATTTGAACCTACAGATCATAAAGAAGCTCTAGATACACAAAATGGTCCCCTGAAGTAGAAGAGTCAGAGATGAGGATCTGAAATTGCCCTACACAACACTTTTCTCTCTCTGAGCCTTCAGCATCTTTTGTCTTAGCACATTTTTCTCTCCTGGAATTAAAAAAAAAAAAACAATTAAACAAATTGTCTGTTTAATAAAACCAAACTATCTCTAAACAACTGTGGATCTTGTATCATGATTTACAGGAAATTTAACATCAGATAAAGATCTTCAGAGAGTCCTTCTTTGAGAGATGATAGTGTAAGGACTGTCTTATGGATGAATATATCAAGATAAGATTTATTCATAAACTCATTTGGGTCACTAAGGTATGTAACAATCTCACACAGCTATTTTCTGCATCTATTCCCAGAAATGAGACCATTTCTGCTTTATGCTTAGAAATGACAGTTCAGATCATAAGCATGCTGCCTGTCACTGGTCTCTCATGCATGGAATTGAAGGTATTGCAGAACAAAGATATTACTATATTTGGGTTGGATTTACTACTATAAAAGTAATACAAGGAGGGCAAGATGTAAACAGATGCAGTGTTAGTATTAAAAGTCTATGCATATGCTTTCAGGCAATTTCTGAAAGAAGTGAAATGAGGTATTGGATCTGTAAATGTAACAAATGATTGCTTTCTGAGTGCTATTATGGCACTCATAAAAAGTAAGAATGCCTTTATAGGAACTTAACTCACTGGCAACTGATTCAAAGGACCAAGAAGTAATTTCTGTCAAAGATTACAAAAGGACAAAAAAATACCCAAAAATCAAAAACAAAAAACAAAAAAACGAACAGCCCCCCCCAAAAAACCAAAAATAACAAAAGTAGATGTCTCTTAAATTGTATACATTTCCTTCCAATTATCATGAAAGCATGTTATAGTGAATTTAATAAGCAATTTATTTTTATTGTTTTATATTTTAAAAAGTATTCTTGTTGAACGCATCAGTATTTGGTACAAGACATCCCAAGAACAAGTTCTCATACAAAGGAAATTGATTTGCCCCCAAAGGACTAAGGTCAAGGAATAAGAGACAAAGGCAAAGACAGGTGACAGAGGACAAAGGTGAAGGGGGAAGACAAGGGAGAGGAGGGAAGGGATGACAAAGGACTACTTCTGGATAGAGAGGAGACAATCATGGCCCATAGGCAAATGGCAACTTATAATGGGAAACCCCATTGTTAGGATAGCATGTTTCATTTTAATTGGGTGTGTTAATCAGGGCAGCCAAAAGGGGGCTTTTGATTACTGGACATCAATATTTTGATAGCTGTACCTTGATAGTTAGCTTCAGGAGGAAGTGGCCAAAAAAGGCAGGGGAATCGACCTTAATGGCTATCTCTGGAAATGTAATCTAATTATTTTCATCAAGGCAGAGAGAATCGCAGAAGGGAAATGCCTGCCAGAGCCATGTTTGCCATGTCTGGCCTAGTAGAGCCTCTTCAATTGTATCATCATAAACACTGTAGAATCATGAATATCTATTCATATTTATGTTGTCATAGAAAAGTATGAAATTATCTTTACATCAAGATTACTAAAAACCCAAATTCTTCTTGAGGAAATATTGAATTATATGAGAAGACAGATGGAAAAGGACAAATACATTTATACATTAATAGGCCACATTCATCTTATTGAACAATGAAATGTGTAACTCATATTTCAGGGGCCAAAGCTTTGATTAATACTAGGATTGGGATCCAGAACTGTAGAAATATATGAAATGACAAGAGTTAAATTATCTTCTATTCACCCATGTCAATGATATCATAGCAAGCTATCTTTGCATGGAAATACGCTTTGTCAGAGAATGTGAAAATTACCTGTGAATATGCAATGGCATGCATTTAGGAGATACTTTATAATAAGCATATGTCAGTTTATAATGATATGGCAAAGTACGTCTCAGAAAGAACTGTTGCTTTATAGATCCTGTGGTTACAAAATTTTAAGTAAACATTTATACAGAATATTGTAAAGAAAAATAAAAGACAGAAACCTAAATTGAGCAGAACAATACGATTTCACTGAAGTATATTTTGTGTCTCAGCAACAAGGGCATGCTCCCTCAATAAGGCAAATAAAATGCCCTCAGTAGCTATGAGTGAACGTCCATAATAAAGTTCAGTGAAGGAATATAAAATCCTTTAACAGGAAAGGTAGATTAGATAAAAAAAACAATTATGATTTTTCAGCAACTTATTTGCCAATGCTAATTATCATATGCAGGAATTAAGGGGATGAAAACTCAGGAATATGAAGAGATAAAACCACTGAAAATTTTAAGTAAGAAGAATACAATAAAGACACAAATTTGGCAAGGTTACTCTTCAGAGATAAATATTGGGGCCTAGAAAGATAGCTCAGTAGTTAAGAACACTGGCTGGGCTTGCAGAGGACCTGGGCTTGATTCTCAGAAACCGTTCAGTGGCTCACAGTCAACTATGACTCCCGTTCCAAGGTATCATATGCTCTTTTTGACCTCCACAGGGACCTGGCACACATCAGGTGAACAGACATACACGCAGGCAAAACATCCATACAATAAAAATAAAGATATAGAATGTTTAAAAAGATAAATAGTAACCATAAGTTCAAACAACAGAAATTCCTGGCATAACAGGAAAGGGTGATTGTCGTCTAACATGAGTGAGTGACACTGATCTCCAGTTGCACAGGGTGAAAGAGAAAAATCTGCTCTACTGAGCTGTTATCTGCCCTCCATATAAGTGACATGGCACACACACTCACATACACTCATTCACATACACGCACACACCACACACACACACACACACACACACACACACACACACACACACTAAAATAATTTTTAAAAGAACCTTAACAAACAATAAAAGAAATTCTCAGTCTGATAACGATCTCTTATGCAAAAGAGACGACCAATACTCCTTTAAGGGGAAGTTCCAGATACATTTATATAATACTAATTTCACAGATGCACTCTACATAGTCGTGGTTTTCAGACTTCTTAGTACGAGCATATCATAGATTTTCACCATACTAATCCCCTCCTGCTTTCTCTGTCCTCACTCTTCTGTTGATCCATTTAATTCTCTTAGATAATTTCCCATATGTGTGGCTATATGCATGTGCTATGTAGGATATGTATATAAAATAATCTTCAAATAATATAAAACATGCGCCATTTGTCTCTCTAAGTACGGTTTATTACACTTGATACAATAATCTCAAGATGTGTCTATTTTCCAGAAAAGGAAGGACATAATTTCAGGTTTTTTAAAAAAATAGGTGAATTAAGCCTCTTACTAACAAGATGACTTCTTTGGTGAAGGCACTCATCACTAACTCTGAAAACCAAAATTCAGTCCTAACAAATTACACAGTGGGAGGAAAATAATCAACACTTACAAGTTGTCTCCTTGTCTATACATGTGCAATATGGCATGTGTATGTATGTGCACATGTGCACATGTGTGGACAAATAAATACATACAGAGAGAATAAAAATAAACACAATTAAATAAAGAAATGTAATATAATAAAAACATTAAGAAAAATTTAACAAAAATATTATGCTAGTGTTATTAGCATAAAATTAATTTTAAAACATGTTAATATGTTATTAGCATAAAATTTGTTTAAACAAATACATTAAAAAATGCAATTTGTTACTGAGTAATGAGGGTGGACATTATGAATAGGATATACCAAATTAGCTATCTGGAAGCTAAATAATTTATTCTGTTTCTGGTAAATATACATCAAGTTCCACTTTTCTGTATTACTTTGAGAGATGGACACCATATTTCAGCTGTAGTAACCGATGTTATGAAATGTTTAAAACACATAATCTTAGCATTAGAATGAACTAATGGCATCACATATTTAGCAATATGGAAGAATAAAAGAAAAAGACACCAATGTGAATTATTTAATGAGCAATTAATCTCTTGGGGTCTTTATTAATCTTTACTTATGCTTGCTCATGACTGTCAAAGTGAAGGACATAATGTTTACTAAGGAATATGTAGTAACGGAAAAGGTTGCTCTGATGTAAGAAGTACATAAAACTAAGCCATGTTTGCCATGTCTGTATGTTTACAATATGCTCCAAACGTTATGAAGAATATTAACAAATTATTCAGTAAAGTCATATTGTAGCTATGAAGGGCAGGTTAGTGGTGGATGGAAGAATCATATTATAAGGAACAGAAATCTCTAGGAACCTGACACTCAGAGTTCACTTATTTTATTCAAGAATCATCACCTTACTTTGCTGAGACAGAGAAGACTACACAACATGATGTGGGAGGTATTTTCTGGACACAGTCTTTACCGGGAGAAAGAACAGGAAATGTACTTGCAGGATTTTAGAATTTCAGTCAATGTATAGAAGAAATTAAAATAAGATAGTTTCCAGGGAATATAAATGTAACTTAGGAATTACACAGAAAAAAAGCCAGTTGAAGTTTTCTTTTGATGATTTATACAAAGCGTACACAGACACAGGATATGAATCAGAACTAAATATTCAATGAGAGTCTAGAACATGATAGTCTAAAAAATTACAGTTACTTAAATGTAGACTCAACAAAATCACACTGTGCTTACATAAAAATCATATCACTTTCTGTGTTTAAATTAATACACATTCATATGTCTTTATATGCTGTCTTAATTGATTCAACAAATACTTTTCATGCATTAAAGTTTGAACCCCATTATTTTTCACCAATTTTTCTTGTAACTATATTGCATTTGAGGAAGCCATGTAGATGTTGTTTAAGATAAATAGTGGGACAATTTGAAGGAAATGGTGCCTAAAAGGCTCTTCCTGTTGAGATAAATAAATTCCTTTCCTTTGTGTATAAAACCCAAACAACTGACACAGAAAATAATTTACACATTATTAATTACTAATTGTTTGCCAGATTATAATTCACAAAAATTTCATTATTATGAGACTCTGAAATATGTAAATTATTGTAAATTTCTTATGATAGATTTGCAAATATTATTTTTTCAAGTACTTCACGTGATTTAGTTAAATCTACTTGTGGTATTAATGCAAATGTATTCTTGCTAAGTTTAGAAATACAGTATAGCTAGATAATTTAGGAACCATCACATTTTTTTCAAAATTTTTGCTGCTAGATATTTTTATATTTGTTCAGTGGTTCAGTGACTTTTTTTTTTTTTTTTGCCTTTTTATATCAGCTAACTTTCTTAGTTAATGTTATCAGTCAAATAAGATTATGCAGCCTGCAATGTAATTAATATTAAAAAATTCAAAACAAAGTTGGTCTATAATGATCAGCTTTATTTTTATGTGATTTCCCTTAGTTAGCCATCAGCGCTAAATGAAAATATACAATTATTACAGTTTATATAGATTATTTTAGTTTGGGTCTGGTTTTGATTTCGTTCCAAGCCTGTGTCTTCAATACCAGGGTAAGCATTGCTATAAAGCTCTGCCGCCCCAGCTCTTTGTTTCTTCTTCGATTTTTTCATTTTGATAACGTCTCATTAAATTTCTCAGTCTAGCCTGCATCTTACTCTGGATCCCACACATTTGAAACTGTGATCTTCTTGCCTCACACTCTGAGTAGCTGAGACTAGACTAGGTACCTTTAGGACCAGTGCTTATTGTAAAGCTTCATTATGTTTGAGAAAGTGCCTTATTCACTTGAAAAAAGGAATTTAGTAGGAAACATAAAAGGGTGGTATACATAGACTGTAAGTATGCAGAATAATTAAATATCAAGGTATTTGTTAGTATGCTATTAATGAACACTGGGAATAAATAATCTAGTGGAGTTTTAATTTTAATTTTATTAATTTATTCAGATTACAACTCAATTGTTATCCCAGCACTTGTATCCTACCATTCCTCCCTCTCTCCTGTTTTACCCCTATTCTCATCCCCTAGGTCTATGACCAAGGGGGACCTCCTCCCCCACTATATGATCATAGGCTATCAAGTCTCATCTTGGTAGCCTGCTTATTCTTTCTTTGAGTGCCACCAACCCTCCCCACTGAGGGGAGGTGGTCAAATATGGAGCACCAGAGTGCATGTCAAAGTCAGTCCCCGATCTCCACATAACTGTAGAGAATGTCCTGTCCATTGGTAAGATCAGAGTAGGGGTTCGATGTTTACTACTTGTATTGTCCTTGGTTAGTGCAATAGTTTGAGCAGACCTCCTGGGCCCTGATGCACCCATCACAATGTTCTTCTTCTAGGTTTCTAGGACCTTCTGTGTCTTTCTATTTCCCCATCTCCTATATTTCTCTTACCTAGTGTCTAAGTAGGATGTCCTCACATCTATGCCAATCTCCTGGTTAGTGAAGACTTTTGTGGGACATGCTTTTTAGGCTCGTGTCCAATTATAAGTAAGTATATACCATGTGAGTCTTTCTGCTTCTGGGTTAACTCAGTATGATCATTTCTAGCCCAACCCATTTATTCAAAATTTCAGGATTTCCTTGTTTTTAATAGTTGAGTAGTATTCCATAGTGTAAACGTACCACAGTTTCTAACTGTGCCACGTTTACACTATAGAGTTTTACTTTTAACTAGGAATTTAACAGCATAGTTTTGAAGTAGAAAAATTCCATCCTGCTTTTAATGCTTTTTTAATTCTCTAATTAGAAAGTCGTTTCTAAATAGACATTATATTCTACAGTTGATAACAGTTTAGTCATTCCACTAATTTCATTTATTAAAATCTCATTTACCAAATTAAGACGTAAATTCTCACTAATGCAATTACAAATTCATCCAGGGTGAGACTTGTGGCAGAGTGGACAGGCTTACCATAGTTGTCTCTGCGATGGAGCCAAAGCTGTTTATGAATATGTTGCATGTGACGTTAACTGGAGGGCCTGAAAAAGAGAGGAATATTATATAGGCTGGTAGGTGATCACCTAACATATTTTCAAGAAATTCTGTGATTTTTATTATTTACAAAAAGAATAGAGGTATTATTTGTATGTTCATGGATGAGCAACACTGAAGGCAGGTATTCTGGAAGTCTAGATGGAAAAATCTCAAGGTTGGTGATGTACTTTGAACAGTGACAACTGTCTGGTTTACAAAGAGCTAATCTAATGAATACAGAGAATATATGTCATTGAATGTATGAGAAGGTTTTCATACACCATATAGACAAAATGAAGCCAATTCTGTTTGATCTTGGGCTCTGAACAGGCAAGAAGAAAAGGCAAGGAGAGTCAATTCCCCTGAATATGCAATTTGTAGCTGTTTTGTGACTGTCTAATAAATATAGTCTATGAGTCACTTCAGAGATATTCTGCTGTTCATTTTCCCTGGATGATATTTCTGTGTTTGTATGTCTCCTAAAATTTTGTTAAAAATTACAAGTATTAAATAAGCTATGGTGGGTAGTATGTAGCCAGATGTTGTATGGTGGCACACCTCCAGCTCCATACACACATCTGCCTCCAATTCACACTTTTAAAAATTGTTTTTTTTTTTTAGGATTTATTCTTTGTTGAACAGTAAGCTACAGTGATTTCCAGACCCTGAAATCTGTTCTACAAGCTTTGAGATCAGAATGGTGGGACAGCGGTTTCTTGAGTTCCTCGAAACTGTAACTATCTACTCAGCCAAGGGCTTCATTTTCTTTGAAGGCAGGGCTTCTATGCTCACAAGGATATGACTTTTTACCTTAGCTTTCTCTTCCTATTAGTACCAGAATGGACTCCTTTTCAGTCTCTGTTGGGTATGCACATAGCTCTCCACCCCTACGTAACTTCCACTGTTGTCAGAACACATGAGAGCTTTTCAAAGCTTTGTTAAGTCTCTCACATCTCTATCTGTTTACTATATTGTACAGATTCTAACTTGAAGTTTGGAATAATAGATGGTAAAGCCAGTTTCTGATTGTTTTCAACAGATGTCCAGGGAATCGGGACTGTCCCCAACTGTGATCTAAGAGAAGTCAGATATCAAATAACTTTTGTTGTGGAGTTTCCAGACAGGCCACACAGGGTCATTCCTCTCTGGATGTACTGTTTAAAGAGCTCCAGCTTGTCTGTTTTCTTGGAAGCTGCTGGAATGATGCTGCATTCCAGACTACTATAATCCTGTGCAGTAAACAAAATTTGATGCTTTTTGGTGTTAAAGAATTCCACCAGCATATTTTGAATAAACACTTCCCAGACTGTTACAAGCTTATGGTTTATTTTTTTGGATTCTAAATACTAATCTTGAGAATTCCACCAATGTCTAATTGAAAGAGGAGATTCCCCACTCAGCCATTCTCCAACTCCCTTCTAAATGTCTGATTTTGAAGTCATCATAAATTCAAGGAATTTTTAATTAGTTCTGTTTATTCAACTTTACTACATATCTAAGACATGTACACAGGAAATGAAAGATTCACAGAGAAAATAATGTAACCACTGAGAGATCAGTTAACTCTTTGGTACTTCTTGTTGCCAGGTACAGGATATTATTTACTCCAAAATAATGGAGGAGTGGGCAACATTCTAGCATTTATACATTAAGATAGCAAATATATAAAATGCTATAAGGAATTCTTTAGGTACTGTAAGTAGCATGGTCAGGCCCAATTTTAGGAATCATGTTTTTGTACTGTGTGACCTTAACCTGGCCTGAAGTGCTGCAATTAGGCTGACAGTTATTTAACTGAAATGTTTTGTCACATCAATTAAATTTCTCTGCCTTAAATTTTATCTAAATTAATCATATAAGAAAATATATACAAGCTTAAGTATATGAGTAATATATTTTGATTTCTTTAGCTAATATCTAAGAGTAAATTTATCTTTGAGGTTTAGTGTAGGAGAATTGTGCTTAGCCTCTGCCTCCTAAAATGTTGGGTTAAAGACATGTACCACCATGCTTGACCTCTAAATCTATTTTAATTGCTTATTGCACAGTAAAATGTAAAATACTACAAACAGCTTGTATCTAAAACTACTGGACTTAAAACAACATGTGATTATCTCTACACTTTTAGAAAAAATATCATTAACACTTTAACATGTATTTGGGAGCTTAGGGGATGTCTCTGTGGCTAAAAGCATGTACTGGGTGTGATGAGGGCCTGAGTTCTAATCCCAATTACCCACATAAAAATCTAGACATGCATGAGTGAGCCTGTACCCCAGCACTTATGGGTGGAAACATGCATGTGTGTGCCTGTAACCCCAGCACTTATGGGTGGAGACATGCATGTGTGAGCCTGTAACCACAGCACTTATGGGTGGAGACCTGCATGCGTATGCCTGTAACCTCAGGTCTTCTGGGTGGATACATGCATGCATGTGTGCACCTGTAACCCAAGGACTTACGGGTGGAGAAAACTTGGTTTCAGGAACCTAAACAGCACACTTTCCGTTCAAGGAAAGACCTTGTCTCAAGGCAATGAGATACAAAGTGATATAAAAGACACTTAACACTCTGTTCTTCACTGTAATTGAAACTGCCTTGCCAGGACACAGAGGAAGAGAATGCACCCAGTCCTGATGCAACTTGGTGCGCAGGGTGGATTGGAAGTAGGACTCCCCTTTTTTGAGGAATAAAAGAGAGATAGGGAGGGTGGGGCTGGAAGATGAGGAGGGATGGGGCCATGACCAGGATGCAAAATGCATAATTAATTAATTAATTAAAATAAAATGTCTTTTGTTATTTTTTAAATGGCACATAAGGCTATAAAGCTTAAATGCTTTCTTACCTACCAATACATTTTTCACTACTCTCATACTTTACATGCAATTAAGGTTTACTATAAATATTTAGCAAGCAATAATATCTTGCTGTTAAATTTTGATGTAATTCCTCCATTTTCTAGCATTTCCATAGAAAATTACAAAATTAAATGCTTATTTTTCTTTCTAAAATTGTGTCATTTAGGGATGGTAATATGATATTCAGAACTTGTAGATGAATTAAAGATATACTTGAATATTTATATTGCTACAAAATGTTAGAAAGTGAGTATGACAAATATGTAATTCTAACTCTGCATGTGTAATAGTATTTTAAAAAATGGTTTTGTATGTGTGGTACGGGTAGGTATATAAAGAAAAAATTCAATCCTTATCTTCTGTGTGAGTATAAAAACATATGCTTACACCATTTGCTATCTTGCTTATAAAACTCAAACCAATTAAAATGCCGAGCTTCAGAGTTCAGTCCCATTGATATACTGACAAAACATTTTCATACAAAAGGCTTAGGGATCATGCAGAAGAAGAAGTAAAAAGACGGAAAGAGCCAAGGGATTAGGGAGTTTGTTAAGAGATTCTGTCTCCTACTAATATCAGAAGTTTCATACATAATGTCCCACCAGGATGATGGCCCACATGCGAGCTAAATAGAATCACACACCAATGGAATCACCAAAGCAGACAGGGAAAATCCCACAAGACCTCAGCCCTACATTAGGAACTATAAGCAACTGTGTAAAGCTGGGAGCGAGAAGGTAGGCATCTTCAGGGAAGAATAAAACAAATGGTTTTCCAGTACTAAATGGTGAGCCGTGAAAACATACCTAAAGGTAATATTATATGATTGACCCAATCACGTCGGGAATATATATGTGTACTTGTATACACATATGAATGCAATACCAGTGAGTAAACAGAGAGGACATAAAGTTGAAGAAGATCAAGGAGGGGTATTTGGAAGGTTTTAGTGGAAAGAAAAAGAAGGGAGAGACATTATAATTATGCTATAATCTCAAAAATATGATTGAAAAGAGAAACATAAATGAACAGAAACTATGTTACTTAGATAACTTGAGGTGAGTGAATACCCAAAGAATTTGATGGTAAGAGAAAACAGAATTTGCTCCACTGTTTCTTTCCATTGCATCAAAAGGACAGTGTGAAGTCACAATAATATGTTAGGGGTACATTCTTTTTTCCACCATTCCCTCCATATAAGTCTTAAGTGAACTCTGAAAACACACACAGGGTGAATGGTATCATTAAAAAGCTGAACAGAGTGCTTCACAGTTTTAGGTTATTATCCCACGATTCCACTGTATGGGAAAACACTGCTATTTTCCTGCTGATTACAAGAATGGAAGTCTCAGGATCATTCCTGAGTTTCAGATTCATTATGTTACTCTTCTTGATCTTCCTTGAGGGAAGGAAAATTTATCAAGGAGGGCCTTTGTTGTAAAACTTTAATTTGCAGTAGGCATTGAGTAAAAGGTGAGGTAATTCTCTATTTTTAGCACCATCTTTTAAATATGATTTTTATCCACAGAAGTATGAATAGTGGTAGATAAATGGAGGACAAATAAGTTAGTAATTTTACTCTAATTAATTTTCTTCAGAATCAATGCTTCAGGTTGTATCTTCCTCATCCCACTAAGGCTCAAAAAGGGCTTCCTTAAATACCATATTAGGAGGAGAAACCATGGAAATTGTTGTTTTGTTCCATAAAAAATGGTAGCGCCATCCTATGTCGAACAGAAGTGTGAATATAAAAGTGAAGAAATGTCACAAGAAAACCAGCATATTTCTACAGAAGCTTCTACATCTTCTACAGAAGATAAAAGTAAAGTTAACCACTCTACTGATGGCATGCCCTGCCACTCTAATATGTCTCCATCAATATGCAGTAAACTGTTTCTAAAAGTAAACAGTTGATGTTTTAATTTTCAAATTTAATGTGAAAATAAAGTAATTCTCAATGGTCACAGATCTACATTTTGTACTCTGTCATGTCATATATATGCATATGTATTGTATATGTATATGTACATATGTATATATATTTATGTATGTATGTATATGGGTTTTTTGTCTGCTAAGTGCACATGAGTGATATTTGATGTTCAGTCGACTACTTACCTGTTTGTGCAATCATCCCGCAGAAGAAAGGACACATGAATACAGGTATCAAACCTAATTGTATTTTTCTCAAAAGTTCAGCCCACACTCATTGAATAGACATACTCATATGTAAATAAGATTTATATATAAAGATTTCAAAATATTAAACATCAATTTGGTTATAAAGGTCAATGTTTTAGATCACAGCGTCTCACGTGATACCAAACTGTATGCTGTGTACTTCTTGATCACTTTGGTGCCTTTACAGGTTCCTGATCATGTGACTGTAACTGCGTGATGATCATATCTTGCCATCATGACACAAGCTTGAGACACCTTGGAAGAGGGAACTTCAGTTGAGGTATTGCTACCATCCAGCTGGCCTGTGGTAAACCTGTGGGGCATTTTCTTGAATAATAACTGGCATGGGAGGACCAACTCTAGATGATGCCACCCGAGATGAGTGTCCTAGCATCTATAGATACACAACCTAAGCAAGCCAGTAAGAATATTCTTGCAGTCTCTGCTTCCGTTCCTATCTCCATGTTCCTGCCGTGGCTTTACTTTATTTTGGGCTGTGGCTAGCATGCCGATGAACTCCTTCCTTCCCTAGTTGTTTTACTTCTTGGTGTTTCATTACAACAACAACCAGAAATAACTAGAACAAGGAGATAGCCTTCACTGTTGTGAAATCACTAATTGTACTGACCAATAAAATCTCTGGAGGATTGGATATAGGAGAGTTTAACATGGAATGTACCTGACTGAGGGACTGTGAACATGTAGACAGACTAATAGAATGTGATGCATACAAAACTATTATGCGTTAAAGAAACTGTGTTCTACCCATTTGACTGGTCCAGGTCAGATGAGTCAGCAATTTTGGAGCATCCTTTTTATCTTAAGTATTGCTATATCTATTGAAATTTTTTATAGAGTATAAAGCCCTGAGAGTATTGTAAATCTACCCGCTATCACAGACAGCACCTGCTTAGAAGTCCTTGGCCAATCTGTTACTTCTCCGTGCCAATGCAAAAGCTGTTATATCCATCCAATACACCACTATGTTTAGCAACAGAGCAAATAACTGCTACAGCATCCATATGGCAAACTGTGTTTCTAAATTGTTCATTACAGTCGACATCCTTGGCCTGAAAAGCAAATGACAGCGGTTGCAGATGTTTTCAGCAGCGATTTTTCTTTTAAATGTCCCTTAAAGACATAGAACATGGCTTTTAAGTTTAGAGATGAAATGAAAGCAGAACATCAAAGTGCAATGCAGAGACTTGTTGATGATGTTATTTTTAATCACACCAGAGAAAGTATTCATTAGGCCAGTGTAGAACAAACAATTAAACAACTCAAATTTTCATAAGAATGACTCTAAGGTATTTTTAACAGAATTCTATTAAAAAAAAAAAAAAAGCTCTACCTGTTTTAAAGACAGAGTATAATTGAAGATTAAAAATAACCCTACCTCGAGATTTGTTCTTAGTGTAATTCAAAGCACATATACATCTTGGAGGGGGAAACTGTCTTGCTTTTTTAAAAAGAAGAATATTCTTTTTTTTAAAGAAAAATATTCTTAATCACTATAAATAAAGATTTATAATTTGTGATTTATGGAATAAAAGTAGAATTCCATTTATTCTCTTGTTTCACAGAAATGCACTCCTAAATTATTCCAGCGGGGTATTGTAAGATAGGTTTCTGTGCCAAGAGTACCTGATATTTTGGATACCCACTGCAGTGAGAGGCAGTTCTGTAAAGAAACTCTGTAAGACACAGCGTGTTAGAGATTAAGGACTATGTTATCACAACGAGAAAATGAGCAAAGCAGGGAAGTCCCTAAGAAGAACAGGGAGTGTGTCCTTCTGGGTCTCTAACATGCAGAGGTGGAATTTGAATGACACTCTATGAGAATATACAGGGGGACGTAATCCCCCTCAGGAACAGTCATAGGGGAGGGGAATAATGGGAAAATGGGGGGGGGGGGGAGGAATGGGAGGATACAAGGGATGGGATAAACATTGAGATGTAACAAGAATAAATTAATAAAAAAAACAAAAAAAAAACAAAAAAAAAAAACAAAGGAGGATTTCAGAGTGTAACAAGGTAGGGAACCAAAGGAAAGGCTGTAGCATCAAAGAGTCACTGCATCTTGACCAAATAAATATGAGTATAACTGGAGTCAGATTCCTGTTGCCAGATGAGAACTTTAAAACACAGAAATGTAGAAACTGGAATAAACTTCATAGTACTGTAAATATCCGTGTGAGTTCTTGGTCTTCAAAGAACTCAGAAAAGGGAATAAATACATACATACATGCAAACATGTGCATGCAATGTTTATATATGTGTGCTTAGTTATATGTCCTATCTGTAGATATATTTTAGTGGATAATGACATAAGTACTCCAAGTAAAATTACAAGTAATAATAAATATTAATATGATTTACATTTTGTAATATTTTCATTTCCTCAGATGAGGGAATGAGATGAGAGTAGTATTCAAGCTTTACAAATATATGGCTTGGCTTGGGCCTTCATGTTTTGACTGATTTCTAGGCCTTAGCCTAGAAGTTTCTAGCTTCCATACAACCTAATCTTCTGCAAGGCCCAACCTTGAAGTCTTCAGCTTCTAGCCTCTGTCTGCTAACCTAGGTCTAGAATATTTTTAGCCTCTGAGATTTACTGCTCACCCTTCCTAGTTCTGTCTGAACACTGGCTGGCTGGCTAAACTCAGCTCAAAACTCATTTCCAATCTGACTGATTCAAACTAGCTTCTCTCTGCTTCTCATTGAATTTCTCTGTTTGGAAAAACTGTCTCTGAATTCCATGAACTGAACTGCGTGAACTCTATTGCACTCAACTTAACTGCACCAATCTGTACTGTATTCCTGAACTCTATTCTACTCTCTCCAGAAACTGCCTCTCTCTCTCTCCCTCTCTCTCTCTCTCTCTCTCTCTCTCTCTCTCTCTCTCTCTCTCTCTCTCTCTCTCTCTCTCTCTCCTGCTGTTGCTGCTACTCTTAAGTAGCCTCTCTTTCCTATCCTGTTCTTGTGAGATTTGGACATATCCACTTCTGATTCATTATGCCAAATCTTTCTCTGATTCGTCACTTTGTCTGTCTCTCAATTAGATGTCATAGTTTTTGATTAATGTTGTGTATTAAAAGAGTATCTTATTGCAGCCAGAGAGACTAAAGGTGTATAACAGTACATAAAGATTATACAAGGGTAAAAAGGGTGTATAAAGGTGAATAAAGACACCAAGAATATGTCTATAGTCCAGCTGCATCACACAGACATATCTGTGGATGTGATCCCCTCCCAGAGCAACCATTCCTAGATTAAAATTCCTCTACAAAATTTGATAACATGCTACCTATAATACTTGATAAATGCAAGGTGACTTACATTCTTCTGCATAACTTAAAAAAAACATTTTAATGACGAGATCTTTTTAGATGACTATTTCTTCGTTAATGAGAAAGAAAGAAAGGGTATGGATTTGGGTGGTAAAATGGGATGATCTGGGAGTGGATGGGAAAGAAAAAAACTAATGAGAATATATTATATGAAAAATATTTATTCTCTATTTTAAAAAAAATCAAAAGATGTTTCAGATGGAAGGAAAAGTGATTATAAACTCGATAATGTTGTTCGGGAATCATCATTATTTATTTGAATAGCTTATGAAGTATGACTTGTATTTGGAAGTTAGACACAAGTGATATCTACATATTATGTTGCTACTTTTAGTGGTCATCAAACACACTCTTCTTGCTTCTATTAAGGAATTAGGATATAATTTTATATCTCAAACTTACATTGAAATAGTTTAAAGAGAAGAGTGAGGTTTTGTACTAACTATTTTGCTAGTTTGATAATTTTTTAAAAATTAAAGTTACATGATTACTACATAAATATTAACTTAGAAGTAAATCAACAGACTGAGGTGAGCCAAGACATAATCAATGTATCTATATCATAGCTCCTCCATCTAGGGCTCAGGAAATATAATGAGGAAGAGATGAAAAGATTATAAGACCCGGAGGACTGAGAAATGATCTGTAAAAGAGTCTTTCTAAAAATAGCTTAATCAATAAGATTGGGGCAGCAGCATTATCAATGAATATGATAACATGTCAGTGGAATTCTTGTGCCCACCTTAGAAAGAGATCTACAGGCAACCAATGACTGCTGGGAAGAAATCAGCTTTCGCTGAGATGAGCACATCTCTTAGTTGTCCAATGCAGAGTGGTAGACCCTGAACCCTCTACACACAATCAGCAACTCAACAGAATATGTTTACATATTTGTGAATTTATGTATATATATATATATATTTCACAAATTAATGAAAAAAAAGAGACTATCAACTTGAGACTGGAGGGCATAGGAGTGGTTAGAGCAAAGGCAGCTGGGAGGGGTAGAGAAATGAAAGGGAATGAGAAAGAGAAGTAACTCTACTTCAATTAAAATTTATTTTTTAAAAGAAAGCAACTAATGATGACTCTCAAGTGAAGAATGGATAAGAAAATAAGGTACATTTACACAATGGAACACTACTCAGCTATTAAAAACAAAGACGTCATGAAATTTGAAGAAAAATGGATGGAACTAGAAAACAGCGTTCTGAGTGAAATAACCCAGACTCAGGAATGCATGCAGGGTACATACTCACTTATAAGTGGATATTAGCCATACGTTACAGGATAACCATGCTACAATCCATACACTCAAAGAAGCTAAGTAACAAGGAGGGTACAAAGGAGGATGCTTGAGTCTCACTCAGAATAGGAAATAAAATAGACATCTGAAGTAGATGGAGAAAAGCAACCAGCTAGGAGAGGGGATAAGGAGGTTAAAGGCAGTAGGGATGGAGGGGAGACAGAGGTGGGGGAGAGAGTGCTTAGAAAGAGAATGAAAATCAGTGGAGGGGCATATCTGGGAAAAGGTAGGCTCCTGGGAGTCTATAGGGGTGCTCTTAACTGAGACTCTTAGCAGGAGGGGGTATAGGCCTAAGCTGGGCACCCCATGTAGCCAGGCAGGACTTCCAGCAGAGGGATAAGGAAACCAACTCACCCACAAAACCTTTGTTCTGCCTACAAGAAGTATAGGGATAAAGAGGGAGCAGAAATTGAGCAAATGGCTAACCAATGATTGGCCCAACTTGAGACCCATACCATAGAAGAGAGCCAATCATTGACACTATTAATGATACTCCGCTATGCTTGCTGACAGAAGCCTAGCATAACTGTCTTCTGAGAGGCTTCATCCAGAGGATGGCTGGCAATGGATCCAGAGACCCAAAGCTAAACAACAGGCAGAGCTCTGGTAGTCTTGTGAAAGAGTGGGAGGAAGGATTGAGGGAGCCAGAGGAGTCAAGGATACCATGAGAAGACTTGCAGAGAAATCTAAGCTAGGTCCATGGGGGAATCACAGATCCTGAACCACAAACCAAATAACATGCATGGGATCTTGGCCCCCTATACATATGGGGCAGATGTGCAGCTTGGTCTTCATGTGAGTCCCCAAACAATTGCAGCAGGGAGCTGTCTCTGGCTGTGTTGCCTGCCTTTGGATCCCCTTCCTCTAGCTGGCTGCTTTGTCTCGCCTCAGTGAGAGAGGAGGCACTGTTGAGACATGATGTGCCAGGGTAGGTTGGCATCTTTCTTGGAAGAAAAGGGAAGGTAAAATGGAGGAGGGAATTTGATGGTGGAACTGGAAGGAGAGAACGAAGAAGGTGTGATAAGTCTGTAAAGTGATTAAATTAATTAATGAATGAAAAAAGTAAAAACAGAACAAAAGTACAATATACTTTGAACACGTAATCATTTATAATTTTAGAAAACACTTTTGCTCAGTAGACTCTGTCATAATGACATTATACTATGCAGACATGTAAATAGAAAATACTATTTCCCCCAAAGTAGCAAGTATAATAGTGTCTTGGTGCATAGGAATAGTTAAAATGAGAAAACAAAATCCTTGAAATATTCATGTTATACTAAAAATATATAAGAACAATACATTAAGTAGTATCTTGCACATAACATATATTATGTACGTGTATGTACATAATACATACATGTATTTACATGTATATGTAAATATAGTGAAATAGATATTATAGTGTTAATTGAAGAAAGGTATTAATATAGAATATATTGGAAGTAGGAATCACAAGGATACTATGGAAACAAACAATGTTATTTCTATCTTTAAAACAAGTGGACATTCGAGATAGAGTAAAAGAACAACAAATATAAAACAATTTTTGGTGAAGTTTTGAGAATTCAGTGATTTTTTTTTTTTTTTTTTTTTTTTTTTTTTTTTTTGATATGATAACCTCTGATGAAGTCCATTGTAGATTTAAAGATCTGGAAAGGCCAATGGAAGGAATAAAGATTAGTAACAATGGGAGGAAGCAAATTCCAAGAGTGGATGCTAGAATGTTTTATAAAGTGATTAAGCTTTTATTTGCTATTCAATTGTTCTGTTAAAGTGTTTCAAGTTTCAGGTAATACAAATAAAATTACTTCAATAAATAAGACCTGAAAACAGTTTTCATTCTGTCTAGATAAGATGATATTGCCAAATGAAAATGTGAATTAATTAATGTGCTAAAGAAAATGGGAGGAAGTTTATAATTAACTTAATGGCATAAAGAGTAAAAGGCTGCAAAGGATGGTTGACAGATGAAATAAAGCAAAGTGTTATGCAAATGCTAGTTAAGGTGATTGGTGCAGATGGGAGAAACTTAAAGTGTGGCTTTCTCACAAATCTACAGAGAAACAGAGAGCTCAGGCCAGGCTAATTTTTCCCCCAATATTGGAAGGCCTTCCTCCAGGGAGACATTACCACCTGAATGTTATATCACATCCTACCAGCTGGAGACCAAGTGCTCAAACTCCTGTGACTACAATAACATTGCACATCCAAAGTATTATATTTGACAAAAACCCAACACTCCACACCAAGCAGAAGTCTGTCTGGCTTGGGAAGCCTTTCCTTTCCAATTTCCTTTTTGAGACAGAAAATAGAAAAACAAAACCAGAGAAACAAAGAACAACCAAAATCCATAGGACAATTCAACAAAACATGCACAAAACAAGTGAACAAACAAACAAAAACAATGGCAGGGAGTGGAAAAGAAAGAGAAAAAGGGACTGCATTGATGCTCATGCAAATCAGCTAGACAGGTTCTGAACTAAACAGCACTCTACCTCTCATAAGAACTTTGGTGGTTTGATATGAAAAAAAAAATCAATATTAATAATCACATTATTTCTTTGCAACTTTTTAGGACAGTAGAATTTTAGGACAATGAAACTGTTCTGTATGACAAACATAACCTGCTGTTGAGATTTTTATAGCCTGTGATAACTGTTCAACACAATAAAAGAGTTCTAGGGTTGAAGTAGCAGCTCTAGTTCATCAATTAAGATCAATCAACTACATTAAAAGAAAAGAACAATAATGGACAAATCATCAGGATACATTTTATCACCAATATTTTCTAACATAAAACTGTTCTAACAAATGCCTGTTAATTTTACAACAAATGGTTTCAGACAAACCAGAGTTCAAGGACTATGTCCATTTAACTCCCATCCTGAATATTAAAATAGGAATTTTATTTTATTTTATTTTTCCTGTTGCATCTGGTATGTAGAAAAGTCGAAATTGTAGAGGAATTTAAATCCAGCAACATGGCTGCTCTGGAAAAGCATCATATCCAAATACCTTCTAGGTCTGTGCGAACCAACTGGAGTGCAGATACGCTCTGGATTACATTATGATCTGGCTGGAATATAGACAGGCCTTAGTACACACCGTAATCCCAAACAATGGAGGTAAGTTTACTTTATAGAAGGAAACAGGCATATTTGAAAGTGATGTCTAACTAAGGGACAGAAAAAGTGTCAAACCAGAAAAAGCTTTGACAGAATGTGTTAGAGACAGAACACACCCAACTTTTACTAGAACAGGACAGGGAAGAGAAGCTACTTAAGAGCAGTGCAGGAAGAGAGAGAGAAGAGAGGTTTTTGTGGGGTTGTTTTGTAAACCAAGACATTCTTATTCTTTAATTTTTTCCCTCCCCTATTTCTAAGAAAATGGGAGTACCCCACCAACCCTCACCAGCAAGTCAAGTCCCATCAGGACTGAATGCATCCTTTTCCCCTGTGGCCTGGTGAGGCTGCCGGACCAGGTGGAAGTAATCAAAAAGCAGGCAACAGAGTTCATGAAAGAGGCAGTTCCCACTCCCCTTGCTCCCCTTTCTACAAGACTCATATGAACACTGAGCTGACCATTGGCTACATCTGCTTAGGAGGCTTAGGTCCAGTCCATGTGTGGCCCTTTGTTGGCTCTTTTTGTCTTCTTGTGGAGCACTTGTCCCCTACAGGTGCTTCTAACCTTCCCCCTACTCTTCCACAAAACTCCCTGCTCTCCACCCATTGTTAGGCTGGCGGTAAGTCTCAGCATCTGCTGGATGGAGCCTCTCAGAGGACAGCTTCCTGTCTGCAAGTAGAGTATTGATAATAGTGTCAGGGGTTGTCTCTTTCCCATGAGGTGGGTCTAAGGTTTGGACAGGCATTTGTTGGACATTGCCTCAACCTGTGCTCTATTTCTTTCACTGCACATCTTGTAGGCTGTGTAAATTTTAGGCTGATGTTTTTGGGGATTGGTTGGTTACTTGGACAGTTTCACAGAGACAGGTTAGAACAAGGTAGACACAAGTGAAGATGGAAGAAACCAGAGAATGAGTAGAAGCCAAACAATTAAAATACATTGCCAAAATTAGTTCGAGACCAGGCAGAACAATTCTGTCAGAAGCCAATTTGAATCAGTCATCTTGGAAAGGAGTTTAGGCCAGAACAACTGAGTTGAACTAGCAAGAAAGAGATCAGAAAAATCTAGAAAAGCTTTGGAATGGCTCTCATCTCACAGCTAAGAAATTAAAAATAATATTTTACGAGAAATAAAACCTTAAGTTTAGTAACAAGTAGTAAATACTAGTGATCCCAGCATTTAGGATCACTGAGGCAGGTGGACTACCTGGACTTTTAGACCAGTCTGGGTACATAGTATGAGTCAGTTCTTACCCAGTTTGAACTGCATAGTGTCTCTCTCTCTCTCTCTCTCTCTCTCTCTCTCTCTCTCTCTCTCTCTCTCTCTCTCTCTCTCTCTCTCTCTCTCTCCTCTCTCACACACACACTTTTAATCAATGAAATCTTGCACACATTTAATTTTTTAAAATTAAAAATTTAAAAATTTAAACTATAACCTCTCTTCTCCTGAGAATGGAATCTCATCTCTGAAATGAATAAACAAACAAACAAAATAAATAAATAAATAAATAAATCCAGTAATTTCTATAATTGGCATGGTTATTGGCTAGTCCTATAAGAGTACAATTTTTATTTACAAAAAAAAATATTACCACTTCACTTATGCTTGCCCACTTAAATTGTAGTTATCACGTTATCAAATGATTTGAAATTTCTTTTGTAAATCACTGCAATAATGAACTAAACTGTCTAAGGGACTGGCAAAAGCAGCAGGAACACTATATTTTGGTTAATAATTCATCTGATTTTTTATTAAAATGTCGTTAGGCTACTTATATATATATATTTTTTTTAGATATCCACAGACTTCTAAAAATAGAATAGAATTTTTTTCTGTAACTTTCAGTGAAAATAAAGCAGAGTCACTACTTACTGAGCATATTTCTTCGGCCCTATTCGTGGGATAACTGCCTGTGTTTTCACTATGAATTTAGCATCAGTTCTTACTGTTTTCTCTACTCAAAATCGATCTTAATAGTCACAATTTTTTGCTATAATTTGCATATGGTATCTCTATAAACTGTACTATAGTCTCATAACTACATATCCACATTTCTCTCTGTTATGTTAAAAAGCCTTTATAACTGAAAGCTAAAAATCAACTTAGAAGGTATAGTCTATATTAAAATGTGGAACACATTTTATGTTGAGGCAATCTAATTGATAATTTCTAACTCAGAAATTATCAATAAATTTTACTCCTACCTTTGTCTCTTTTACTTGTTTTGTTGTTATCAAATCTAACGCTAATTTTAATGTTGCTGATCACTGTCCTATGGGAGAACAGCCTTAGGGACACACAGAGGAAGGGGATAAAGGCTATCCTGATGGGACATTATGGACTGTGGCCAGACAGTGGGGGAGGAGGGCCCCACCCCTGCCCCAGGTCTAGGGGAGGGGAATAGGGCAGAAGAGGGGGAGAGAATGTGAAGAGGAAGATAAGAGTGAGGGGCTCACAATGAGGATGTAATGTGAATACATTATAGTAAATAAATAAAAGAATTTTATTTTTAACATCTATTTATGTGAAAAAGCATTTGCCGGGTCGTGTGTCTGCATACCACATGAATGTAGTCCCCTCAGAGGGCAGAAGGCGTTGGGTCCTCTACCACTAGAGTTATGGACAGTTGTGAATGGGCATGCGGGTGCTGGCAATTGAACCCTGGTTATTTGGGAAAGTAGTCCCCGCTTTTCCAGCTGAAACATCTCCCCAGTTTCCAATTTTTTATTGGATTACATAATTAAGGTAGATTAAATTTTTATGTCATTAAAATGTTTTCTTTTCCAGTGTGGATAATATTCAAAATAAAGTAAATTAGAGCATTCAGGAAGCTTTGTAGTCTTTCATTCTAAAATTAAATTCAGTATATAGTATGGTTATAGATAGATCATTTATACAAATATGTTACTTACCACTGTATTAAACAGAGGAATTGGTATTCTTAAATTGATCTTTACTTTCTTTTGTAAAAATTGATGGAAATATTTGGTGGGTAGAATAGCATTTAACCCGTTGTTAATGACTTTTACATATCCAGTTCCTTTCCCACTAACTGAGCAATGGGAATTTTCCACAATACAGGGTCCCAATATGGGAACTTAAATAATGAGAATGAGTCAAGTTCTGCGGCTCAAGTATGTGATTCTGTCTCTCCAAACATACAGGCAGGAAACTCAGAAGTTCAAGACTAAAATATCTATTTAGACAGTCTTGGCTACACTGGACTCTAACAAAACAAAAATGAAAACAACCCAACAAAAGGATGAGGCTGGAGGTGTGGTACACAGTGGAACAGCAATTGCTTACCATAAGCCAAGTCCTGGGTTTCAGAACCAGAGTTGGGAATGGGGAACTTAGTTTTGTTTAAGTGGATCTTAAACTTTTCTTCTAGACAATAAGAAAACAGACAGGTATTAACTAGTAGAGAGGCACACAGATAGGCAGGCAGGCAGGAGACATGCATCCATACATACTGACACATTCACACTCACACACACACCGACACACACACACACACTTGTGCGTGCAAGCACGCGAGCACACAGACACATGCACTCCTATAATAAAACGTTGATATAAGAAATACATTTTTTTTGCTGTTGTTGGTTTTTTTTTTTTTTTCAAGACAAGGTTTCTCTGTGTAGCCTTGGCTGTCCTGGACTCACTTTGTAGACCAGGCTGGCCTCGAACTCACAGCGATCCGCCTGCCTCTGCCTCCCGAGTGCTGGGATTAAAGGCGTGTGCCACCATGCCCCGCAAGAAATACATTTCTTTAAACCCAGGCATGGTGGTACATTATTGAGGCGGAGGCTGGAGAATTGCCTGAAATCGATGCTGGCTTATGCTACATGGGTAGAATATTTAATCAGTCAAGAATACATAACAAGTTCTTGTCCCTGAAGATCAAAACCAAAAATTAACAAGTAACTCTTAAGGAAAGAATAGTACTGTTTGTCCACAGAAAGCAAAATATGCTAGCTCTGAACTTAAATTTAGCTTTCCCTTTGCACATACAACTCTTAATACAGTATTTCAAAGACTGTTGGGAATAAGCATTACAATTTCTGGGTAGAATCAGTTTTAAAATGTATGTTCCGTAAGCGCACTTCACCTGAGGAAATAAACAGAAGAAGTACCTTTGAAGTTGGGCCTGATTCTTGCATCGTACCCTGATGTCCTCCCCATTAGTTTGTCCAGAAAATCAGAAGGTGACATGGGGGCACTTCGTGGTCTTGCACTGTTTGTTTCCTTGGTGGCAACCAAACTGTCAATGAAAAAGAGAGACTTTACAAACAGAAACCAAACACTACTTCCTAGAAAAGTAATGCTGTGAAGCAAGAATAATTTGACAACAGCGCAAGGAGAAATTGATAGCGCACAGTAAACATTACATTACATTTATGATCAATGCCTACTTTGAAATTTTCACATGCATTTCTTCATTTGTTAGAGGCAGCATTATGCTGTAGAAAACTGCCGCGACCCTTCTGATACAACCCGAGCGTTCTTCTTCAGGCGGTTTATTCAGGAATTTTCAGCAAGCTTCTTCCCCTGTATCCCAGCGCCCCTCTTATATCCTCTGCCTCACCCAATCAGCAGCTCTTACGTTGGTAGCTCCAATTGGTTCCCGACAAGGCGGGATGCATACGTCAGAGCAAAGCACGGCCCACAGCCCAAATAAGGACTTGTTAATCAGGAGCAGAATTGCAAGTCATTTTGCCTGGCAGATTGCCAGGCGCCATCTTAGTGAGGGCGATAGCTTCAGCTTCCCACAGTAAACCAACAAAATCTACTTCCAAGTTGTTGAGGTTACAAAATCTGTTTACTCAGACTCGATTTCAGATTGCTAGTTTTCTAAGAGTATCTTTAGTGTTTGAGGCCTACAAATGTGAAAGTGTAGCTGTAATGGGTGCTTTTTATTGCTTTTATTGTGTAATTTTCACAAGTTTAACAATATCCACAGAATACGTAAGTAATGATGTTCTTTCTGCAGTTAGAATGCTGCTTTTATTAGTAGCAATTAATTTATTTGGACTTATGGACCATTCATCAGTTATGTTCATTTTGTTAAGATCTAGAATACGTGTGTTGACGTTGAAAACCTGACCATTTATTTGGTCTGGAAACCTAGCTATTCACTGGATAGAACCTGTGTGGAGAAAAAAGTAAATTGTATTTGTATTTTTAACTTTATTTTGATATTAGAACTCATTGTCCTGCCCTGGGTGACAATGAACCTAGAATTTTCCCACTTCAGCATCCTGAGTGCTGGGACTGAGCATAACTGTTTCTTTAATCCTCAAAATTTAGAGAATGTAAAGTTGGCCTATTGACTATGTGGTGTTTGGATATCATATATTCAAGTTTCAGCTATTTTCCAGGATCTGCCATTCCTTTTTCATTCCTTTCACTCTGTCATCTCTACCAAGCAATTCAGAACACCATCAAACGCTGAACCACTTTATTATTACCTGGTCATGTAACACTGAAACCACTAAATGCCTTGTGTTTCTGCTGCCAGAACCCCACTGATTAGGAACAAAAAGCCTTAGAGCGCCATCGTCAAGTGTGCACAACATAGATGTAGGTAGTGATTCACTGTTTAGTCCTAAGATGCAGTAGCAGGGACTAGGAGAATGATGGTCATGAGAACACTGTATCACGGATACAAACAGTGCCTGCAATCGCCTGCCCAGTGTTTCCACCTGTTACGTATTTTCTGCAAATGGAAACTATTCCTTTCCTTCCCTATCCACTCTAGATTTTTAAAAATGATCTTTATTTCTTGTTAGCATTTTTCAATTTCATTTTCTGTTTCTGAGACCATGTTGAATTTTTCCCTATTACCAAAAATAAATAAATAAATAAAATAATAAAGAAAGAAAGAAAGAAAAGAAAGAAAGAAAGAAAAAACAAGTCCATAATAACAAAAAAAAAAAAAAAAAAAAAAAAGAAAGAAAGAAAGAAAGAAAAGAAAAGCTGCCACCTCTTCAATGTTTCTAGGCTTTTACTCTCCAGTTTTGACTGTTCTGATCTTGTGGCAAGAAACATTTGCTTATATTCTAAGCATAAGGACATTTTCCACAATTATGTGAAGAGCGGGGATTGACTCTGACATGAACACTGGTGCTCCATATTTGACCCCCTCCCCTTGGTGGGGAGGCCTGGTGGAACTTGGAGAAAGGATAAGCAGGCTACCAAGATGAGACTTGATAGCTTATGATCATATAGTGGTGGAGGAGGTCCCACTCGGTCTTAGACTTAGGAGAGGGGAATTGGGTGAAAGAGGGAGGGAGGAACGGGAGGATACAAGTGATTGGATAACCATTGGGTTGTAATCTGAATAAATTAATTAAATAAAAAAAGAATATACATGCAAACAGTGGGGAAAAAAAAAGAACACAAAACAGAAACACAGTGTTGGGACTCTTGTAGCTACACGGTGCTAAATCACAGCCATTCCCTTTATGTCCATGTACCTTTGACAAAAATCCCTCCATTTAGGTATAAAAACAAACTTAACAATTATCTTATCTACTAATTTACCTGGATATGTCAATGACGCTGTTGTCCGCAGTTTAAAAGAATCTACTTTTAATAAACGGGGAAAAATTAAAAAAAATAGATGATTGAACTGAAATCCCTAATATCACACTGTGGATGGAGGAGATAACATAGGTCAGCTCTCGGAGCTATAACAAGAACCTTCATAAAAGGTAGACTTCATATGAGAATGGAAGGCAAAGTCCATGTGAACTAGAGGCTGGTATCGGCATGTAGTATCATTGCTAAGGGCTGTGGTGATGGCCAGAAGCTATGAGTCTGAGGAATAAAACTTCTGCCTGCTCTTCTGGAAGAGTGAGGACCAAAGAGCACCTTGTTTTTGAGTCTGGTCCATTGACTTCACACCTGTCCTTTAAATGGCGTTCTTGGTGTCCTTTGTAGTCATTTGTTATGACCCCTAGAGAAAGAAGGTGCCAGCTTTCCAGTAAATTCTTCATTTGTTGTACTTTTCTACTCCAGAATTTCTCTTTCTTAGTTCTTTTCTTTAATAATGATCATCTCTGATAATATTTTCTATTTGGTCATTTTTTTTTATGTTTCATTTTAGTACTTTGAATGCAGTTTCTTCTTTCTTTAAATTTAAAGAGTTTACTTAGTAATTCTTATGACATTGCTTCCTCACCAAGTTTCAGCTGGTTATTTTTGTCTGTCTAAGATATGGTTTTTTACATATTTCCTAATTTTGGAATGAAAACTAGATAAGGAAAATGGTATAGTGTGACAATTTTATAAATAGTCAACTTTCCACACCCCAGACTTTGCTACTATATTGTGTAAGGCTGATTCTGTTTGGCTAAATATACAATAACTACATTAATCATCATCTGTCATCATAGACGTATCTTCTTGTTCAGCACTGAAGAGTGTTTATAAATTCTTATGCTAAGTCTCCAAGTATTGTTGGGGGTGTATTCATAAACCAGATGGACTTGAAGCCTTCCTGGGTCTTTTCTGAGCACACACAGGCGTTGGCTTGTTTGCTGGTAGGGTTGCTATAGCTAAGTACTACTGATAGAAGAAATTAATTTTTCTATTTTTATGAAGGCTAGAACTCTGTATTGTCTGGATTTTTTTGTTGTTTCTTTGTTAACTTGACATAAAACTAGACATATCTGGGGAGAGAGAATCTTAGTTGAAAAATATGCTTCCACAAGACTGGCCTGTAGGTGAGTGGTGGGTGTACTTTCTTGTTGAATGGGCAAGCCATTGTGAGGCAGCCAGTAAACACTCCTCCATGGCCTCTGCATTAGTTTCTGCTTCCATGTTCCTGCTTTGAGATCCTGGCTTGACTTTTCTTGATGATAGATTATAAGCCATAAATTAAAATAAATCTTTTTTTTCCCAAGTTGCTTTCAGTCATGATGCTTTATCACGACAGTAGCAAGCTAACTAAAATAACTTCAAACTCAAGGGACCACTAGTGCTGGCTTTCCAAAGACCCTTCCTCCTCAGCTTAAGCATGGCAACTACTCTCTGTCTACTAGTGCTTGTCCTATAATCTTCTTAAAGATAATCCGCCATTGTATGAGTGACTTTCAGCATGATCTCATTTCACCTTAATTATTCCATTTCCAATTAAAGTCATGTTTTGAGATACTAGTTCAGTATGAACTTTTAAATGATACAATTGAGTGCACACCACATCACAACCCTGTACACACGTGTGGCCATCTATATGTCTAGGAGAATATGAAGGCTTTGCAACCCCGTACGAACAAGCAAAGCCATTGATTTCCCTTCTAAGAACTCACACAAGTCTATTATTTATTCTCCCTGTTATGCACTGCCTCAGGTACTTGTCAAACTAAAAAGGATATCTATAAATACTTTTTGATAAATATCTCCAGGAAAAAGAAAAGCTCTTTTCAGTGGGTGAGTTACAAGCTACATTAAATAAAAGGACCTGTGCCAGTCCACTTACCCAGGGAACCTTCAAATGTGAAAAAAAATAACTGCTCTCTGAGAATGAGGCACTGAAGGTGGAAACTCCATTCTGCCCCTTGTGATTGATGTTCTTGTCTCATGGTGTTGCCCCTGGGCTTGAGAAGTTGGGCTAGGAATCCAGAAAGCCATAATGCCACAAGTCTCACTTTTATGAAGAATTAGATATTCTTAATAATTAAGCTACTCCTTACATTGCTGCAAGTCTCCTATTAACTGACAGAGTTTTGAAAATGTTAGATGCCAGTTTTCTCCTACTCCTTATAGAGTAGAGTGTTGCTAGAGGTCCCTATGACCCACTTTCTCCCTCTTACTCCCACAGTGTATCTCCTAGACCTTTTTCATACTGGCTTATGTTTTTTCTGTAAAGATCCAACCTACTTATGTCTCCATCTTATAGTTCCTTTCTATTCTGGATAATATTATTTCTTTTATTTATGCTTCCACATACATTCTTAATATTATTTTTAGGACCAAACATACTCTGTTTCATAACTAATATCAAAATTTGATATTAAAAGAAAGGGCATTGGTAATTCTCTTGTGTTTTCTAGTTGAGAAGTCAAAAGCTATTAATTAACTACATGTGAGTAAATATTTGATATTTTAGTAGAAAAATCACAAGCAATATATTTTACCCACCTATCATCTATCATTTCTTTGTACAACTGTCATCTAGATATCCACAATGTCTATCTCTACCAGAAAATAAGAAGTATATTTAAGTAGCAGGTGTTGATATTTGGGTGTTTGACAATTTAACTGCATATCTTTTCCAGATATATCAAATGATGCATAGCATCATGGAAAATGAAATTACTAAAATATAAAATTAATATTTATATTCTCTTCATTTTTGACAAAAGTAATTATATTTCTTTAACAGGTAAAAATAAAATTTTAGTACTGTTCCATTGTGTTCACACAGTGCCTGTCTTTCAAGAAATCTGTGTGCTTTCCTTACTTTTTTTTACTTACTTCTAAAATACTTTTTAAAATAATACATACTGACCTCAGTCTTAACATATACCCTTAAATGCAAAAATACATTTTTTCATCTCTTAAAAAGAAGTTATTTATTTTTTGTAACAAATTATCATTTTACATTTGAGTCAGTCTGAGACTGACATATTGAAAATTTCTAATAGTCACTATAAAGATCTCATGCTTTAATACTCTCTTCAAACCAAATACTAGTTATAACTGGAATGCCAGTGACTTTGATATCACAGATCATCTGTGTGTCCCCTGCAGAGAGCAATAGTATCATGCTCAAATTCCTGCTTGAGTAGGTAAAATTCTATCGAACACTAACCACTTTCAACATCTCTAATACTTCTTCTGGGGAATTGAAAAAGAGAAAGGGGGTGCAATTATTATTATTTCAGTGATTAAATAAACCTTGATAGTTTCGACAATTAATAGGTCACTATTTAGACTATTTTTAATAATTAAAAACAATGAATTTCATATATGTTAATAAGATGCCTTGGTTACGTTTATGTTTCATTTTAGTAAGTAAGATATTGCAGTTATTATGCTTTTATGGAATTTGATTTAATTACTCCTAAAGAATTTAACTTGAAATAACTTTCAAAATCCTCCAGAATTTTGTGCTACCAACTACAGCATAAATCATCATGAAATCAGATGATTAGAGATACTAATATATAAAAAAAAAAACCAGTTTTGTTAAGGACAAATAGTTTGTGAGTAGCATTTTACTAAATTAATTATTAAGCAACAACTTTTGAAGCCTGGAAAAGACTCTCCCTATGCCCTAGAGAATTTGAAGGAAAAACAGATTATAAATAGAGAATATGTTAATTCATATATATATGTGTATATATATATATATATATATATATATGTACACACACACACACACACACACACACACACACACACACGTCACTTAATACAAGCAATCTGTTAACCCAAGCAAAAGCACTTGTTGTTTACATAACTAACAATCAAAATAATTTGAAGAAGGAAAAATACTGCCTTTCCTAGTCTTCTATAAACCAGTATGAAATATGGAAAGTGTATTTCTGTCAAATAATCTTAGAAGTGTAAGCCATTTCAATGCACTTCAGAAAACCCATCAAAACTATCTACATTCTCTAAAAAGCAACTGTAGATTCTATTTTCAAATATTACCTTATTATTTTACAGAAAGAAATTTATTGTATATTAAATAAAATTGAGCAAAATTATGGTTTCTTTGATATAGCACATAATATTTAATATTAATATAATTTTTATGTAACTTGAATACTTATTTATGATAAATATAGAAAATGTTCAGAGTTCAGATGGAGACAAGAAAAGATGATAAATTATTTTAAAGCATGTAATATTTCATAAATTTCTACATAAGAAAAAAGTTCATTAATAATAAAATGGCCTTTCTAAAGGTCATTAGTATTTGTTGTTCCTCCCATAGTCACACAGGGTGGGAGACAATGTCCCAAATGGACCTTTGATGCCACTAAAATCCCAGTGTCATATATGGCTTGTGTGTTGTTGAGTCATTGGTCAAAAGGAGAGAACCCTCACAAAGATCACAGGCCATATTCAAGGCTATTAATTACTCTTTATAAACTGATGGTAGGGACCTATTGCTGAAGATACATACGATTAATTTCATTGAACATGAAGAAGTCAATCTGCTTGTATCTTTTAAGTTTTTATTCGTGTTCTTTTAAACATTTTTTTCCTTTTTATGAGAGAACATGAAGTTGGGTTAGGGGTCATCTGGGAAGATTTGGGGGAAGAACAAGAATACAATCAAAATATACCGTATAAAAACTTTTAAATTGAAAAAAAAATAGTAAAGTGTCTTTGAGACTTTGAGATATTTAAAGTGCTGTGTACTGCCATCTTTGGATTTCTTGGCAGTAAGCAGGAGCTGAGAATGAGAGGACAGTGAAAGAAATAGACTCCTACTCTAATACCCAGATAGCCCAAATTGCAAGACCCCTGAAAAAAGACCACCAGGACTCGATACCTATGCAACATAAAAGGTTCCTGTATCACGGGCTAGAGCTCCGGTGACAATCCTTCCTGATGCCACAAGGGGATTGGGTTTATAAAGGGAAGAAAACATAAGCGCGGACACGGGGGGGGGGGGGAGGTCTAGGGAGAGGGTGGAATGGGGAAATGTGGGTCACAGTAATGTTGACCTTTAGGCAGGTTGGGTGAAGGCTTAGTCTCAACGGAAATTTTTTTTTTTAAATCTCAGAGTAGCATTGGATCTCACCAGTAGAGTTTCTGGAGACTGCCATAGTTTATGGCAATAAGTAGTCATTCTGGGAATGCAAGGAGAAGTGAGGTCACCTAGACGACAAGTCCTCATGGAACATACACAAACCATGGCCTTAGTTATAGGACATACAGAATATACAGAATGTGGCAATAGTTTGGTCTTTACACTGCTATCTCTGTTATAAGAAAAAAAAACCTTGACATTTCATAACAATAATGGCAAACCAAGTTTCACAGATTGATGTTTAAAAAAATACAAAAATCCAGAGCAAAGAAATAACCCTTGTTTTACTTCTAGTTAATATGATTCATGATTGAAGTGTCTGTATCTTCCTTTAATTTCTATATTGGAATTCTAATCCCAAGATTATGGTAATAGAATGCAGAATTTTGGGCAGAAAACAGCACTCATGGCAGTAAAGTCATCATGAAGGAAGTCCCAGAGGTGGGTTCAGCTCCTCCCACTATGAAGTCATAGTAGGTAGATAGTTAGCTTAGTACCAGCACACCTTTACCAGACATTTCTATTTTGTGGCTTATTCTTGGACTTTTCAGATTGTAGCACTAATAGAAATAAGTTTTGTTGTTTATACACTCCAACAGATCATTACCATTTCCTAATGGGCTAATGAAGTAGAGCCATACAACTAGGCAGAAATGTTTGGTTTTATTTTTCGGACTTAATTTTGAGTGAAAAGGAATTTGAAAAAGACCACTGAATCATTGTCTATGAAGCATCTCTTCTTTTCTAAAAAATGTGGAGACTTTTGCATCATATTTAATTCTTGGTCTTCTAGGTTCTTAAAACTTTTCTCTTACACAGTAGTGTCTGAACTTTGTACCATATTAACATTAGTTGTAAGAGAATTCAACTTGTAGATTTCTAGGACCCTCTGTATCCTTTTATTTTGCTATTCTCCCATGCGTCTCTCATTTAGAGTCCCAATAGGATGCCTTCCCCTCTGTCCCAGTTTCCTGGTAAGTGAAGGCTTTCGTGAGACATGCCCCTTGGGCTAGTATGCAGATATAAGTGAGTATATACCATTTGATTCTTTCTGCTTCTGGGTTAACTCACTCATTATGATCATTTCTAGCTCAATCCATTTATCCTACAGAGGGTCCTAGAAATCTACAAGTAGAACAATATGATAGGCAGATTTGGGCCCAGGGGTCCCGCTCAAACTAAGGCACCAGCCAAGGACAATACAGGAGGTAAACTTTAAACCCCTTCCCAGATCTAGCCAATGGTCAGAATATTCTCCACAGTTGAGTGGAGAGTGTGATATGACTTTCTCACGTACTATGGTGCCTCACATTTGACCATGTCCCCTGGAGGGGGAGACCTGGTGGCACTCAGAGGAAGGACAGCAGGTAGCCAAGAAGAGACTTGATACCCTATGAGAATATATAGGGGGAGGTGATCCCCCTCAGGAACAGTCATAGGGGAGGGGAATAATGGGAAAATAGGGGAGGGGGGGGAGGAATGGGAGGATACAAGGGATGGGATAAACATTGAGATATAACAAGAATAAATTAATAAAAAAAATGAAAAAAAAAGAGAATTCAATTATTTATGATATATCAAGTTAAAAAATACACAAGGTTCCATAATATGAAATGTTCACTCTTTGAAAGTGTCTACATTATCTCTGAATACATATTCAAAAATATATTTAAAATTTTTTTTAAACCTTAGAATAGAAATAGAAAATAAGAAAGCTTACAGAATCAATTTAAGTTAGAGATTCTGAAAATAGACTTTATCGTCAAGGCCAATTTTTTGTTTTTTCAAATCTCTCAGTACAACAAAGCTCAGATATTTACAACAAGTTACTATGATTGTTAGCAAATTATCATGATCAGTACTGTACAAAAAAGCAAACTTGATTCTATTTATGAGTCTTCTCAAAATCTGTGCTAATTAGCTTTCCTCCCACTCTTGGCTGCTGCTCATTTCTGTGATTTTCTGAAGCTCTCACTTATCATTAACTTTATCTGGAAATAATATGTGGCCTTCACCATGTTCCCTTCCATGTCTTTTTAAACCTAAGTATTGTGGTAACCTGCCTAAACTTTTTGCATAACTATAGCCCTTCCAGGACCTACTTTAGTTCTTAGCATAACTTTAGCTCCTCTTTTAACGCCTGTTTTCATCTTTAGCATCACAGAAGCCGAGAAACTGTAAAATTGTAAAATTATAAAATGTAAGACCTGAGGCTTCTCCCAGTTCTTGTTACTGCTAGCCTCAGGAGTTCCACCCTAGTTCCCAGAATAGCTACATGCGAGCTCCCCACTATCAAAGGTCTCATACGGTTTTCTAGTAACTGTCCTAGGGACTCACACCCAAGTCCCCACAAGAGGTCTCCCAACGCCAATGTCCATATGGTCTAACTTGATAAGCAACCCCCCCTGCTTTGTGGTTTTAGCCTTTAAAAACTATCCTGTAACAGCTACTAGGGGTCCTTCACCTCCCGAGTGCTGAGGGACCCTGACATATCAACAATTGGGACTTACTGATGTGTCAGTAATAAATTTTACCTATATATCCAGCCTGTGTGACTTGAGTGGTCTCTCGCGGCGACCCCCTTCCTGAATTGGACTCCAGGGTCCAACAAAGCCACTTTGTTTTTACATCTCCATTTTGATAAGGTGAAATAAAGTTCAAGTTTCATGCTCTGCCTGCCTGAGAACTTGAATAGCCTTTTACTTACAGTTCAATATGTGTTAAATACTCTGCTAAATTAATATATATGTCCTACTTAAACAAAAGCCACAATACCCTGCTATGTTTCTTTCTCCTGGAACAATGAGGAACTGGAAAGTCCTCAAGCCTATATCCTAGCCAATCAGCTTAAAATGCTTTGTCTAGCTACCCAGATATAATGTACTGGTAACAAAATTGTGTTTAGCTTGTCAAAATGATGTAATGCTGGCCCCTCTCCTCCCTTGCTTCCTTTACCTGGTTACCTAGTTACTACCTGGTCACATATTTTTCTCATAGAAAGTCTGCCTTAGAAACTAACCAGCATCACAGTTTGGCTTGAGAGTCCTGACTGTGTCCCTGACTGGTCAGTCCTTGGCCAATGTTCAATAAACTTCCATCAGTCTGAGACTGGTGTTTAAGAGGTCAATGTATGGATAATCCTGAACCAATAACATTATTTTGCATACTATTTATGTAAAGACATGGTAATGAAAAGTCAGAGAATTTTAAATATAATTCTTTGAGAATTTTAATATATTTAAAATATATCTTGTTCATATTCTCCAATAGGCATCTCCAAACACTTCCTAGATTTACCATCAACTATTGAGTCCCCTCTTAAGTCTGTGTCTTCTACTTTTGTTGTAAATAACCCACCAAGTCTAGTTGCAGCCAACACTCAAATGAGGGGAACCATTATCTGAGTATAGTCAACATGGCAGAGACCATACCCTTACAGGAAATTGACTTTCCCTCTCACAGAAATCATCAATTGTCTGTATCTCCACAGATAGGTAGGGAGTTCATGAGTGCCTTCCCTTCATGCTAGAATGTTGATGGTTGGAAATTGTATATTTCTTATGTAGGCAATTATAGCTGCTGTGTGCAGAGGAATTTTAATTCAGAAAATTATTGCTTTGTCAGAAGATCATATCTAAAGACCATCTAGGTCTTTGTCATCTCGCTGGAATATGACATATGGGACTGTGGTGGCACAAGCATTCAAACCCAGGAGACAGTGGCAAGCAGACCTCTGAGTTCAAGGCCAGCCTAGTATAGAGTATGTTCCAGGTAAAGAAAAGCTTAGGTCCAGGAGTGGGTGGTACATGCCTTTAATCCCAAATAATGAAAGTAAAATTAGTTTGTAGAAGGAAGAATCCATGTTTGAAAGTGATGTCTGAGTGGCAAAGTGACCAATCAAAGAAGGATTTGACAGCACTGGATATGCCCAACTCTCCTTAAGGGAGCAATACAGAGAATGAAGGAGAAAGGAAGCAGTTTTAAAGAAAGAGGTTGAAGAGAGAACAAGCTAGACATAGGTGAAGACAGAATAAGTCAGAATAAAAAGGAGCCAGAAGATTAGAACACATCACTAGAGTTAGTTTGAGGCCAAGCAGAGCAATTCACAGGCCAATAGAAAAGGGAGATTGAGAAAGTCAGCTGGGAGAGGAGTTTGAGCCAGAACAGCTGAGTTGAACCAGCCAGCAAGAAATCAGATAGAACTAGAAAGAATGAACTTATTCACCAGTAAGTCTCAGCTGCTGAAAACACTCTAGGTCTCTATTAGATTGTATGCAAGCTAGAAGCTTTCAGGACTAGGTCTAGGTTAGCTTACAAAAGCAGTAAGCTCCAGAGATGACAATTAAATCAGGCAAATAAAAGTTACTTTTACAGCTTTGAGTTCATGAATAAAGTAATACTGCTCTGTATAGAAATCATGGTTTCATTTTGGTCCTCCATGGCTTCAGGTAACCCTTGAGGGAGGGATTTGATATAGATGTTCCAGTTGGATTCGAGCATTCTACTGACACATTTTCTACACTTTTATTAATTGTGTGTCTGCATTAGCTACCTACCACCTAGTGCAGAAATAAACTTTTTGGATAAGGTCTGAGAGCTGTACTAATCTTGGATAAGGAGATATAAATTAACAAGACTCAATGATTTAGCAGAATGATACTTGTAGGTTCACCAATGGGTCTTTTTACAGGTTAGAAGGATCCAATCATTTAATTACCTTAACTAAACATCAAAATTGTCAAAAACTTTGAATAAGATAATCATTAAAGGTTCTTTTTTAGTGGACAAAACTGAAAATAATATAAATATTTTTAAACAACTTTCAGTTAAACTTTCAACTACTCTACCTTTGCTAAATAAAATTTCATAATATAAATGGAAACCTGAAAGGTATAGTAGGGAAAAGTACTGCAGATGTATGAGAAGTCTTCCTATGTGTGGCAATAACCTCAGTGCATATATGTTTATGAGCACAAGGTAATTGACCTGTAGGGAACAAATGAGTGTTTATGTTAAAGCAGAAATGTGGAGAGTGAAACAGAAAGAGTTCACTGTGTCTTTCACATCTCCACTAGAACTCCTTGTATGGATATCACTCCTTGGGAACATAAATTCCAGATGTTATTATTGCTTGGCATTGTCTGAGTAATAGTAAAACACGCCCCAGTTTAAAAATAAAAACAGAATGGAAGAGATGAGCATACTGCCCATTTCTTTGTACTTCAGGGTAGGAAGAACTAAAATAAAGTCTAGTCAATCTTAAAATAAGTGACGTTGTGAAGATTTAAAAAAAAAACATTATCTTTCAGAGGAATTATTATAGTTAAGACTTTAGTAAATATTTTAGTTTGTTTTTTATATTAACAAGAATATCAAAGTGAAAGAAATATAAACAGGACTATCTTGGAGCACCTTTGCAGTAAAGTAAAATTTGATGGACTATGGCAATCTTGAATCTTGCTATTGGGAAATGTGTCAATAAAGCATGAGCATTGTTTTTAAATGACCTCATTTCTACCTGCAATCTTCTGAGGGTGGGATACTTTACATTGCCAACAGAAATGGCAATTGCCTCCAGGTTTCTTAGATGCACAGGTTTTGCAAATGGTATCACAACAGTTTTGGTGGTTATTGTGGGAAGGACTGGAAGCTTTGTCACAGGTGAAAGCAGTCTTGGTGGGCTTTGCCCTTGGACATACCATGGATACTCCCTGAGATTAACCTTGAGATGGTGGAGCCATCCTGGGCCTGGAATTCAGGAAGCAGACCTGGGGACCCCACCTGGACTATTGTGTTTCTAATCGACCCTCAATGGGAGAGGGAGACAGGGGCCCTTGCCCATGAGAGACAGGCAGGCAGAGAGGACAGGGAGGAACAGCAGGTTCAGACCTGGCTTGAGTGCATGAGGATCGGGAAGAGGATCAGCAAGCAGGCTGGACCAGGGCCTAGGCCAGAGACACCAAGGGACCTGGTCAGTGGAACAGATACTGGAAGGTTCACACTTTTTTCCCTTTAACCTCTTTCCCTCTTGTATAAGTTAGTTGGGTTCTATAATAAAGTTTAATTGTTAAGAAACCGAGCCAACAGGTTATTATTATCTATACATTACAGATGAGGAATGTAAGGTCAACAAAAGAGTTTGCAGTGTTCCCCAGGACATTCACACACTAAAATCATCAACATATATTTTAAAGCAAATTAATCTTTCTTTTCCAAAGTACTATAAAAGAGTAAACATACGGGCCTTTTGTTCTTAGCTAATTAAAAGTACCATGTAGCACTGTCTCTTACACCAGCTACACTTCTGTATACCACTATTTATAACGGTGTTGAAACTATGCTATTCCTTTTTTTGACAAAACAAAACAAAAAACAACAAACAAATACAACAAAAACAAAACAAGAATGAATAATCTTTTCTGAAGAACTGAAAAAGCACACAGTGAAAAATGTCATGGCTAATACCTGCAGAGCAAAGAAACTCACAGAAGTGAACATGGCATTTGGGGTTGTTTTTCTCCCGCTTTGCTTTGGTAAAGCAATACATTTTAGAAGCATCAGCTGAGAACATAACAATAAACTACACACTTTGAATGTCTTATGAACTTAATGTGACAACAATTATACCCCAGGCTCATCAAAGGTGTAAATATGTGAGAACTAAAGCTCTCAGAGATTTATAACTGTTGCCAAAATAAACATAAATACAGAAATCTTAGAGATATTTAAAGTTTCTTTGAAATCACCTGTTTCTAAGATTAGTTTGGAGGAATATAATGATCCTGGAATCTTGGATCCTGGAAGATGCTGGCAATCTTCCATGTAAGTAAAGGCATGTAACAACCATGTAGGGAGAAAGAAAGAGCCCATATCCTAAGTTTCCAATTACACCGTGTGTGTGTGTGTGTGTGTGTGTGTGGTAGGTGCTTGAAGAAAAATAACTAATAATAAAAATTAATATAATAACATCATCATACTGACTATAAATGATTTTTAAAGAACTTTAACATAAGCTATAGAGAATTTGAACAAAGAGGTCTTTTACTGTTACTTACCAATGAAATTAAAACACTACAATTTTAAAGTAAATTAAGTTTAAAAACTCAATTGTCTTAAGAACTTAGGCACAACTAATAAGAAAACTACTCATTTGTCAGACAGATCAAGAGAGAAGGCAGAGAAGGCATCAGGGACAGTTGGTAAGATGAAAAGTAGAGTATGGGGTAAAACTACAGTGAACAAGTTGAATAGCTATAAAAGAGGAAAATACGAAGGTTGACTAGAAAACACAGAAGCAGTAACTAATGGGTTAACTGTTGGATTTACTCTGAAACTAAATATGTTTAGCTGCAGAATCTCTAAGTACTAAGATTTACAATGTGCCCTAAAATAGGCACTACAATAAAATAATAATGTTAATATTATTATTATTTATTATGCTAAAGATAAAACTTGGAGTCTCAAGCATGCTAAAAGTACATTTTACCACTGAACTACAATGTAACAGATACAATTAAACCAAATTCATTTCTAGACAATAATGTATTTATCATAGAATCGCTCATTTTTACTAAACACGTTAATAGTTCTACGCTTAAAATTCTTGATGACCCTTGTAGCTTCATGAACACTGATTATCTCATGGGTAATGAATAGTATACTTGGGAGTTTTGGCATGGACTTATTTCAGCTGAAAGAACCAAAAGGCCATAACACAGCTAATTAACTCACTAATTTGTAGTTTCCTAATGACTTATTTATTTTAAAGAAACTAATTAAATGTTTCAGAGTACATAGAAATTGCTTAGAATCGGCTTAACAGTTCTTATTATGTATTGAGTGCACAGGATAATTAAACAGAGGCCTCATGGTAGAGTGATTAAAGGCTCCAGATGCACAGCCAGAAGCCTAACTTTGTGTTCCTTTCCTGTCACTAACTAGTTGCTTGGCCTTGGGCAAGCCAGACATTCTTTTACCAGTATGAAAACAGATTAAAAATGATACAATATTTTCACAGATAATCTTAATAAAACACATGATCAAATATATGAATATATTTATTAAAATGCCAAGAAGTTACGACATAGATGTTTTCCTTTCGCATTTAGCACTATGACTTTGTGATTTGAACTTGAGAAATCAACTAAACTTAATTCATAAAATGCCCTACGTGCCTATGGTGGCATCTTGAAACCCGGGTAGAGTCACATCAATAATGAATGAGTAACATAAACAGAAAAGTAATCAGATTGACTTATCCTTGGCCGTGGATGCAGTTCCTATTTGAAACTGCTTCAGCGAGAGGGATTCACAACCAGGTTCAAAGGAGGTCTATCTATATGGGCATTAACTAATATTCTTGTCTACTCCAAGTTCTCATTCATGACATTGAGTCTGCTATAACTCAATGATTGAATCTGCCCTGAAGAACACTTTAGGGTTCAGATTGAAATTTTTTTCAATAGATGGATATAAATGGGTTTTTATTTCTGTGGTACATTTTACATGATTCAAAGTGGATCTATCTGTACAAAGGTCTGGCAATATGTGAGAGGGATGGGTGTAGCTTAGAATTTGTTACAGAAAAAAAATGCTTTAAAGAACACATGACGATATTTTTTTTTTTTAAAAGTACCATGATAGCCAGATGTAAAGACATGAGAAATACCAGAAGGTCAAGAAGGTTAGTAAGGTTGGAATAGAGACAAAGGAAGTCAGCACAATGCCAAGAGAGCCTGGAGAACATGATGGGTGTGTACCACATTAACCAGTGCCTTAGACACTCAGTCATAAACCTTGGTCTCCATAGCCCCACATGGAGACAATCTCAGTGCCCAAGGTGAGAGGGGAAATATTTGTCTTTTTAGTAGCAGAGGGGCAAAGGAATAGAAAGAGAAGAATCCAAGGGATTAGTAAGGACCTTCCCCATAATTTAAAAGATTTCAATCTACTGGGAAAGATCAATGGAATTGGGGCACATTTCTGGGGTTAGGGAGAAACTTTGTGTAATGGAAGCTCCAGAATCTATGAGGGTGTCCTAGAGAAGACTCCTAGTAATGGAGGAAACAGAGCCTGAACTGGCCATCTTCTATAAGCAGGCCAGGTTTTCAGTGGAAGAATTAGGTCGCTAAGCCAGGCATCCCTTTGATCTATAATTTGTTCTACTTGCAAGATGTGTTGTGCTAAAAGTGCAGTGGAAATTGTGGGAGTAGCCAACCAATGACTGGCCCTGTTTGAGACCCACGAGAGGGAGTGCACCTCTGACACCGCCTGGAGGGCTTGGAACCAGAAACTAAATATCCCAGGGGCATAGGATAGAACCAAACATTACCGGCAAAAAAAAAAAAAAAAAAAAAAAAAAAAAAAGGATTATTTCTAGTAATACTCCACTATACTCATAGACAGGAGCCAGGCATAATCATCATCAGAGAGGTTACATTCAGCAACTGATGGCAACAATACAGTGACCCACAGCCAAACGTTAGGCAGAGCTTAAGGAATCTTGCAGAAGAAGGGAGGAAGGATTATAGGAGCCAGAGGGCATAAAGGATGCCACAAGAAAACCCAAAGAATCAACTAACCTGGCCTCATAGGGGGCCACAGAGACTGAACTGAAAATCGCAGAGCCTACATGGGTCTAACCTAGGCCCTCTACATATATGTTATGGCTGTGTAGTTTGATTTTCTTGTGGGACTCCAAACAGTGGGAGTGGTGATGTCTCTGATGCTTTTGCAATCCTTTCCCTCCTACTGCATTGCCTCTTCTAGCCTTAATATGAGGAGAGGTGCCCTGTCTGATTACAACTTGATATATAATGTTAGTTGCTATCTCTGGGAGGCCTTTTTTGAGGGGAAGCAGAGAAGCAGTGGATGTCGAGGAGGGAGCGAGGCACTGGGAAGAGAAGACAGAGGGAAAACCATAGTTGGGATGTAATGTATGAGAGAAAAATACATTTTTAAGAAGAAGAGAAAAAGAAACTAAAATATTTCTACCCTATCTGAAGTAGAAGAAATTTCCAAATAGTAATACCAATTTAAAAATATATAACTTCTGACATGTAATTCTTTTTTACCTGCTAGCCTGATATCCTCCATCTTAATGTTAGCTGGACTAGTGCCATGAAGATGGTGTATAATATTTTTATTAAGAATATAGTGTATCGATACTTTACCTTTCAGAGGGTCCTTGAATGACTCTCTCAGGGAAAGCAGAGAACCATGCTATAAAGGTTCGCAATAAGCTTGATGGAAAAAGCTATAAGTTGCTTCTAATAGACTTTAGTAATTTCCCAGCCAGATTCTCATCCACAGCCAAGCTACCACGTGATTGCAACCATGCCTGATGATTTGATGTAACTTCAAGATAATTAAGTTGAGATATTTAATTAAACAGTTTAGCAATCTTGACTCACAGAAACTATGAGGCTGATAAAATACACAGTTGTTTTAAGTCATTAATATTAAGGGTAATGAACAATTGCTGAGGTTTCTGTGTATACACAATATTGATATAGATTAAAATAAATCTTTACTACATCACACTATTTGCAAATTATCTTTAAGAGAATTGCTCAATGTCTACAAGATGTGCAGGGATAAAGATAAAGCAGAAAAAGCAGAGATTGAGGGAATGTCCAAACAATGCCTGGCCTAACCCGAAACCCTCCCCTTGGGAGAGAGCCAACCTGTGACACTATTAATGATATTCTTCTATGCTTGCAGAAAGGGACCTAGCAGAGTTGTCCTCTGAGAGGCTCCACCCAGCAGCTGTTCCAAATAGATGCTGAGACTCACAGCTAAACACTGGGTAATGCATAGTGATTCTTATAGAAAGGAGAGGAGCAGCACAGAGGGAAGGACCTGGAGGTGACAGGAGCTCCCCAAGAAGACCAACAGAACCAATTAGCCGAGGCCCAGTGGGGTGTGCTGAGACTCAAGCATCAGCCAAAGACCATGCATGCTCTGGACATAGGCCCCCTCACATAGATGTAACTAATTTGCAGCTTAGGCTTCATGTGAGTCCTCTAGTAAGGGGAACAGAAGCTGTCTCTGATGTGGACTCTAATGCCAGCTTTTTATCCCTCCCCACTGGCAGGACTGCCTTGCCAGGCCACAGGGCAAGGGGACATGCACAGTCCTTCTGGGAATTGATGAGCTGTGGTGGCTGGGAAGGGGTAAAGGCTCCCCTTTTCTGAGAAATAGTAGAAGGGAGAGAGGAAGGAGAGGAGGGATGAGGCTATGATCAGGATGTGAAGTTAATGAAAAAATAAATAAACTTTTAAAAAGAGAATTGCTCAACTAGGAAAGATAGGTTTTTTGCAAATATGTTTCTAAAAGTGCAATTATTTTATAATTTTTATTTATTATACATAATTATATATTATCAATATATGTTATATAATATAATTTTATTTATTTTGAGTTTTATAAACAATGTAATATAATTGTTTTAGAGACCTGTGAGAGAATCCACTATTTGATTTAAAACATTAGTGAACATTTGGAAGGATAGGACAGGAAGTTTGACTCTTAGGTTATCATTACTCTAACAGAAAAAATGACTTCTTTGTTAAAATTAGTTAAAAACTACAGCAGAGACTTATGCCCAAGTTTATAGTTCTTGTTTCTATTTAATTTAAACATTTTTTTCTAAGTCATATTTTTCTTTGTATAGGAATTCTAATGTTCTTAATTGGATTTTACAATAGTTAGGTTTACATTTAAAAACAAAAGCTGGAGCATATTTTAAAATGCAAAAGTTTGGGTTTAATCTTCAGAATGAAAAATATAACCCACATAAAACTATAAACTTAAATCTAAGGCTCTGAAAAAAAAATCTATGGCTCTGCAAACATATATGATTAAATTAAATGTTCCATGTGTGAGCCTTTCAGACAAGTTATATTAATATTCCCCAAAACATAAAGCAAAATTTCAAAAATATTACACTAAACCAAAAAGAAAATATAAATTGTTATAAGGTATAAATGCATATAATGTGTGGACTTGGAAAATGACTTTTTACTTACCCTGCAAGCCCCAGGACATGAGTTTGAATCCCACAACACATAAAAGCCTATAATCTCAAAGCTGAGAAGATAGAAATAGGTGGACCCCTTGGGCCTACTGAACACCTGAGCTTGCAGAATCCTTGAACTCCTTGTTTGACGAAAGACTCTGTCTCCAAAATGGCAGAGTCCTCAGGAGATGGCTCAGCGTGTAATAATTTCACCCATGCAAATGCAAATGTGAGTAACTGAATTTGAATTCCCGTGGCCCAAGTGAAAGCTAGATGCAGTATATTAGTGCAGTGCTAGCAATTCTATGGGGATATAGGAGGCATTCAAAGGCATCCTAGAAGCTTGTGGAGGAACAACAAAGAAACTCTGTCCCAAAGAAAGTGAAAAGCAAGAAGCAATACTATTGATACCCTCTGAGAACTCCTTGTTGTATAAGTGTTGTGGTAGGAGCACACTCACATTAACAAATGTACCACATACCACAGAGAGAGAGAGAGAGAGAGAGAGAGAGAGAGAGAGAGAGAGAGAGAACACAAAATAGAGTTTTAGAGTAATACACCTTACATCTTTTCTCTGGCCTCCATATGCTTGCTCGTGCACACACACACACACACACACACAATGCATAGATTGCAAAGACAAAAGCATTTGTGTTTCCACATCATACAAATAAGATATATGCATTTGTCTTTCCATGTACAATTTGCTTGTGTGGATTTTCAAAAGCACGCCTGTACTCATGTTATTGTAATATGGTGGTAATAAAATATTTACTGAGACTCCCTGTGCAACAGAACGTCGGGAGAGTCTCTGCGGCCTAGGATTGTACATTACAATGGAAGAAGCAGACATCTAAGTGAATAAGGAAGCTGGAGCACACTCCAAGTCTCAAAGGAAAGCAATCAGTATGATAAAATAGAAAGTGAGTGAGATTTTACACTTCATTGGATGTCCGAGGACAATTTCATCAGGAACTAAACCATGAGCTGACTGTGAGGTGGAGTGATGCATATTCTACTGGGAGTTAATGGTGCTGTGAAAACGCAGCCATCTATAGGAAAAGATAGCTTAATCTCTTGTTCTGCAGCATGAACATAAAGTAATCTAAAGCCCTAAATGCAAGTAAATATTTGAACTGTATCAAGAACAAGCATCAATAATCATGTGTCTGGAAATGTGAATTAAGATAGTACAAAGGACTAAAGGCATATGTTTTTCTAAGAAAAAAGAAGAGGAAGAAAGAACAAAATCCTTCAAGCTCATGGAAGACAAAAAGTGAAAATAATCTTTATATACATGGTTATATATATGTATATATACATATATTTACATATATACATATACCTTATCATGTAGATAGAAAATGATAGAATATATATCTTTTCAAAGTAAAGGAGTTCATTTAAGTTCAGAGTAGGTTGACTAATGGAGCATGATGTCAGCTTTCTTTTAGTAAAATTGTCACACATTAAAAATAGAGAGAATCTCTTGAAAGATCTTGCAAATGAAAAATTAGTTCCTTCCCAAAGAATCTCACTAGAAACTTAAACCTCTCTTAGAGGAAGGACTCATGACCAGCCATAGAGGGCTAACATAAGACAAATGTAATGGCATCATTGGAGGTGCTTTGTCTCATAGGGCTTTGTTGTTGTCGTTGTTTTGTTTTGTTTTGTTTAACCTTGTGAGCTCTGTGTTTTATGGGATTCCTGTCTGTGCCGACAGGTGTGTTTCTGCTTCAGTATGTGTATCTCATGCTTTTACTTTGTCTTTCTTCTGTTTGTTTGAATATTTTGTCCAATTTGCATTTGTGTTTTTGTTTTGTTTTGTCTTTATTTATTGTATTTCATTTTATTATTCTTCTTTAGATTCCTGTTTGCTGTCTGAGGAGAGACAGAAAGAGTGTGGATTAGATGGGAAGGGAGGTGGAGAGGGTCTGGGAGGAGTTGGAGAAGGGAAACCTGCAACTGGAATATATTACGTGGAAAAATTATTTTCAGTAACAGAAAAATAAATAGCAAAGTATATAAACACAACTCCATGTTTTATTTTAGTTGATACAAACAAAAATATAATCTTTTTAAAAAGTGAAACATCAAAACAAGAATGGCTCTAATCTTTTTTAAAATACCATTTGTGAATGCTACAAGATAATAAGTTATTCTTAAAAATTAAAATTATTTTCGCTTTGAACTTTGAAAAACAAGAATTTTGAACAATCTTCATATTAAACGGAGAACCAATTAAATAGCCATAACACAAGTCAGTTAACTGTTATCGACACAAAGGATCTCTTTGGAAAAACTTTGGGATTGCATTAGAACAAATTGAGAAAATAACTTGTGAAGCAGAATCAAAGAAGGACTTTATCTAACTTGAAAAAATTAATTGTGATTTCCCCAAACAGTGTCAATTCAGAAAGCCTTAAGAAGTCTAGGAAACCATTTACTAGTGAGTGTACTGATTATATATATATATATATATATATATATATATATATATATATATATGAAAAAATATATTTCAAAGATAAAATATAACATGTTTAAGCATAATAAAATACAGTAAATGCTGTAAGGGTTTCTATTGATCAAAAGCAAGCAGAAGAGGAGGAGGCTTATTTGATTTTACACCTTGTAATTAGCCCATCATTCATGGGAGTCAGGGCATAAACTAAAGGCAAAAAGCTGGAGGCAGGACTGATGTGGAAGCGTTTAAAGAGGGTCTCTTAGTGGCTTGCTCCCAGTGGTTGCTCAGTCTGCTTTCTTACACCATTTGGAATTAACCATGCAGGGGGAGCACCACTCCTGTGTGATAAACACCCCCAACAATTATCAGTCAACAAAGTGTACCACAGACTAGTCCATTGGCCAATCTGGTAGGGACATTTTCACAAATAAGGTTTTTTCTTCTAAAAGGACTGCATTCTGTGTCAACCTGACATGAAAACTACTCAGCACAAGTAAGTATTCAATGAAATTCAATAACATAAAGACAGAAAATATAATAAAATTAAAGGCAAGCAATATGTGACCCAATACTAAGCAATCTGAAGGTGTTATTTAAATGTGAGAAAACCATTATCAGAATAAAAGTTAGCATTTGAAATTACTACTCCTTAGGAATACAAATATATGCGATGCAAGACAAAGGAGCAGTAAGAAGGTGCTTTTGTTATTATTATTTTGATGTTTTAATCCATGTGCAAGTTGTTCCTTGGAAGAATTTCAAAGCAAAGGATTAGAAATGGAGCAGAATCTGCTTAAGACTTGTAGAAGAGAATTTAGCAAACAAGAAAAGTTGAAAAGTATTAACAGGAAGGGGTTATTTGTTTAATACCCATACTTACTTGTTTTTTCCTTAATATTCTTAGAAAATTCTTAGAAAATATTCAATATACTAAGTACTGTATGGGGGACTCTGCATTCTCCAGTAAACAGAATAGCCCCAAATCATGTCTCATGGAATACATATAGTAGTCAACTAGAGCATTATAAGCCGGAAATAAACTTTATCTTCTTCAGTTATTTATTTACTTTAGACCCCATTACAGCTGTCCCTCCCTCCTCTCCTCCCAGTTCCTCCCTCTCCCTTCCATTCCCTCATCCACCCCTCCTCTGCTTCTCTTTAGAAAAAAAGAAGGCTCCCATGGATGTCAACCCACCTTTACATATCAAGTTTCAGAAAGCCTAGGTGTATCTTCATCTACTGAAGCTAAACAAGGCAGCCCACTTAGGAGAAAGGGACCCAAAAGCAGCAATATACTCAGGACAGCCCTTACTCCTGCTCTATGCGGCCTACTTGAAGACCAAGCTACACAACTGCTAATGTGTGCAGAAGACCTAGGGTCTTACTATGCATGCTCTTTAGTTGGGTTTTCAGTCTCTATGAGCTCTTACGGCTCCAGGTTAATCGATTAGGTAGATTGTCTTGTAGTGTCCTTGCCTCCTCTGGATTGAAATAAAGTACATTTTGAAGATGATATTCATCCTGGGATTTGCTCAGGTCAAGAAGATTACCACATGGGTGTATTATATCATATCATATTATATTAATTATATTATGTTAATCATAAATGTATTTAAAGCCTTGAGACTAGATAATGTCTAGAAAGAGTAAACAAAACAGAAAAGAGAAGAACGGGTAGCCAGAGTGGAAAACAGTCCTGCAGCCCAGGGAGAACAGGTGTAGAAGGAGAACCAGTGTAGTAAGGACACCTGGGAGCCAGTTAAAATAAAGACATTAAAGAAGAGGAAGCAATGAGCCATCAAGTTAAAACTGATGACAGTCCGAAAAGATAAAGACTGAAAATTAACAATTTTATTATTCAATAGAGAAGTCAGTGTTGGCTGAGTGGTGAGAACTGTTCGGAAAATAGTTTAAGTCAAGCTGAATGAGCATTAAAAAAAAATTAGAGAAAAAATAACAAAGTGGGCATAACTCAAATTTAAAATCATTAAGATGATTAATAATATCAAACACTTGTCATCATAAGTTTTTTCAAAAACAAATTTAGAAGGTCACTCATAAAGTATGTATCTACCAACACATTCACACAGGAACTGTATAAAGGACATAAATCATTTAGGAAAAAAAGTCCATGGTAGAATGGATAGAGAGTGCGATAAGCACTTTACACAAAATACACACATTTAGCAAATTCAGTAGCAACTAGACAATGCCCATTCAACTGAGAGTAGATGGCAAGGCAGTTGGTAAAAAATTTGACATAAAAATGATGAGTGGGTGAGTAAAAGATATCTTTATTTAAAATGTATATGCTAAAGCACAGGATTGATATCATTGCTCTGCCTGGTTTTGCTTTGTTTTGTTTTGTTTTTTTGGTGTTGGTTTTCTTTTTTTTATTATTTAATTAATTTATTCAGATTACAACTCAATTGCTATCCCATCATTTGTATCCTCCTGTTCTTCCTTCCCTCCCTCCTGCTTTCACCCTATTCCCCTCCTCTAAGTCTAAGACCTAGGGAAATCTCTTCCCCCACTATATGGTCATAGGCTATCAAGTCTCATCTTGGTAGCCTGCTTATTCTTTCTTTGAGTGCCACCAGGCCTTCCCACCAAAGGGAGGTGATCAAATATGGGGCCCCAGACTTCATGTCAGAGTTAGTCCCCGCTCTCCACATAACTGTGGAGAATGTCCTGTCCATTGGCTAGATCAGAGTAGGGGTTCCATGTTTACTAGAATCTCTTGTCTATCTAAGGCAATCAAACTCAAAAGGTAATGAACAGAAGAGAAAGCCGAGAGGCTGGGCTCTGTTTGCTTTGAGTCTTCTCCAAGCCACTCAAACAGAAGTTTCTCTTATCTTTAAGGTAGTAGAATAGGTTAGAACAGGGAGAGGAAGTGGAGAGATTTTCCCTGAACCTCTTCTCTCTGTCTCTGTGTCTTTCTGTCATCTATCTCTCTGTCTGCCTCTCTCTCTTTCCCTCTCTCTCTCTCTCTCTCTCTCTCTCTCTCTCTCTCTCTCTCTCTCTATAAGAAAAAATTCAGACCAGTAAGGCAGTATTACTACTAATTAAATAATCTCTCTGTCTTGAAAAAGATAAAAATTCCCAATTTATTTATATTGAGATGACCTTTTATAAGAACATGGAATGTGACATGGAAAGAATGCTTCGAGCTCTTTAATCGCTCTATTTAAGGAGAGGACTGGGTTCAGTACTGAGAGATAGTTTTGATTTATCTGCAGTATTTGAATTTCTGTACTGACAACAGAATGGTGCATTGCCTAAGTGATTGTTTAAAAAGTAAAATTAAATTCACACAAATACTTTGAGATAGATAAGTTTGAAGTAAATGCCTATGGTGGTTGCATTTAAAATTATAAATACAGACTTGAGATCACTACATGACAATTATTACATTAGCAGCTACATCTTCAACCCCACAAAATGGCAGTTTAATGATGTATTCGGCCAACAGGCCAGAGAAATGTGTGTAATTAAATTTAATTTTTATAAAATGCATATTAAAGCTGACTTTGTAAGATTATTGTACATTAAAGAATGTTGTTCATAATTACTGTGCCTCTTCTCTTTCTCTTGGAGAGAGTATATAACCTTTCCATTTTTTCACACACACACACACACACACACAACTTCTTCCTTTGGCCTTGGATCTCTCATGTCTTCAAGTTGGTTTTGAAACTTGTTCATTCTGTTTAGTACATTTGTCACACATGTGCACACATGTATGATTCTACACTGTACATGAAGTCTTCACCTTTTCCATGAATGTTACATCTTAAAAAGGAGCAGAGAATTTCTCTATGTCTGAAATACAGAAGATGGGCAGAGCCCACAAAAGTTGTGATAACAACTACTCCCAGTTCAGACAGTGGCCTGGTCACTGGGAACTAGGTTATATATTTTGTTTCCTGGAATTTTATTGGTACTTTGTTCTTTAATACACATTAAATACTTTCATTTTCAAGAAAGTTCTTTGAAGATGGTTTCAATAACAATTTGAATAACTAATGCTAAAACTGCTGTATAAAACCATCAGTGATCCGTTGCTTAAGAACAGTGTCTTTATTCTGAATTTTATTTAAGAAAGAACCTCATATAAAAAATAGAGTTGATTTTTTAAAAATATGTAAATTTCTGGTTTTGTTTTGTTTGTTTATTTTTTGGTTGGTTGGTTTTAGTTTTTCTCTGTGTAGTCTTGGCTATCCTGGAGTTGCTTAGTAGACCAGGCTGGCCTCGAACTCAGAGAGCTCCTTGAATCCTGGGATTACAGACATGCACCACTGCATCAGGCAAAATTTCTTTTTCTTTTCTTTTTTTTTTTTAATGACCTAAGTGCATCGTATATAAAACATGGGAAACTACAGTGGTAAGAAGAGAAATGACGACCTGGAATGGGTTTTCACTTATATTTTAATAGTAAAATTCACCGAGAAAATATACGAATTCATTTTGAATTTGCTGATTGCAGTTCCAACTAAATTCTCACCGACGCATGTTCTTAAAAGTATATTTAAAAAATAAATTCCCAATGTGGTAAGACGCAAGATATTTTAAGGCAAAACACCGGTTTCTCCAATCTCTAGTGTAGGAAAGATATGTGCAGAGAATTTAAAATGGAATCATACTGAAAATGTGCTTTATAAATAGCACTGAGTCAACAGAGTGCCAGTACTCAGATTTTCATAGATATTCCCATTTGTGTGACTAGGAATGTTTATATGAATGATACTTTGCAGGGGAAGGTGTTAAATCTAAAGTCTATTTAAGACTGAAAATGTTTCTTCCTGCGCTTTAGGCAGTCTCACATCTACCTCACTATCGTTTGCTTTGAAGGAGAGAGAAATGGCACAGGAAAAACTAAGAATTAAATAATACCTCCAAAGAATGATTAGAAACCTTAAAGACAAAAATGTAATAATAAATATGGTATAACTGCTTCTCAACACTTAAAATTATACTAGGCTTCAAGTCTCTTTTTTATTATTATTAATTTATTTTTGTTACATCTCAATGGTTATCTCATCCCTTGTATCCTCCCATTCTTCCTTCCCTTCCATTTTCCCCTTACTCCCCTCCCCTATGACTGTGACTGAGGGGGATTTCCTCCCCCTGTATATGCTCATAGGGTATCAAGTCTCTTCTTGGTAGCCTGCTATCCTTCCTCTGAGTGCCACCAGGTCTCCCCCTCCAGGGGACATGGTCAAATATGAGGCACCAGAGTACGTGTGAAAGTCATACCCCACTCTCCACTCAACTGATTAGATCACATTCTTTATAAAAATTAAATGTGAAATAAAAAGTCATAATCAAAGATTCTCACATTACACTACAAGCTAACAGTCACTCTATACTTAAGCCAGCACACAACGTTAGTTCGTCACTACACCCTTGCCTCTTCCCTCATTCTATTTTGTAACCTTTGGTCTATATGCTTAAAGTGTTTTGGGGTGATATGAAAGTATTTGGACAGCCCTATATTATAGAAGTGATCCAATTTAACCTTAAGAGATTTTGTGTTTATTTAATAAAATATATCAACCTCCTACCACACACACAGCCAGTATTTTAGAAAAATAGATTGGCCATTTCAAGATGCAAAACAAAACAAAAATGACAGCTCAAGATTATGAGAAAATACATAGCCCAGCATTTCCTGATTCCATGCCCATACATAAAGTAGTGTGAGGAAAGTAAAAAGCTTGAAACTGCGTATCATATTTTCCAGTAGAAAGATTAATCGAAAGTTTTTAAAATGTTATTTATTATAATATATTCACTTTACCTTCCAATTGTTACCTCTTGCTCTTATCTTCCAGTTCCCACCCTCCCTCTGTCTTCTGCCCTATTCCCTCTCCTAGATCTGAGTGGAGGAGGGGCCTCCTTCCCCACTGTCTGAGCACAGACTATCTGGTCTCATCAGGGTAGCTTGCATCGCCTTTCTCTGTGTGCCCACAAGGCCACCCACCAAGGGAAAATGATCAAATCTCAGGCACCAGAGTTCATGTCAGAGGCGGTCTTCTTTTTCCCTCATCTCCATACATGGAGACTGAGCTGTCTGTCAGCTGCATCGGAACAGCATGCACTGATCTTGGTTGGTGCGTCGGTTTATGCAGGCCCCACCTATGCCCACATCTGCTGGCCTTGGTGATCTCCTTGTGGAGCCCTTGACCCCTTTTCTGGGTCTTTCCATTCCCCTACACACACACACACACACACACACACACACACACACACACACACACACAAACTCTCAGCTCTCCACCCAGGTCCAGCTGGAAGTCCTAGTATTAATTTGAACCAAGCAGTAGTGGCGTATGCCTTTAATGCCAGCATTTGATAGGCAGAGGCAGGTGGATCTCTGTGAGTCAGAGAGGCCTCATGGTCTACCAAGCAAGTTCCAGGACAGCCAGGGCTACACAGAGAAACCCTGTCTGAAGAAATGATGACAACATTAACATCATCAACAACAACAGCCTTTTAATTTGGTTTTAATTAGTTTTGGCACATTTCAAACCCATTCTTTTTAATTTGTTTGGATTTGGTATTTGTTTGTGACTTAGTCTTGTTCTGTAGTCCAGAGTGACCTTTAATTGGAATGATCCTTCCACCATTCTCCCAAATACTTATATTCCAGATATGTGCTGCAACCCTGGATTACCTTGCTCTTTTGAAAGTAAGATGATGTTTGGCCTCTTGTGTTGCTGTCCTTCATTAGAATAGGCTCACAGGGCATTCATTAGGAAAAACAAGCAGTTCATGTTAATTACGTAGTATGAGCTCTGTTCATGGCTTTGCCACCTAAATTAATATGGCCTAATAACTATCTTACCCTCTGATCCCGAACCCGCCCTTTCAGAGTTGGCATCTGCTGCAGCCAGGCTGGCCTGAACCATTATGGGATCAACAGCAGTTCCATGCTGGAGTGATACAGAGCTAACAAATCTGCTTTCATAACAGCTGGAGCAGCCACCACTAGTCTGCATTACTGCTCATCTTTATCTCAATTGATAACCTGGCTCCCTACTTCAAAAGAACAATTGGACATTCAACTGTCTTAATTATAGAATTAGAACCTCTCCTATCTCTATAGCCTATGAGGAACCTATTCTAACATTCATTTTAGTCCGAAAGACTGACCACTTGTGCTTCAGATTTTACCCTTTCTTTTTTTATTTAAACATATTTTTATTGAAAAATAAAATAATTCATATTACATCTCAATTGCTATCCTATCCCATGCATCTTCCCATCCCTCCATCCCTCCTGCTTTCACCCCATACCCCTTCCCTATGACTGTGACTGAGGGGGACCTCCTCCCCCTGAATATGATGCTAGGGTATCAAGTCTCTTCTTGGTAGTCTGCTATCCTTCCTCCGAGTACCATCGGGCCTCCTCATCAAGGGGCCATGGCCAAATATGGGGCACCAGAGTTCGTGTGAAAGTCAGTCCCCAGTCTCCACTAAACTGTGGAGAATGTTCTGTCCATTGGCTAGCTCTGGGTAGGGGTTTGATGATGACTGCAGATTGGGTAAGATCAAAAATTCAAGTGACACCACATGATGGTGAGAATGTGGAGAAAGAGGAACACTCCTTCATTGCTGGTGGGAATGTAAACTAGTACAGCCACTTTGGAAATCTATCTGGTGTTATCTCAGAAAGCTGGGAATAGGGCTTCCTCAAGACCCAGCTATTGTATTCCTTGGAACATACCCAGAAGATGCTCCAGCATACAACAGGGACATATGCTCAACCATGTTCATAGTAGCCTTATTCATAATAGCCAGAACATGGAAACAGCCTAAGTGTCCCTCAGTAGAAGAATGGATAAAGAAACTGTGGTACATTTACACTATGGAATACTACTCAGCTATTAAAAACAAGGAATTTCCAAAATTTGTGGACAAATGGATTGAAGTAGAAATGATCATAATGAGTGAGCTAACCCAGAAGCAGAGAGACTCAAAAGGTATATACTCACTTATAACTGGACACTAGCCCAAGGGGCATGTCCCATGAAAGTCTTCACTTACCAGGAAAATGGGATAGAGGTGAGGACATCCTATTGGGACTCTAGGTGAGAAAAATATAGGAGATAGGGAAATAGATGGATCCAGAGGGTCCTAGAAACCTAGAAGAAGAACACTATGATGGGCGGATCTGGGCCCAGGGTTTCTGCTACATCTAAGGATAATACGTGCAGTCATCATCAGATTTTACCCTTTCAATCAATGCTCTTACAACCCTTTCTCTCCTTTGTGAGATGCTTTGCCCATCTGTTCTTCTTACCAAAGCTTCCCTAATTCATGGGCTTCTTTTCTACAGACAGGAAACTCAAGCCTTCTTTAATTTCTAATCTAGTAAGTCTTGTGTGTCAGTTTCAGGTACATGACAACATTGAGGCAATGTTCTGAGCTCTTCCACACATATCCTGCCCCTACCAAGCCTCCTGTATTAGTAATATAAAATGGATAAAAATGAAAAGAACAAAGCTGTGAATACCTCCCTATGTTGGAGCTTTACTTTTTCCCCACCTACATGACCTAATGGGCTAAGATATGCTATATTAGTGCTCATAGGTTACCTCCCAGTGTCTGTAATCAGGTGTGAGACTAATAGAGCCCACCAGCCAGGGATCTGCATGAATTGCCAGACTTTTCACCCATGGCAAGCGAATGTGTACTGTTAATTATCTAAAGTGCTGTAAACTCTGAATGAACAATACCTATCCCATCATGTCTATTTCCAATCTTGCAATCACTTCTGAAGTTTTCCACTAACTGGGAGAGTTATCAATATCACATGTCTTTCTGTCCATGTGTGCATGTATACCAAGTTTTCTCTACACACTGTTCCTTTTCTTTATATACTAATGTTTTTACAGTACTATCATTTACTGTTTTTAAAATGTGTATGTGTGTGTGTGTGAATGTGTGTATGTGTGTGTGCATGCACATACATGCATATTCACATACATGTGATTTTTATCCTATGAAACTCTGATTCTCACATACAACCAGTTGTAAAGCTTTTCATCCTATTTTTTTATATATGGCCCCTTCTTTAATTTAGAACATTGTATTGTATGTGTCACATTTTAGTTTCTCTAAGGCTCAATTCTCTCTTTCCCATTGATGAAATACCATACTTTTCCCCCCAATTTTCTTTAGTTTTCTTTTCTTGGAGACATACCTAAACCCCAACCTGATCATAGTCCCGACTTATCCATAAATCCTGCTTGCTCCACTTAAAGACCAAGTTCCACAGGGCAAAATATCCAGGCCTGGCATTAAGGTACTTCCAAAAAATGTAATTATGCAATTTCTGTATTGAGTGTGCTGCTTATAACTTGACATTTAACACAAAAATGGGAAGAGTTGTTCCATTGGGATTGTTTTTTTATTTTTTTGTTTGTTTTGTTTTTTGTTTTTTACATTTCTCCAATATTTTTAAATATATTTTATTAATTCATTCATATTACATCTCAATTGTTATCCCATCCCTTGTATCCTCCCATTCCTCCGTCCCTCCCATTCTCCCCTTACTCCCCTCCCCTATGACTGTGACTGAGGGGGATTTCCTCCCCCTGTACATGCTCATAGGGTATCAAGTCTCTTCTTGGTAGCCTGCTATCCTTCCTCTGAGTGCCACCAGGCCTCCCCATCCAGGGGACGTGGTCAATTATGGGGCACCAGAGTTTGTGTGAAAGTCAGACCCCACTCTCCACTCATCTGTGAATAATGTCCTGTTCGTTGGTTAGATCTGGGTAGGGCTTCGAAGTTTACTGCATGTACTGTCCTTGGCTAGTGCCATAGAGATTGTTTTTAAGAATGAGCCTCCTCTTCTGTTCTGTTGCCTAGAGGGCTGCAAGCATCATGGGAGTCATGGATTTATCCTACATCTCAAGGAGGCAACATGAAGGACACCAAAAATGAAAAGACAGAAGAATTTATAAACTACTGATGTCAGCCTAGGTGCCCACGCTTCCGAAGTTTTTCTTATTTGCTTCTAATGGAAAACTTTTCATAAAATATATTTTGATCATATTATTTTCCCTTTTCCTAATTCTAGTGGTTGCTTTTATTACAAATTTTTGGCAGAAAGTCAGCTGTGGTGGTGCACACCTAATTTCAGCATTCTAGAGGCCTAGACAGGTGATTGTCTATAAATGTTAGGACATCCTGGACTGTATGGAGAGTTTCACACCAAGGGCATACCTAGAAAGATCCTGTATAAAAAATTGGTGGAAAAACAGTTTTCCTAAATTGATATTATTCAGCACTTTGAATCAATCACTCACAATTAGATCCCATATGAACTAAAACAACTTAATTTTCAGCTACAATCAAATAGCTCTGATATGTATAACTATAGTGGATGTTAGTTATAAAATAGACTTTCAGAAGACAGGCTATTGATATCAAACACATAGTTACTACCCCAATGCTAAGTGCATATTTATGCTAAAGGAATATAACCACATTTTGATTATGTCAGTTTACAAACCATATTCTCTAGATGCCTCCAGTTGTATACATTACATTTTAAAAATATAGTAGCATTGTTGAAGCAATCACTCAGGTCATAGAAAGGTTACTGGGCCTCTCAAAATGAGAAATGAAGTTTGACCCAGAGGATTGTTTCCACATTTCTTGTTTAAATGTGTGATTACAAACAAACCCAAAGAACAGACAAAATGTATGACTTGCTATTTTAGAAAAATACATCTGAAATAAGCTAGCTGTTTCTTATGAAGACACACAATTTTACACTACATATCAAGCTTGCATCTTGATTTTCTCTAAGTCTTTGATTTAAAAAAAAAATCCATTAAATGTTGCCAATATAGTTTCATATATTAAAACGGACACACAGAAAATTATAAGAACTTCTAATTTTTGAAGTGAAGCAAAATTTGAGGTTTATATGATGTTAGTTAAGGGAAATATTTGGACTAGAAAGAAGATTCAACTCTAGTACAATCTCATAGATCCCTGCACAGATCCGCAGTGCAATCACTGTCTTTGATGAGTCTCACTGTTGAAGCTTTATGGGAAGAAAGAGACATCCTAAATCCCGAGGGGTTAAGGAGGAAAAAAGGATTGAAAAGTCTTTTCAAGTATTTTTAAGATCCGTAGAAAGTAACAACTTGAAGAAGAGTGAGATGTACAATAGTCTAATCTATATAATCCTGCTGCTTCTGTTTTTTTCCACCATATAAAATAGGAGACAAAAAAAAGGACACAAAGAAATTCCTGTATTTCTATTAGACTGCAGGATACGCTGTATAAGGAAGGGTTCTTTCATACGTCAGTAGACTAACGACATGTCTATTCTTATGAAATGATTGACTAAGCAGTGGAGATGCCATTAGTGTATCATAGAGTTATTTTTAGAAAGTAAGTCGCTTTATAAAAATGTGCTTATAGGACTCAGAAATCCAAGATAGCAGCGCTGAACACACTTAATCTGAGTAGCAGGACAGGAGTGACTGTACAGTGATGTAAGGACCACACTGACAACTCCCAAACACCAGTACTGATGATTTCTAGCTGAGAGGGGCCCACACTGTGTGGAACAAGAGTGGGGGTAGCTCTGCCCTTTGACCACCCGGCTAATACACAGAAAAGTTCCTGGGTCCTTACAAGCATGGACACTATCTCCAAAGTTTAGCCACTTGCCAGCATGTGCAGGAGACCTGTGCTCTGGGTTTCAGACTGAACTGGATACTACAGACTCTAGTGTCTGAGTTTCCTAGCCCCGAGGACACCCCCATAGTCTGAAACACAAGTGCATCTGACCTCAGGTCACCTGCAAAGTCCACCGAAAGTTCCTGGGTTCATTCAGGCATGGTTGCAGGCTCCACATTCTACCTGCCCACCTGTCTGGGTGCTCAGCACCTGCACTCTGTGGCTCAGAAGGATCCTTGGGCTAAAAAACACCAGTGTCTAAGTCTCCCTCCTGAGAGGAGACATCACAGTGTGGAAGACAGATAGATCCGACCTTAGGGAAAGTTCCCATGTCTGATCTCAGGTCACCTGCCTGAGCCACTGGAAGAGCTCCCTGATCCCCGTGGGTGAGCGATCTCAACCCATAGCCACTCACCTATCGGCTGCTTCAACGGCCAGTGAAGGACACCAGAAACTACTACCCAATGCCAAAGAGAGCAAGACGGCTAAAGACAAGCATAAAACCACAAACAGCAAAAGCCAAAATAATACGGCATAGTCAGAACCAGGTATCCCAAAGAAATAAGCCCTGGAAACTCTAACAGAACTGATACACAAGAAATAACCTCAAATATTTCCTAATGAAGATGATTATGATGGAAACAAACAAAAATAAACAAATAAAATTCGTGGACAAATATAAGAAGATACAGCAAAGCAAAGCATATTGAGATGCTTAGAGTGGAAATGAAGAAACTACTGGAATAAATTCAGGAAAATTCACATAATCAGATGAAGGAAATCACTAAAATGTTTTTATCTTATGATTAATATGGAAAAGATAATAAAAATCACCAACTGAGGAAAGCTTAGAGAGAGAGAACTTAGAGAAGAATACAGGAACTGCAGAAGTAAGCATCCCCCAAAAATATAAAAGATGCAGGATCAATTCTCAACTTCAGATGGAAAAAAACCCAGAATAGATAAACCAATCCTGTACAATAAAATATTCTCTGGAGGAATCTCCATTCTTGATCTCAAGCTGAACTATAGAGCAACAGTAATAAAAACGGCATGGTACTGGCATAGAAATAGGCTGGTTGATCAACGGAATTGTATCAAAGACCAAGTAAAAACCCCACACACCTATGGAAACAAGTTTTTACTAAGAAGCCAAGTCTATACAATGGAAAAAAATAGCATCTTCAACAAATGGTGCTGCCCTAACTGGATGGCTACATGTAGGAAAATTTAAATAGATCTGTATTTATCACCCTGCACAAAACTAAAGTCAAAGTGGCCAAAAATCTCAACATAAAAGCAGACATGGTAAATCTGTTAGAAGAAAAAGTGGGGGAAGAGCCTTGAACTCATTGGCACAGGAGACAACTTCCTGAATGGAACACAAACAGCTCAGGCTCTAAGATCAACAATTAATAAATGGGACTCCATGAAACTGAAAATCTTCTGTAAGGCAAAATATGCTATCAACAGAACAAAATGACAGCCTAGAGACTGGTAAAAGATCTTTACCAAAGTTACATCTAAGAAAGGGCTAATATCCAAAATATATAAAGAACTCAAAATTAAACACCACCAAACCAAATAATCCATTTAAGAGATGGGGTTCAGAGATAAACTGAATTCTCAACAGAGGAATATTGAGTGGCTGAGAAACACTTAAAGAAAAGCTCAACATCCTCAGTTATCAGAGAAATGCAAATCAAAACGACTCTGAGATTCCATCTTACATTCATCAGAATGGCTAAGATCACAACCTCAAGTGACAGCATATACTGGCAAAGATGTGGAGAAAGGCATATACTCTTTCATTGTTGGTGGCAGTGCAAACTTGTACAACCACCATTGGAAAATCACTCTTACACCTTCTCAGAAAACTGGAATAGGGATACCTCAAAACCTAGCTATTCCACTCCTTGGCCTATACCCAAAAGATGTTCCATCACACAACTAGGACATTTGCTCAACTATGTTCATAGCAGCTTTATTAGTAATAGAAAGGATCTGTAAACAACCTAGATGTCCCTCAGTCAAAGAATGGATAAAGAAACTGTGGAACATCTACATAGTGGAATACTACCCAGCTTTAAAGACAGGGAAACCTTGAAATTTGCAGGTAAATGGACATAACTAGAAATGATCATCCTGAGTGAGGTAACCAAGACCCAGAAAGACACTAAGGTATACACTCACTTATATGTGGATATTAGCCCAACATAGTTGTCCTCTGAAAGACTCCACCTCTCGGGGGATCAAGACAGATCCTGGAACTTGCTGCTGTACTCTCACTGAGAGTTGTATGGAAGAGTGGGGGTATGGAAGGACCCAGAGGGTTTAGAAGCCCCATAAGAAGACCATCAAGGCCTCTGGCTCAGAACAAGGGTTGGGGGAGGTGGAGATATACAAACTGACATACCAACCAAGAACAATGCCAGCAATAAACCTAGACCCCCTTGTTGAGATCTAGCCAATGGACAGCTCATTCTCCAAAGTTGAGTGAGGAGTGATGACTTCCTCTGACATGAACTCTGGTGCCCCCAATTTGATCACTTCCCCTTGGTGGGGAGGCCTCGTGGGTACACAAAGGAAGGGAAAACAGGCTATCCAGATGAAACTTGATAGGCTGTTGTCATAGGATGGGTGAGGAGATCCCCTTCTGTCAGAGGGTGGGAATGGGAAGATAACAGTGAGGGGATAACAGTTGGGATATAATCTGAATAAATTATAACCAATTAATGAAAAATATATACTTTTGGATTCTCAAAGTTTGAGTGACCTGATATATTTCCATTTTTTAACTTTGGTCAAGAAAATAATCACTTATTAACATGAAATCCATAAACCTGTGTGTGTTCACATGTGAGTGTCTGTTGTGTGTCGTAAATCCATTTGTATGCATGTTTCTATGGGTATGGATATGTGTACATGTGTATCTTTACCTGTGAATACCAAAAAATTTTTTGGTATCAGACCTCAGATGCCACAGTGTATTTTTGAGACAGGGTCTATAGCTGGGAAGAGGATCTCATCAACTTAACTAGACCCTCTGGCTGCCAAGCCATCCTTGACATCACACATGTCTACCTCTCTAGTGCTGGGGTTGCAATCATGCAGCAGGACATGATTTTCCAAAGGTGCTAGAGCTGGAAGCCCTTTCCTCTTTTTCATTCAGAAAGCACTTTACTGGGTCAGTCATATCATCAACTCTACTTTCTTGATTTTTTTTGTTTAATTTTCCTACAGTTATAGTTCTCTTCTTAAACTTCTTATATGCAGAATAAACAGATCTTAAGTGACATAAATCAAGAAATTCATGTACGAAACACATGCAGCTGCATTAGCTTTTCAGAACATGATCGTTCCTTACAACCAAGGGAAGGCAAGACATTTTGTAATAGAGAATATTTTTTAAGAGCACTTGCTGATATTCTACAGAATTTTGCAAGGGAGGATAGTCCTAAAATAGCACAAAGTATGTATTTATTTAAAAGTAAATGGGAGCTCCTGTGATAGTAATGTCACTGTGAGGCTAGCTTCATCCTTCATGTTTTTGTGTGTGGAAATGTTGTCCATGCTAATGTTGCAGCTTCTACTGTCCCAGTTGATGTAGCCTTCTTCTTTTCTTCTTGTCAGGTTTCTTCAGGAGCCTTGTGTCCATTTAAATGCCCTTATTCCACCCCAAAACAACATTTCTTGTTTTATTTTCTCAATGTTTGTAAATGTTGCTATATGTGGTAGTATTCAATGGTTATATTATCATATACATAAAAAGGCGTCTTTGGGAAGTGAATCTTTATGTGCATATCAATAAATAGATTAATAGGGAAAAACAAATATTCTATGATATCAGCATTTCTTAGTTTATCCAAGGACTCAGATACATGCCAGTGGTGCTGATCTGAGAGCTATAACAGGTAGAACAGAAACTTAAGTGTGACCTTCAGTATGTTAATTAATGATTGATTGATATTTGGCTCATGTTCAGGTGGCCTGTCACTTATGTTTCTCCTTTCCAGTGCAGATGCATTATCAAAGGTAAACAAGGATGTTGGGCAATGGCTCAGGCAATACAGCACTTGATATCCAAACCTGAGAGTCTGAGTCTGCACCCCTAGCACCTTTGTAAAAAAGCCAGGTGTAGTGGTAGACAGTTGCAATCCTAGCAGTGCACAGCAGAGACAAGGCTCTGGGGCTCACTGGCCAGCCACCTTGCTAAATCTTTGATCTCCAGGTTCAATTCAAAAATTCTTCCTTGAAATAAAATAATCATCCAAAGTGAGTGAAGAGAGAGAACTGGGAAGACAGAAGGTGCGAGGGGGAACAAGTGTGCGGATCACACAGGGAGAGAGCAGGGGTGGAAGGTGAGAGGGCTGAGAGAGAGAAAGGAAACCAATGAGGAGATCTGTGGGACAAACTGGAGACTCTTAGTGGGGTAGGCTCCCAGGAAGACATGGGGGTGACTCTAGCTGAGATTCCTTGCAGAAGGGGATATGGTGACTGAAGTGGCTGCCTTGTATACCCAGATAGGTCTTCTGATGGTCAGAGCAGGCACCAACTCACACACAAAACCTACAACCCAAGATTTCCCCTGCAAACAAAATGTGCAGAGAGACAAAGATGGAGCAGAGACTGAGCGAAGGGCCAAACAATGACTGGCCCAACTTGAGACCCACCCCATGAGAGAGCCAACCCCTGACACTATTAATGATACTCTGCTATGTTTGCAGACAGGAGCCTGACACAACTGTCCTCTCAGAAGCTCCATACAGCATGGAAGGAATTAGATGCACGGACCCACAGCCAAACATTAGATGTAGCTTGGAGAGTCTTGTGAAAGAGATGGGGAAAGGAGAGAGGCACCCTGAGGAAGGATAGAGTAGACAAGAACTCCACAAAATCACCAACAGAGTCAAGTAACCAAGTTCCATGGGGCTCATAGAGACTGAACCACCAAGCAAACAGCATGCATTGACTGGAACAATGTTCCCTACACATATGTAGCTGAGAGGCAACTTGGTCTTCATGAGGGTTCCCCAGCAACTAGAACAGGGGCTTTCTCTGGCATAGGAAAAACAAAACAAAACAAACAAATATTATCTCTCAATACGTAAGGGAGTTGGTGGATGAGGAAAGTGCCCATCCACCTCTGACCTTCAACTCATGGATACATTCACTCACAAACACATACATACACAACAGTAAATAACAAAAAGTCATACATGATCTAAAGTTCTATACTATGAGTGAGATGGCTTATGCTTTATTGACATTTGAAAGAGAAACCATGACAAATGGCTTCTGGCAGTAGAGAAAAGAGGCAGGGATGGACTGCAGTAGGAAGAAGGAACATATAGGTAAGAGAAAAGGGAGGAACAGGAAACATTAATGCATGCGTTCTGGAAATTACTTTCTGTGAAAGAAGGAGAGTGACATATCAAGACGTAAATAATAAATACTACATAAAAATTCTCTTGAATGGTGACAGAAAAAGGTGATCGTGACTGTGGTTATGTTTGAGTAGAGCAGGTTTTTGAAACTGTTAGTGTATTTTTAAAAAGTAAAAAAAAAAAAACAAACAAAAAAAAAAAACCCAGTACTTCTTTTCAGAAGTCATTGTGACCTGTTTGTTTTCAAGATATTCATGAGTGCCATGGAGAGCGACTAGGAATATGTCACTGTCTTTGTTCTGAAAGAACATATACTTTCAGTAGGGGATATACTCTACCAACATGTCTTTGGGATATGTGGCCAAGGGCCATGAAAGAGATGTCTTCATTGAGAGTAGGGATGAGATCAGAGGTGGTATCTAGAAACAGTGACTTGAAATGACTAGAATTTAGAAAAGCAAAGAGAAATGGAATTTATGTTTTTGTCCCAGTAATTTTATGTAGGGAATGGAATATCAGTCCACTAGGTGTCAATTGTTTACTCTCTTCCAGGCTCACACTTGAAGTATTATTCGGATAATCTGAACAAAATTTTTTTTGCAAGACAAACGTTGCTGATGACTCCTCATACCCTATTGATGAATTTTATTTTTTTCTAGTTTATCTGCTACTAGGATTTTCTGTGGATTATTTGCAAAATTTCTCTAATAGCTACACTCAACTTTCTCTATTTACCTAGCAGGAGACTTTTCAGAGCAAACACCAACAATAACTACTGAGATCTGAATCTAAAGGACACTATAGCTTTGCATATAAGATTCCTAACATCAATACTGAAGCCAACAGTCTAAAGTACAGAAAAATAAACTATGTGACAGCATCTCTAATGTTTTTTTGTAAAGACATATTGATAAGATTATGCCAGTCATCCAATAGAAACACTAGTTAAGGCAGTTGTGACTTAAACTATATTTGAAGAGAGCCCTTTTTCTATGGCTTCTTTTTCAAATGGCTTCTCAAGACTATGTGTTTAGGGAAAGAGTCAGTGCTACCATCCCCTGCTGCTTTACTTTTAGTGCTACTTTATATTAAATGCTGTCAGTAGTCAAGTGATACAATTTGTTCATTTTCAAAACTGCAATGACCTACTAATCCAAAACCAGGAAATATATACTTTATATCTCAATTATGACTCATGTTATCACTATTGTATAAACTATGGAGCTTTTTATAATTGCATTATATAAATTATACAATTTTAACATAAGAAGCATCATAACAGGATGGCGACAATTAGACTATGGCGTATTACTAACCCAAAGGAGCCAGGAAGATTTTTGTTTCTTGTATAATGTTTTAAGCCTATTTAAATAATGCATTTATTATCCATGAGCAAGAGGTACACAGAGTGAATGTGTGGTATCTTAATTTCATTGAGTATCCTTAGAATAATACATAGAAAATGATCCTTGAAAAGGAGCTGAGAAAGAATTAATAACAATATTGATTGAACAATTGTAAAATAAATTGTATTGAATCACATAATAGAATTCCTTGTCCTCGTGGAGTCCAAACAAACAGGTCTGTTAGAGTCTTTAGGAGTTTCTAATGTCAATTTGGGGTTTGTTTGTTTGTTTTGTTTTGGTTTTTTTTTTGACTCACAGTAGGTAATATTTTCTAAGTATAATCGATTTGGTCAAGTATCTTATATGAGATACTGACTACAAAACTTACTTCTTATGTCATGTTATATAAGCAGACTTTATCTTGGGTATTTTTTATTGTTCAATGAGTTTCTACATGTATGATATTGGATTAAACATTACAGAGACAAAACATAATTCAGAAATGAGCCCATCCTTGAGAAGCGTAAAGCTTTTAAGGTGAGAGAAAATTTAGGTGAAACTAAAACACAAATATGAAAGCATTGCTATGAGTGTATAGTTACTGCCTGTGAAAAGATATGTCTTGCACTAATTCTTTGCACATTACAAAGAAAATGGAGCCATTATTCTGCACATTTTAATAAAATCAGTAGAAGGGTTCAGGTAAAATTTACAAAGTAATATTAAACTGGAGTGTTTGAACATCTTTCTCTGAGTAATAGACTAGAAAATACTCCTGGCTTAAATCTTAATTCAGACATAGCAGAAGGATCATCTAAAATCTAAAAATCCAAAAACAAATGAATGAATTAAACCTAAACCCGGACACCAATATTTACAGGTGCATATATAGGGAAAGCAAATGTAAGCTAATTTTGGGTAAAAGACATAGAATAGCATTATAATATTTATTATTAAAATCATTTACCAAATGCATGATTTTCTTTCCTAGTTAACAAGTCTCAATGTAGAGCATTTTTAAACCTTAATAAATGGCATGCCATGGTCCATGTTTCTCAGGTGTTCTCAGAGTTATGTAGGAGTCGGATGGCCCAGTTAGCTCCATGTTAACTCTAATCATACTATGTTAGCAGGAACCTTTTAGTGCTGTTAGATACATCTCCGTGCTCAGTACAATGGATGTGGAGAATGTGTGATTGCATGCCCTGATCAACTGCCTTTGAAATTCTTCCATCCAATAACATTGTAATGATACAAATAAACTTAGCTTTTATGCCGCATTTAACGGCATCCCCAAAGCTACTACTGTGGGCTAAATTCCCTGTGAGTTACCAGTGACATTTTTTTTTTTTAACAGAACATTCTCTAGCATGGAGATCTTGTACTTCAGAAATTTTTTGTGTTGGGGCCACATCTATTTATCAGATTCTTCTTCTGATGCCCCCTTGAGGGTTTAAATTCTAATCTTGGAAAACGTAGTTGTTGTCATGCAGTTTTAGAATAGATTCACCTCCGTGTTGAGCTCCTGAATTGATTCACACACTTTGTTGGTTCTGTCATAGAATTGCTGCCTCCAGTCCAAAATCAGATTGTGGTAACCCATTAATTCCCTTTTCTGGCTACTTCTGCAAGCAAAACAAAGCTACAAGTTGTATGGTTCTTGGATGGGAGGCAACAAAACAAAGGTAACCAATGAATAAACGTATCACACCTCTACACAGACATGTGCTTATATTTCTTGTTCTCAGTAAGCATTGGTAGTCTAAATATAAAGAGAAATATATGGTAAAGAATTCCATATAAACTTTGTAGTACAATCAATGAGTTAGGATTCTCATCACATCATATATACATGTCACATGATTTATGTAAGAGTTGTAAGCTGAATGCTTTTTCCTGTACCTTGCTCTATGTTTCACCCTCATTGCATGTACATGTATTTTCATTGTTTTTTGTTTACATATTTAAAAGATTTTAGTTTTGTTAATTATGGCAGTTATGTGTATCTCTCTGTGTCTCTGTCTCTGTCTCTGTCTGTCTGTCTGTCTGTCTGTCTGTCTGTCTGTCTCTCTCTCTCTCTCTCTCTCTCTCTGTTGCACTTTAGTGCAGGTGCCTGGACTTGAGTCTTGCACTCTTGTGCTTTTAACTGCTGAGCCATCTATATATTTGCATTATTTATATCTATTCCATTGCATTACCTCCATACTAGTAAGGACTCATTTTTTAAATTTCTTCTATTTTCTTCTATTTTTTACATGTGCATTTATATTATTACACATATATGCAATAGATTACCTATAGCAAGAAGAACCATGACACAATCAGAATTTGGCTATTTGTACTTGATAGCCTTGAAGAAGACATATTTCTTATCTTGGTGCATCTACATTTCTGAATATAAATCTATCTCCATTACATATTGTCATTATCAGCTTAGAGCATGGTATATGCTCACTCATAATAGAACATTAGCCACATAGTACAGGAAACATTACAAAACATAGTCAGAAACATCATCCAAGGACCATGTATGATGTGGACCAAGACCCACTGTTCGGATGTAGTAGCACAGTCAACTAGTGGATCCCACATGTGGAGAGTAGGGACCACTTCAGACATGCACTCTGGCCACTGAACTTAGATCACTTCACCCTGGCAAAATGGCCATGCCAGGCTACAGAGGAAGAGGTAAGGACTTATTTTTATTTTTATTTTTTTTTTACTTCTATTTGCCTGTGTAAGTTTTTGTCTATGTTTATGAAAGTACTTATGTGTTTGGGCATGCACATTCCACAGCACATGTATGAAGGTCAGAAGACAATTTGTAGGCAACTAGTAGTAATCAGTTCTCTCCTTAACTATTGCTTCTGTGATTAGAACTTGGCTCCCACAGAACCATTTCTCCAGCCCTAGACGTTTATTATGGTGGTTGAGTTAATAGCTGTAGCAAGAAGAATATGGCCTTCAATCATAAATTTCTTCTTCTAATTTTGACAATCATCATGCCCTAAGAATACACTGTGTACAATAAGCTACTGGTCAAAATACTTATACCATTGAGCAAGTATTTGACAAGGCCAAGCACAAGTTTCAAGCCTTCTCAATAGCTTCCCTTCCTCAAGCTCCTGAAAACTGTTCATAAATTTCTTGACACTGGACCCTACTTTCTTTTCTGTACTTTAGGTCCTATGCCTTGAAAGGTAATAGTTCCCCAATCAAGCATAACTAACCATGCTCATCACACAGACAAAGGCACAGAATTTGTTTAAAGAACCAACCTGAAATTCTTAACATTGTACATGCAATTGTAATTGTTGATTGACATACCTTAGTAAGCAGTTGTGTGAATAAAAAATAAGGTTATAAAAGTAAACAGTATGTAATAATCTGCTCTGTAATTTGCAGGATAGGTTGACTAGGACTCTGGGCTATGATTCACCTCTATATAAGTTTTTTTCATACAAGAGCAGAAGACTCATGTATATAAAGTATAATTCATTAAAAGTATAAAAAATACTGATTCTATATAACCTCAAGTAATGAGCCATTATTAAAGTTTATTCTTTGAAATATATTCTTTTTCAATGTGTTACATAAGAAAACAGATATACATGCCAAAAAAGCCACTTAAAGGATTGTTCTTATTCTCTAAAGCATAATAAAAAGCAAAACCAAGAATTTTAAATAGGAAAATAGTTTGGTAGACTTTGAAGTAATAAAATAAAACATGTTTTCTTCTCATTAGCATTGACTTCCAAAGTTTACACAGTCAAGTTTAGTCACAATATGTTATAATTTATTCAACCAGCAAGCCTATGTTGGTCCTCTATAAAAATAAAAATTTAAATGGTGTAGTCTAAATTTTGTTTGTGGTTTTATGCTTTGGCATTTATTCTGAGAGACCTTCCTAATCATCACTTATCTGCATTTCAAAGAGAGATGAACAGTGATGTTTTGTTCCTTATTTTATTAAGATGAAAACTAAAACCCATAAAAATGTTTAATAAAACAGCACTATTTTGGCAAAATATGAAAGCTTTAACACCTTCAACACTTAGAAATTAATATTTAAGTCTATACAATTTAAACACAAGCCTATTTAAATTTTTTAATTTTTAAAATATTTTTCTCTAAAATATCCCATACCTGACATTTCTTCATCATAATTTCTTTTACTTGCATTATTGTAATAAATATTTTGTTCTGATAACTTTGAGTTATTTTTATTAATCAAGTTTATTAATCAATTACTAAAACACAGAAATCACCCCAACCAAAAAAAAAAAATGAAAATCCGTGGTCTTTCAATAATAATTAAGTTAAAGGTTAGACATTTTTATAATATCTTAGCACTAATCCTGTTAAGTATTACTAAACAAAAGGAGCTTAGACACCATTTACAGGAACAGAGTTAAGTCCAACTGCTTTGGGAAGATGACAATATATACTAAAGTTTAATATATTCATCTAACTATACTCATGCCTGTCCTATTATCCATCAACTCTTCTAAAGAAAGTCTTTGGGCTAGCATACTCAGTAGTCACATACATACATACATACATACATACATACATACACACACACACATACATACATACATACATACATACATACACATACATACATACATACATACATACATACACATACATCACAAGATGTTAAGGATATTCATGAGTAAGTTTATTTTCATGTGGTTGTACAAAGCACTCCCATGCTTTGAGAATAAGTTCTTGCTATGGGTAGGACCATGGATAATCATACAAAGATAATGTTTTGAAAAATGAATTGGAAGCAACTTATTATTTATGTATAGTGATCAGAGTCAAGAAAAACATTTGTGGCATACATTAGGATAGTTGTTACCTTAAGGAAAAGGGATCTCTTTGAAAAAAGATAGAGGTGGTGGTGGTGTGGACACCTATGTGTTATTAATTTATACTTCTAATTATCCTTTAATCTCTTTAGCTTTGTTCTCTTTATGGGACATTTACCTAAGTTTTATGTAAATGTCTAATATATATATGTATGTATACATTTGATCCAGCACATATATAAATGATTTTGGTGTTTGTTTGCTGCTCTTGCCTATTTATTGCCCTATAAAGACTCTGCTGAAGTATGATAATGTTAAAGTAATGATCCTTGTTGTACAATAGGACTGTAAGTTGCTATAGCTAACAGTCAAGAAGTACATATTTCAAATCAACGTCTTCACTTTTTCTTTTCTATTAATACCTCACAAGTAGATTTCCTCACTGAAGAATAATTTCCATGAAGACATCATACACTTTTTCAGTAAGGTGATCTTTCCCTACTATGGAAATATTCTTTTTAGGACCATCATGCAGACTAAAAATGTTTATTTTTCATATGTTATTAAAGTTTTCACAGTACATTGTTCTACTCTCATATGATTCCAGTTTATGATAAAGTTTCTGATATTTGAAAGTAAAAATTTGACAAAGAATGTATGTATGAAATAAACTATTGTGGAAGTCTTTTTCTAAGGATTTATAATTGAATTATCCTTAATTATTCAATGTTATTGAAGGTAATTTATGATTATCAAATTGGTTTTTATAAATTTCAATAAAATAACACAAATCAGAGCATCTAATGATGAAAATTATATATCTAATTACTTTAAAAATATTGTGATGAATTTTCATTATGTAAATTTTACCTCATTGGTTAATGTGTCATAACTACTGACCTGAAATACAGGCCAAATAAACACTTCTGTTTTTCTTAAATGTATAGTATCATCTTCAATTTTAAACATCATAAATGATTACAGGTAAAGTGTCATGCCAAATGAGCAGATTCTTGTAACCTGATTTTTGTGCCACTTTCTGTAACATTTTCATGTACATGAAAGATCTACATAGTTTTGGGTTGTTTCTTACATATATAATCTCTGTAAACTGAAATGTTTCACTGTTTCACTGAATATACTATGATCTAAAATGTTACAAGCCCGCAATTTAGAAGGAAGTCAACATTTGGAGGAAATTAAATTTTCTTCTCAACCATTTCTTATTGCAAAAAGGCATTCTAGAACTTTCTGTAACATAGTTCATGAGAGGTACACTTTTTAAGGTAGCCAAAAGATTAAACCTTGATTTATTAACACATTAAAGAATCCTTACCCCAGAGAGAAACCAGTATATGATTAACTAATTCAATGCTCTAGGTATTCAACTTTGGCACTCTTGAAATGGTTGTCAGCCATAAAGTGAAAGTTCCACAGTAGTTGTGTGACAAGAAAATATATTTAAACAATTTTGCTTTCATGAAATGTTTAATTAACAATAGACTATCAATTATCTGAACTTTCACCTAGCTTCTCCTAGTACATTCTAAATAACTGTAAAGAAAAGTAGAAAGCCTAACCGAACATGCCTGAGACATAATAAAAAATGTCATGTCAGAACCATTTTACAAGTTGATAGGCTTTTTATACTGCTTTCTTCTGAAAGATGAGTGTAGGCATAGAACATACCTGATGATTTATTAATGATTTTGCCTTCATGTATTGCTGAATTAGGTCATTGTAAAGTAGTTCCCTAAAGTATCTATTTTTACTGAATCTCTGTATATATTAAAATGACAAATTCTTTGATCAATAAATGTTTACGTTCTTTATTGTTCTATGTACTTTAATGATGCTCCATTTCCAATTTCTTAATGTTTCGTAACTTTTAAAAAGAAATTAACATTCAGAACACATAATTCATCATTACAAAGAAAACCTTAAGAGAAATATATAACATGAAAAACTATTTGGTTTCTTTTTTTAAATCATTAGGTTTCAAAGAGTAACATGGGAATCGTCCAGTTACTTAAATACAAACCATGAGAGAAAATAACAGGAAATTATGTTCCTAGAGGTCTCAATAGATAAATTACTAGGCTGTTTTAAGCAGATAAGTATAATTTAAAGGATACTTTCAGTAAATCTGAACACAATCACAGGTTTCTCAGTTCCCTCATTAACAAGTGGTTGCAGCTTAAAGCACTGGCTTATTGAGCTCCCTTAATGAGACTATTAATGCCTGCGGACTTACCTCAGTAGCAGTGCAGCTTCCCAGAAGTAAAATCCAGAAACTAGTGTCCGAAAATGCCTCACGTGGGCCATGATACGGAACGGTATTCACGATCCTGAAAAAGGTCTTAGCCAAGGCATGGGGGACCAGAAAGGCAGAAGTGAAATCGTGCCATCTAACCCCTTGTGGGGCTGCTGGAGACAAACGCTTGGGAAGCGTCAGCACCTCAGACAGCTCCCGCAGTACTCTGAATCTTTCAGACACTTGATGTTTCCCTGGACCCTTCTCTGAACAAACACCGAGCAGAAGGATCCACAGGACTACAAAACGTGAGAGTGATTTCACAGTGAAGCCATGGAAAGGAGTAAGACTGAGGTGACGCGTCAGAGTGCCTAGGCTCTGAGCAACAGTTCCCCAAAGCACTATCAGCAGAAAAAGACTCGCCTTGTCTTGGCTCTAACCCAAGCAGGGTTCTAGGAAGAACAGCAACAGTCAAGATTGGGAATGCTGCTCCACCAGGTCCAAGCTCCCGAATCTCGCTGCTCTCTCCACCTTTGCGAAAAAAACCCCACGGAGCGGAGCGCGGCAAAGGCAGGCGGGGGCGGAGCCAGAGGACTTGTCCTTCTCGCCAATCACAGCTGCACAGCGGGACGGAGTGACAGGCCACTTACCACAGCAAGGGAGTGCTCAGCCTTTCACCCCTTAAAAAAGGAGGGGCAGTGTTGAATTGGTGCAGAGCCCGCTAGGCTCCTGAAGGGAGTCAGGGAGATAGCCTCGGGGCTGAAAGGGGGGTGGGGATTCAGCAGTTTCCAGGATCAGGGGATTCTCCCTCTCTCACAGAAAAGGCACAATTTAGTAAATCTTTCTGGATATGGTTGTTAGAGCTTACACTGAAACGCTGGAGTGGACAGTGAACGTACACCCTTGAAAGGGGCTTGGGAAGCTGGGAATGCGGTGCACATGCCCAGCAGAATCAGTTGCTTCTTGAGGTATCTCCAACGGGGCCAGCTTGAAGCCAGTTATTGACTTCAGTGCTAATGAGGCTTCTGGAAAGACTAAGGGAGGAAGTCTCCTGAGGCTGCTACTAGAGAGACATCACTTAGATTCCCCCACCTCAGTTTTTCAAACGTTCATGGCGTTTTTAAATGGAAGAATGAGCACATAGTACTGTTGTTTTTTTTTTTTTTCTTCTTTTTTCATCATTTCAGAGTTCAGCCTCTCCAATTCTCTCTTGCTCCATTTCTTGTTCTCTCTTTCTTCTTTCCATTCAGTTGGTTCTCCCATCCCCTCCTCTCTCTCTCTCTCTCTCTCTCTCTCTCTCTCTCTCTCTCTCTCTCTCTCTCTCTCTGTAAAATCTTTATTTGCTGTTTGCTAGTATCAAACTGTTCGTTTCTTCTGGCTTTTTAAAAACTCCGTTGGGAATTTACTCTGAAAGTATCTCATTTCACTCAACTTTTGCAACAACTAACCTACATATCAAGAATGTGTTCTTAACCTGCCTCACCATCTTTCTCTTAGTTCAATTCAAAAAACGCAACCCACAATTTAAATGCAAAATGAAAATTTAACGGGAAGAATACAAGGAACCATGGGCCAACCTGCTGAAAGAAGTTACAGTAAATATTATCTATCTCTCCTATATATAGATCACATTATTCTCATCCAGTGAGAATAAGAGCTTTATGAATTTATTGCTGCATTTTTAGAATACAATTTTCATGTGACTCGTTTCTGACTCAAATCACAAATTTACAGAAGACTCATAAAAAATACTATCGGTTGTAAACCCTCTAGAAGGTTCATACCATTCTTTTTTATATTTTTATTACATTTGTGGTTTGTGTACATGCACACATGTATGATTATATTGGCATACTTATATTTAGAGGTCATGAGATAACTTGGGAAGCATCAATTCTGTTATTTCACATTGTGGGTTAGAGGGATCACACTTAGGTCATCGAGCTTGGCAGCAAACACTTTTACCTGCTTAGCTATCTTACTATTTCTGAGAAGACATCATTCTCTTTAATGAATCTGTTGAAGGCTTACAGGGCACAGAAGCTTTTCAGTTAGTTATTCTTTGATTAGCAATTACAGTTTTTAAAAGCACAAATAATAAAAAGAAATAACTAATTACATTTTTCTTATTTTATTTCTTGTTAAAGAAACAATTCTTCTTTGAGTCCTCCCATATACTGTTACTAAGACTAAAGAAGAGTCGGGAAACATGGGAGAAAGTTGCTTTCTAGTTTGCTTCCTATGGCTTGCTCAACCTGCTTTCTTTTTAAAATTTTTTTATTAATTTATTCTTATTACATCTCAATGGTTATCCCATCTCTTGTATCCTCCCATTCTTCCATCCCTTCCATTTTCCCCTTACTCCCCTCCCCTATGACTGTGACTGAGGGGGACCTCCTCCCCCTGTATATACTCATAGGGTATCAAGTCTCTTTTTGGTAGCCTGCTATCCTTCCTCTGAGTGCCACCAGGTCTGCCCATCTAGGGGATGTAGTCAAATATGGGGCACCATAGTTTGTGTGAAAGTTAGAGCCCACTCTCCACTCAACTGTGTAGAATGTCCTGTCCATTGGCTAGATCTGGGTAGGGTTTTGAAGTTTACTGCATGTATTATCTTTGGCTGGTGCCATAGTTTGAGCAGGATCCCTGGGCCCAAATCTGCCCATCATAACGTTCTTCTTGTAGGTTTCTAGGATCCTCTGGATCCTTCTACTTTGCTATTCTCCCATGCTTCTCTCATCTAGAGTCCCAATAGGATGTCCTCCCCTCTGTTCCAGTTTCCTGGTAAGTGAAGACTTTCATGGGACATGCCCCTTGGGCTAGTGTGCAGATATAAGTGAGTATTCAGCCTGCTTTCTTATACTACCCTAACCACATGCCCAGTGGTGATGGCTCCAGTCACAGTGGTCTGGGGTCACACCCATCAGTCACTAATAATGACAATGCCTCACAAACTTGCCAGTCTCCTGGAGGCAACTCCTAAATATCGAGATCCCCTTTTCAATGATATGTCTATATTTGTGCCAAGTTGATAAAAAACAATTGGAACAATATTGATATAACTGATGATGGTTCACATTATTTGTAATTAAATATTAAAAGTCAAACCATGAGGCACAATATTAGGCTCATCAGCCTGGTTGGGCAGAAGATAGAATATGGTTTCTAGTTCTGAGTTCCACTGTGCCCTTGTTTAGTCTCTGACAACTTCATTGAAATTAAGATATCTTATTTAGGAGACTCAAACCTTGTAGACTCATGAAACATATATTCCCCAATCATGAAGGGTGAAAAAGAGAATGATTCCAATTTTTATTTAAACAATTGAAATGAATTGTCTGAATTCTAGAAGATGTTCGAGATTACTATCCTAGCAGTTTTGAATAAGATTTTAGAGTGTTCAATTTGTTAATCAACTGATAGTAAGGCTGTTCTCATTACCTCCCAAGTTTATGCCCGGCTTATTAATTGTTATCATTATTATTAATAAAATTATGTTATTATAAATCTGTGTGTATGCACATATATACACAAATGAGTATGTAGCTACAACCTGCTGAATCAATTTTGTTTTTCTTTGTGTATTTTATATATCATAATACAATTACATTGTTTCTCTTTTTCTCCTTTACAAACACGCCCATATAACTTTTCTTGCTCTATAATTAAATATGAATGCTAAGAGTAGAATTGTTTTCCCCTGAGAAAAGCACACAAATTGTTTATTCAGTAGTAAATGATAAACCCTGAAAAGATACATTCAAGCAACACTATACAGATAGAACAGGTTGCACTTATGTATTTACTCATGTATGTATGTATGTAACAGTTTATGACAAAGGAGGTCACATAAAATCTTAAACACTATGAGAGATATTTTACATAAATGACTATGTATAAATGGAGCTAGATCCTCAATTCCTGAGGTTGAGCATGTAACTTGAGATCTAGAACAAAAAGGCTTTATTCTGACACCCAGTCAGGGCTGGCAGCCCACCTACTCCTGCACCATTAATGCTGTTTTGCAGAAACTAGACTTCCTTTGCTTGTTAACTTCTACAGTCAAATTTAAGGACTAATAAAGAGATAACACTCAGAGAGATCGGTATGTACAAACAGATATCATGCTAGCAAAATATATTTGCTTTTTGAGACAATATCTAAACAAATACAAGAACTCAAAGAAAATTAAGTGCATTGCAAATCTACACATTCTCAATTAAGAAATGCTGATTTTCCAAATAAGTACTTCAGAAAGTAAATTAAGCCAAATTAGCGATAGAGAAATACAATAGAAGAACTATACTACAGCACAGAGATTCAATTTCTGAGAGAAAAAACAAGCAATTAGACACTTAAGAAGTACATGAAATAAGATAACAAAATTATAGTTGAATAAAAAAGACAGAAATTAAAGAGGTAAAAATTATATCATATATGAAAAAATAACTTAGTGAGTTGAAGAATTAATAATATTATTAATAGAATGTGTCTTACTAGATTGTAGGCAGTTTTCAAGTGGAAATACCTATTACTAATAATTTTGCAAGGAATTATAAGTTACCCTTAGCTTTCTTCCAGATATTTTAATTCAATAATCTTACAATAAAAATTACGTAAAAGGCTCAGCTCCACCCTCCTGGCCCATCTGGGATGCAGACAGGGAAACAGCAGAGGAGGCCATTGGGGAACCAAGCAGCTTTGGGCTTAGATTTCTCTCTGCCTGCTCCTCTCTGGCCTGGCCTGGTCCATCTGGAACACAGAGAGTGAACCAGCTGAGGTAAGTTGGGGGTGTGCTACAATCCACATTAGCCGCCATCCCGAAGAATCATATGGGACAACCAAGTAGCTTTGGGATTGGATCTCTATCTACCCACTCTCTACCTGACTGGTCCATCTGGAACATAGCCAGCAAACCAGCTAAGGAGGCCAGTAGGACACATGAGCATCTTTGAGCTTGGATCTCTCTCCACATACTCCTCACTGGCCTGGAGCATCTGGGTCACAGACAGTGAGCCAGCAGAGGTGAGTCAGACACTGGACACAACACATACTGTCCACCATACCAAGGAGGCCTGAGGGGCACCCAAGCAGCTTTCAGCTTGGAACTCTCTCAGCCTGTTCCTCTCTTGCCTGACCCAACTGGGAAATAGACAGCAAACACAAGAGAGCTGAGCTGGGTGTAGGTTCTAACACCCATTGGTTTCCATCCTGAGGAGGCCTCTGGGGAGACCTAGCAAATAACCTTCAGCTTGGAGCTCACATTTCTTGCTCCTATCTGCCTGCCACCTGGGACACAGACAGTGACCTCATTGGAGGAGCCTCCAGGCCTGCTAAAACTAGAGACAATCTAATGGCTAGAGGCCAGTGCAAGAACACAAGCAACAAAACTCAGGGCTATATGACACCACTGGAAGCTAGTGGTCCTACTACAGCAAGCCCTGGAGATACTACACCCCTGAAGTGCAAGAAGAAGATTTTAAATCTGAGGTGATGAAAATGATAGATGCATTAAAGGAGGAAAATAAGTCTCTCAAAGAATTACAGGAAAAAACATTCAAACAGGTGAAGGAATTGAATAAATCCTATTAAGAATTGCAGGAAAATGCAATCAAACAGGAGAAAGGAATGAATAAAACTATTCAAGGCCTAAAAGGGAATTAGAATCAACAAAGAAAACACAATCTGATGCAGTCGTGGAATTGGAAAACCTAGGGAAGAGAACAGGAACTGCAGGCTCAAGCAACAACAACAGAATACAAGAGATGTAAGAGAGGATCTCAAGTGTAGAAGATACGATTGAAGTGATCGTTACATCAGTTGAAGAAAATGTTACAACTAAAATGTTACTGACACAAGACATCCAAGAAATCTGGGACACTATAAAAATACCAAATCTAAGAATAATAGGAATAGAAGAAAAGACTCCAGGCTCCAAGGCCCAGAGAAAAATTTCAACAAAATCATGAAAGAAAACTTCCCCAACCTAAAGAAAGAAATGCCCATAAACATATAAGAAGCCTACAGAACTCCAAATAGACTGCACCAGAATAGAAAATCCTCCTGGCACATAATAATCAAAACACAAAATGTACAGAACAAAGAAAGAATATTAAAAGCTGCAAAAGAAAAGGGCCAAATCACATATAAAAGCAAATCTATCAGAATTACACTTGACCTCTGACCGGAGAATAGGAAAGCCAAAAGGGCCTGAACCAGTGTCATGTAAACACTAAGAGATGACAGGTGCCAAACTAGACTACTATACCCAGAAAAACTTTCAATACCACAAATATCCCACTACATTCCACTACAAAACCAAGTGTAATAATACCTAGCCACAAATCCCACCCTACAGAAGATACTAGAAAGAAAACTCCAACCCAAGGAGCCTACCACACCCACGAAACCATAGGAAATAAATAACCCACATCCATGAAACCAAAAGAAAAGAAGGAAACTTACACACACACTCTAACATAACTAACAGTAAAAAAATAAATAAATAAATAAAAAATAAGAACTAGCAACCACTGGTCATCAATATTTCTCAACATCATTGGTGCCAACTACCCAATAAAAAGACACAGTCTAACAGAATGGATGTGAAAACAGGACCCATCATTCTTCTGCATAAAAAAAACACACCTCAGCAGTAAAGATAGAGATTACCTCAGAGCAAAGGGCTGGAATATGGTATTCCAAGCAAACAGACCCAAGACGTAAGCTGGAGTAGCCATTCCAGTATCTACTAAAATAGATTTTCAACCAAAACTAATCAAAAGAGATGAAGAAGGACACTTCATACTCATCAAAGGAAAATGCACCAAGATGACATCTCAATCTTGAACATCCATTCCCCAAAGTCAGGAGCACCCATATTCATAAAAGAAACATTGCGAAAGCTTAAATCACTCATTGGACCCCATGCATTAATAGTAGGAGATATCTACATCCCATTATACCAATTGGCAGATCAAGACAGAAATTAAATGGAGAAATAATGAAACTGATAGACCTCATGAATCAAATGGACCTAACAGAACATTTCATCAAACACAAAAGAATATGCCTTCTTCTCTTCTCAGCACCTCTTGGAACCTTCACCAAAATTGACCACATATACTTGGTCACAAAGCAAATGTCAACAGATACAAAATAACTCATTGCATCTTATCAGACCACCATGGATTAAAGCTGGAACTCAACAACAACATAAATAACAGAAAGCCTATAATGTCATGGAAACTGGACAATTCCCTACTTAATGACCTCAAGGTCAGGGATGAAATATAAAATGAAATTAAAGACTTCCTAGAATCCAATAAAAATGGAGGCAAAATACACCCAAGGTTATCAGACACAATGAATGCAGTGCTATGAGCAAAGTTCATAGCACTAAGCACTTTCTTAAATAAATTGAGGCGATTCCATACTAGAAACTTAACAGCACACCTGAAAGCTCTAGAACAAAAATAAGCCAGCACATGCCAGAGGAATAGAAGGCTGGAAATAATCAAACCCAGGACTGAAGTAAACAAGTTACAAACAAAGAAAATAGTTCAGAGAATCAATGAAACCAAGAGCTTCTTCTTTGAGGAAATCAACAAGATAGACAAACCTTTAACCAAACTAACTAACTAAAAGTCAGTATTCAAGTCAACAAAGTCAGAAATGAAAGGGAGTCATAAGGACACACACTGAGGGAGTCCATAGAATTATTAGGTCTTACATCAAAAGCCTATATGCCACACAATTTTAAAATCTAAATAAAATTTACAATTTTCTTGATAGCTACCAATCAACAAAATTGAATCAAGATCAGATAAACAAATTAAATGGTGCTATATCTCCTAAGGAAATAGAAGCAGACATTGAACGTCTCCCAACCAATAAAAGCCCAGGGCTGGATGGATTGAGTGCATAATCCTACCAGATCTTCAAAGAAGAGCTAATATGAATTCTCTTCAAACTATTCCACAAAAGAGAAAGAGAAGGAACACTACCAAACTCATTCCCTAAGTCCAGATTCCCCTTAATACCTAAGCCACACAAAGACCCAACAAAGAAAGAGAACTTCAGACCAATTTCCCTCATGAACAGTGATGCAAAATAATCAATGAAATATTCCCAAACTGAACTGAAGAACACATCAAAAATATCATTCACCATGACCAAGTAGGCTTCATCTCAGGCATGTAAGTGTGGTTCAATATGTGTATATATATATATATATCAATGTAATTCATTATATTAAAAAACAGAAAGAAAAAACATATGATCATCTCCTTAGATGCTGAAAAAGCATTTGACAAAATCTAAAACCCACTCATGTTAAAAGACTTGTAGAGATCAGAGATACAAGGCACATACCCAAACATAGAAAAGGCAAATATAGTAAGCCTATATAGCCATCATCAAACTAAATGGACAGAAACATAAATCATTTCCACTTATGTCAGGGACACAACAAGGCTGTCTATTTTATCTGTATCTCTTCAATATGGTACTTGAAGCCCTATCTAGAGTAATACGGCAATCAAAGGAGATCAAAGGGATACAAATTAGAAAGGAAGAAGTCAAAGTATCCCTATTCTCAGAGGATATGATAGTATACATATTGACCCCAAAAATTCTACCAAGGAACTCCTATAGCTGATAAACACCCTCAACAAAGTGACTTGATAAAAAAATCAACTGGAAAAAATCAGTAGCCCTCATTTATACAAAGGTCAAACAGGCTGAGAAAGAAATTAGGGAAACAACTCCCTTTACAATATTGAAAAAAACCATCTTGGGGTATCTTGGTGTAATTCTTACCAAACAAGTGAAAGACTTGTATGAAAAACACCTTCAATTCTCTGAAAAAAGAAATTGAAGAAGATGTCAGAAGACAGAAAGATCTCCCATGCTTATGTATCTGGAGAATCAACATAGTAAAAAATAGTCATCTTACCAAAAGCAATATACAGATTCAGTGCAATCCCTAAACAAATATCTACACACTTTTTAAAGACCTTGAAAGATAAATTCTCAACTTCTTGTGAAAACACAACATCAAAAAAATGACAATAGCTAAAACAATACCGTACAATAAAATATCTTCCAGAACAATCTCCATCCCTGATCTCAAGCTGTACTATAAAGCAACAGTAATATAAAAAAAAACATTGCTCTGGCATAGAAATAGGCTGGTTGATCAATAGAATTGAATCGAAGACCCAGAAAAAACACCACACACCTATGGACACTTGATTTTTGACAAAGAAGCCAAAGCCATACAATAGAAACAAGATAGAATCTTCAAAAAGTAGTGCTGGTCTAACTGAATATTGACTTGTAGAAAAATTCATAGACCTTTATTTATCACCCTGCACAAAATTAAAGTCCAAGTGAACTAAAGATCTCAATATAAAACCAGACACACTAAATCTGTTAGAAGAAAAAGTGGGAAAGAGCCTTAAGCTCACTGGCACAGGAGATAACTTCCTGAACAAAACAGCAACAGCCCAGGCTCTAAGTTCAACAATTAATCAGTGCGACCTCATGAAACTGAAAAGCTTATATAAGGCAAAGGACACTGTGAAAACAATAAAACAATAGCTTACAGACTGGGAAAAGATTTTCACCAACCATACATCTGACAGAGGGCTAATATCTAAAATATATAAAGAACTCAAGAAATTAAACAGCAACAAACCAAATAATCCAACTAAAAAAAAATGGATACTGAACTAAATGGAGAATTCTCAACAAAGAAATATTGAATGGCTGAGAAACACTTAAAGAAATGTTCAACTTCCCTAGTCATCAGGAAAATGCAAATCAAAGCAACTCTGTGTTTTCACCTTACACCCGTCAGAATGGATAAGATTAAAAATTCAAGTGACAGCACTGGCTAGCAAGGATGCAGGGGAAGGGGAACACTCCTACATTGCTGGTAGAAGTAAAAGCTTATATAGCTACTTAGGAAATCAATCCAGTGCTTTCTCAGAAAATTGGGAATAGTTCTACCTCAAGACTCAGTTATACCACTCCTGGGCATGTACCCAAAATGTGCTCCATCAAAAAGATATTTGCTCAAGTATGTTCATAAAAGCTTCATTCATAATAGCCAGAATCTGTAAACAATCTAGATGTCCCTCAACCGAAGAATGGATAAAAAAAACCCTATCATACATTTATATAATGGAATACTGCTCATCTATTAAAAGCAAAGAAATTTTGGAATTTTCAGGCAAATGGATGGAATTGGAAACCATCATCCTGAATGAGATAACCAAGACCAAGGAAAACACGCATGGTATATACTCACTTAGAAGCAGATACTAGCCTCATAATCCAGGATAACCATACTGCAATAAACAGACATAAATAAGCTAAAAGACAAGGAGGACCCTAGGAAAAATGCTTAATTCTCATTCAGAAGGGCAAATAGAATAGAGACTGGAAGTGCGTGAAGAGAAGGAACGGAATGGGAGCCTACTATTAAGGTCCTCGGAACAGACTCCACACAGTGAGGCACCAATGCAGATCTCATAGCCAAACTTCAGGGTAGAGCACTGAATGTCTTATGGGAAATAGAAGGACCTGGAGTGGACAAGAGCTCTTCAAGGAGAACAATGGTGTCAACAAATCTGTGTCAGGTATGAGGGGTACTGCAGAGACTGATGCACCAACCAATGGCCATGCGTGGTGAGGACCTAGACTCTGCTGAGACGTAATAGATAGGCAACACAGTCTCCTAGTGGCTCCCATTATATTGGGAGTAGGGACTACCTCTAACCTGGACTCTGGTACACACTTATTGATCAGTTCCCCCTGGCAGGTTAGCCTTGCCAGGTCTCAGAGGAAGAAGATAAAGGCAATCCGAATCAGACTTGATATGTCATGTGAAATGCTAAGGGAAGAAGGAGCCCCTTTCTGAGAATGAGTGCAGGAGTGAGGGTGAACGATGGAGTGAGTGTGGGACCAGGAGGCGATGAGGGAGTGGGCTATAATCGGTATGTAAAGTGAACAAACTAAAATTAAAAATTTAAAAATTAGGTAAAATAATTTATGAACCTAAAGGAAAAAAAGGAATTTTATTATGAAATGGGGATTATATTAAGAAGACAGGGCTTTTTCAATATGAAGAAAGCCGCCAGATCTGGCATGGTGTATGCAGTAGTCCAAGCACTTGAAAGTCTTGGGGACAAAGAAGACAAACCTGATCTATGTGGATTTCCAAGCCTCCCAGGGCTGTGTATTGATACCCTGTATCAAAGAGCAACCAAACAACCAAACAAAAACACAAAATAAGAAACAAACAACAACGAAAAATAAATACACTGAAATGCTATTAAAATTTAGTACATAAGGAAAGAATCATTCATTCTCTTTGGTAAGCACATAAAAAATTAAAGTTCCAATTAAATCAGATAAATGCAACTTTGAATGCGATAAATACTGTCAAATTGCTGAATAGATTATTATGATTAAATTGAGGTTCTAAGCTATTTCAATCAGATACTCCATTATTAATATTACAGTGTCTTAGAGGTAGGTTGTACAAAACGATGTAAGGTATGGAAAATAATGAATAGTCCTTTATTTTAAAAGAAGGCAAAATAATAAATTATCATATAGGAATGAGAATATGTTGTCTTTTGGCTAGTTCAAAGAAAGACCATTTTATAGCAAATAAAGCAAAATGGTGTGACACTAAACTGAGGACAGTAAAGAGTATCATCCAGCATAAAGTACAAAATTTATTAATACCTTATTAATATGTCTAATCTTAAACAAGGTTGAACCCAGGGATGTATCTCTTTTTCTTTATCTTCCATTCTTAGGTTTGGAGATAGGGGTTGAAAAACAAAAGAAGGGGGAATATAAAATCCATAGGAAAGATAGAAAAAAAAGTACTTCAGTGAATCTACTCCTCAACTTAATGCCTTAATTGTCACTCACAAGATTATTTTTAATTCATTGGTATAGAATTTTGTATATATGCAAAATAAGTTTAAATTTGGATATAGTGGTATAGAATTCAAATGTAAAATTATTCTTCACAAATTATATATATTTCTACTCTAATATGAGGTATTGTACCCATATAACTAAATTATAATACAAAATTTACTTCCAATACTTTGAAAGTGCTATTGCAGGCTGTTTAGGATGAGTAAGTTATAAAGTTAATTGTTAGTTGATCAAATCATGGTCATATCAATTACTAATCTATTTTTGTCACAAGAATATACATCTTAGGTGCAACAGATAGATATGATTCTATAGAAAGATGAGGTAAAATAGTTAGATATGGTCTTCAAACACCTCAGAGCGTACAGAATATGGCATTTTAAAATGTTTTTATTTTAAAGATTCACTGGCAATGAGACAGGTAAACTGGCAACACAAAGCTTACCTCAAAGAGGATAATGAGCATCAAAGAATCTCCTTATGGAAATGGCTTCAAATGTGGCAAACAAGCCACTGGGCAAAGTGTCCTCATTTCTACCACAGACAGAATTATGGCTAAAAAAGGGCAAGCTTAGATGCAGGCAGAGTCAATGACCAAACTCTGCCAAGACAGGGTAAGGAATTCCTCAATAGTTTCTGCCTCACAAATATGTCTCTCAGATATATTGGACCAGAGGACTGAAGAAGATGCTCCGACATAATACAGAGTTTTGGGTGACTATTGAGGTAGAGAACTGTCTCTGTCATCTTCTCATTTGGAAAGCTACTAACCTGCACTCCCAGTATACTCAGGAAATCAATTTTATTCCTTCTCAAGTTTCTGATTGGTTTGAAGACCAGATAGTTTCATCTTACAATGAGGCTAAGTTGTTTAGGGGTTAAGATATATTTACTTATAGGTAGATGTTTTAAGTTGATAATGACAAGCTAGGATAGATATTGATTTACATTCAGAACTTTAGATGCACCAAGATAGGAGAGATGTCTTCTTTAAGGATGCCAAGTACAAATAGCCAAAACACTAAGAATGTAACATTTATAATATTCCTGATTGTTTCATGGTTCTTTTTGCTGAAGGTAGTTTATTGTATATATGTGTAATAATATAAATGTATAGGTAAAAAAAGAAAAAAATATGCAATAAAATAAGTCTAATTTTAAGATCACACTTAAGGACTTTTATATGATCATATATTGTGCCAATGTAAATTAAATTTTTCTGTGTTGTCAACAATTGCCATTGTTTGGAATTCTCATTGCCCATGTTTCCCAAATGGCTTTGAATAATTAATTGAATTACACTTCTTTTGGACAATTTTTTCTTTCAGTTACTAATAGAAAGTTATATTTATTTTCTTCCAGCTATGGAAGAAATGTAGAAGTCGGCTGTTCAAGGAAGGTTTTGCTAGTACAGACAGAACTTTGTCAGACATATACCTTTGTGATTTTTGGTGTTTGCAAAGTTTAACACATTCTGTACTATGCACCACAAACAATATTTATGATATAATATATAATAATATGATATAAATATTGTTGATAGGAATGTATTTTATTTTTCTTACATTGCTACTAGAAAATTTCAATGTTCATAAATTTTGATGCATTTCTTCTGAATTGAAACATTCCATCTAGGAAGACACAGAAGTAAAGAAAAAATTTAAAATGTTCAAGAGCTATTTAATTCACAAGTGTCAGCATACAAGATTCACAGGGTCCCTTGGCAAATATATATATAGTATATACATATATATATATACTATATATACTATATATATTAATAGTAACTGGGGAGAGAAGACTCCAACCTGCATTGTTGTCTGCTGCTCACACTGGGAATTCTAGGGATGCAGTTTTCTGGAGCTCTCACTTATAATGTGTTCAAGTTTCTCTTAATTCAGCTGTTTTTGAGGCATCTATGCTCCAATAAACGCACTGATTCACTCATCTATACTTGGGTAGAATCATTTGCTGATTCTATTGGTGTTGTATGTTGGGTAACTGGACATTACTTTATATCTCTCCAAGAAAAGTCATACAAGATGACCAAACCTCATTCTGTGTAAATATGTAATACAACGAAAAATGGTGATAGGTTTAAAATCCTTATTACTCAGGTGTGTCATTTTATTCTTGAATGTAAGACCTATATTTCATTATTTTTTCCTATATTTGACTTATCCTTAAATATTTTATAATTAGCTCTAGTAACACTAATATCAAACAGATAATCTTATTTAAATAGATTATGAAAATACCATTTACATATGTTTTCTATTTTACTGTGGAATAGCTTTTTAATTTTTAAAATAATCTTGAGAATTTCGCACATGAGTACTGTACTCATATCATTTATACCCTCTTGCTTGTATATCTTCCTTTGTCTCTCCAACTCATTTTCAATTTTATTGATTTTTTTTCTTTAATTACTATTGTTACATGTTTGTCTAAGTGCAAGCTACTGTGTTCATTTAGCTAATCTTTCTTCCTGTTAGTACATTACACCTTATTTTAACCTTGCTCACTTTAATGTATTTTCTTTTATGTTAAACACATAATACATTTGTTGAATAACATTTTTTCAGTAGATATTATATTAACTTTAATTTTTTATGTTTTATAATAGAATTTTTCTACATATTTTTTTAGTGTTCTACTTATTATTCACCTCCACTAAATGTATGTACGTATGTATGTATATGCATGTGTGTTAGTTAAGGTGTTTGTGTGTGTGTGTGTGTGTTTCAAAATTTCAGGAGAGCATGTGCTATACCCTGCCTGTGGAGATTAAAGAACAATTTTTCCAGAGTGAGATCTCCCCTTTTATCTTATTTGAGGCATGGTGTCTTTCTTATTTCTGCCACTCTTATATTTGAGTAGCTGGACCATGAGCTTCTGGGCAATTCTCTTGTTTCTGTTTCTCATCTTTAATGTCACCACATCTAACTTAGGAAAAAAAAAACTATATTTAAACACAATGTATTGTTCTTGTGAAATTTCAAGTCGGTAAGTTTTGGGGTAGTTTGTTACACAGCTGAAGCTTAACGGTACACTAACAATTGTTACGTTTAATTTCATTTTCTATCTCCCAGGTCTTTATATCCACTCATAATTGCTCTATTTATGCCCTTTAGAAACATCGTTTTAGAAAACTTGAAGATACATGTTTCAGAACAAACCTAACCTGAGTTTGAACACTAATCCTGCTCTTCATTTTGAAATTTGAAGTCATCTCATCTGCAATTTAGTTTCTTCATCGAAAAATCTGTGTTAAAAAGCCAGAACAAAACAAAAACAAAACACCAAAAAATACCCATTTTATTTATTTTTGGATGTTAAATTATTTTGATTTTTTAATTTATTGAATAATTAGATCACAACTATAGGTTATTGCCTCCTACTAGGTTTCCACAGTGATGCTTTTATCACATCTGTCTTTTTATTTGCGATCTGGGGACTCACACTATTAGGCTTGTGTGGTAAGTGCTTTTACTTGCTGGGCAATCTCCATGGCTCCTGTTGTTTATCACCTAAGAGGCATTTGTAAATGTGTTAATTAAAATCTACTATGATATCGACTCTTCAAATGCCTCTGTGCTCATCCTTCAAAGTCTGTGTTATGCACTGTAAAACAGACAGTAAATGACCTCAAGGACAATATAATTACTTAAGCAAATGAGTAATGTGTGATCATACTTTGTAAAATGACACCAACTTCATTTTGGCATGTGCCACATTCAGGTGATTATGAATGGAAACTGTTTTTACCCGGAGTTTGTGAGTGCAGCAGGGTAAACAATACCAACTTGTTACTGTAAATATGAAAGGAAAATTATAAATTATTATTAAACACCATGTGCAGTGCTTACTAAACAGGTTTAGAGCGTATTTTTCTACACTGTATACTTATTTTATTTATAGATTTTTTTTTTATGTAGACATTAGAGATTTTACTTTATATTCTGTTCTGACACTAAGGTAAGGGATTCACTTTTCAGAACAAGATTCTTTCTAAATGTATATCACAGGCTTCAAACATACTGGAGGACTTAACAAAGAATATTAGAAAAATAAGTATATAGATATGGAGGAAGTAAATAGTTCTTAATGTGTATGTTCAAAAAGATTTAGTAGGTTACTTTTTTTTTAATGTTACAACTTTTATCTAGGAAGACTGGATTACCTAAATAAAATAGTGATAAAGCTAACAAATGGCCTGTATACTAATTTAGCCTGTTTTGATAGCAAAGGATATTTTCTCTCTTTTTTTGAACTTATTATAAATTATCCAGATTACATTGAATTGTTATCCCTTCACTTGAAACTTCCATTTCCCACCTTCCCTCTCTCATTTGTCACATTCCTTCTCCCCCAAGACCTGTGACAGAAGGGGGCCTCCTCCTCCACCATGTGACCACAACCTATCAGATTTTATCTGTACAGCCTGCTTCTCCCCTCCTCTGGGTCCCCACAGGGCCTGCCTACCAAGGGGAAGTGACCAAATTGGGGGCACCAGAGTTTATGTCAGAGGCAGTCCTGCTCACCCGACAACCGTGGAGAATGAGCTGTCTGTTGTCTACATCTGAACAAGGGGTCTAGGTTTACTGTATTCATTTTCCTTGGTTGGTTCATCAGTTTGTGCAGAACCCCTCTGGGTCCAGACCTCCAGCCTTTATAGTCTCTTTGTGCAGCTCCTTGTAGGCTCAATTTTCTTAACCAATATATTTTATTAACAACTTAGTGACCGAGCATTTGTCACTTAAAACCTGGCTAACCAAAACAATAGGAAATGAGGATTAATGGACACAATAACAAAACCGCAAGCATATCAGTTCCGAGGAGTGATTCTCCTGGCACAACCAGCAGGATTTCTGCTGCTGGAACCTAGAGTAACCAGAACCCAGAACCTCAGCAGGAGCCAGAGCCCCGAGGCCTTACCTCGAGCGGTTCTCTCTAGGAGCATCTCGAAGTGCAGCGATGAACAGCCAAAACTATCCCAAGTCTCCAAAAAACCCCGCCTTCAGTTCTGGGCTCATTTATATACCTCCTCCCAGAGTCTATTCACAGGATCTTTTCAGCTGTCAACAATCAAGCTCCCGCATGAGGTGGTCGGTCTTCTAGTGTATTAACCTCACCTGTTCTCTCACAAGACCGTTCCAATCCTGCACTTGGGATCCTAAAATAGAGGTTTATCTCTCCTTCACTCCTGAAACTTGTGACATGATGTTCCTGAGCTAGGTGCCCAAAGCAAGTCTGTCAAGATTCTAACTGTACATTTGTTAAAGTATGTGAATCACAGAGGCAGATAGAAATTAATGGTCACAGTAGTTAGGATTTAAGTTGTTCCCAGAGTATTATTATAAGTAGTTTTCTGAGTGGTTTTGAATATGTAGTCTTCTGGAATGTATAATACACATTTTCCTTTTATTGTGGTGACTGATGAAGAAAAACGTTAGAAGCATTAATATTTTAAGAGAATATTTTACCTTTTATTTTTAATTGTATCCTAGAAGTAATAATACGAGAATAATATTTGTTGTTGAGATATCTGAGTTTTTAGGAGAACTTTAAGAGCCATAGCAGGATTTGTAATACTGTCTGAGCTGGCTTGAGGTCAACTTCCAATACTGGCCCCTGCTTTCCCGTTACCTTGATATAAATTGTGTTGTAAGTGAGCTATCATGTCATTTGTGTAAAAATGTTTTCAACTGTTTTATATTCTTTGTCATGTATTTTTTATGCTTCTCAGTTCCATTAAAATTTTGTGTCTGTAGAATTACTTAAATTTTCATTATGATTTTTTATACCAGTAACTCTATTTTATTTTATTATAGTTTATCCACATTACGTCCTAATTGTAATCCCATCACTCTTATCTTCCTGTGTCTACTCTCCCTCCCTCCTCTGCCCCTCTCCTAGATCTCTAACAGGTTGGGTCCTCCTCCCCCACCATGTGACCACAGCCTATCAGGTCTCATCTGGATAGTCTACGTCTTTTTCCTCTGTCTTCCCACAGGGCCTCTCTGCCAAGTAGCAGTGATCAAACCACAGGTACCAGAGTTCATGTTAGAGTCACTCCTCTGCTCTCCCCACTCCCATCCCCATGTGGAGAATGAGTGGTCCATAGGGTACATCTGAACCAATAACACATCAAAACTATCATTCACCATGACCAAGTAGGCTTCACACAGGCACGCAGAGGTGGTTCCATACATGGGAATCCATTAATGCAGTCCATCATATAAACAAACTGAAAGAAATAAGATAGTCATCTCAGACACAGAAAAAGCATTTGGCAAAATCCAAAACCCATTCATGTTAAGAGTCTTGGAGAAAGGAGGTATACAAAGTACATACCTAAACATAATAGAGATAATAAGAGCAAACCAATAGCCAACATCAAACTAAGTGGAAAGAAACTTCCATGAATTCCATTGAAACCAGCGACAAGACAAGGCTGTCCACTCTCTCTGTATCTCTTCAGTACAGTACTTGGAGTGCTAGCCAAAGCAATAAGACAACTAAAGGGGATACAAATTGGAAAGAAAGAGGTCTAAGTATCACTATTCGCAGATGATGTAATAGTATACATAAGTGACTCAAAAAATTCTACCAAGGCTATCAGTAACTCTTACTTTATATTTATCCATGACAAGTAACAACAATTTAATAACTAAAGAGGATATTTCCTTATTGATACACTTTTAAAGATACAGCTTCATTATAAAAAAAAAAAAGTCTATTATTTTACCATTAGTTACTCTTTTGAGTACACAACTCAGCAGTTCTTAAGTATTTCCATATACTTTTGTTACTGAATTTGTAATGTTTAAGCTCTTTAACAATGAGCCTCACACCCTTGGGCAGTCATTTTAATTCCTTTCCATCTCTAGCCTCTGACAAGCACTAAGCTATTTTTGCCTCCATAAATTGTTCTATTGTGCATATTTCTTATGATTGGACCATGCAAAATGTGGTCAATTTCTTTCATGTACCTTAACATTTTTCAGATTGAATGAAATTACTTTCATTCTTCAAATGTTATCCCTATCTGATAAAATGTTTATGGATCTAGTTGTTTGTGTTTGTGTGTGTGTGAGCACGCGCACGCGTATGCATGTGCAGCCAAGTGTTATTACATGTGTGTGCTCATAGACAAGTGTAATATGTACACATGCACATGCATATTTTTCATGCCATATCTACCTTACTTCTTGAACATGTTGTTTGGGAACATGTGGTTTACTGATTAGGCTAAGAAGGCTGGCAAGTAATCACCCACAGGGACCTATTTGCCTTTACCAGCCCAGCACTGTGGTTGCAAGGGTATACAATTTCACATTTTATTTATTTATTTATTTATTTATTCATTCATTCATTCATTTATTGAGTGCTGGAGATTGAATCCAAGTATTTATTATTGTGCGGTGAGCACATCTACAGGTGATCTACCTAAATGCAATAGTCAACATTATCATAGAGGAAATACAGATAAGCTCAAAGCAAAATGAGTGGCATGCCTAGAGATGGCATAAGTACTAGTGCAATAAATGCATAATGTGCTCTACAATTGACATACCATAGTACAATGATATATTTGATTAAAATGATGAAAATACACTAGACTATCATTATCACGCAAGTGTCATAGTTTACATTAGGGTCTGTTATTCTTTTGTACATTATCTGTGTGTGCACAGTTCTGTAGCACATGCGCCTCCTAATACAGTGGCATAGCGTGCTTGCATAAGACCACAGTCCTTCATTTTTTTCACATGCTCATACTTTAATTATTGTATGCTTTGCCTCTCTGTAATTCTATGCATGAGTCTCTCTATTCATTTCTATACATGTATTTAGGACTTCTTTATGCCTTTCCATGGTTAATCACCTCCTTTATATTTAAAGTTGAATAGTGTTCCAATTTTGGGCACACCACAACTATTTGTTTATTAGTGTATAGAAGGCTCTCCTGTCTATTTCTATATCAATATAGATACTTTTATGTATTTTGCAAATATAAATGTTTTCGACTCTATCATATAAATATTAATCACAGCTACTGAATTTTGTGGGTGAAATATTTTGGGAAGTTTAAAGGAAATTTTCAGTGTGCTTTCTAAAACCAGCATGCCTCTTTTCATTTCTACCAGAAAAGGATGGAGGTTCTTCTTTTTCCACAGCTTGCTAGCTTCATGAAAGATTTTGGGAGTTCTCAGCATAATATAATAATATCCATGGCTGTATTATATCCTGATGGCATGATGTAGAACATCTTTGTGAATGATTATTTTCCACATCCTCTCCCCCTTTGGATGATATTTAAATTGGGTAGTCATCTCCCTGCTGAGCTTTGAGACCTTTGTGTGTACATTTTGTCCTAGCATCTGGCGAGTTGCATATTGTGTATATAATTTCACCCACGATAGGGTTCGTTGTTATTCTCTCCAGTGTCTTTCACAAAGCAGAATTTATTACATTTAGATCTACAATATGGTTTGACTTAACTGCTGCAAAGAGATTTCAAAGTCTGTGTCCAGCTACATTTCTCTGCATGTGAACCCCAGCTGTTTAACCACTGTATTGGTAAAGGTAATTCAGAAGGTTATCAATAGACAGAATAACAACAGGTGGGTTAGTAGGTAGATGTGTTGATAAGAGAAGATTGGTTAGATTTGGCTTCTACACTGTTGGAAGTTATAAAATTGCAACCTGCTCTTAGGACCTTAATATTACAGAAGTTTGGGTTCTTCTATGTGTCAAGGCTACTGATATCAACCTCAGCCTGAGGCCTGAGAATCTGACGGTGGCAAAAGACATTTAAGCCCACAGGACAAAGGCAAGAGAAACTGGAGTTTTTATGTTTAAGGGAAGAAGAGAAATGTATTTGGTCTACCAAAGAGGCAAAACAATTAGCACACATGGTCCAAAAACCAAGTCAATTGAGTGGTTCAAGCATCCTCATAGTGGATCTTATTCACTCAGTCTGTCACACTCCATGATGGTTTTTAAGCAATGCCCTCAACAAAATGTCAAAATAACCTTTTACTAATATTCTTGGAATCCCTTAGTCTTGTGAACTTGACCCCTAAAATATTTACTTCAAGATCTACATGTTGAAAATACTATATCTTCTTAACTGCGTTCGTTATGCTTTAAAAAATGATTTCTTTATATATTGTTCTCAAAATCAATATTTCATTAACCTATTGTCTGTCATTTTTCCAGTACTGCACCTTTCATAGCCATGGCATTTAGACATTGCTCTTATTAACTATTTTCTGCTGTGATGCTTTTAAAATTCGTACATGTTCCTGATTATTATTTTTAGTGAAGAACTGATTTCTTAGCATTAGTGATTTCTATCATCCCTCATCAATTTACTTGTCTGAAATGTGCCTGCTTTCCAAAATTGTGTTGCTATGAAACACACACACACACACACACACACACACACACACACACACACACACACCCCACCCTTGGAGCTTTCAGGCCAGTTGGTCTAGCCAATCAGATTCAGTGAGATAACAAGTTTGAGAATGATGGAGGAAGACACGTTGACCTCTAGACTCCATACCCTATGCAAACATGTGCAAGTGTCTCTATACACACATGCACATGCATACGTACACACACACTGATTGAGGTTGAAAACAGTAGTTTAGTTAATTTAATTCGTGAGTACTTTTCAAGTTCAGTTTGTTTCATCTGTTCTTTGTTCCTGTTTTTGTTTGTTTGCTTTTTGTTTTGTTTGTTCTCTTCCATTGATTTTTACCTTTGTAGGGATTTTTTGTAAGCATTTTATGTGAGTCAATACTTTTGCCATTCAGAAAACACTGGTTATACTTGTTTTATTTCTTATGTTTACATTTTCTCACATTTGCTGAGGAGTTGGAAATAATGCTTACAATGAGTGAAATTCTACTTCATGTGAGATATTCCTCTTCATGAGCCTTTGAGCATCTCAGAATAATATGCTCCAATTCCTCTCTCCCTTCTCTTATACAGTTTGTTACTTTACTTTTACATAAACATGTCTATGCCTATATTTATTATGATTACATAATTAGCATGAATTAAGAATATGAATATTAACCTTTCTATTTTGCTCTAATTTACTTTTCCCCTAGTGTTCTTTCAACTTTAATATCAATCTGTATTACTGACCTTTGCCACTCTCCTTTTGAAAACACTTCTTTCAAGGTAGCTCCCCTCAGAAGGCTACAGTCTTATTTTCTGTCCCTTGAGAAATCTGTTTTCTTGTACATTTTAAGCACAATTTCTGAGATGTGAAGACTCTAGGTTATTGAATTGCTTTTCCTCAACAAGTTAGTGTTTCCATGCACTCTACCGTGCATGGATTCTGAACAGCCAGATGTAATTTCTATTTTGTTCCTCTTTATTATCCTTTAACTATGGCTCCTTTCAGAATATTTCTTCTTTGTTTTTGATATTCTGCATTTAAATATTATGTGTCTGTGTATAGTTGTTTTGGCGTTCGTTCTGTTTGGTGTTCTCTGAACTTCCTGGATCTGTTGTTTAGTGTCTGATATTGATTTTGGAAAATCTGGGTCATTATTCTCTCAAATGTTTCTACAATGTTTTAACTCCCTTAATCCCATCACTCAGGAGGAAGAAACAGGCAGAATACTGTAAGTTCAAGGCTCACCTGTTATATGTAGTGAGACAGGCCAGCCAGGCAATATAATTAGACTTTGTCTTTAAAAAAATCAACCAAAAGAGCTAATTATTTCTGTTATAGTTTGTTATCATTAGGATATTTTACTTCTCACAATTACTATATTTACTTGCCTATTTTCTGTATGCCATCTAATTTATCTATTAAAGCCCTCATCATATTAGTCATTTTACATTGCCACTTTGATAATTCAAATATCTGTCATACATGAATCTGATTTCCATGACTCTTGAAACTATTTTCTCAAAATATTTTATTAATTAGTGGGCATGGCAAAAAAATGAAATTTCTATAAAAAATGTTAGTGTTGCTGTGGTAAAGTGTGGGGCTAGGGAAGGGTTTATAGTCCTCTGATTAGGCTTCGGTGCTTTATGAATGTGTGTCCTGAACTGTGAAGTTCACAAACACTTTTCATCATTGCTGCACTGGATGAAAAATCTTTCAACATATGAGCTTTGTAGGAGCAATTCACAACAAAATCATAGCAGTTAGACTCTGCTAAAAATCCCAGCATGCTTACGTCTGGCTAAGTTATCAGTGTAGAGGACAAACTTTTTAAGAAAAGATGTTTTAGTCTGAGAAAACTGGTTTGTTTTCCCCTTGCCCTGTCACAAATGTGAGGGGACTTTGTTCCAGTGACCACTGTGATTACTGGAGAGAGCTAAGAGCTTGAGAATCTGAAGACCTCAAATGGCTGAGTTTGTCGTGTGTTTTTTAGATTCTCAGACTCGTATATGCAAACTCTACAACAGTTTCTCAGTTCCTCCTTCACTTTTCAAATCAGGCAATGGTTCCTGTGGCAGTTTCAACTGACAAGTCCTGTCTGTCATCTCCAAGTTGTCTTTCCTATCTTGAGGTGTGACTGACCTGCTTGTCAAGTCTGAGGTGTCCCAATTAGTCCTGTGATCCTACTTGCTCTGTCCCTTTTCAGATTGTTCACTGTTTCAGTTGCTGCAAGGACACAGTGGCAGCTTCCAAATGATGTACATGCGCTATGCAAGCTGAAAACTGCTTCTTGGTCTATTTAATGGAACCTCACATGTTAATTAAGGTATTTTAAAACAATAAGGTGATAGTAGATGTTTTGGGTATCTTTGGGAGTTTCCTTTTTAAAATTTAGCTTTAGATATATTACTTTTAAACTTCAAGCATGTTTTAAGGTATTTCTAGGAAAAAAGTGGTACGTGTATATGCATAAATATAAAAATAATCATAGATTTAGTTTATGTATATTCATGATAAATTAGTTTCTTCTAAGTTCCTCAAAACACTTAGTTAATTTTCTTTTTTTAATTAAACATTTTTTATTTTTTACATATACATTTATATCATTGCACATATATATAGTAAACTACCTATAGCAAGAAGAACCATGACACAATCAGGAATAATATAAATGTTACATTCTTAGTGTTTTGACTATTTATGTCTGACAACCTTGAAGAAAACATCTTTCCTATCTTATCTTTCTTGGTGCATCTAAAATTCTGAATGTAAATCAATCTCTATCACATCTTGTCATTATCATCTTAAAACATCTATCTAGACCTAAAAACATCTTAACCCCTAAACAACTAAGCTTTATTGTAAAACAAAACTATCTGGATTTCAGCCCCATCAGAGACTTGAGAAGAAGTAAACTTGATTGCATGAATAGCCTGGGAGTGCAGCTTAGTAGCTTTCCAAATGAGAAGATGACAGAAACAGTTTGTTACCTGAATAGTCACCCAAACTCTCTATAATGTTGGAGCATCTTCTTCAGCTTTCTGGCACAATATATGTGACAGACATATTTGTGAGGCAGGAACTACAGAGGACTTCCATACCTTGTCTTGGCAGAATTTGGCTGTCGACTCTGCCTGCAATTGTGCATTTCTCTAAGCACGATGTTTAACCGTCTGCAAGGATAGTTCTTCCCTTTCCTACCCTTTGGGCTTAAACAATCCTGGCAGCAGGTGTTCCTGGGTGTCCTCTACAAAGTGCACACTTTCTTCTATTTTCTTTTTGAGGACCTATGTAGTGACCTCTGTTAACCTCTTTTCTGTCCCACTTCTAAGCTTCTTGAGTTATTAACCCCCTTTACAGGCTAAATACCCCTTTGCCTTTTCTGTTGCCTATAATAATAACATAGCATATGTATTAAAATAATATTTAAATTCCAATAGAAAGAGTATAAATCATCATATGATGAGGACACTTTGTGAAATAATACAGTATATTTAGTTAGGACATTGGTCAGTGTGGGATATTTGTCTAAATTAGATATAGCCTGGATCTTATTCCAAGCACTTCAAACAATGACAATAATGATATTTAAGACTGGAGATATAGCTCACTTGGCAAGTGTCAGCCTAGCACCTATCTATCTATCTATCTATCTATCTATCTATCTATCTATCATCATTTATCTTTCTCTGTCTGTCTATGTCATCATATTTATTTATTTCTCTGTATATTATATATGTGTGTGTCAAGTGAGGACATAATTTATGATTGAATGATTGGTATTCATTTTCTGTTATTCAAAATTTCTGAATTTGAGAGAGACTGAGAGAGATTTTTCTGATATACATTTGAGGACATAGAACAGAGAATACATTATTCTGATTGATGGAGATAAGGCTGGCAATTTGGCAGCATTCCTGGTATAGTCAGTAGGGTCTTCAACCTTCATAGTACACAATAATTAATGCAGACATTATCACCAAGGTTAGTCTCAGGGACAGACATTGAATCTGTGGCAGTGGCAGCTGCAGTTGTCTCGAGTGGGTGTTGGTAACATAGTTGACATTTCTGAGAAGCAATATACTGAGCTATTCAGTAAACAAAAGAAGACAGAAATGTCCTAAAAAAATCATGCTGTAACCATGGAGACAGGTAACTTTGGGGGGCATCAGGTACGGTACTTTCATAGACCTCTCAGTATCTTCTATTAAGAAACTGAAGGTTGCTTGATATCCTGAAAAATAAATAGGTAAATGCTGAGATATAAGAAATAAATGTTTTCTTACAAATTAGACTTATTGATATGTCCATTTAAGAAAGAAATTATGAAGGGCTGAAAAAGTAGCTTGGTTACTAATAGCATGTACTGCTGGTTTTCCAGAGTACCAAGCTCTATTCTTAGTAGCCATACCAGATGCCTGTAACTGCTGTGTCTCAACTCCAGGGTATGTGAAACTCTAGCCTCCATGGGTACATGTTCTCTTGTGCACAGACCCACAAGTACACATGCACATCATTAAAAGATAAGTATTTTAAAGAGAAGAGAAACTATGAAATAAGACCAAAGCCAAAATAACCCTAAAAGATTTTCTGTATACAGGAAAACACAAAAACTTAAAGCAAATATTTGCACTTTCCTGCATGTACATGGTTGAGAATGCAGAAAAACATCTTTGTTTAGGATAGGTAAGTTCTTTTCCCAAATTTCCTGAATTGAAAGCCAAATTGTCTGTGGCTTAATATTAAAAAAGGTGAAACATCACTTGTCACATTTTTAAATATTTTCATGGTCTACACATTTACCCTCTATAAAAGGCATATTCAAATTTCTGTTTAGTATTTAAGTATTTTAATTATAATGTGAAATGTAAAGCAATTCTTATTCACTCTGCTATCTGAATGCTAACAGTGTCTCCCATCAGCTAGGCAAAGGGTTTTCCAGTGTTTACCCATGTTTCCCAATGCATTTTGTGATCCTTTCAAGAGAAGAAGCCCACCTGAAAGACATACTTTTACACATATTAAGAAAATAGTATTAGATATTGCTCTGTTTGATTTTTCTCTTGATGTTATTGTTTTTTTTTTTTTTTCTGATTTGTGGCATGGAAAAGGTACTTTACCTCAATATCATTTTAATGTTACCACTCTGCGTTAAAAAGATGCCTCACAACATATATTGTATAAGATTTATTTTAGAAGCATGGAGAAAGAAAGAAGGAGTGGGTGCTCCAGGGTGACAGAGAGAGAGAGAGAGAGAGAGAGAGAGAGAGAGAGAGAGAGAGAGAAAGAGAGAGAGAGAGACAGAGAGACAGACAGACAGACAGACAGAGACAGAGAGAGACAGAGAAAGAGTGACAGAGACAGAGAGAGAGAGAGAGAGAGAGAGAGAGAGAGAGAGAGAGAGAGAGAGAGAGAGAGAGAGAGAGAGAGAAGAGGGAAGAAAATAGAGGAAGAGAAGCAAGAGAAGTAAGAGAGGAAGAGGGGCAAGAGATAGTGAAGAAATGGGTTTGCCCATTTTATATCCTGGCCAGGTGGCCGACTAAGTGGCAGACAGGTAATGATGTCATAGGTTGCCAGGCAGATGGGAGGGAGCAGCATGCTAACAGCATGAACTATCCCTTCAATCTACAGATAAATACTGCTCTAGTGCTCAATATTTATATTCATTTTAAAAGCTTAGAATCTCAATACAGAATTTTAAGTGTTTCGTCTGCCTGCATATCATGGACCTACATTGGTTCAAACCGCAACTTACCCTCAGAGTACTTAAAGGCTGATAAAACCTTAAAGGAGCTTTAAGTAAAATGACAAGTGTACATTTAAAACCAGATTTATATCAAATAGTGATCTTTGAAAGAAAATTCAATTTGTAATCAATTCAAGAGTGTTGGAGAATTAAATATCAAATTTGATGACTGGCATTTTTAGATTCTCTCTTTTTACTGTGTCTATGTGAGCCTATGTGTGTGTTTAAGTATACCATGGTTATTACGTTCTCTTCAACTTATTATATTTAATATTATTATAAAATTGGATCTAGTAATACACTTTGTTTAACTAGAAAATAGTAATGATATTTACAAACTGAAGAATGATACATAAGCTAGTATTTCTTGTGTATTAGATTTTGCAAATGACCACTTGCTTTCTTGCCTTCAATTACACTTACATGAAAATATGAAGTTTTAACTTTCTTTAGGTTTTTTCTCAAAAATTTTTGGTATAGAATATTAACATATAAATGTTCTTACATTTTACAACAAATGTACTTTCATAATATGTCAAAATATATGTATCAAAATAAAATGTGAGAATTAATATTGCTATATATCGACATATGTTTCAGTAAAATACACCATAAAATATATTTAAACATTATTTCACATAGCACTTTGTAATAGTTAACATGGAAACTATGATATGTTATCAACCATTGGGACAAATGATCCTCAACAATTTGAAAGAAAGTGTTACACTTTCCTCTTCAACCAAAAGGAAGTGATGAATTGAAGTGGTCCATGTTCTACAAATTGGCAGCTACTATCATGACTTGACCCTGAGAGCAAGAAGTTGCTCATAAGATTACTGTTCCCCCGGGAGCACTTTGGCCCACAGGAAACTTTCCATGCACCCAATCTTTGAATTTAAATGAAGACTGAGAAGAAGCAAGATTTTCTCCCTCTTCGTGATAGAAGTCCACCATTCCCTGAACACTGAGATAAATGTAGCTCTGAAAAATTACATGTAAGCTTTAAATGTTAGATTTTACTTTTATTTGTCCCATAGAAGAGTTATATATTGAAGGCTTGGTTGACAGCTAATGGAATCTCATAAAGGGACTGGATAATTAGAGCTCAAATGTGCAGTTCACTAGATACATTGATGGAATCAATATTTTTAGAATTATTTGGAGGTGGAAAAAGCTAGGATTCATTCCTGACTGGGGTGCTAACCCGGAACTCTTTACCGAGGCTGTACCTTGTGTTGTGATCCTCTTGTTTATGTATCCGCTTCTCAGTCACCCTAGGGTGAGTGCCTACTCTTCCATCATATTCCATCATATGGCCACCGGATCAGTCCTGGAGCCAGCCAACCGTGGACCAAAACTTCTGATATCTTGTGTGAAAAACAAGCAAACACACACACACACACACACACACACACACACACACACACACACACACACACACACAAGCTTCTTTTACGTTGTTTATGTCAGCTGTATATCACCATGACATGATATAACTAACACAATGCATAAATTCATCCAATATTAATAGGACAATAAGTTGAGCCAGCTCTATAGCTCTGCGGTAAAAGTCTACCCTAGCATTCTCTAGGCCCTGGGTTCCATTTCTAAGTATTTAACATAGAAGTACAAAAGATGATAAAACTCAGATATCATATCAATTATAATAGGCCCAGGGGAAGAAAAAAAAAAAAGCCCAAAAGGTGACTGTGTTAATTTTTGTTAAATTTTAGCACAAAAAGCCCCCAGAGCAAGTATTCAATAACACCAGGGCCTTTTGAGTCATTTAAAAGTATTCCTTCCAGATCTTTTTAATTGATCTATATGACTTCTGGAGTTCCTAAGCCTGTTGACCCTCATCCCTCTCAGCAAGAGACCAAGAGAAGAGGTTATTTTGAAAGTGCCTGTTAAAATGAATTTTTGTCAAATGGAATAAACTTCACTGAAATCTGTGAAAGATCTATAGAAGTTTGGATACACTGCTAAAAATAAAAAGGAAAATACAGATAATTGGACTGAAAGTGACAGCAACTGTGAGAAGTAAAAGAGAGTTGTCAGATCTGGAAAATTCTACCAGAAGAGGCAGTCTGATGAACTACTCAGCTGCAAAGAAATGTGTTAACCTTCCACAAAAAAGGAAAAACGTTGAGAGGGAAGCTGGCTGCCACTGAAGGTTATCCCCAGAGTGTGAAAAGTAATCAAGCAATGCCAAACATTTGACCATGTGTGTTTCCAATCTGTCTACACAGGGACCACTCCTGATCTCCCATTTTACTTAGTATTCCACTAGCCCTGCTTACATTTATTAGTCTCTGCTTATCTGACTGTTTTATATTGCTGGTGTAGGGGCTGATAACATGTCCTTTTACTCTCTCATATCTACAGATGGGGAATTATGTTCTAAGAGCAGTCCGTGGCAGATTATGACAAGAAGCCACAATTGTAGCTGGGTCTGGTTTAGTCCAGGAGATTTGAAATCTGGGGGTCGATAGTGTAGTAAAGGAGACACGTGAGAACTCTGGGAGGTTATGAGTGCATTGCTCATAAAAGGGATACAAGTCTGAACTCCAAAAGGCAGACTCCGGAGAAAAGACCATAGGATGGTCTGCCTGCATCCTTTCTAGTATTTACATACCCCTAAAGGACTCCTAACTTGCTTATAATAATGCAATTCAGCAAAAGTGATGAGATGCTGATTGTGTTGTAGTCTTCAGCATTCCAGCACACTCAATGCAGGAGCTTTCTCTGGGATGAGTGGCTTCTAGATCTGTGAATAGTCTCTAGTTCCTGAGTGAGTCTCTGGCACGAAAGACCATCAAACAAAAGAAATCACTCGAGGGACAGTGGGGGGTCTATTTTCTCCCAGGGAATAATCTGATGAGATCACCACCACATCTAATGCTTGCTTATCCACAAACAGAAAACCTAGTTAAGCCATTCTGACACTTGATGTGCAGTCATATGTAGATACATGAAAGTTATTTTAAAGATGAGAGCGTTTGGTAATCTGTTATACAACAGAGAAATCTTACACCACAAGGAAGAAGGTAGACAGTCTCAGCAACAGGGAAAGGGAACATGAGACTCTAAAATGTATGAGGAAAGGGAGGAATGGGGAAGGGCTTGTGGGTTTTTGTTGTTGTTGTTTGTTTGTTTGTCTTTGTTTTTGATTACCCAATTCACATTCTCATAAAAAATGATATTTATTCAATCCAAACATGGTACCCTTTTTATATCCACCTTTTTGAGCATGACTCCCCCCCTGTAACCCCACCCACCTTTAACTATGTTTTCTTTGTTTTTTTTTTACATGTTTATATTGTTTTAATGCTCAAAAGCTCTGTACAAAAACAAAAACCACCCCCCCCCCAAAAATCAAAGGATTCCTCATAACAGCCCTGTGAGGTAGGTAGGCAAATATTATTCTCCCATTTCACAGATGGAGAAATTGAGGCAGAGAGGTACAGTGATCTGCCACTGGTCCCAGCATATTTCTAAGTCAGTGTCAAACCATGAGAGTGTGAAGGTTTTCTCTCTGGTCTCTTTGTTTTCTAACCTTAATATTTTATTTTTCTTCAGAAACTCCTAGTGTCAATGTTTACACTTCTGTTAGACTCAAGCATTTTTGTAATAATTAATAAGTTCCTAAATTGTCCTTTCCTTGATAAGTGTGAATTATTTCTGTTGCTGTTAGATTTGTAGCTGTCTTTTTTTCTTGCCTCTGCCTCTAGGATTCATCTTCTCCAGTGCAGTTCTACTTTATTTTCCAACGGCTCTTGATCTAGGACATAAGATGAAAATTATTTACATCACTGAGATTAATTTACTTTAAATTATGTCACAGACCTCTGTGGATCATGTCATGAACTTGAAACTGTTTAGCAAGGCGTTAAGTGGCCTTGTGAGAAGTTGGTTGCCTTGCCTTTGCTGTGTCTGCTACTTAAAGAGCTGAGAGGGAGAACGGGCTTTTCATCTCAGAAATCTCGGTTCAGGGGCTGCCAATTTCTTTGAACCTTCAGTGAGTTCCTTGGGCTAACTCTTAATCTTGTACTACTAACATGCATTTCCTAGTTGCTTTTCCAGTAAGTTCAGAGACACCAAAACTGTGCCTTATGTCCATAGGACTTATAGTGAATGATAAAGATAATTTACAAAACTATACAACTATACAAAACTATACAACCATAGAAGAATCTTCTTATCCTGAGGATGCAATTACAACTAGTATCTTTGTATGAAAGATTAGATTGTTTTTTTTTTTACAGTTTCTTATATACAGTATATTGTGATTATATTCCCCTCTGCCATTGCCTTCTTCCACTCCAGATGACAGCCATCTTCTTCCGTCTCCAACTGTCACACCTTTATTTTTTGGAATAAGACCCTGAAATTACTGTGTGATCATGATTGCAGCAGCCATGTCATATCTAGGATAACATTTTATGCTCTTTCTAAGTCTACCAATTCTTACAGTCTTCCCAGATCTTCTTCCACAGTATCCTCTGGGACTCAGAGTGGTTAAATATCAATATTTCATTTAAAATTGAGCCTTCAGCAGTCCCCCTTTCTCAGCAGATGCTAAGAGGTTCTATTTTCGACTGTTATCCATTGCTAAATGGTGAGACTTATCAGTCTACAGGTATAATTATAAGTACTTAGAAACAGATTAGCTACTTTTAGTAAACCCCATTTATCAAAATGTGCATAAGAGATTCAAAAAGGGTCCATGACCCCCAGCCATATGCCTTTGACCAGGTTTGCAGTGCAAGGCATGTATTTCTTCCTGTGCAGAAAATTAGGAAGCAATTAGTTGCCTATAACAGGCATGCTACCATTGCATCTGTAATCATATATTGGCTTCCATCATATATGTATGGAGTCTATAAGTAAGCAGAAGCAACTAACACCTTCTTGTTTGATCCTGGACTAATTATTTCTTTAGCAAAACCATCCTTGAGCTTTCTTCGCTGTGATTACACTACTTGGAAACAGATGAGCCTTATCTTAGCACAAGCTAAGATTAGATGTGGTTGGGGAGGCAGTACAGTGTGTCCCACATGGCATTAGATGTTGAAATTTGATCTGTGTTACAGGGAGAGCTGGAATATGCTTGAACTGCCTATGCTATTTGAATGTGGAGTCTCGAGGAATTGATAAGAATTTTATAAGATCATTGAGGTAGAACACCCTAGACTGATGAATGGCTCTGTGAGGAGAGACTAAACGGAAACAGAGAGTTTTTATGTGCGTAAACTCACTGATTCTCATTATTTATTGCTTGTGACTTGGAGCTCTGGCATCCAGAAGGTCACTCACCACTAGGTATATTTCTTTACCCTTGGGCTAGAACTGTGATTCCTACACAGCCAGTTAATAACCGCAGAAAAGAGTAGTATGTGATGCCATAACATAAGACCATGACCTAAATAGCTAAACAAGAAAACGTCCTTATTTCTTATATCTCTGAAAGTTGAGTATCTAAGAGGGAAATGCTGGTATGGTCATCTGTAAGGATGCTCTTTCTTTTTCAAACAGACCACCTATCTGTGGTGTCCTCAAAAGACAGAAACAAATACAAGGAATATGAATTTTACATAATTCAAGTTTGTAATTCTTTCTTCACATTTCTATTTGGAATACTTATGCAATTAAAATATATTTCACTTAAATTGCACTTTCCTGAAAACAGAAAAATCTGTTTCATTTATTATAGGATACCATATACACTCAAATTTTATCCAACTAATACTGAAGAATGAATTTCAAAATAGAGATAAAGAAGAATCAATAACAGGCAAATGTCACATTACAAAGCAGCATTTTCTTTACATCCTATGTTAGTGATTTTGCATTATTGTGATATAATAAACATTGGAATAAAGAAGAAAAGTTTATTATGTCTCATAGCTTCAGAGTTTTCTACATGGCAACTTGGCCAAACTATGTTTAGACAAAAGGCAGTCCATCCTAATGTGTGTTAGAAGAATGTTGTTCATCTTCCACTGCCAGAAAGCAAAGAGAAAGAGAGTTTGCTTTTAGCACTAAAGGCCATTAATCTGTGATTCAATTGACACACTAATGCATTGATAAGGTCAGTAGTACCAGCATCCAATCAGCTCCCTAAGATACAATCTCTGACTCCTGCTATATTATGAAAAAGCTTGGAGCACATGAGACCTAATTGGATCCCTAAGATGTAATCTCTGACTCCTGGCCTGGAACACAGGAGATCTTGTAGGGGGAGGCACTTAATATCCAGAATGTGGCTTCTAAATTTTCTTTTTTACTTGTGACTTCTTTTCACCTGAGATTTTTAAAAGACTTCTTACCTAAGTATGTACATATATAAAGCATGCACAAAATCACACATTTACTGACAATAACCCTAAAGAAATTTAGTTCTGCTACATAGTGTGCCAGAATAGGTTAGTACCAATGGGGCCTCCCAAGAGTTGGAGGAACCTAGGGAGGAGTGAGAGTGTGAGAGAAGAGGAGGGAAGGGCCTGTGATCAGGCTGTAAAATGACTAAATAAATAAATTAATAAAAAAGGAAATTTGTTTTAATCTAATACTTTATTAAAATTTTATCATTTATGAAAGATGAAAGCAAAATTTTCTGCTAATGAAATGGATATACTGGTCTATTTTTACAAAAAAAATTAAATCATTACTGAACATTTAATTCTACAGGACATCAAATGTCTTCAACAATTTCCACAATTTATATAGACTTTGATTTTGCAATCATCAATATTGAGACTGTCCTATCACATAAATACATAATCTAAAATGTCAGTAGTGTGTTTATGGATATTTCAAAACTCACTTTAAGGACTGAAACAAAAATTTCAAAATCAAATGTTCTGACACAGTACAGCCTAGAGATAAGTTAATTTGGTACTTATATGTTGAAGAATGGAAATATTAAAAGTTATTTCTGTATTTAACCCTTTATGTTTCTGTGAGGTCAGAGGAAAATCATCACCGAAGTACATCAGAAAATTCTTCTTTTACACTGAGTCTCACCTCCTCTGTTCATTTCCCTTCCACATTGTCCTTTACTACCCCTCTTTTTTCTTCTTTTTTTTTCCCCCTCATATAAAGTGGCCATAGGGACCTCATGTAGGGCCAGATATTTTGAAATAGATACAAAAATAAGGTAACAGGGAGGTCTGACCATCAGTTTATATAATTGGTTTATTTTTATCTAGCTCTGTTTGGGGCTGGTTCTCAGATAAGGCAGCTTCCACTTATTCTATTCACTGTTATATGGATACAACTTATGACTCAGCAGGTCTGCCAGTGGCTAGTGTATGAATCACATATCCATTTTGTTCTGCATGACCATTTTTTTTTTTTTTTTGCCGTGCTCCAAATGTAAAGATCGTGTTACAAAATAAAAGTGTCTCATCCCAGAATCTAATTGGCTATGGCTTAACTCTATAGGAATGTTTAAAAGAGTCTTTCTACAATGTTATTTTTCTATATAATGGATGATTATAATGTGCAGCATGACAATATATCACTCTGGGCCATGTGTAAAGTTCTACTGTAATACAGTCATATCTGCTTGATAATGTTTATTTATTGAATTTTCATTTATTCTTTGAGAATTTCATCTATGAGTATGTTGTATTATGATCATATCCAATTCCTATTCCCCTCTTCTCACTCCCCCTGGATGCCTCCAACAAGTCTCATTCTTTGATTTTTTTTTAAAAAAAATAATATATCCTAGTAAATCTAATTACTGCTCCCCATATACACATAGGCAGGGGCATTCAGTTGGAACATGAGCAGCTTATCATTAATTATTACATTAAGGAAAGATGACTATCTGCCCCTATCTACAATCAACTGCTGATAGCTCCTCAGCTTCTAGTGGAACATTATGAGTCTCTCCTCCATCCAGGAGGGATTTTTTTTTTGTAACTGTTTGCTTAGGACTTTAGGACTTTTTCAAGGTTTTAAGAGCTGTGTACAATATGAGTGCAACATGTATGACATGTTCTAAAGATGGAATTTTACAGCAATCTTCCCTATTTTTCATATTTTCTAGTCTTTCTGCTTCCTTTTCTATGATATTTTCCGTACCCAGGGGTTGACACGGATGCACTGTTAACGGTTGAGCACTCACAGTCACTTTCAGCACTCTGATGAGTTACGAATCTGTACATTAACCACGACCCACTGAGGAAAGAAGCTTCTCTGACCAACGCTGACAGCAGCGGATAGCTAAGGCTATAAAAATAAGTATTTAGAAGTAAATTTGACAGCATGAACACTTGGCAAAATAATAATGGCAAGGCTGCATTTGCACTCCAATATTATGATGGTGGAACTTTATACTTGTGGCACAGCAAAAAGCATTTGATATTTACAAGAGAATCCCAGGGGTCTCAAAGCTTAAAATATTCACATGCCAGTCATATGTAGAAGAGTTTTGTTGACTTCAACTCAATAGTATCTTTTGATCAATAGAATCTTTTGATCTACAGATGTTGTAGTTTAAGTAGCCTAGCAAATTACAATGGCCACCCCGCGTCCGCAGCCTCATTGTAAATTAGCAGATTTATATTACTCTGTATATGAATCCTCAAATTTGGTACATATTTTTCAGTAACGCAAAATACATTCCAAGAACTGGCTTCATTTTTTATCTAAAGGCATTTCTGTGTCCCAGAAAATACTAGATGTTTAGATCATTAAGAATTCCATCAAAAGCTGTGTGGTAATGCGTAACTGTCATCCCAACACTTTGACGACTGAAGCAGGAAAATTACAAACCAGGTATGCCTGGCAAGGCTTCTTCTACAAAATAGTAAAGCAAACAAAATCCAAACAGCAAAATTGTCATGAGTATTGCAGTGCCCTTGATTCAGCAAATATTCAATAATATATAGAGAGTATTTCCTAGTGTTTGCTTCTTGTGGTATCCACAGAGCATCAGAAGCGATGGTCCTCAAAATAGCAAAGCAACCAGAATCCATTGCAAAATACTGTGACAGAATTGGGCAGACTAGATTTAGGCCTGGGGCAAGATCATGTGTTACATATTTTCCACTTCAATGAATGCTTTTGGTTTTCATTCCTGATGGTCCATGAAATGAAGTTCATGTACTAGGTTAATAACTACTGCATTATTTTTTTCCTGTTAGTGCAGCTAATTACTGCAAAGTTAGGGGCTTAAAACCCAAGTTTGTCATCTTACAATCCTCCAAAGCCTAACATACATCTTATAAAGATAAGATTTAAAAAGCATTAACAGGTTGTATTCCTTTCTGTAGATTTTCAGGAAAGTGGCCTATGTCACTATTTCCACCTTTTTTGGCTACCCACTTCGCTTGACATTTGACAACTAAAGGTAGCAATGTTGGTTCATGTTCTTCTCCCAGTGATTTTTTTTTTTGTTTCCCTCAGGTTCATACTCCCCTATTTCATCCAACACATCAAGCTAAACAAAAGTAATTGCCCTATAGTAATAAGATTAATAATTAGTGATCTTGCTTCTCTTTTCTCTCTCAACTTTCTGTATGCACTGCTTTAGGGACTCAGGGCATGGTCTTCTTTATGGGATCATTACTGTCGCTACTATAGCTGCATGTTGACTAAGAGTTTGCGTAGCATTCTTCAAGGAAAACATATCACAGTCAAGCATACCTTCATATGTTACTTAGGTAGATATTATAACTTGCACTGTCATATGCAGAGGCTAACTGAACTTTGTTCTATAAGTCACTTTTGATGAATTAATTAAAAGTGTGGATTGAAAGAAAAATGAAATTTTAATTATTTTAACCTGGTTTAAATTTCAAGCACTTGACATAGAATTCAGCATTGTGAATTTCTCTTCTTGCTGGGAAGGCAAGTAGGTATTGGATAGCCCTGCTTGTTCTTTTCCATCATAGTGTTCTCACTCCACAACAGAGAAGAGATTGGATGGTTCCCTTAGCAGCTGGATATATCACCATGAGCACAACTGGGGACTTTGAAACAACCACAGAGGAGTATTAGACTTGTGGGAATTTGTAAAGATGGACGCTGTATGAATGTCTCATATAGCATCTATACCTACCGCCAACACGTAACTTGTTATGGTATTTCTTTTTCTGTGCCAAGCCTAGCTCAGATTGTATTTCCAAAGCTGTAAACAGATTGCAATTTCCCTTTTTAAAAAAAGCAATTACTTTGAATAATGGATGCAGAGCACTTGGAAGAAATAAAGCAATAGTTCCTGTATATACTTGTGATACCATTAGAATATTTCAAAACAAAAGCCTGATTTAACTTTTTAATTTTTTACATATACATTTATATTATAATGTGTGGGGGTTGTCTATGAGGCTCACTGGTTGACAAGAAGCCTAATACATGTAAAATAATATGATTCTATATTTCCAGAATGTAAAAATTTGAAATACCTTTTTCTACTCATTTATTTTAACAACAGCTTTTTTTGTTTTTTGTTTTGTTGTATTGTGTTTTGTTTTGTTTTGTTTTGTTTTGTTTGCATTCTGGGTTCACTCAAGTAAGTTTTATCCCTTCTCGTGTCTCTGATGGGTTTGAAGACCAGATAGTTAAGTCTTTCAGTTAAGTTTGATAGGTTAGGGATTAAGATGTTTTTAGATCAAGGTTGATGTTTTAAGTTAATAGAGATGAGATATGATAGATATTGATTTTCATTCAGAAATTTAGACCCAACAAAACAGGAAAGATGTTTATTTCAAGTTTGCCAAATACAAATGGCCAAATCACCATGAATGTAACGTTTCTATAATTCCTGATTCTCTTGTGGTTCTTCCTGCTGCATGTAGTTTATTTTACCCTTGTATAATAATATCAATGTATATGTTGAAAAAGAAACATAAAAATATATTTTAAGATTTATCTATTATTTAGACAGTATTCCACCCACATGTGAGCCTGCACACCAGAAGAAGTCACCAAATCTCAGTGTAGATGGTTGTGAGCCACCATGTGGTTGCTGGGAATTAAACTCAAGACCTTTGGAAGAGCAGACAGTGCTCTTAACCTCTGAGTCATCTCACCAGCCCCTGATTTAACTTTTTAAAAAATTAATGTAAAGCACTTGTGTCTGTTTGTCCTAGGGATACATTTTTAAATAAAAACTAATGTTCAATTAAAAATTCTACAGTACATGTCCAAGAAGTAGCTTGTAGTATTCCTTCCTGTAAATACCAGAATGAAAATTATAAGCAATAAATAAAGTCATGTAAAAATGTGACAAAATATACATTAAGAGCTAAAGGGTATAGAAAGTGCTAACCTATGTATTCCTATAATTTAAAGCATATTGATAATTCAAATAAATACAATGACTTTACTATAAATGATCTGAAAAATATATTTGTGGTTGGAATATTTCTCATTATTAAAGAATACACTTACTATACAAAATAAACAAAATGGATCTTGTACTCAGGGTTAATTCAAACAGACCAATCAATTCATTGGAATAAAAGCTGATTGTTTGGTGTATACCACAGTAAATAGTTCCATTGTTGATCTATGAGCGCATGACATTACAACTATCTTCTATTTATAGGAAATCTACTTAATTATGTTGGCCTCAATCAATACAATCACAGCATCTCTATGAGCATAGGAGATGTTTGGTTTCTACTTTATACATTTCATTACAAATCTTATTTATCCAACATGATGTTTTATGATCTATTTTCCTTAATGATTATCATGGTGTTTTGGTTAAGCCTTAGACTAAAAATATTGCTTATTTCTTATTTCAAGGAAAATACTTTCCATTCCTAATGGTTACACATATAGTTAAAATGCACTGTTGTTCTTTTTTCAGAAGATATTTAATATTTTGCTTATATCAATTTAAACATGTAGTTTTACAGTTCATGTTGTCTATATGTAGTTGTCTTTGCCATTTTTTTGCTTAATTTTATATAAAACTGCTTTGAAATGTTTGTTTTTGTCTTTCAATATTTTTTAGTCACTGATATGAAAGAAACTGCAGCACCCATTGTGTTTATTGACTTCATGTCTTAATTTTTCCTTCTGGCAGCAATATCATTAATTACTAACTTAGCACTATAACACATCTAGTCAGTAGGGAATACATTATTTCAGTACAATACATAGATTTTATACTGCATTGATGACTTCTGTTTCACATACTTATAAAATGTGTAGGTGTTTATGAAAGTAATACTAGTGACAGAGAAGAACCAACTTACTGCCCCTGAAAGCTAGCATATTACATAGAGAAAACATTTCCAGAAATAGCAAACAAAACAAAAGGAAAATTTTGAGTGTTCAAGTGAATTCAATCATTCAGATTGTAAAAATTAAGACATTCTTTTAAAAAGTTAAATATTTATTACATGTATTGATCTTTATAGTCTCTGATGTATCAAGTCTGCTGATTGCTTAAATCCCCATAGCTCTTACTTCATCCATGTTAGAATTAGTGTGCTTAGTCTGTAGAATTCAACCAAAAATACAAACAAAAGGAAGAAATTTATACATAGATTAGCTCTTTGCTTATTTGCTTTAGTGTTGCTCATACATATATGTTTCTGGTGCTGACCACTTAGCATTGCATAACCAATGTAGATGCATTTGAAAAAGACTCTCTGACTCTCAGCTGCCATTAAGTGTCTGTAGCTCTTCATCTAGGGAGGAGGGCTTTTTGAGATTTCCCTCATGCATGGTGTCACGTCAACCGGTATTATCACTGGTCAGGTCTAGTTTAGGTAGACATACTGTTGTGATATCCTGGGTGGAATTTCCATGTCCTATGCGGGAGACAGTCTCTTTTTAATTTTGACATGTTCCATTGAATGGTAATAATATATCAACTTCCCAGAAAAGAAGATGCATCTCCTAGCTTCCCATGGTCATAGTATTTGCAATACTTCACTATGATATCCTACAAATATGTCTGCAAACTGTGCTATAACCAGCGTAGACACTGGCAAATTTTAAAGTAGATTCTGTAAAACAAGAAAATATACTGTTAGTAGTTGAGTCTGGTGGAAATAGTCAGATAACATAACTTTTTCTCTTCTAATTATTACATATATAGATAGTGATAAAGACAATGATCTGATTTGTATTGGCTGAAGAAATACAGAATAACTCTACATAACTGATAAAATAAAAAACAGTAAGACAGGGTGCTTATATACTTACTTAATCATATTCTAGATACACAGATAGTATTAACACCTTTAAATGTTTATGCTACATTATTGACAAAGTAGAAGACATGTATAGTCTGTAAGTTTATGGGCATTTTTTAAAGCTAAGCTAACAGTTTCTGACGGGTTTTCCTACTGTTTAGTAATAACGCAACCCTCAGCACTAAACAATACTCAGTGAAAAATATTTAATCATAGCTGAAGACTAGGATCTTCATTAGAATTACACTAATGGGGAATGGCTGAGGCAATAGTTCATTCTGAAAAGAGGAGAGCCAGGTTCATGTTCAATCACATTTTAATGCTAATTTGAGCTAATTTAAGTGTATCCTGTAAGCATAAAGTGAATCATTATCATTGTTGCAGTGATTACTGTGTGCCATTTAGCGATCATTGTACGTTTGAGTTTAGGAAATACAATACGATGCCCTTAGTCCTAGAGATTTCTACCACATTTATTTCCATAATACCAAGCACAATTTGTGGCAAATACTCAGGTTAACGAGATTGTCAGCATGCATGCAGCCACAGTGATCTCAGGCTGATGCTATTTGAGAGCAACCTGAGTGGAGAGAGGCAGAGTGTGAGCTGAGAACATCTCTGGAATAATATAGTTCTGTTGACTTGTTGGCAAATCCCTGAGATCTCTCCATGTGAGTGACATAGGAGTCTACCATGCTATTCATGATAAAGGAAACAAAGAAAAATCCTGTTGTTTCAAAGCTGTTTCTGTCTTACATATACAGAATTGATATGTTTTTCAACAAAGCAGAATTGAGGAGTTTATTCTCTTCTTTATTTGACATTCCATATAGACTAATACACCAGCCACATCTCTGTTGTAAACTAGTGTTCTCCCTCAAATACTGTAGCTGAAGCATAGTTGTTTATTTTTGTATTGATCTTGTTTTGTGTATGAGACTAACCAAATCAAGCATCTCTGTTTAAATATTTAATGGAAGTGAATAAAATTGTAATTTTAAATTTGTACATTTGAATATCTCTTTTAATATAATGTTATTTTGTTTTTATCTGATAGACAATGTGTATGTTTATCATTTCAATAAAGATATCAATTTTGAAGAGGAACAACATAAAAGTCATTACATACTAAAAAAACAAACAATTGAATATTAAACAGGATCCAGAGCAAAATAAACTAGTACAATATTATGAAAAGGTGCTTTTTGGAACATAAAAAAACTTATAACAAGAACTCCAAAATGATTATGAAATATTTATTCACCTGTCTTAAGATTCTTCAATTTCTAAATATACTAAATATTGAATATTTAAATAAATATAAATGGGCATTAAAATATAAGAGTATAGAATCCTGTCAAGTTAATTATAACCACAGCCATTAGATAATTACTAATGTTAACATAAAATTCAATTTGAACTATTTTTAGAAGAATATAAATACAATCTTACATGAAATTTGATGGCATAAGATAAAAACTTACATGTTGCAGTTTCTGTCTAAGGTATAGATAGTATATATTATTCATTTTTCACTTAATAATTCTTTTAAATTTAATTTTCAAAATTAAAATATCATTTCCTTTTTCTATTTCCGCTCTCAAACTCTCTCATGTGTTCCCTTTTTCTTCTCAAATTCTTGATCTTTCTTTGTTCTAAATATATATTAAATACATATAATATTTAATTTTATATATTTAAATAATTAAACTTAAATAAATTTAAATAATTATATATTAAATATCTTATATGTTAAAGTATTTTATATATTAATTAAATGGAATATATTGGGAACTATGGAATTTATTTTGAATATATAGAATATATTTTAAATATATGGAATATATTATATACATACAATATATATATACATATATACATAAATAATATACATACAAGTAACTTTAAATGAACCAAGCAGGTTGTATACATATATGATAAATTTTGGATTGTTCCTAAAAATATATGTACAACCAGCTCAGTTCATTTAAAGTTATTTGTATGTATATTATTTCAGTGTTGACAATTTCATATGGGATAACTAATTTGAGGCTTTTATAGGGGTGGGACTATTTCTCCAATTTGATTTTCTTTACTGTTTACTCTATGTATATGAATGAAAGAAAATGGATAAAGAAACTGTGGTACATTTACACTATGGAATACTGCTCAGCTATTAAAAACAAGGAATTCCCGAAATTTGTGGACAAATGGATTGAACTAGAAATGATCATGATGAGTGAGTTAACTCAGAAACAGAAAGACTCAAATGGTATATACTCACTTATAATTGGGCACTAGCCCAAGGGGCGTGTCCCATGAAAGTCTTCACTTACCTGGAAAGTGCGACAGAGGGGAGGTCATCCTACTGGGACTCTAGGTGAGAAAAGCATGGGAGAATGGGGATATAGAAGGAATCCAGAGGGCCCTAGAAACATACAAGAAGAACATTATAATGGGCGGATCTGGGCCCAGGGTTTCTGCTCAAACTATGGCACCAACCAAGGTTAATACGTGCAGTAAACTTCGAACCCCTACCCAGATCTAGCCAATGGACAGGACATTCTCCACAGTTGAGTGGAGAGTGGGGTCTGACTTTCACACTAACTATGGTGCCCCATATTTGACCACGTCCCCTGGATGGGGAGGCCTGCTGGCACTCAGAGGAAGGATAGAAGGCTACCAAGAAGAAACTTGATACCCTATGAGCATATACAGGGGGAGGAGGTGTCCCTCAGTCACAGTTGTAGGGGAGGGGAGTAGAGGAAAAGCAGGAGGGAGGGAATTTTGGGAGGATAGAAGGGATGGAATAACAATTGCGATGTAATATGAATGAATTAATAAAAAAAGAGAAGCTTTAAATAAAAAAAGAATGGTATAAAATTTTAGAAATAGAATTTTCATATTCAATGAATTATAAAATATTTTCCACAATTAGCATTTCAAAATGAAGTACTTTATTGAACTAGTTCCTCATTTGTGTTGTAACATATTGCAACATAATATAAATTGCAACAATAAACACTAATGTATTCTAGCAGGTTAAATGGTAATCTTTCAAAAATGTATCAAGATTCTGATCTTTGAAATCTCAGATGTTGCTCTCCATGGAAACACTCTCAAGACTGAGTTGCAGGTCTTGAGATACAGATATTCTACAGCTGTGAGATAAGGAATAAGGACAATCTACAAAAAAATGGACAAGGGAAGGCCCAAGTCTTCCATAGAGTCGTGATGAAGGATAGGATCCTGGCACCCACTGAATCCAGATTTTGAAGTGCTAGACACACAAGAATATATTTATACTTTTAGATACTAATTGTAGTAACTGGCACAATAGTCACAGTAACTAATATGTGTACCCATTATCTTTTAATGTATGCATTTTCATTAATTGCCCTTTCAGAGTTATTATAGAAATTATAATTATTTTTAAGTTTTGTATTCATGAGTTAATATAATTGATACAGGTAACATTTTTTTCATATCATCTAAAACTATATATAGGTTTAGTCAAACACTTTTAAAATATCAATGTCATTCTTCACAGAAGTACTTTAGAAAAACCAGAATTAGGGTAGAATGATAATATAACTTTCTATAGTTTAAATCTAGACTGTCCCTTTTTCCATTTTGCAAGATAGTACTAACATAGGCATGGAAATGGCTTGGCTTTCTTTTTAAGCATTAGTTTTGCAATCTATATGTGTAAATAAACAATTTTTTTTTGCATCCAACTAAGATCTAATGAACACTTCTCTCTCTAAGATCCTATAAAGTTAGACCCAGAGAAAGCATACTATTTAGAGTCCCACTTTGTACCAAGCTTAAGTGTTTCTTAGATAGACTTAGGTCTAACTGCTTTTGTGTTGAGTTCCCAAATGCTGAATATTATTTGTTTCCTTGCATTCATATTGGTATCTTGTAATCATATATTACTATATGAAATATTCTATCCATGATAGAAGCCCATCTCATTCCTAAGTCACTGCTGTCTTCCCGTTCATTGCTTATGTCCTTTTTTTCTTACAAATATTTAAGAACAAATTTCTAGGGAAACTAGAAACACCATCCCTATAATCTTATTACTTGAGGATGTTTTTAATTTTTTTTGTATAAGAATCTTTCAAACAAAATTTTTATTAACAAACAACTCCCTGGTGAATATCTGAAAAAAATGTCTTTTGACAAAAGGAGACTGAGTTTCAGAGTAAATTGATGGTTCAAAAATAATGTGACATGATGTTTTTATCTATGTCAGTGTACAGCACAATACTATTCAAAGGGAAAAATTTTTTCACACATTAAGCAGAAGACTTGTTGGAAAAATCATTACACTACTATAATTAATAAATAAATGTGAACAAAAAAGAGTCACGTCATCATGAAGTTTCTGTAATGAAAAATTAAAAGCCCACCATTCTACTAAATTATAAGGGTAGATTTGTCTAAATAAAGAGTTTACAAAATTTTGCTGGTAGGCCTTAACATATCTTTCCTATACCCGGACACTCTTAGCCATTTTTTATCATGAGATCCAAGACTGTAATACTCAGGCACAAGTGTAATAGCAAAATATTTATCATTTCTGGTGACTCAGCACTGCCAACCTTAGACTTTTACTTGCAAAACATTCTTTCCTCTATTATGACATCACATCTATTAAGTGCATGGATGGTGTAAGGATCCAGTGTAAAAGCAGCTCTCCTTATGGTCTGTTCCTGGACAATTTGGAGAACACCGTTCATCATAAACAGACCAGAGTTAATTTAACACTCACATACCTTTATAGTTATCAGAGACCAAAGGTAAAAGAAATAACCATCCTTCTGGGTATAAGTTATAAGAGTTTTGCAATATTACTTGGTATTAAGTTATTATCCTCAAACTATGCCTTGAGAAAAATTAAAAAGATGGTCATATAAATTTGGCCAAGTTTCCGGAATCTAGTTCTACCTCAACTACTTGTTTATAGTGCTAAATTTAAAGGTACTTTTATCTTTAAGTATACGATGAAGAAACATTTTAAAGATACATATTTTATAGCTATGAACATTTTTGTGTTATTTTGGCATATTTTAGCTAAAAGAGTTGCTTTTTTCTCATGGAAAATGAGCGATAGCCATAATTATAACCCTACGTTTTATTGAGACACTATGATTTTGAAGAAAATATCAACTAGAACCTCACGAACTTTAAACTTTCACATATTTTGCTGCATAATGAATTGACCATGCCTCGAATTACTCTATCTATAGGTTCGTGCTAAGACTGACATGTTTTATCTACTTATATCTAATTTCTATACATTTTCTGAGAAGAAAAGTTTTGCAAAGTAAAGGGTATTATTTGTAATAGTTTATTGGAAGGTGGTATATTTTTCTACCCTGATGACCTATTATTGCAAGGAGATAAAATTTTTTACACTTAGATTATAACTATGAGTCGTAGTAACCAAACATATATTAGAAGTGTTTCCTTGAGTCCCACTAGGAGTACCAGGCAATAGGTTCCCAGACACTTTCATTTTTCCATTGTAGTGTAGAAAATTAGAACAGATCTAACAGCATAAGAAGATGTCGTGTTACAGTTTCTGTTTAATAGGAGGCAAGTCATGACTTAGCTTGGTTCTCTGTTTGATCTCACAAGTCAAATGCAAGATGTAACCACCTTGAAGCAATTCAGTCTGGTGCCTTGTATTGATTGCAATCTTGTTAATACTGATATAATTTAGTTCTATGTGCTGTGGCACCAAGTTTGTTAGCATTTCTTCTATAATGATATTTTCAGCACTGCCTCTTGTGTCCCCTTAATGTCACCTGGATACCCTTTTGCATTATGACTTTCATAAGATTAAGACAGTCTCACTTAAAATATTTTTCAAATTGTATATGACAAGGTTTCTCTGTGTAGCCTTGGCTGTCATGGAGTTACTTTGTAGACCACGCTGTCCTCGAACTCACAGAGATCCACCTGCCTCTGCCTTCCAAGTGCTGGGATTAAAAGTGTGTGCCAAGGAGTAGAATAGCTGGGTCTTGAGGAAGCCCTATTCCCAGTTTCTGAGATAGCACCAGATAGATTTCCAAAGTGGCTGTACTACTTTGCATTCCCACCAGCAGTGAAGGAGTGTTCCTCTCTCCCCACATCCTCGCCAGCATGTGGTGTCGCTTGAGTTTTTGATCTTAGACATTCTGATGGGTGTAAGATGGAATCTCAGAGTTGTTTTGATTTGCATTTCCCTGATGACTAAGGAGGTTGAGCATTTCTTTAAGTGTTTCTCAGCCATTTGATATTCCTCTGTTGAGAATTCTGTTTAGTTCCAAGCCCCATTTGTCAATTGGGTTATTTGGTTTTGGTGGTGTTTAATTTCTTGAGTTCTTTATATATTTTGGATATTAGACCTTTGTCAGATGTAGGGTTGGTGAAGATCTTTTCCTAGTCTGTAGGCTGTCACTTTGTTCTCTTGACAGTGTCTCCTGCCTTACAGAAGCTTTTCAGCCTCATGAGGTCCCATTTATTAATGGTGACATTAAGGCCTGGGCCACTGGTGTTCTATTCAGGAAGTTGTCTCCTGTGCCAATATGTTCCAGGCTCTTCCCCACTTTTTCCTCTAAGTGACTTAGTGTCTCTGGTTTTATGTTGAGGTCTTTAATCCACTTGGATTTGAGTTTTGTGCAAGGTGACAAATACATTTGACCATGTCCCCTGGAGGGGGAGACCTGGTGGCACTCAGAGGAAGGACAGCAGGTTACCAAGAAGAGACTTGATACCCTATGAGCATATACAGGGGGAGCTATCCCCCTCAGGAACAGTCATAGGGGAGGGGAATAAGGGGAAAAGGGAAGGGAGGGAAGAATGGGAGGACACAAGGGATGGGATAACCATTGAGATGTAACAAGAATAAATTAATAATAAAAATTTTAAATTAATAAAAAAGGTGTGTGCCATGACCACCCGTATAGTAATTTATCTTTTAAATAAATTGAGGTCAACTACTTTTAATCAGTTAATTTTACAAAATAAGACTACCAACATGAAACATAATCTGACATTTAAAGACCACAAGTGAGATGAAGAATTTGAAAGGGCATTCACATTATGGAATTCTAATGGTTCATTTTAGCATTTTCAGAAATGGATATAACAAAGTACTTAGAAAAGTCTTTGATAAACAAGTGTGTTTATCAAATTTAAGCCATTTTAAAATTTAATTGTTTTTTAATTTATTTTATTAATTTACTCATATTACATCTCAATTGTTATCCTATTCCTTGTATCCTCCCATTCCTCCCTCCCTCCTGTTTTTACCTTACTCCCATCCTCTATGACTGTGACTGAGGGGGACCTCCTCCCCCTGTATATGCTCATAGGGTATCAAGTCTCTTCTTGGTAGCCTGTTACTCTTCCTCTGAGCGCCACCAGGTCTCCCCATCCAAGGGACGTGGCCAAATATGAGGCACCAGAGTTTGTGTGAAAGTCAGACCTGACTCCCCACTCAACTGTGGAGAATGTCCTGTCTATTGGCTAGATCTGGGTAGGGGTTTGAAGTTTACTGCATGGATTGTCCTTGGCTGATGCCATAGTTTGAGCAGAACACCTGGGCCCAGATCTGCCCATCATAATGTTCTTCTTGTAGGTTTCTAGGGCCTTCTGGATCCTTCTATTTCCCCATTCTCCTATGCTTCTCTAGCCTAGACTCCCAATAAGATGTCCTCCCCTCTCTCCCACTTTTCTGGTAAGTGAAGACTTTCATGGGACAGATCCCTTGGGCTAGTGTCCAGATATAAGTGAGTATATACCATTTGAGTCTTTCTGCTTCTGGTTTAACTCACTCATTATGATCATTTCTAGTTCAATCCATTTGTCCACAAATTTCAGAAATTCCTTAATTTAACTGTTTTTAAAAAAAATTGTTTATATGTGTGGCTTTGGGTAATAGAAGTAGATAGAAATTAGAAATGGTTGGAATTGGCCTGATATGATGCTGGGAATTGAACTATGAATTTCTGAATTTCTGTCCTCTGCAAGAACAACCTATGTTCTTAACTCTTCAGCCATCTCTCCAGCTCTGGAATAAAGGTACGTTCATGACCTGTGAAGCATCCCTTCCTTATGAGTTCTGTTATCATTCACATGAAAGACATCAAAACAAACCAAATCTACATTGTAACTCCTTTATGGCATCACCACAGATGAAAATCATTAAAAAGATATCTTTTGGCAGTAGGTCAAAATAAAATCCTTATTTAAAGAGAAAAGTAAATCCTTATTTGCAGGAGCAAAAAGAAACTTGTATTAACATGACTGGCATGGTATTATAGTCTACTTCAACTAGTTTCTTAGCTTGCTAATACTCATTTCAGTGTGTCCCAACAAATCGAAATGTAAAACTTTTGGTGTTTCATTTTCCCTGCCTTTCACTCATCATTGTGTTCTTTTCATATTGCAACTTATTTTTTCACTGGGATAGTGTAGCTCTTATCTCCCTAACTGGTGTTTCTTAATTGTATCATTGATCTATGAAAATACACCAAAGTATTATATACTTAAATTGTATTTTATCTTTTATGATTGTAGATCACATATACTAAAAAAACCCACAAAAAATTAAAAATGCAAACAATGTATAACACCACTTGACAACCCATAAGGGCATTTTGACACAGACTAGATTATTAGGTTGTCTTTTCCAACCAACCTCCAGAAAGCATATACTATTTAATATGATTTAACTCCTTTCAAAAGGTAAAAATAGATCAATTTTAAGGTGATAGAATTCACTGTGTTCCTAATAGCTTGCTTTGTGAATTCTGGGAAGGTTACTTAAAAACTAGTCATAGAAAGGCTTTGAAATAGTCTGTGGTTTTTTTTTAAAGCTTTATACAGAATGCACTTAATCAAAATAAGAATACTAAATACAAATGGTTAGTCAATTACATTTACCTTTAATTTTTGATTGAGAAGTTTTCTAATAATGCAGATATAAGGTGATTTTTTTTGTTTATCATTACACCATGAAACAATTCCATCAAAACAATTAATACATCAAACACTCTGTTGATTTTTAAAATAAGAACCCTAAGGGATAGAGAGATATTGATCAAAGGCTCCAACATTTCAGTTAGACTAGAGGAATAACTTTTATTAGTCTATTGAACTATGTTAAGTAGTTTATAATAGTGTATTGAATAGTTAAGAAAATTTAAAGGCTTTTTGGAGGGAGGGTCTCTCTACATAGTTTAGCAGTCCTGGTACTTGCTCTGGAGGCTAGGCCAACTTCAAACTTACAGAGATTTTCCTGCCTTTGCCTTCAGAGTGATGAAATAAAAAGTGTGCACTACCACAGATGGCCAAAATAGCAAACTGTTAGTATTAAAGGCATGTTAATAATTCCAATGGATCCATAGAAGTTGACATTGAGAAGGAAGGACAGCCATACAAAAAGAGACAACATCAAGATCATGTTGCAGCTAATTATTACAGCAAGCAAACTGTTCTGTCTCAAGTCTCAGAACTTTAAATATTGCAAAAAAACCCTATCTTTAAAGAAAGTCTTATACAAATCTGTTAAAATACTCTACAATACCAGACTTTGCTTTTAAAGGCAGAAATTGTTTTCATTCTGTGGAAATAACTTCTGGATCAATTACAAGGATGCTTGCTGGCTTAAAAACATTTGATGATACTTTATTAGCCATACATGCAGACCAATTTGGCCAGTTTTCAACTATTAGTGAGGAAACACATTTATTTGCCTGTTGTGGCACTACTTTTGATAAGGGGTGCCAAAGAATTTGATCCCATTTGATAATCCTGATCTCAGGCTATGTTGACCCAGAGCAGATCATTAGGTGATCTCTAACAACCAATTTCTATTAGACACACAAAAGACAAGCATCTGTTACCTAAACTTGGCAATGGGGAATATTCCTTTTTAGAATGACTCATGCCTGAGTTAGGAGATCACATCATTTCTTGACATACACTTTGACCCCTTATTCTGCATTCTTAGTAAAGGAGACTAAATATATTTCCTGTGTAAATCTTACGAGCTTTAACTTATTTGTATAACTTTAGTAAACATGTACGTCTAAGGTATATTATTAAATGCAGTTGGAAATATACACAAGAATAAACTATATATATAAGTGCATATATTATATTTGCATATGAATTTTAAAACATTTTCCAAGTTGTTGTCTGTCCTTCTGGAGTATCAGAGCAACATAAAATTTCCATGGTATTAATTTTTGAATAAGCTCCTAAATGTTCTGTGAAAACAGAAATAACATTGTTTTAAATTATCTGTGAGGCCTAATAACTGTTTATTATCAAGTGTATAAATTATCTGTTTTATTAGTATATCCAGCTAGCAATCAATCAAGACACTGACACTTGCTATGTTTTAAAATAGCCTTAGTTAACCTGGGGGCAGGGCAAATATCAATCCTCTAAACTATTTCCCATAGTCGGGCAGGTATGGGATTCCTGCTTCAATCCCATGCCAATTGCTTCTAATAATTTCTATCAAGCTACCTCCCATCCATAATCCCAAATACTTGCCAATGTTTTTCATCTGGGCCAAATCCTCCATCCACGTTGGCCACATGCTTCTCCTTCATGTAACCCATGGCTGCCTTCTTCCCTTCCTTCTCAGGACCCTCTTTTCTACTCCTTCTTCCCAGGATCCTCTCTCTCTCTCTCTAAACCTGGGAACCTTAGCCACACCTGTCTCACTTGCCCTGCCCAGGTGGGATGGTTTTTTATTAATGAGCATCAAAATACATCAGACCATCCCCCACCAATAACTAAATGTACTAAGAAGAGTGACACATAGATTTTTTAAATAACAATTTCAGGGCCAATCTCTTTTGGAATATTAAAATCCAACAATTACATTCATGTATGATTATTTTGGATGTTAGAGAGTCAAAACTTTGGTAGAATTAAATACAGGCATCAACATTCCTTAATTAGGAAAGCAAACTCTAAGATTACACTAACAACTAAAGGATTAATATATGTCACAGCAGAACACCAATAACATCAGGAAAAACACCTACAGTATTTGATTACAGCTGTAACAATGGCAGTGGACCATCAAGTAGAATTCTTTTGCATGACCCATTAGATAATTGAAACCGAACAGCAGATTTGCTTCTTAAAATATGAGGGACATACGCTAATGGAATGTAATAGCTGTGTTCACATTATACGAAGCAGAAGTTGTTGAATCCACAAACTGTTAGGGATAGAATAGTTCTGATGGATTCCTGGAGGCTCCATATAGACTCCCATGAGAACAAGAAACTCCTGAGGGCGGATGCGAACTAAGGAGTGTTACTTCTTATTTGTAGATTTTATTTCTATGAACCACACCACATTATCTTGATAGGGAGTTTGAAACAGGTGCACTCATGGCTCAGACAGGGGCATGAAGAAGGAAAAACACTTTACATATTTCCCCCATGATGGCATCTCCACTTCCTAGTTCACATAAGAGAATGTGTGAGATAAGCAGCACGTGTAAATGGCACTGGCAGTGCTCAAAGGGTCACTAAATAATTAAATTTCATCTTCAAATTACAGTTCCATTTGCCCATTTACTTAACAATATGGTGATAGGATTTCGGTATAACTGTCGAATAAATTGAATCATTAAAATAATCAGATTTTATTTGGGAAAGATTTCCCAGGAAAAGCCTAAGAAAAAAAAGGGAGAAAAAAGTTAAGAATGATAAAAGAATTAAAAGTCTATGCGCAGCTGTATCCAAAACAGACACAATTGACTCCACAGATAAAGATATGTGTGTATTGCTTCGTGAAAGAATCCAGTCTGAAAACATTGCAAGCTATGTAATTTCATATGAGATTCTTGAAAAGGCATAAAAAAGTGGGGTAGGAGATTTTATAAACCTTGGGGGGAAAAGGAACCATAATTCTCCAATTCCTTTATGTGAGCCATATAACATGACATCCTTACAGAGAGCACAGCATAGAAAAACTGTGTAATTTTACAGTTCAGAATCTGAAGAAACACTATCAAGTTTAGGTGCTCAAGTTCAGGTAGTGCTAGGGATATTGACAATAAAAATACAGTTGGTATATTAAGAACAAGCCATTTCCTGTTTGTGGCCTTTCTTTTAAGAACTCGTATCTCAATGAAATTATGAAATGAATTAGAATCAGAAAAAACAGTAATTGAAAGACTTTCTTATAAACTGTTTGTGCTGTGGTCATCAGAATTCTCAGTGGTATGAAAAACAAGGGTGAAAGGAGCCAAAAGTGTCTGGAAAAAGTAAATAACTGATTGGAACTTGGTGTACTGTGCCTCTTGGACCCCAAACCAGGCATCGTGTAAAACTTAAGGAACTCCGAAAATATTTTATTTGGTATATATTAGTACTGCTCCTTTAATCATGTCAAAAGTATGAATATGAGAATGAGAGCTCTTCTGTATGAATATTTTTATTAAGTCTAAACTGTTTTTGATAAATACAGTTTAAATAAAATTATTGAAAAGTCATAACAATTCTCTTTCTTATAATCATGCCTCTACAGCTAAGCAAGCTGGTTTAAAGTGTGTCTTTTGTGAAATGAAGCAAGAAGTGCCTCATAATGATATAAAGTATGTGCACGTGTGTGTGTGTGTGTGTGTGTGTGTGTGTGTATGTGAGAGAGAGAGAGAGAGAAAGAGAGAGAGAGAGAGAGAGAGAGAGAGAGAGAGAGAGAGAGAGAGAGAGAGAGGAGAAGGAGAGAGAAGGAGAGGGAGAGAGAGAAGAGGAGAGAAGAGGCAGAGGCAGAGACAGAGAGACAGAGATAGGAGAGAAATCTAAGCCATGCTCTCTTTTAGAACTCTCCAATTCAAATGATCACTAACAGAATTCATTTTACATGATTAAATCTGAAAGAATTTTCATACCTCTTTTTCTTGTGCCAAAATCAAGACGCCAGGAAAAAGTATCCATTTCAAAGGAAAAGGGAAGTAGCTACCCAGATTGTTACATAAAGACCTGTGCTTCTGAGAAACAGAGAGCAAACCAGATAGAAAATAAAATGTTAGATGAAAACTAGGCACAATAGCTGCTTTAAAGGCCTTAGAAGTATCTAGATATTTAGGGTGGG